>NC_050579.1:252096831-252814331 GCF_011100635.1 Trichosurus vulpecula
CACTCACATGCACTCCCTCCTGACATCCCCCTCTCAGGATCCTAGCTTCCATACCTACTTAGTTCAAATTCTGTTGTTGTTCAGTCATTTCAGTACTGTCCAACTCTTTGTGACCCCTTTTGGGGTTCTTTCAACAAAGACACTGGAGTGGTTTACTGCTCCAGCTCATTTTACAGATGAGGAAACTGAGGTAAGCAAAGTTAAGTGACTTGCCCAGGGTCACACAGCTAGTAAGTGTCTGAGGCTAGTGACTGTCCAAGACTCCAGGCCTGGCACTGTATCCCCTGTGCCTCCTAGTTGCCCCCAAATTAATTGAAATTACTACCTCCTAAATGAAGCCTTTCCTGCTCCCCCTCTACCCCCACCCCACCCCACCAGCTGCTAGTGCCTGCCACTTCCCCAGTTACTTCGTATCTCCTTTGTATATATTTTGTGAATACTACATATATTTACATGTGTCCATAGTGTCTTCCCCATAGAATGTATTTTCTTGAGGGCAAGGATTGTTTCATTTTTGGATTTATATCCCTAGCACCTAAGTAGGCACTTAAGGAAAACTTGCTAATGTACTGATACACACACACACACACACACACACACACACACACACACACACACAACTTGTGTAGTGGAAGGGTCACTAAATCCCCCCCGCCAAAAATAGAGGAATTATATCCAGATTCTGCCAATAATTTGCTGGGTGACCTTGGGCATATTGCCCCCATGTTTGACCACCACCACCAGTGTCTCCCACCTCCAGATGAATGTAAGCTTTTCCAGAACAGGAATTGTTCCTGCAATGTACATGGTACATAGTGCCTGGGCACATGGTGCGTGCTTTAGAAATATTTGTTGATTCATTTTTTTTAATTTTAATTAAGTTTCCCCTCCCTGAGCCCCAGTCTCCCTCTCTGTGACACAAGGGCATTAAACTGGATTGTCTCTAAGGTCCCTTTCAGCTTTCAGGACAACGGTCCCTGGGTTCTACTCACAAGGGCACAGATGGACACTGAGCCACGACCAGACTGAGCTGCCTCCCAACTAGACAAAGGCAGTTTTCCCCATCCCCTCCCCGCTTCGAGTAGGTCCTGATTCCAGCTCAGTGGTATCGCCAGCGGGGAGCAGGGCCAGAGGCAGCGGCATCATACCCAAACTGGTAAATAATGCATGCTTCTTGGGTCGCTTGCAGCCTGACAAAAGCAGGTAGTGTATCAAAGTAATATCGTGCGGCGGATTGCAGCATAATAGCAGTAATTTAGTGCCCCGTAGGTGAGCAGAGATTCAGAGAGGATGAGGGCCTGTGCTCCTCACTGACTGGCAAGGTGACTGGCGCGGCTGTTCCGGATTTGACCTCTGGATTCCTTCCAAGCTAAGTGGAACCATAAAAAATTCAGAAGACCATGCTGTCTCCTAGCAAATGGATTGCGGGCAGAGAGATTTTATTATGTATCTATCCAGAGCAAGACGGAGAGACGAGCTGGGTGGGGAGTGAGCGATGAGGCCCTCACACATGAGCATCCGTGTTCCTATGCAAGCGTGAGCAGCTGCATCTCTCCTTGAGATCATCGGCACGGGCTGAGAAACACTCAGCTTGTCCCTGCTGAGGCTGCATAGGCCATGAAGAGGCTTGGAGAGGTTTCTGGGGGCTCCCTGGAAGCGGAAAAGGAGGAATTTTCATTAGGACTAAAGCCCAATGGTTGCTGAGAGATTAGATTTGTATCTTGGGCAAGCTATTTATTGACAGCAATATATTGGTCCTGAGTGGGGACTGCAATGAGTATACTTCTTCCCTAAACTCTGTATCTTCTACCCTCTCCCCTCCACCCTCCACCTTCTACCTTCCATTCTTCATCCTTTGTTCTCAACCTTCTACCTTCTATTCAACCCTTTTCCCTCTTGAACCCCCAATCTTCCATTCTCTACCCTAGATACTTCAATCTCTACTCTCCACCCTCCATTATCTACCCTCTGCCCTCCACTCAGCAAGCCCCCCGCACCCTGTACTTGCCACTCTCTACTCTGTACCCTCCATGCTCCAATCTTCACCTTCCACCCTTCTTGCTATATCTTCCCTCCTTTATCCTCCACCTTCCATCCTTTCCCTTCCATCGTCTTCTATTTACCCCTCCTCTATCTCCTACTCTCCATTCTCCATACTCCACCCTCTATCCTCTGCCTTTCCCCATCTACCACAAAAGTTTAGGGCATTAACATTCCATCCCAAGTTTGACTCTTACTGTTGTATCTCTCCCCTTTCCTCCCCCCACCCCGTAATCATGGAAGTCATTCTGGGGTGGAGAGATGATAGCAGGAAATGTATTTTCAGGCTCCCTACGATCTTCTTGATCAGAGACAGCTGGAAGCATCTGAGCCTTGTATTCCCTCTGAGCTCCAAACATGGTGAGCTGTAAGGGGATAATCATTGGTCCCTCTCAGGGAAGACAAAGAAATGGGGGAAAGAAAAAGCAACTTATCCAAAGATCCGCAGTGCTATCATTTGCATTAACTGAGAGCTTGGTGTGTGGCTCAATGGGTGTATGCGTCTGTCCATCTGTCTGTGTGTGTGTATGAATGTGCACACATATGTACACATATACATATATTTAATATGAACATGTATGTGGTCTATAGGGGGGGTGTGTGCATGCATATGTATGTATGTATGAATGAATGTATACAGGATCTGTGAGTAAATGTCTATCTGTGCATATATATTTTAAATACATATATAATATGAATGTGTATAGGGTCTGTGTGTGTGTGTGTGTGTATGAATGTATATGGGGTCTATAGGTGTGTATATGTATATATACATGCACATAAAATCCATGTGTATTTTATGTGCATGTATAAAATAAATACTCATTCAATGGTAACAGTTTCTCTTTAGAACAGCAACCCTGAGGGTCTTCCCCTCTCAGATTGATTTTTTTTCTTTTCTTCTAATTAAAGGGGCCATCCCTTGACTCACTTCTTAAAGAGGTGTATTCACCGAAAGGGCATTACCTCACTCTAAAGTGAGTACATGAACAGGCCTGAGCCTAAAAGGGCCAGGGTCTCCCATTGCATCCTGGGCCATCTCCAGTCATCCTGATGAATATCAGGTCATTGGACCCAGATGACTCTGGAGGAGAAAGTGAGGTTGGTGACCTTGCACAGTCCTCCCTCACTCAAATCAAAGTCAACTGCCAGTCATGTCACCATTTCCCTGATGTCATGGTCCTCTTCAAGAACGAAGGACAAACATATAACAAAATAAGTATGTATTAAATACTTATGTTATATATACACAGATACAGATAGAAAATACACATGTATATATACATTATATAGATAAGCATGTATTTTCTGTGTAGTACAATGATTTTGAAGTGCTGGATTTGAAATCAAAGAGTCTGGGTTCAAATCCTGACTTGGCCACTTATTAACCTGTGATCTTGGGCAAATTTCTTCCTCTCCTTGCATCTCAGTTCCCAATCCAACCTCTCCTAAAATGAAGGAGCTGGCTTAGGTGACTTCGAAGTTCTCCTTCAGCTCTAAATCAGTGCTCCCCTCTAAATGTCTCTGTGTGTGACTTTGTGTCTGGCACACAGTTGGAGTTTAGTAAACATTTATTGACTAACTGAGGGTTATCTTTGTGTTCATAGAACCATGGAAGGGCAAGAGCTAGAAGGGACCTTAGAGAGCTTCTAGTCCAGCACTTTTATTTTATATGTGAGGAAACTGAGGCACAGAGACAAGAAGAAACTTGTCTATGATCACACAGCTGAATAGTGTCAGAGTTAAAACTAGAACCTGAGTTGACTCACTCTGCCCTGAGTCCTTTTCACTGAATTCTGACCCTCCCCACCCCTTACCTTTATTGAGAGTCTGGCTCCCTTACCCCACCAGTGGCTATTTTTCCATGAACCCCTTCTCCCCAACATACACCCATATCTTCCAATAAGGATGCATCAAGGTACAGCAGAAAGTATGCTGGATTTGTAGCCAGAAGACTTCGGTTACAAGGCCAGCTTTTCCACTTGGGCAAATCCCTTCGCTTTCTTGGGGTCTACATTTCCTCATCTGTAAAATAAAGGGATTGGACTAGCTGGCCTCTAAGATCCTTCCAGCTCCTATGTTCCTATGATAACCCTTTCTCTTTACAGATGGGGAAAGTGAAGACCAGAGAGGTTGTAATTTGCCCAAGGTCACATAAGTGGCAAAGCTTGGCTTTGAACTCAGTTCATAGGATCATAGACCTAGATCTGTAAGGGACTTCAGGGGCTACCTAGCCTGACTCTGTCTTTTTACAGATGGGGAAACTGAGGCCGGAGAGGCAAAGTCACTTGTCCCAAGGTCACATAGGTAGTAAGTGGCAAAGGAAGGCTTTGAACTTAGGTCATAGGATCATAGAGCTGAAAGGGACCTCAGAAACCATCTAGCCCAACCCCCTCATTTTACAGACAAGTAGACTGAGACCTCTAGAGATTCGGTGATTTGCCAAAGGTCAATTAAGTGGTAAAGCCGGATTTGAACCCCTATCCTCTGACTCCAAGTTCAGACCTGTTTCTTCTGAACCACCACTACCTCCTCAAGTATTTTGAAAGGTTACCAGGTAAAAGGGAGGCTAGCCTTGGCCTGCCTGACCCCAGAGAGCAGCCTACTTGGCATGTGTAGAATCTAGAAGCAGTTCCACATAAAGAAAATCCTTCTAACTAGCATCGCCCAGCAGCTGAACAGACTGCCCCCTGAGGTTATGAGCTCTCTGTCACTGGAGGTGTGCCAGGAGATACTGGATGTTCACTGGTCAAGGATGCCCAGGAGGGATGTCTGTATGGGAGACTCGGGTAGGGCTGGCGGTCCTCCGGGGCCCCTTGCGTCTCCAATTTCTATAATGCTACGAGAGCTGATTATTAGACAAGCCAGGAAAGAGAAGCAGCCACTATGACTTTCCAGGGAAGCTCACAATGGAGAGAGTAAATTCACACCATTTTCTTACTGGTGGCAAGTGACAGATCTGTCTGCATCTCTGCTGGCGCCTGCTCCCCGCGCCCTCCCTCCTTCCCCACGCATCCCCCCCCGCCCCGCCCCCGCCTCACCTTCCCCGGAAAGGCAGAGAAGTGTCGGCTCAGCTGGGCGACATGCAGGCAGTGCTACCAGCCCCTTGTGTCTCTTTGAGCGACAAAATCCCGGAGAGACTCAAGAGCCTTTAATTACACACGGGGGTTGGGGGCGGGCGGGGCGTTACAATTTCTCATCCCTCCCTCCCCACCCCAGGAGACAGCGAGGAAATTTCACACCCTAGCGAGCGCAGTTCCAGCTTTTTCCTTTTTGGATGCCAGCCTGGGGTTAAAAAAGCTGGGACCAGGGACACACGCGCACACGCATCCTCCTGTGGGCTCCCGATTTCCTGATTTTGAAATTCACAGCATGCATCTTAAAGACCTATAATCTTCTGTTCCTCGGCTTTCTGGAGCAATCAATGGCTCTGGCTCTTCTGCACTGCAGTGCCTTCATGAACTGGGGGCCTCCCACTCCCCTTTGCTCCCCCCCCCACACTCCTCCCTGCCCCAGCACTAAGACCTCTTAGGAGAGAAGGGGAGTGGGAATTATCCCATTCGAGAGGGAAGGCAGGAGAGAGGAAGTCCAACGTGATGGAAATAGACCTTCCCTGGGAGTCGGGATATTCGATTCTCCAATCAATCAATAAATATTGATTAAGCAACTACTGTGTACTAGACATTAAGAATACGGATAAAGATAGGAATAAGGACTGGATCCCTCTACCAATATGGATGGGTGCCTTCTCTGCCAAGTGTGGTCTTAGAGACGTGAATCCTGCACTGAAAGGTTATTTGCCCAAAATCACACAGGGGATACAAAGGCAAAAAGGAGACAACCCTTGCCCTCAAGGAACTTATACTGTATAGGTCAAGGCTTCTTAACCTGGGAAATGGGGTGGGGGGGAATGGGGAATTACATCTCTAATTTCACTAACCTCTAACTTAAATTAACTATTTTCTTCAATCACTTAAAAAACACAATTTTGAGAAGAGACTTTACCAGACTGCCAGAGGGATCCAAGACCCAATGAAGATTAAGAACCTCTGTTGTAGGGAGGTATTGGTAAGGGGGTTGTTGGTCAGAATACCCCTGTCCAATTAATTCACTGCCATCACCATCTCCACCCCAACCAAGTTAATGTAATCACAAAAAGGTAAGTGGCAGGTGGAAGAGATGTTGATACGTTAAACAAAGTATGAAGATGTGCCTGCCCTTTTCTCTCCTTTTTTTGCTATTCAGTCATGTCTGACTCTTTGTGACCCCATTTGGAGATTTCTTGGCAAAGTGGCTTGCCATTTTCTTCTCTAGCTCATTTTGCAGGTGAGGAAACTGAGGCAAACAAGGTTAAGTGACTTTCCCAGTCCCTTAACTGAGGAGGGTCATATAGCTAGTAAGTATCTAAGGCTAGATTTAAACTCATAAACATGAGTCTTCCTGATTCCAAGCCTCATGTTCTACCCACTGCACCATCTAGTTGCCCTTTCCCCTCTTAGAGAGTATGAATTTTCCCCTAACGAAATTGAAGAGTAATTTGCTGTTGGCTGGCAAAAGATTGACTATGTTCCTAGTGGTTAAATCAACAAAAATGACAAAAGATGGGAATAGTCAATGTTAGAGGTTTTGTGCGAAGACAGATACGACTTGGTCCAACCATTCTGAAAAACGACTTGGGATTATGGCAATAAAGGAACTAAAATGTCCATACCCTTTGACTCAGATATCCCTGTGCAAGGCGTAGACCTCAGCGAGGTCAATGATTTTAGACAAAGATCTCATTTATACCAAAATATTTATAGCAGCACTTTTGTAGTAGCTAAGAAGCGGAAACAAAAGCAGATGCCCATTGATCTGGGAATGTCTAAACAAGCTGTGAATGTAATGAATACATACATGAATGCAGCGTAATATTACTGTGCTGTAAGAAACAATGAATGTGATAAATACAGAGAAGCATAGGAAAACATATGAACTAGTACAAAGTAAAGCAAACAAAAACCAGAAAAACAATATACACGGTGGCTATGGCGATGTAAGCAGAAAGAACAACAAAACAATTGAAACTAAATGCTGTAAAATTATAACGACGAAGCTTGGCCCGAAAGAAGAGATGCAAAAACTCTCGTGTTGTTTTTCAGTTGCGTCCAACTCTCCGCGAGCCCATTTGGGGTTTTCTTGGCAGCGATACAGGAATAGTTTGCCATTTTCTTCCCCGGCTCAATTTATAGATGAGGAAACTGAGGCAAACAGGGTGAAGCGACTTGGCCACACAACTAGGAAGTATCTGAGGCCAGATTTGAACTCAGAAAAAATGAATCTTCCTGACTCCAGGCCCAGACCATTAAAGAACTCTTAAAGGTAAACACACTGGTAGGGGCAGCTAGGTGCATTGAGCTAGAGCATTGAGCTTAAAACCAACTAGACTCTTCTTGATGAGTTCAAATCTGACCTCAGACACTTACTAGCTATGTGAGGCTGAGGAAATCACTTAACCCTTGTGCCTCAGGTTCCTCATTTGTCAAATGAGCTGGAGAAGGAAATGGCAAATGGCTCCACTCTCTTTGCCAAGAAAATTCCTAAATGGCGTCACAAAGAGTCAGACACAACTGAACAACAACAACAGGGACTGGTAGGCTGTAGTTTTAGGAGTACAGAACCACAGAGTACTCTAGAACTCAAAGTAGTAAGCACCCTCCACTAGGGACCTGATCTACAACCTTCCAGTAACAAGTTGGAGGAAGCAGCCCCAGAGAGACTACAACACAAATCTATATATCTATATATATAAATCTATATAAAATCTATATAAATCTATGGATGCACAAGAAATACAAGCTAATTGTTTTGGCTGGGATAGACGGATGTTACCAGCTGAAGAGGAAATAAGGAAAGAACCCTAGAGGATGAGGTACTTGAACAGAACTTTGAAGGAGGCTGGGGATTCTAGGCGAAAATTAAAAATGAGCTCATTCCACACTTGAGGAAGAGCCGACACAAAGGCATGGGTCATCTGTGAGCAGATGCAAAAAAGCCAATTTAGCCAGACCATAAAATGCAAAAAAAAAAAGGAAGAATACCTGGAAAGGTAAGCTGGGGTCAAGCTGTGAAATGCCAAGCACAGAAGGGTCTGCACTTGATCATAGAGGTAATAGAAAAATACTGGAATTTGCTGAAAGCAGTTAGGCTCTGTAGCGGATGTGCTGAACTGGAAGTCAGGAAGCCCCGAGTTCAAATGCTTCAAACACTAGCTCTATGACCCTTGGCAAACCACGGAACTTCTCTCAGCCTCAGTTTCCTCACCCCTAAAATGAGAATGATAATAGCACCCATCTCCCAGGGTAGTTGTGAGGATCAGATGTGACAAGTCCTTTGTAAACTTTAAAGCATGGTGTAAATGCTAATGATTATTATTGAGCCAGGGAGGGACACCGGAAACTTTTTTTAGGAATTTTAGGAATAGTCTTTTGGTAGAGGTATGGAGGATGGATTAGAGAGGGTGACAGTGTAGGCAGAGGCCACTTAAGAGGTTATTGAAATAGTCCAGGCTGTGAGATGATGAGGGTCTAGGGTGGTGGTTCTGGGAACAAAGAGAAGGGGACAGATACAGACGAGGGATGGTGACAAGGTGAGGACGATGAATGAATGGACACACTGTGAAGAGAGAGAGAGAGTGAAGAGTGGAAGATGACAAGAGTTTGAGGCTTTATACCACATAACGAGAAAGCTAGTGACACCCTTAGCATAAATAGGGGAGTTTAGAAGGGGGATGGGTTGTAGTGGGAGAAGGGAGAGACAGTTAATGAGGTCTGTTTGGGGCAGGTCGAGTTTTGAACTAGGGTATTCAGTACAATGTGGCCAACAGGTAACTGATGGTGTGAGGCTGGAGCTCAGGAGAGAGACTAAGACTATATATATAGATCTAGGAGGCATCTGTATAGAGATGGGAACTGACCCCACTGGAGTTAATGAGGGGAGACAGAGAGACAGACAGAAAGACAGAGACAGAGAGATACAGAAAGGATGACGAGGAGAAGAAAGAGGAAGAGGAGGAAGAAGGAGGAGGAGGAGGGGGGAGGAAGAGGAGGAGGAGGAGGAGGGAGGAAGAGGAGGAGGAGGAGGGGGGAGGAAGAGGAGGAGGAGGAGGAGGAGGAGAAGAAGAAGAAGAAGAAGAAGAAGAAGAAGAAGAAGAAGAAGAAGAAGAAGAAGAAGAAGAAGAAGAAGAAGAAGAAGAAGAAGAAAGAGGAGGAGGAGCAGGAGGAGGAGGAGGAGGAGAAGAAGAAGAAGAAGAAGAAGAAGAAGAAGAAGAAGAAGAAGAAGAAGAAGAAGAAGAAGAAGAAGAAGAAGAAGAAGAAGAAGAAGAAGATACAGAAAAGAGCCTTGAGGAATTCCCACAGTTTCGGGGATGTGGATGTGTGACCTTGATAGACCAAGGCAGAGATTATTATCCCCATTTAATAGATGAAGAAACTGAGGCAAGTAATTTCCTTTCTCTGATCCTCAGTTTCCCTCATCTGTAAAGTGGATTGGATGGCTAGGAAGATCTCCCCAACTTGAGAATTCTAGGATTCTCAGAAACTCTCTTCCATTCCACATTCCAAAGTGGAGCTCCAGACATAGCTCCCTGGAGTCAGTAAGGGAAAGGAGGCATGCCTATAAGGTAAGGGCCATCTGTGGAGCACTGCGGGTCCCTTGATTCAAGGAGCTATCTCTGCACCCTAAGCCTCATTTTCTAACTCCCAATAAGCTCCCCCACCAAATGGGCTCAGAATGGAACAACCAATCTCTTGGCACTCAAGTCCACACTTAAAGTGAAAACATGCAAGGCTGGTCTAGGGAAGTCAGGTTCCCTTTGGGGCACGAGTGGGGAGCTGGAGTATGGAGCATGCCGAGAGTAATATGCAACCTGTCCTTTGCCTCCTCGTTCAGCATCTCCTCCTCCATCAACCAATCCTGTTCTTGATCCCTCTGAAAGACACCAAGGAAGGCAATACTAGTAGCAGTGTTTTGCACACAGTAGGTGCTTAACGGATATTTGTTGAATTTGAATCAATAAGCCACATGCCACAAACATACCAGGGAAAGTCTGGCTTCGCTCTCTTCCCTCAAAAAATACTTATTCCAAAGTCAAAAAAGTTTATGAATTCACACACAATTTTTTTCATTAGATCCACATGTACCAGGTATATAATGCAGTAGAGAGATCTCTGGATCTAGAGTCAGGAAGACCTGAGTTCAAATCCAGTCTCAGAGGTTTACTAGCTGTGTGACCCTGGGCAAGTCACTTAACTTCAATCTGCCTCAGTTTCTTCAAGTAAGAATGACAATAGCACCTACCTCCCAAGGCTGTTGTGAAAATCTAATGGGATAATATTTGAAAGGAGCTTAGCACAGTACTTGGCACATAGTAGTCACTTAATAAAGACTTGTTCCTTCTCCTCCACACACAACTTATCTGTGCAGTAATCTTGCCCACTCCAAACTTTTTGGTGACTGCCTACTATGTTTCTGTCCTGGTCCTCCATGACTTAAAGGCTGTTGTGAAGATCTAATGGGATAATATTTGAAAGGAGCTTAGCACAGTACTTGGCACATAGTAGTCACTTAATAAAGGCTTGTTCCTTCTCCTCCACACACAACTTATCTGTGCAGTAATCTTGCCCACTCCAAACTTTTTGGTGACTGCCTACTATGTTTCTGTCCCGGTCCTCCGTGACTTAAAGGGAATTTAACCCAAGAAACAGACAGACTCATAATAATAAAGCAATGAAGGAGACAGTATGGTCTGTCCTAGGAGAAGATCAGGGTCAAAACCAAAAAAATACCAGAGGAGGAAGACAGGGGAGCAGCAGCAACAAGGGAAGGACACAACCAAGGAGCCATAGGGACCTCAGGCAGGATGGTACTTGGGCCACAGAAGGAGCAAGGAAGGAATCAGAAATATCTTCAGCACACCCAGCTCCCCCAAGCTCACCATCACTCCACCTCACCGCCTGGGTCAGAATCACCTTCGGCTCATCACTGCTCACCTGAACTATTACAAAGCCTCCTAACGTATCTCTTTGTTGAAAGCCTCTTTAGTCTCCATGTAGCTGTCAAACAGACATTCCTAAAATCCTGATCTAACTGTGTTAGAAACCGCTGTTTCTGGGACAGCTAGGTGGTGCAGTGAGTAGAGCACTGGCCCTGGAGTCAGGAGGACCTGAATTCAAATCCGACCTCAGACACTTGACACGCTTACTGGCTGTGTGACCCCAAGTGCCCTGCCCTCTTCCCTCAAAGCAAGAAACCACTGTTTCCTTATCACATCTAGAATGAAGCACAAAATAATTAGGCTAATAATGTTTTCACTTTTCACTATGACTCCCACCTCCCTTTTCAGCCATTTCATATTAGTCTCCACTGTCTGTTCAAGTCAAATGGTCCTATGAGCTATTTCCCATCTGCAACATCCCAACTCCAACTTCAATGCCTTTATACAATTGGTTGCCTAGGTCTGGAATCTGTTCATTCCATACCTGAACCTTAGAGAATCCCCAGCTTCCTTCCAAGCAGAGCTTGCTTGCCCTCTCCTGCATGACGTGTTTCCTGATTCCTCCAGTTATCCTTTCTTATGCCTAGGTTGTGTTTAACGTCTTTGTACGTGTCATATGACCCTGCCTTCCCCATTATGTTTGTCCTCAAGAGCAGGAATATTTTTTTGTCTTTGTGTCCTAAACAGAAGGAATGTTCCTTTGCACAGAGCAGGCACCTAATAAATATTTTTTAATTAAAAAAAAGAATCATCTTGGTGCTATGTGGCTCATGGAAGTAGCTGAAGGTTGTAAGTTTGAGTTGGAGTAAGAGGGAGCCAGTGTTCCCCATCAGGAATTGGGGCAGCTAGGTGGTACAGAGAGTAGAGCACCAGCCCTGGAGTCAGGAGGACCTGAGTTTGAATCCAGCCTCAGAAACTTGACACACTTACTAGCTGTGTGACCTTGGGCAAGTCACTTAACCCCGATTGCCCTGCCTTCCCCCCTCCAAAAATAAAGGAACATCCAATTGGTTTTTCACCTCTGATGTCACAAGCAGGGAGACACTAGGTACTATCTAGCACAAGAGACCCAGATGAAATAAATAGGGAGTATAACCTTGGGGCTCCAGAAAAAGGCAGAAGGAGGGAGCAGGTAGAGAGACCACAGCAGAGAGCTAATGAGTTTTGGGGTCTCAGAGAGGCATAAGGGCTTCTGGCTTTTTTAATTATCAGAGTGCTCAACACTGTTCCAGGATCTAGAGAGTGGAGTAAGGTGGGGTATTACACAGTTGCCTCCCTTCAAGGAGCTTACAATCTAATTGAAAGGACAAGTCTGAATACATGAAGCAATCAGAGAACACTATGAGACTATCACTTACCACCAAAGGCTTCCTAATGAAGTTCATGATTCAGAGGAAGAAAAGAAGAGCTTGGTGGAATGATTTGGTCATGGAAGGCTTCATGAAAGAGAATGGCGAATCTTGACCTGGAAGGAAATTTAGAGAAATACTCCAGCTCCCTCACTTTACAGACAAGAAAACTGAGGCCCATAAGGGGACAATGGGGTGCCTAGAGTCATGTTGGTAATAAATAAAGAACTTGGATATAAGCCCTTGTCCTCTGACTCTAAATCTTGTTCTCTTTCTATTATACCATGAGGTTAAGACCCCAATGTCTTCTTCCAGAGGAATGTCCAATTTCTGTTAAGACATTTCAGTGGGCCGAATTTAAAGAAGCAGAGGTAGGAGGACAGAGGGGGTTCTTGCAGGATGGATGAACAGGGACTTTTTTTTTTTGCCTGACCTGTGATCTTATAAAGATCTCCCAGTGAGGAAATTCCCTCTAGCAAAGGATTTCTGCAACTGCTATGCAAACTGTATCACCCTAGAGTGTGACTTAACGGGTGGATGCCCCATGGTGGTGAAGGTCCGAACAGGGAAAGCCTGAAAAGTCAGGGCATAAACTTCAAATATATTTTGATTAAAAAGAGGGAGCCACTGTTGGTTCTTGAGCACAGAAGCAACCGCAAAGAAATGGAAGGGAATAAGCATTTATATAGCACCTATATTTATATAGCTCCAGGTACTGTGCGAAGTGTTTTACAGATATTATTTCATCTGATCCTGTGAGGCACGTAATGATATTGTTCCCATTTCAAAGTCGAGGAAATCAAGGAAAACAGAGGTTAAGTCATTTGCCCAGAGTCTCAAAGCTAGCAAACATCTGAGTCTGGACTTGAACTTAGGTCTCCTGAATCCAGACCCAGCATTCTATCCACCTCACCACCTTGGTTGGTTGGTTCTGGTCTTTCATTCTCAGAGGACCAAAATGACATCACTATGTTAGAATCAAGTTTCAGTGTGTGTAGCTGCGGCTGATCAGACCAATACAAGCTCAGAATGCTCTACCACAGGTCGGGCACAAATGGTCCATGTGAACATTTGGGCTAGATTCTCTAAATTTGTGCATCTTGCATTTCTTTAAGCTACTTCAATTCTGCTTTACTCATTGAGCACAGTACCTCCTCTGATGTGGGCATGCCATGCTGAGCTGTCCTGTGCCAGTTTCTTCCATGTCACACAATCAATTCCAAAGTTCTTAAGAGAGACCTTGATTGTGTTCTTGTATTGCTTTTTCTGACCACCATGTGAGCACTTGCCCTATGTGAGTTCTCTTCTAGGCAAGCATATGTTTTGCATTTGAACAATGTGACCAGCCCATTGGAGTTGCACTCTCTGAAGCAGAGTTTGAATGCTTGGCAGTTTAGTTCGAGTAAGGACCTCGGTGTCTTGTACCTTATCCTGCCAGGTGATCTTCAAAATCTTCCTAAGACAATTCAGATGGAAGCGATTCAGTTCCTGGCACAGCACTGGTAGACTGTCCACAATAAGGTCAGCACCACAGCTCTGTAGACCTTCAGTTTGGTGATCAGTCTAACACCTCTTCTCTCCCATACTTTCCTTCGGAGCCTCCAAACACTGAGCCAGCTCAAGAAATGCATGTGTCACCCTCATTTTCAATGTATCCATCCCTGGAAAGTATACTACCAAGGTAAGTGAACTTGTCCACAGTATTCAAAACTTCTCCTTTTGCTATAACTGATGGTTCCACATATGGATGGTGTGGCACTGGCTGAAGGAGCACCTGTGTTTTCTTGGTGTTAATTGTTAGGCTAAAATGAGTACAAGTAGCAGAGAATCAATCCATACTTTGTTGCAGAGGCTGCATTGAGTGCACAATTACCTGCAAACAGAAAATCATGCACCAACGCTCATTCTGCTTTAGTCTTGGCTTGTAGCCTTTTCAAGCTAAAGAATTAATCCTAATTGCAGCAGCTGACCTTGATGCCACATTCATCCTCATGGAAGATGTTTGCCAACATGGCTGAAAACATCATGCTAAACAGCATGGGAGTCAGCACATAACCTTGTTTCACTCCACTGGTGATTTGGAAAGAGCGAGAACACCATCCATTATCCAGAACCTGGGCAAGCATGCCATCATGAAATTGACGTACAACACTGATGAACTCCGGGCAACCAAATTTTGACGTAATTTTCCATAAGCGCCCATAACTGACAGTATCAAAGGCCTTGGTCAGATCTACAGATCTGACCTCTGTTCTGCTCCTAGCATTTCTTCTGGAGTTGTCGGGCATCAAACACCATATCGACTGTTCCTCCACCCTAAGGATATGATCCTAAGAGATGGGCTGAACGCTTCTAAAGTGTTCTCAACAGACCATCATCAATCAATGGTGAGGCCATTGACTGCTTCCCTCAGGTTGAAGTCAATCCCTCCTTAGCTGAAGTTCCGACTGAAGAAGAGGTTTTCCAGCTAAGATTTACAAGATGGGGGTGGGATCCATTGCTCGTACAGAAGCTGACTGAATTTTTCTAGGTTATATGACAAGAGGAGGTTATCCCTCAGGCGTTCAAAGATACCTCCATCGTCCATCTCTATAAAGGTAAAGGAAATAGTTTGTCCTGTGACAATCACAAGGGGTCTCTCTCTCTTAGTCATTGTTGGCATTTTTTTTTGCAAGAGTCCTACTTAATAGGTTGATCCTTCACCTGGAAGATGATCATTTACCCGAGAGCCAATGTGGCTTCAGAAAGGGTTGTTCAGCTTTCAGGTCTACTGGATTTTGTGTTGTTCATAAGTGTGTGCACATTCCCTGTACCGGTGGTGAGTGGAATCATCTTTGCAGAAGTTTTTGTATATTTTTTTGGGTCTTTTGACCACAGGGTAGGATCCCTGCCTACCACAGTAATCGGGTCAGGGTTGGGTAAGCAGACAATTTTTAGATCACCCTTCCTAGCCCCTTCTTCACACCAGGAGGTGAGCGGTGAGATTCCTAAAAGGCTGCTCAGACATCCAGGGGGCTGCCAAATCCCACTGCTACTTCCAGTGAGAAGATGACCCTATGGCGTGGGCCGCCTGTGTACAGGGTTGTGACTACAGGATCCAGGATATCCACACCTGCTGCTTTGTCACTTGTCTGTAGCCACAGGACTCTGAGACAGGTAAACGTGGTAAAATGGTACGGATGATGTCTTTTGATTTGTTCATAAATTGGATTCTAGAATTATCATAGTCCAGTGGCAGTACAGAGTCAAGACAATGGGTGATGGCTCAAGATGCAGTAGATGACCTCAACGTCTTCGATGTCTAACCAAGCTCTAAGCTCTCCACAGTGCCTGCTTCAGCTGCCTTCATGGGTGTTGGAACAAATTGTTCTCATCTGCCCATTCCTCTGGGAGAGGTTTTCACATGCTTAGGGTAGACACCCCTCTAATTCATCAAAGGGTTTGAGAGCCCTTGGTTACCCTCAATCTGGTTTAGCCTGTCTGTGGCCACTGTGCATGCTACAACTTCTTGGAGACATAGGTGGGAGTTAGGTGAATCAGGTGGACACCAAAGGTAGAAAGCAGCCCTGAAAAGGGCTCAGCAGCCTTCACACCAGTGCTAGTCTTCCCTGAACACAACCTACCCCCCACCTCACCAACTAGCTGCTATAGGAATAAGTTAAGTGACTTACCTACAGTCATACAGCCAGTATGCGTCAGATGTGGTCAGACTGAACCCTAGTCTTCCTGACTCTGAGACCAACACCACTATACCATGAGAATTATTGTGATGGGGGGGGGGGGGCGGAATCAGCATAGGAGGAGAGTCTGGGAAGGACTGGAAGGAACCCAGGCCTATACATGGAAATATTCAGCTTATATGGTTGTATGCTATGGAAAAACTCAGACACTGCATTAGACAAGGTTTGGAAATGTTGTCCTGTGACATCTCTGCCCTCTACCGGAGTCCTACGCTGATGCCTCAGAGTTGTGGCCTGCAGGTGACCCTGGGTTCTAGTGGGCTGTGTCGCGGAGCGAAGACATAGGCAGGACCTACCCAGCTTTGCAGGCCTCCGTTATAGGCCCTTGATAAGTTATCTGAAGACCAGCCTAAGTCTTTGGGGATATCAGCTGCAGCTTAACCTCCAAGGGATGATTTTTTTTCCTCCCATAGCAACTCATGAAGACCATCTAGCAAGACATGAAGGGGCTGGGATCTATGTCCAGTGGGTTATCCTTTTCTTTTTTTTTAAAGGCAATCAGGGTTAAGTGACTTGCCCAGGGTCACACAGCTGTCAGGTGGGTTTCTGAAGAATTGAAGTTATGATGGGAATAAGCACCTAAGGTCGTTTCCAGTTCTGTCTTTGATCCCAGCTTCCCATGATATGGTACAGGAAGCTGGATGGCAAAGTGGGGAGAGCACTGGATCTGGAACTAGGCCTATAGAAGTATACATTTATAAAGCACAAACTATTTTTTTAAAGCACAGACTTTTTTATCCTTTTTTTTCCAGTTCCAAATTTTGTCTCTCTCTTGCCACACCCAATGAGAAGGAAAAAAAAACCAAACCCACAACCTATTACAAATATGTATTATCTTGCAAAAAAAATTTCCTTGTTAGCCATATTAAAATAAAAAACAAGGAAAACACATCAGCATAAACTTTATTTTTAAATTTTTTATATTTGACTTTTTCTGATCACATGTAAAAACTATTTCAAAATTAACTTTTTAAAATTTAAAGTTTCAAATTCTCTCCTCCTCTCCCCACCTTGAGAAGGCAAGCATTTTGCTATAGATTATATAGGTGGAGTCATGAGAAATGTATTTCCATATTAGCCATGTTGTGAGAGAAAACAACTCCCCCCAAAAAAAGAAAAGAAAAGAAAAGAAAACGTTTTTAAAAAAAGTAAAAGCTCACTATGCATACATTCAATTCAAACATATGCCAGGAAACCCGGGCCTACCTGGCTATCTCATCATCAGCCCTGATGATGCTGTCTTGCTTCTCCCCACCTGGGACAACACCCTGTGGACCACACCTCCAGAGGCTATCCCCTATATCTCCCCATTTCCTTGGGGAGATAACTCGTTCTGCTTTGGACCTTTACCATTCAGAACTGAGCCATCCCAACTGGTGAGTGCGTGTAACCTCACCTCATGTGTCACAGCTAGCCAGTTCCACACCATGATTCAGATGTCATCCAACCATCCACCAGGAAGGTCTACAGGGTACCTTACCATCTGCCCTGCCTGCACCTATACTGCTTTCCCCGCCCCAGCATACCCCCATTCCACTTTCTACAATCCTGCTCTGGTCATGGAAGGGTAATGAAAATCAATCCTACCATCACTAGGGGATGCTAGATATCTCAGTCACAAAGAGTTGGTCACAAGTGAAAGAATGGAACAACAAAATGGAGAGGAGATAAGTAGAAGTGTATTTCTCAGAAAGTCTCAACAAGTACGGAAGTATATGCACAGACACTCGCCATTCCATCCACCCTCACCCCTTTGTGGCTCTTGCTTTTATTCTAAATAATAATGATAATCTTTATATAACACCTACTATGTGCCAGGCAGGCAGGTAGGTGGCGCCATTGTGCACAGAGCGCCCATCCTGGAGTCAGGAAGGCTCATGTTCCTAAGTGCAAATCTGGCCTCAGGAATTTACTAGCTGGGTGACCCTGGGCAAGTCACTCAACCCTGTTGACTTTGTTTTCCTCATCTGTCAAATGAGCTGGAGAAGGGAATGACAAACCACTCCAGTATCTTTGCCAAGAAAACCCCAAGTGGGGCCATGGGGAGTCAGACTTCACTGAAAAATGATTGAACACACACCCGGCACAATGCTAAGTGCTTTATTTATACATTTAATCTCATTTCAATTCAACTACTGTTGCTAGAAAAAAAGGATATGACCCTCTACTGCTCCATAGCGCTGTGACTGTCTAGGCCAAAACTCCCTTTCCTGGACACTGGTCCCCAGTAGGTGCTCGTAGACCTTTATTAAAATGGTCAGTTAGGTGGCCCAGGGGATAGACCAAGTCCAAATTGAACCTCTGACACTTACTTACTGGGCAAGTGACTTAACCTCTGTTTGTCTCAGTTTCCTCACCTGTAAGCGGGGATAACAAGAGCATCTATGTCTCAAGGTTGTTGTGAGAATCAAGTAAGATAATCTTTGTAAAGTTCTTAGCACAGAGCTTGGCATAATTGGAACTATATAAATACTATACATAGAGATATTCAGCTTCAAAGTTCAGTTGTTTTCAGTCATGTCTGAATCTTTGTGACCCCATTTGGGGTTTTCTTGGCAAAGATACTGGAGCAGTTTGCCATTTCCTTCTCCAGCTCATTTTTATAGATGTGGAAACTGAGGCAAACAGGGTAAAGTGACTTGTCCAGAGTCACACAGCTAGAAAGTGTCTGAGACCAGATTTGAACTCAGGAAGAGGAGTCTTCCTGACTTCAGGCTCAGCACCCAGCACTGTACCACCTAGCTGTTCCCTACTAGATAGTACTATTTTCTTAAAACAGGCTTAAAACAGTGTCTGGCACACAGTAGGACTTAACCACTTGCTGATTGATTGACAGACTGGCAAGTGACAACAGTGCTGCCCTTCCCCATGAGCCCTAGCTCCTTGACCAAAGCTTACAGCACTTTACTTTCTATCAGTTTTTTCAACCTGGTTAGGGGGTGGGGGAAGGAGGCCATGGTAAAAGGAGGGTAGGAAAACGTGCCTCATGAACAAAACAGTGAGATACAAACGAAAGAGTTCTAGAGGAATCCCCACTCTGATACTGGGGGACCTTGGCTACAAGTTACTTACAGACTTCTGGGCCTCAGTTTCCTCATCTGTCAAATGAACCAAATGGACTCTGGGGCCCCTTCTAGCTCTCACTCTGAAGCTAGCATTGGAGCTATGAGCAGCTCTGGAGCACGCCAGCCTGTCTGGGGCATACCAGCCTAGATGGAAGCTTTCCTTCAGCAGGCCTCCATCCACATTCCCCTCTCTTCCCCCTGGGAGTGATGAGAGAGCGTCTGGGAAGGGGGGAAGGGAGGACGGAAGTCCAGCATGCTGTGCCGTCTTTCCACTCTAAGGTCCTCTCTCAAGCAAGTCGCATTCGGCACGCTCAGGCTGCTCTATGGTGGGTGTTTTGATTAATTTTATTCTAATTAATTCAGTAATCTCAAGCTGTTTCCAAAACCTACACACAGTGCTACATGATGGATCTGCAGAAGAGGCTGCAGAAAAACTATTTATTTCTCTGTCCTCTCTATATTTATCTTATGGATGGAATAAGCAAGGAGGAGGAAGGGAGGGGAGGAGCAGGAGAGAGAAGAGCCAGAAATTACATCCAAATTGCGGGCTTTTCAATGTCATTTCCAGAACGTTTCCAGGTTTCAACACACAAGGCCTTACACCCACTGGATGCCCAATAAAATGTTGCTGAGTAGACACAAAAGAGCACAGTGATGACCTCATCAAGAGAACTTGACCTGTTCCTTCTTTAACCTCTGAACTATGACCCAAGCTAACCCCACACCCTCTTCCTCCACTCAATTCAGTTCATTCGATTTAATGTAACAATCATTTATTTATTCATTCATTCATTTTTACATTCAGTTCTTCTTTTTCCCAATTACATAGAAACAAAAAATTTTTTAACATTATTTTTTGTAATTTTGAGTTCCGTATTCTTTCCTTCCCCCCTTCTTAAGGAGGCAAGCTATTTGCTATAGATTATACATGTGTATTCATGCAAAAGATTTCCATATTAGTCACAATCATTGATTTATTAAATGACAGCTGTACGTCAGGCAGTATACCCCAGCATACAACATGAGATGTTTAGTCAATAGAATCCCTCTGGTAGTGTATAGTAACTGTTTCCCTTTTGGACAGGAACCCTGAGGGTCTTCCCCTCCCAGTTTGATTTTTTTTTCCTGAGTTTTGATTAAAGGGGCCATCCCTTGACCCACTTCTTAAAGAGGCCTGTTCACTGAATGGGCCTTACCTCACCCAAAGTGAGAACCTGAAAAGGTCTTAGCCTAAAAGGGCCAGGATCTCCCATTGCATCCTGGGCCATCTCCAATTGTCCTGGTATCTGGCCATTGGACCCAGATGGCTCTGGAGGAGAAAGTGAGGCTGGTGACCTTGCACAGCCCTCCCTCACTCAAATCAAAGTCAACTGCAAGTCATGTCATCATTTCCCTGATGTCATGGTCCTCTTCAAGAACAAAGGACAAACACAACCTGTCAATCCACAAACACTAAGTTCCTTTTATATTCTAAGAATCAGAGGCAGCATTGTGCTGTGGATAGAACATTGGAGTTAGTTGATCAGTTATTGCAATTATGTCTGACTCTTCATGACCCCATTTGGTCTTTTCTTGGCAAAGATACTGGAGTGGTTTGCCCTTTCCTCCTCCAGTTCGTTTTACAGATGAGGAAACTGAGGCAAACAGGGTGAAAGGGTCACATAGCCAGTAAGTGTCTAAGGCCAGATCCTGACTCTAGGCCAGGCACTCTATTCACTGCCCCACCTGGCTCCCCCAAAAGCACTAAAACCTAAAGGGAATCAGGACAGATCTCCCATGGGAGCTGTTCATAGAAAGAGGCTTGGTGGGCATGAGATGGCTGCAACTCATTACAAAGGGGGAATTGTGCATGAAAAACTGCTTAAAGAAATAGATGATGGAGATTCTATGAGTTGGGAGGTGTAGAAGTGACAGGGGATAGTCTATTCAAAAGAAAAGTGGGGGAGAGAGGCAAGAAATAGCATGTTGTGTATAAGGAATGCAAGTAGCTTTGTTTAGCTAGAACGTAGAGTGCCCGAAGTAGGGTGCAGTGAGATCAGTCTGCAAAGATAGGTTGAAACCATTTTGTGAAGGGCTTTAAATTCCAGAGAATTTTGCATTTTATCCTAAAGGGTAGAGGGAATCATTGAAGCTTCTTGAGCTAGGGAGGTGATAAGCTATGCTTTATCTCCTTTTACACTTCAGACCTCTATTCAAATTCTTCCTCTTGAAGGAAATCATCCCTAATTGACCCAGATTCACTTTAATCCCTACACTATCCTAATTCACTAAACTTTCCTTTATTTCTCTTAATGGCCCCTAGAACAGTGCTTCCAGCGTCTAGCTAGAGGCCTTACAAACTGTTTGAAGCTTAGTAAGTGCTGGTTAAAATTGAATTTGTTATCGGATGGGGAAGGACAGTAGGATTGGATTGCCTTTGGGAAAACTGCACAGTTCTTTTAATGGCCCAAAGCTTTTTATTAAAGAGAAGGCCCGCCTTTCCCACACCCCAGGATCATAGACTGAAGTCTGGAAGGAATCCTAGAGGCCATGGAATCCAAAGCTCTCATGTTACTGATGTGGAAGCAGAGACACACCCCCACCCCAGACAAGTTAAGTGACTTACCTAAGGTCACACAGCCAGGAACCAGCAGATGCGGAAATTTGAACCTAGTGTTTTTCTGGGGATATTATATGGCTACAAGTGATAGAATACCACTGCCTCCGGAGGACTAAAGTTGTTGTAACCAAAGGAAAACATGAAGGGGCTTGGTGGGCATGAGATGGCTGCAACTCATTACAAAGGGGGAATTGTGCATGAAAAACTGCTTAAAGAAATAGATGATGGAACGCAGATCGAAGCATACTGTTTGCTCTGTCTCTTTTTTTCTTCTTGTATTGTTTTTTCTTTCTCGTGGTTTCTCCCATTCATTCTAATTCTTTACAACATGACTGATGTGAAAATTTTTTAAAATGGAAAAGTAGATGGTGGAGGTAAGTGGGGTGGGGAGCCAATTAGCTGGTTACCCAGTCAGAGCAAGGAATAATTGATGGACAGCCCACCTGCTCCACTGGCATCCACATCACATGGAAAGAGCTCTAGGGGAGTCACCAATACACTGGGTGGACCTTTGTGTCCAATTTAGAGGAGGACACGAATGACAGCTGCCCAGGGTGGGCAGATGCGGATGGACTGCAATCTGGATCACTGCAAGGAAAGCCTATAACAGAGACAGCACAATCCCTGGGAGTGTCGATGGAACCATACGTAGGGACACGCGGCTTATGTCTGTACTTCTCCTGCCCTTGTTGGCGTCACTGTTGTCATGTCCAACTCTTCATGACCCCATTTGGGGTTTTTCTTGGCGGAGATACTGGAGCAGTTTGCCATTTCTTTCTCCAGTTCATTTTACAGATGAGGGAACTGAGACCAACAAGGTGAAGTGACTTGCCCAGGGTCACACAGCTAGTAAGGATCCGAGGTTGGATTTGAACTCAGGTCCTCCTGACTCTAAGGCCAACACCTCTAGCCACCTATGCTCCTACTCTAAGTATCTCTAAATCACAGGCAGGAAGTTGGGTTGCGCAGTGGATAGAGCACTGGACTTGGAATCAGGAGGGCCCGAGTTCAGACTCCTCCTCAGACACCTACTAGCCTTCCGACTCTGGGCAAGTTCATTTTATCTTTCAGCCTCAGTTCCCTAATATGAAGACTATAATAGCACCTACCTTGTGAAGATCAAATAAATAACACATATACGGCACTTTGAACATCTTAAAGGTCTATAGATAAATGCTAGTTATTATAACGCGGAGGGGGAGAGGAAACAATCATTTATTAAGCACCTAATACATACCATGCTGTACCTCAGTTTTGTCACCTATTATAAGATGAATGGGTTGGACTCTGAGGACTTCTAAGGTCCCTTTCAGTGCTAAATCTATGAGCCCATGAACCGTCATTTTGAGGGGTCTGATCCCGGGCTGAGGCTTAAGGATGGGAGGCTGACGAGGCAAAGGTCCCTCAGCAGTGAATCCTCCCTCCCTATGATCCCTATGTTTCCTTCCTGCACGGTAAGTCATAGGGAAAGTATGGACCCCATCTCATCCCCATTATATAACCTCCAAAGTGCCTAGAGCAGGATAATCTAATACACTCAAGGATTCACAATTAGGTTGGAAGGTGTAGAAGGTCTCACTCAAAGTGGACACTGAAAGAGAAGGACTTAGAATCAGGAAGACCTGAGTTCAAATTCTGTCCCAGACACCAGTTGTGTGACTTAGTCACTTAATTGCTCTCAGCAATTTTATTTCAATTTCTCAGCAATGTTATTTCACGGATGAGGAAGCTGAGACTCAGACGAAGAAGTGATTTGCCCAAGATCACACAGCTAGTAAGCGTCTGAGGTAGGATTCGAACCCATGTCTATCTACAGTAGCATATTGTTCCTCACTCTCGCCTTTCCCCGAGCTCTTTTTATCTCTGCTTGTGGTGTCTCTCCCCAAGGAACTCCCAGCCCCCTTCTCTCTCCACGTTTCCCACTCTCCCAACCCCCAGTGTGTCCCCAGCCCCTTTCTTTCACACTCTGGGGGACTCTCCCCAGAGTTTCTCCAGCCCCAAACATCTCCCCTTAGGTCCCCAGTGTCCTCCAGCCCGCCTGGCGCTGTTTTTCCCTCCAGTGTACTTGCCGGTAGTCTCTTCAGTCTCATGTCCCATCCCTCATCTCCAGGGACAATTTCACTCTCAGTTGACTTTATGGATTCCTTTCAGAGTGGTGAACACTTTGGTTACCTCCCCCGCATGGCTCCTGGCCAGCCGCAGGGAGCCCATCTCCCTGACCCTCCTGGCTCTGCTAAGCCTCGTCCTCAGGAATCCTCACATCCCTAAGTCAGCCTTGTGTGATGGAAGGCTTGGTCATGGCTGCTGACCCAGTGGAGAGAGAGTCCGAGCTCCTGACTCCGAAATTAAACAACATATGCTTTACATTGCTTACTTTATCGCAGAATGTTCAGAAATCTCATTAGCCTCTGTTCCTTTCTCAGAACCTCCTTGGCCCTGACATCACTTTCCCAGCCACTTGTTATTCAGTCATGCCCGATTCTTTGTGGCTCCAAAGATACCGGCTTGTCCTTTTCTTCTCTAGCTCATTTTACATATGAGGAAACTGAGGCAAGCAGAGTGAAATGATTTGCCCAGGGTCACCCAGCTAGTGTCTGAGGTCAAATTAGAACTCAGATCTTCCTGACTACAGGACCCGGGCTCTATCCACTGCACCACCTAGCAGCCCAGTGTCTACCAATCTCTTTCTCTTTTTTACTCACAATGACGAAACCTGGTCCCCTCCCCTCTCCCCCATTACCTTTCTCTTTCCCCACAGGGTTTCCCCAGCCTCCTTCCATCCCCCTGTTTCTCCCAATGCTCTCTCCTCCAGTAACACTCCAGCTCCCCAATCCTTCCCTGGTCTCCTCTCTCTCACCCAAGTCTTTCTCCAGCATCCCCAGGCTCCTTCCCTCTCCATGTTTCCTAACATTTCCCCCCACAGTGTTTCCTCAGCCTTATTTCTCTATGTCTCTCTCTATCTCTGTCTCTCTGTGTCTCTCTCTGTCTCTCCGTTTCTATCTGCCTCTGTCTCTCTGTCTGTCTCTCTGTCTCTCTCTGTTTCTCTGTCTCTGTCCCCAGCCCCTTAACATACCTGCATATGTCTCCCGACGTCCTCCCACTGGTCCCTGCCCCTCCATTATCCCCCAGATCTACCTAAGGTTTTCCCAGCCTCCTTCCCCCGCCTCTTGTCTCTCCCAGCGCCACCCCCCATCCTCAGTCCAGTCCTCTTCTTCCCTCCCCCGTCCCAATGCTTCCCCTAACTCCCTTCCTCTTCTCTCTAATCCTTCAGACAAGGAAGAGACATGTAGGAAGTGCAGTGGATAGAGCACCTGGAGTCAGGAAGACTTGAATTCAAATCCAGCCTCAGACACTAGTTCTGTGATCCTGGGTAAGTCATTTAACTTCTGTTTGCCTCAGTTTCCTCAGCTGTAAAATAGAGATAATAATAACACCTACCTCCCAGCATTGTTGAGGGTCAAATGAGATAATACTGTAAAGTGCTTGGCACAGTGCCTAGAACTTGCTGTTGTTATTCAGTCATTTCCTACTCCTCATGACCCCATCTGGGGTTTTCCTGGCAAAGATACTGGAGTGGTTTGCCATTTCCTTCACCAGTTTATTTTACAAGATGAGGAAACTGAGGCAAGGGAATGAAGTGATTTGCCCAGATTCACATAGCTAATAAGTGTATGAGTCTGCATTTGAACTCAGCTCTTCCTGACTCTAGGCCTGACACTCTATCCTCTACACAACCTAGCTGCCCTTTTAGCCTACTTATTACCAGAAGGTTTCCCACCCAGTTACCAACCAGGCCTGACCCTGCTTAGCTTCTGAGATCAAACTAGATCAGATGCCTTCAGGGTGGTATGGCTGTAGACACCTGGAACATAGTAGGTGCTTAATACTTTTACACATACTCACACTGCAAACCTCTCTGTCTCTCTGTCTCTGTCTCTGTCTGTCTCTCTTTCTCTTTCTCTCTCTGTCTTTCTCTCTGCCTCTTTCCTCTCTCTTTGTCTCTCTCTCTCTCTGTGTCTCTCTGTCTCTCTGTGTCTCATTCTGTCTCTCTCTATCTGCATCTGTCTCTCTGTCACTGTCTGTCTCTGTTTCTCTGTCTCTGTCTCTCTCTATCTCTGTCTCTCTCTGTGTGTCTATCTTTCTCTCTCTGTCTCTCTCTGTCCCTGTCTCACTATCTCTCTCTGTCTCTGTCTCTGTTTCTATCTCTCTGTCTCTCTCTGTGTCTCTGTCTCTGTCTCTGTCTCTGTCTCTGTCTCTCTCTCTCTCTCTCTCTCTCTCTCTCTCTTTCTCTGTCTGCCTGTCTCTCTCTCTCTCCCCTAGCATTTTCCTAGTCCTCCTTCTCCCCTTGTGTCCTCCCAGTCCCCTCTCCTCCCATACTCCTCAGGTCCCTTCCTTCTCAATTTTTCCAAGTGTTTCCCAGCCCTTGCCCATGCCTGTATTTTCCCAGCTCCCTTCCCTTTCCCCACATCTTCCAGTTTCCTCTTCATCTACCCAATGTGGTCCCCCCACATACCTCTGCCTTCTCTTTCCAGTGTGCCCCCAGACCTTCCAGATCAGTAGACACACTCCTTGAGACCTAGGTGCTTCTCCTGCTGCAAACCCTGGGAGGGTTTCCAAAGTTTCCTGAGATTCAGAGGGTACAAGGGGCTCCACACTGTTCTCCCCAACAGCAGAACCCCCATAGTTTCCTTTGATCCCTGGAACAACCAGCCTCCCCATCACCCAACCCAGCTCAGCCCAGGCAGGCTACATTTTCTCCCTTTCCAGCAACAGCTCACGCTCTCATTTACCTTGTAACTCTTTCATTCTTTCCTTTTTTATGGCTGTCGGGTTTCATGCTGGAACATTTGAACGATTTCTGTGCAATAATTCTACTTCCCACCCAGCCCCTGATCCTTGAGGTCCTAGAGATTAGTATTAGGAGATCAGCTTGCCAATGGATTCCAGGCCCTATAAAATGGCCCCTTTACAGAGAGACAATTATCCAGGTTATAGTTCCCTGGGTTAAGACAGCAACCCAGCAACCTCTGGGAGCCTCTGGCCTGTACCACAGAGCCCCCCGGAGCAGCTTTACAGGGCATTTTCTTCCCTCTGTATGCGTGTGTGTGTGTACATGTGCGCTCATGTATGAAATATGTATTTTTTTTCTTAGCCAAACATTGCAGGCCCTCGTGAGCCACACGAGTTTTGAGATATTACTCAGGAATACAGAAGGAAAAAAAAAAGCCCTCCATATTTCCCCCTGCCAAAGATCCGGCTTTCTTGTTTATTTACTATCGCACCACTGGGTAAAATGTTGAGCCCTGAACAACATTAAAAGGAAATAAACATATCTCTCAACAGCTCACGAACTCCAGGCTCACCAGGGAGCTGTGTTATCAACAAGCTACATGGGCCCAATATCAGGTTCTAGTTAGGAACCGGTACAGAAGGCGAGGGGCCCACCATACAGCAGGCAGAGGTCATCAGCTCTATAAATCTAAAGGCAACAGCGACTGAAAGATACACACAGCCGAAGCACCAACCGCCCCCCTCACCTAGCCCTCTTCCCTGTCTCCTCCACCTCCCATAAGCACCTGCTTCATCATTGAGCTAAAAAGCTCTTTGGATTGAGCTCAGGTTGGATTGGAGCAATTCCATTTACAGAGGAAGAAACTGAGGGTCAGAGAGGGTCGGTGACTTGACCAAGGTCACACAGCTAGCTAGCTGCAGAGCTGGGACTGGAAATCACCTTGCAGCAGAGGCAGGTGAACAAAAGGATGAACTCCCTTAATTTAACCTCTTCTTTTCCAGCTTGCTGTGCATCTCAACACTAGTGATAATAGGTTCACAGATTTAGAGTTCAAACTTAGCTTCACACTAGCTGCATGGAAAGCCACTCTGCCTCAGTTTCCCCATCTGTCAAATGGGGATAATAATCACACCTACCTTCCAGGGTTGTTGGAGAATAAAATGAGAAAATATTTGCAAAGCATTTTGCAAATCTTTAAGTGTTCCATTATTATTAGTAGTTTTATGATTATATAATTATTACTAGGATTAATAATAATATAATTCTATAGAGCTGGTAAAGCTCTTAGGAACCATCTAGTCCAAGCCCCTCATTTTATAGATAAGAGAATAAAGGCCCAGAGACGGCATCAAGGTAGTAAGTAGCAGCGTTGGGATTTGAACTCATATCCTGTGACTTCAAGGTCAACCCTTCTCCCACATATGCTATACTACCTATAATCCTTCCCATTCATCCATGCTCCCGCAGAAAAATAGGACTCGGGACAAAAGGACAGATGATCTACGAGAGGTCATAGCTGCGTGACGGAAAAGAGCCAGCGGGAAGCCTGAAAGGGTTCACAGGGAGAGTTTACATTCATAGAGAATCAATACTTACTTTTGTAAAAGAAAAAAAAAGTCTCCATGGCGGATTGATGGATCCCTCTCACCAGTGAAAACCGTGACAGATGAGTTCTGTTCAGACTTCTATGCATTTTAAAGGTGCATTAACACGCACTAAATAAGAGGCCAATCTTGCTGCAGCTTCCCGACCCCGTCCCTGGGCTCCCCAAATACTCTGGGTGGGGGAGGGGGCATCAAGGCAACAGACAACACCATGTTCAGAATTCAGACTCCCCTGAATTGGATGAAGGGTTGGCGTCCCCCCGCCAAAATTAATTTTCCTGTTAAGTCAAACAGCACAGTTCTCTCCAGCATAATAGGGCAGGGCTCCGCTACCTTAGAAAGAGCATAGAGGGCTGTGTCCTTTTGAGTTTTGCCTTCGTAGGATAGGGGTGACAGAAGTCACGGTGACCCTCCTAACCAGGCTTGCTGAGCACGGAACTCTTCATGCCTGGAATGCTCCAGCAGGCACTCACACTTTCCTGCCCAAGAGCCTGAAATGGCTGCGAGGTGGACACACTGGAGAATTGCGTTCTATTTCCGCGCTGCACCCCTCTCCTCCGTCCCAGGATAAGGGATTAGGGTGGGGCTGAAAACAACTGTGTGACGCTGGGCAAGTCACTGAACCTATGTTTGCCTCAGTTTCTTCAGATGCAAATGGAGGTAATAACAGTACCTATCCTCTAGGATTGTTGTGAGGACCAAATGAGAAAATATTTGTAAAGCACTCGGCATAGTGCCTGGCACACGGGGGGGGGGGGGGGGGGGGCACTTAAATTCTTGTTTGTTTCCTCCCTCCCTTCTTTCTACCCTTAGCTCCTTCCTTCATTTGCTCCTTCCTTCTTTCTACCTTTTCTTCCTTTTTCTCTCCTTTTTTCCTTCGCTCCCTCCTTCTTTTCTTCCCCCTTTCCTTCCTCCCTTCCCCTTTCCTTCCCTTCTTTCTTCCCTCCCTCCCTCCCTTCCTTTCTTCCTCCCCTCCCTTCCTTATTTCCTTCCCCCTTCCTTATTTTCTTCCTCCCTTCCTTATTCTTTCCCTCTCTTCCTTCTTTCCTTCCTTCTCTCCCCCTCTCTTCCTTCCCTCCCTCCCTCCTTCCTTCTTTACTCCCCTCCTTCCTTCTTTTTTCTTCCCTCTTCCCTTCCTTCCTACCTCCTTCATCCTTCCCTTCTTTTCCTCTTTCCTTTCTCCCTTTCTTCTTCCTTCCCTTCCTTCTTTCTTTCCTTCCTTTCTCCCTTCATTCCTCCTTCCCTTCCTTCCTTATTTTCTTCCTCCCTTCCTTCTTCCTTCCTTCCTCCCTTCCCCCTTCCTTCATTCCCTCCCTTCCTCCTTCCTTCTTTCTTTCCTTCCTTTTTCCTTTATTCCCTTCCTTCATTCTTTCCTTCCTTCTCCCCTCCCTTTCTTCCTCCCTTCCTTCTTCCTTCCTTCCTCCTTTTCTCCCTCCTTTCCTCCCTCCCTTCATCATTTCTTCTTTCCTTCCTCCCTTTCTTCCTCCTCCCTGCCCTATCTTACTTCTTTCCTCCCTTCTTCCCTTCCTTTTCCCACCCTCTCTCTTCTTTCCCTCCCTCCCTCCTTCATTCCTAGGTTCAGATGTTTATATACCGTTTGTGGGTGGCTGGCTGGGCCTGGAAGAAGCTAAAGGCACAGAAACACAATAGGTATTTATTCTGTTGCATATTGTTGTTCTTTTTATTGGTTTTATGCAAAAAGTGAAAACACTACCTACGGTTCTGCTTGTCTCTCTGTTCCCATGGGGAGAGAGGAAGGAGGGGGTGACCCAATTATGCCAAGGTCAGATGAGTAGGGTTTGGTGAAATATAGCTGATGCAGATGGAGTACAGGGCTTCCAGTAGGTGGGGGCTCAGTCACTAATTAAGATTGGTTAACTATATACATTATCCCCACAACTTAGACTAATAAAACAAATCCGCCCACCCAGGGGGAGGTGCGGCTGGGGGCTTGAGCCTCAGAGAAGCCCAGAGAGCTTGGCATTTACCCAATGCCTCTCCTTCGCAGTGGGGAGAGCATGGGCTTCCAGGGTCTGGTTCTCCTCTGGTGATTAGAATCAGTATAACAGCTAGCAATGTTATGTCTAATTTAGCACATCCAATTCAACAAAGAATCATCACCCACCTACGTTATGGCAGCAGATGGGGTATAGGAAGACAAAAGGCGAAGAATCCCTAAACAAGAAGAGCTTATGTTCTACTGGGAAAAAAGGAAGATACAACTTGTACACAATTAGTAAATGCAAAAAAAAGGAACTTCAAGGGAAAGAGGCTACTCACAACAATTGTGCTTACTGTTGTTTGTCCTTCATTCTCAGAGAAGACCATGACAGCAGACAGGTGATGCCATGACTTGCAAGTGAATTGGATTGAAGTGAGGAAGAGCTGTGCGAAGTCACCAGCCTCACTTTTTCCTCCACAGCCATCTGAGCCCAGTAGCAAAAGAGGGAGACTCCCAAGCTGGGCTTGGAAGGAAGCCAGGGATTCTACAAGGCAGAGGTGAGAAGGGTCAGAATGCCACATATGGATGACCACATGCCCAAAGCCACAGAGGCAGGAGATTGAATGCCAGTATGGGGAATAGCTAGTGCATTGGTTTGATTGGAATGGAAAGGACAGACATGAAGAGGGAGTGATTGAGTGATTGAGAGACAAATGGGACACAAATGCCATTTGTATACATTTTCTGAGAGGCCATGAGAAAACAATGAACACTTTTGGGTAGAGGGATAATGATGCTCAAACTTATCCAAGCCATCCTCTATACAGGAGGTAAATTATTTTTTGGAGGGCGGAAGGTAAGGGAATTGGGGTTAAGTGATTTGCCCAAGGTCATGCAGCTAGTAAGTGTGTCAAGTGTCTGAGGCCAGATCTGAATTCAGGTCCTCCCGACTCCAGGGCCGGCACTCTACTCACTGCGCCACCTAGCAGCCCCTAAACCATATATTTAAAGATCCCTTGGGGCCACGTATTGACTGAGAAAACCACATATTATTAGTCTTTATGTTTTATTCTATTTTTACTTATTTTGTTAAATATTTCCCAGTTACCTTTTAATCTGGTTGGATTGGGGAGCATTGTGAGCTGCCTGTGGTTATTGACACCTCTGGCCTGGAGCCCTGAGAAGCTAAAGCACCTGCTAGGGGTCACAAGCCAATATGGGTCAGAGACAGGTCTTCAACCCAGATCTTCCTGGTTCTGAAGGCCATCTCTCTACCTGCTATGTCATGATGCTTCTCCTTAGGGTTACCAAAATCAAAACTTTTTTTAAAAAGACCATAACATGACATATTAGTAAAAAGCTATTGGCTCCCACAATAAAATACCAGCCAAGCAGGTTACCTATTGGCTGATCACAGCCTTATTTTGCCTTTATCCCCCATGGTGCCTTGCTCAATCAACCAATCAATCAATATTTGTTAAGTACCTACTATATGCCAATCATGGTACTAAGCACTGGGGATACAAAAAGAGGTGAAAGACAGTCCCTGCCCTCAAGGAACTTATAATCTAATGGCGAGGGACAACATGCAAACAAATATATTCAAAGCATGCTATGTACAGGATAAATGGGGAATAATTAACAGAGAGAAGGCGCTGGAATTAAGACAGGAGACAGTCAACAATGATGTGTTGGATGAATGATTGAATACACAGATGTTTAGCCAGCTGCTTCGAAATCCCCAAGATCTTAGATAACTGAACACTGGGAGAATATGGGCTTTGGAGATGGAAGGGCCCTCCGAGGACATCTGGTATAATTCTTTCATTTTATGGAGGAGGCAGCTGAGGTTCCTGGGGAAGTCACTGGAGAAAGGTCACATTACCAGCGAGTGGCAAAGCCAGGATTTGAACCTAGGTTTTCCGGTTCCCAATCCAGCAGTCCGTTTTCTGCTACGTCAAATAGGTTTATCCCTAGCCTAAGAGTTTGGACACTGTTAGAGGCAGCTAGATACAGTGGATAGAATAATGATGTCAAACTCAAACAGGAACTGTGCCCTTCAGGCCTTCATATTAATCACAAAATAATATTACCTGTATTGTATGGTGGGCAGCTAGGTGGTGCAGTGGATAGAGTGCCAGGCCTGGAGTCAGGAAGACTCATCTTTCTGGGTTCAAACCTAGTATCAGACACTTATGAGCTGGGTGGACAAGTCACTTAACCCTGTTTGCCTCAGTTTCCTTATTGGTAAAATGAACTGGAGAAGGAAATGGCAAACTACTCTAGTATATTTCCGAACAAAACGCCAAATGGAGTCGTGAAGAGTCTGAAAAGACCAAACAATATCATATTATATTTTTATTAAATATTTTACCAATTGCATTTCCTGGGAGGCAATCAAGTAGTAAGTGTCTGAGGCTAGATTTGAACTCAGGTCCTCCTGACTCCAGGGCTAGTACTCTATCAGCTACAGAACTCCCAATTGTGTTTTAATCTAGCTCCTGCACTGGGGAGTTTTCACAAGCAGCTGAGTTTGACATCTCTAGGACAGGGCATTGAACCAGGAGTCAGGAAGAACTGAGTTCAAATCTAGCCTCAGGCCCTTACCTGCTGTGTGATCCTGGGCAAGTCACTTAACTTCTGACTGCCTCAGTTTCCTACTCTGTACATGGAGATGATAATAGCATCTCCCTCCCAGGGTTTTAATTGAGGATTAAATGAAATAATCATTGTAAAGTGCTTTGTAAACCTTAAAACTCTATATAAATTCATCCTATTATTACCAGTTCCACCCCGAATCACTGGGCAACCTTGAATAAGACCTAGAACTGGACAAAAAGATGAAGAGGGAAAGGGGCAGAGAAGGACTTGAGAGCAGGAAGCATTGCCAAAAGGCTCATCCTTCTTCTTCCTCCCAGCTTTGTCTTTCCCTTCCACCACCAGCAGCAGCAGCAGCCTCTCTCTCCATCCTACTCCCTCACCCCAGGGCTACAAGAATCCAAATCCCGAGAAAGACAAAATCTGGGGCAACCTGCAGCTGGTTTTTGTCCCTCCATGCCATACCCATAGCAGAGGAACCATCTGCTCGTGCCAAAGACGAGGATAAAATCTCACCCCGAGGCACAGATGCTTCCAACGGAGGCCCTCAGCTGCAGCAGCTGCAAGTGGCTGCAGAACCTAGGAACTCACAGACTATCAACCGAAGCAGAAGGAAATAGACAGAGGGACAAGGGGGAGACAGAAGGGTCAGTAATTTGGTAGCAGGGGGTGGGGAGGGACAGGGGAACAGGGAAGTTGGCTGCCGAATCAAAGGGAACAAAGAACAAAGGTCCTGCAAACATCAGCAAGGAAGTCTGTATCTCTACACAGCAACCACTGCCCATCTCATCAGCCTCCCTCCCTCCTTCTCTCTCTCTCTCCCTCCCTCCCTCCCTTCCTCCCTCTCCTCTCACTGTCTATCCTCTCTGTTTTTTCTTTCTTCCTCTTTTCTCTTCTCTCCTCTGTTTTTTTTCTCTCCCTCCTCTCTCCTCTATCTCTCTCTCTCTCCTCTCTCTGACTCTATCACTGAGTTTCTCTCTCCACCTCTCCTTTTTCTCTCTCATGCTCTCTCTTTCTCTCTCTCTTTTTCTCTCTCTCTCCTCTCTCTCTCCTCTCTTTGTTTTTTTCCTCTATCCCTCCTCTCTCCTCTCTATCTCTTCTCTCTGTCTCTGTCTTTCTGTTTCTGTCTCTGTGTCTTTCTGTCTCTGCCTCTCTGTCTCTGTCTGTCTGTCTGTCTCTCACACTCTCTCTCTCACACACACACACACACACAATAGTGGAATAGCGGAAAGAGCATTGCTTCTAGAGTATCATTCTAGGTTCAAATCCCCACCTCTGATCCTTATTAGCTGTGTGACCTTAAGCAAATGATTTAACCTCCACGGGCCTCAGTTTCCTAATCTGTAAAAGGGGGGGAAACCCTGCTAAATAAACACCTGCCCTAGGCAAAGCACAAATGCTAAGCTTTGAGGGAATTTTGGAGAGACCAGAACTCTCAGAGTAGAAAGGACACACTCAATAATAACTACCATTAGGATTAGAATGTGTTAAATGCTTCAGTCTGAAAACCAAATGCTATGAAAGTCAAATAAGGCCAATGCCCCCTTACCTTCCACACCCTGGATGCACTAACTCTTCACTCTTGGAACCCCTCAGTCCCTATATGGCTCAACTCAGATGCTACTTCCTTTAGGAGGCTTTTCCTGATCCCACAAGTTCTTAGTCTCTCCATAGCCCCCACCCCATTTAACTTATGTTTACTTACCTCAGTACTTCTCTGTACCTCCCTCAACCCGAACCCTAAAATGTAAGTTCCTGAGGCCTATTAGCCTATGGAAGGAGGGGGGGGGGGGGGCAGGGAAGAAAGAAGAAAGGAAGGAAGGAAGGAAGGGAGGGAGGAATTTGGTATTCTTTTGAAGAAAGCATTTTTAAACCTTAAAGAATGACATACATCTACGTCACACCAATAAGATTGTGAATGGGATGGGTAATTGTGAAGACTTCACAGGGTATATCTAAGGGAGTAGGAGAGGTTTTGGGATTTGGCCTTGTTACTCTGGAAGGTCAGCCTGGAACTGTGGGCATGCCCTTCCCCTTCTCTCTCAGATGTTAAAAGATAATGAACTTCCTGTGAGCTATTTGTTCTCTGCTCCAGGAAGGTCTCTCCTCCCCACTCCCACCCCATTTCTTCTCCTGGACTTTCAGACACCACCCTGGCAGTTGAGTTCTGATAGGGAAAACTTAAAGGGACCGGATCAACCTTGGTCTTCTGCCTAGTTTTCGCACCTAGACTGTAAGCCCACCTCCCAGCCAATGGTGAGAAGTGATAGAGGTGAGTGGGAATCTTTTCATTAAGAGTATAAATTAAGGCAGGTTCCCCTTTACCTCACCTCCTCCATTATGGAGGTGTGCCCAAATCTTGCAAGGTTTGTAAAATAAATTTACTTTGTTTCTCCTAAGGATGTCTCTCCTATTATTTAAAAATCCTGTCCCATACAATTGGCTAACATGACAAAACAGGAAAATGATAAATGTTGGAGAAGTTATGGGAAAACTGAAACACTAATGCATTGTTGGGGGAGTAGTGAACAGATCCAACCATTCTGGAAAACAATTTGGAACTATGCCCAAAGGACTATAAAACTGGGCATTCATACCCTTTGATCCAGCAATATCACTTCTACGTCTGTATCCCAGAGGTCATAAAAGGGGGAAAAGGACCTACATGTGCAAAGATATTTATAGCAGCTCTTTTTGTGGTGGCCAAGAATTGGAATTTGAGGGGATGCCCATCAATTGGGGCATGGATGAATAAGCTGTGGTATATGAATGTAATGGAATACTATTATTCCATAAGAAATGATGAGCAGGCAGATTTCAGAAACACCTGGAAAGACTCACATGAACTGATGCTGAGTAAAGTGAGCAGAACCGGGAGAACACTGTACACAATAACTTAGCTCTTCTCAGCAACTCTAGAAGACTCATGGTGGAGTGCTATCCACATCCAGAGAAAAAACTATGAAGTCTGAATGCAGATTGAAGCAGACTATTTACTCTTTCTTGTTGTTTTTTGTTTTTTTTTTTCTTTCTCATGGCTTTTCCTTTTTGTTCTGATTCTTCTTTCACAACATGACTAATGTGGAAATATGTTTAATGTGATCATACGTGTATTACCTATATCAGATTGCATGCTGTCTTAAGGAGGGGGAGATGAGGAAGGGGGAAAATTTAGAACTCAAAATTTTATAAAAGTGAGTATCGAAAACTAAAAATGAATAAATAAAAATGTTTAAAAAGAAATGAAGATAAAAAAGAATGATATGCATGTGAATTTTCTTTTTCAATGTATTGATCAGATTTGTGGGTTTGGTTTTTTTGCTTCTTTCTCTATTTAAAAAATAATTCTTTGTTGTATAGGATGGCTCTCTGGGAAGGAAGGAAGCAAACATTTATTAGATGCCTACTATGTGCTAATATTTACAAATACTATTTCATTTGATGCTTACAACAACCCTGGAAGGTAGATGCTAATATTATTTCCATTTGATGGATGAAGAAACTGAGGTAAACACAGATTGATGGTGACTTGCCCAGGTTCAAACCACTAGATTTGAAATCAAATCTTCTTGACTCCAAGCCCATCACACTATCCGTTGCACCACCCAGCTGCCTGTCTGGGAAGGATAGAAAGGGGATAAAGAAGAAAAATCAGGAGATCTTAAAACAAAAGATACCAATAAAAATTTATTTTTAAATGTATTTTATTTTATATTTATATATTTTATCTTATATTTATATATTTATATAAAACAAGCATTTCCATAACATAATAGAATAAAAAAATGATTGCACATGAAACTGCAAATCTATCATGTACAACTTGCTATTTCTTTTAAATACATAATAAAGTTATCATGTAAATTTTTTTTTCCTTAAAAAAAATGTGACTAATCACTGAATCTTACAGAAGCTGTATGGCTATGAGGAAAGGGCATGTATTACTAGTATTATGTTCACTTGACTTATGAGGAAACTGAGGTCAAAAAGGAGTAAATTACTTGACCAAGGTAACTCGGTGAAATCCACAGACCTAGAGCTGGAAAGGACCATTGAAACTATTTCTTCAACCTTCTTGTTTACAGAGAAAGAAGATTAAATCCAGAAAGGTTAAATGAATTACCAGAATTTGAACTTGGATCCTCTGATTCTAGTACCTGGCAACCAGAAGTATGGATTTTATCGACTCCTAGACCTAGAACTGGAAAAGATCTCGGAGAGGCCTCAGAAGCCATAGAACCCAACTCCCTCATTTTACAGAGGGGGAAACTGAGACCCAGGAATACTAAGCAACTTTTCTAAAGTCACAGAACAATCAAAGGCATGTTGGGGGCAGCTGGGTGGTATAGTGAGTAGAGCACCAGCCCTGGAATCAGGAGGACCTGAGTTCTAATCTGGCCTCAGACACTTGAAACACTAGCTGTGTGACCTTGGGCAAGTCACTTAACCCCAATTGTCCTGCTTTCCCCCTTCCAAAAAAAGTATCACAGGCATGTTTTGAACCCAGGTCTTCCTATTCCCAAGTCCAGTGTTCTTTCCATTATGAAATGTTGCCTAGAAAAGAAAAACTACAAGGAAGCAAAGAGAAGCTGGGTAACTTTGGTTTCGGGTGGTTGTATTTTTTCTTTTTAAATTTATTTATTTTTAGTTTTCAACATTCACTTCCACAAGATTTTGAGTTCCAAATTTTCTCCCCATCTCTCCCCTCCCTCCTCCCCAAGACAGCATGCATTCTGATTACCCCTTCCCCCAATCTGCCCTCCCTTCTACCACCTCACTCCTCCCCTCTTCCCCTTTCCCCTTACTTTCTTGTAGGGCAAGATAGATTTCTATATCTCATTGCCTGTATATCTTATTTTCTAGTTGCATGTAAAAACAATTTTTAACATTTGTTTTTAAAACTTTGAGTTCTACATTCTCTCCCTTCTTCCCTACCCACCCACCCTCATTGAAAAAGCAAACAATTCAATATAGGTTATACAGGTGTAATTATGCAAAACATTTCCATAATAGTTGTATTGTGAAAGACTAACTATATTTCCCTCCATCCTATCCCGCCCCCCACTTATTCTATTTTCTCCTTTAACCCTGTCCCTTTTCAAAAGTGTTTGCTTCTGACTACCTCCTCCCCCAATCTGCCCTCCCTTCTATTATCATCTCCACTTATCTCTTGCCCCCTACTTTCCTGTAGGGTAAGATACCCAATTGAGTGTGTGTATTATTCCCTCCTTAAGCCAAATCTGATGAGAATAAGGTTGATTCATTCTCTTTCACCTCCCCCCTCTTCCCCTCCATTGTAACAGTTTTTTCTTGCCTCTTTTATGTGAAAAACTGAGTAACTTTGAAAATAATGTGTAGTATTTATTATATAAGTTTTCTTGAAACTGAAATGTTTTGTTTTATACTGACTCCTCTCATGTTCTGCTGTGAACATGGCAATGTTCTTTGTTTTTGGTTTTGTATTTAAGAATTAAATGAATAAAAACTTAAAAAAAGAAAAGCTGCCTAGAAGCTAGGTTTCCTTTTTCAAAAACCATGGTTACCAAGACAAAGAAAAAGATCGAGGATAAATGCACAGCATCCTGCCACAAGCAAGCAAGGTGTAGGAAGAAATCCCCCAATACAACTGTGGCTGGAACAGACCCTGCAATTGGGGGGTGGGGAATGGGGAGAGAGAAGAGGGAAGACAAAGCCAGCCTCACAATAAGAATAAGCCCTGAGACATATTTAGATACATAGGTTCTGTCAGGCCACAGTAGATATCAGCTGTGAGTTAGAGCAAATAAATGAGGATGTCTCCTCTTGCTGGAAGGAGGCCATCAGGCCATGCAAAGTGATAGATAATAGAATAACCACACACAAGCTAACTGTCCTGGCCCAGGCTTGGCTCAGGGGCCCCAAGAACCAATCAGAAAGCTGCAGCAGCTCTCCTTGGAAAGGAAGCCAGACCTCTGTGATGTGAGCTGGAAACCATTCAACTATGCATTCCTCCAGGGGCATGGGCTGCAGAATCTTCTTCTTCCTTGGGTCTCCCTTCCTTCCTTCCTCAGCTCATCTCTTTGTTTGCTAAAAGAGACTTTCATGTGAAGGTGTGGCTGGGAGCCCCCTGTAAAGGGCGGGAGGAGACTCACCCCACCTCTCCCACACACACAAACTGGCCCCCCTGAGTACTATGAATGAACAAGGGCACATTCCCATTCAACAGACCAAGAAAGTTATAAAGCTTTTGAATGCATAGACTTGGCACTGGAAGGGACCTTTGAAACTGTCTCATCTATCCTCATTTTACCAATAAAGAATCCACGAAATTGAAGGAATCCACAAAATTGAAGTAAGTTGCCTGAGGTCATACTACTTAGAGATAAATTCACACACACCCCTTGTTCCTCCACTAAAACATGACCAAAAATCATCACCTTGAGGTTTTTTTTAATTGGACACTGACCACAGACAAAATGATGGTTTGTCTTCTACAACTCTGGACCTCCCTGGCCCTCTACGCTTTTTCCTTCTCTCTACTAAGTCTTTCTCATTCCCTTCAATCATACAGCTGCCTCAAAGTCCCTCCTCTTTCAAAACATCCTTCATGGATAGAATCTGTGTGTTGAGGGGAAGGGCAGAGCGTAGTTCAGTTTTGTTGTATAAAATTTCTTAGAAGGGTATAAAAAAAAAAGTAAGGGAAAGTCAAACAGTGCCAGATTGGGGAGGGCCTTGAATACTTAGGAAAGCTTAGACTTTATTCCATAGATGATAGGGAACACAGAAGATATTTGAGTAGAGAGATGACATATGCAAATTTATGGGGGCAGCTAGGTGGTATAGTGGACAGCGAACTAGCCCTGGAGTTTGGAAGACTCGAAAGACTCATCTTCCCGAGTTCAATTCCAGCCTCAGACACTTACTAGCTGGATGACTGTGGGCTAGCCACTTTAAAAAAAACTGTTTGACTCAGTTTCCCTATCTATAAAATGGAATAATAATAGCACCTAACTCTCAGGATTGTTGTGAGGAATGAATAAGATAGTAGTTGCAAAGCATTTAGTTCAGTGCTGAGCACATGGTAAGCGCTCTATAAATGTTGGCTATTATTCACAAAGATTAGTCAGGAAGTGATATGAAGGACAGGTGTGAGCAGGAAGAGAAAGGAGGCAGGAAAACCGATTGGAGTGTATTATAGTCCAGGATGATGGTAATGAGGGCCTGCTACAATAGGGTTGTAGCAGGGAGACTAGAGAGGACAGATCTGAGAGATCATTGTGAAGATGGAATTAACAGGGCTTGGCAATTGATCCAAGGTCACTTTTTAGGGTGGGTATCTCAAAAAGAGCGCTGGACCTGGTGCCAAGAGATCTGTGTTCAACACATTAGCTGCATGACCTTTGGGCAAAGCTCTGTGAGCCTCAGTTTCCTCATCTGTAAAGTGGGGATAAGAATGCTTTCACTATCTCCCTTGCGGGCTTACAAAGAAAGCCATTTGTGAAGCCTAAATTATTGTAGAAAAGTGAATTAATGTGATGGTGATGATATTATGATAACATATTATTTAACAAGGGATTTCAGTTTGTCTTTTTCTTAGTTATGAAAAGGATAAAAGCACCAAAGAAAAATCAAATCACCCCAAGAGAAATGTAGAATCTAAGGTCTGAAAGGGAACCAGAAGCTACCTCACCTTATTCGTTGTTGCCAGGTCAAAGGTCCCTTCACCTTGACTTTCCACTTCTTTCCACTCAGACAGCCTCCCTCTATCCAAGACCTACAAGGGCCTCTCCTGTGTTTATAGACCTCTAGAGGGAAAAATGGTTCCACCTTCCTTTTCCCCTTGTCCAACCTCCTATGGGTCATGAGCATCACCACTAGGAAAAGGCCTCCTTTGCTCTAAGAACTTAAACATTCCGTGCTGCAACTTCAAGCTTGGGTTGTCTCTTCTCAGTAAAATCTAGCCACCAGCCTCTGATTAACAGCCTCTCAGCCCTTTAAAAGGGCAGAGATAGCCACCCAGCCCTGACCCTACTCCGCTCCCCTCCCTTCCCTGCCCACTAGATTCGGGCCTCAGGGTATCTTAAACTCAAACTGAAGGCTGACCAATGACTGGGTGTCTGGGCCGCTGTAGCTGGTTGCCTAGGCTTCCAGAGTTCTTCAGAGAAGAGACACTGAATCCATCCCAATAAATCAATAAACAAATTAACGGGCAAACACTGTTGTCGGAGGAGGCTCCTGAGCCAACTAGAACTCTTAGAGATACACATTTAACTGATCAACTGATAAAGCCCAGACAGCTTGAAACCAAGGCACCATTTCTGGGCCCGATTCCAGGCAAAAGAAACCATAGTGACTGCCTCCCTTCCTTAACCTGGGAAGGTGAGCTGAGGTTGGGGAGGTAAGGATGTATGATGATGGGTGGAGGATAACAAGTGGGGAAATCAAGTCATTCCCTTTGTCTGGTCTTTTGTCCACAACAGACTCCAAGTCACTGTTTCCTTCAGTCTTCCAGTGCCAGGGGGAGAGAAATTGCCAAGTAGCTTAAAGGAGATGCCTTCTCTAATTATCCAAGGGAGAAAAGAATGATAGAGAAGCAAAGAATCAAATCGGGCTCAAACGGAATTTGCCATTTGTTGTCAGTTTCCCCATCCAGCGTTTCAAGTTTCTGAAAGCTCGGTATTCAGGCAGCCATCAACAGGGCTAAGTGAGAGGGAATCAGCTCCCAGAGAGGCAGCCACTTCTTATGCTTCTCAGAGGCTCTCTCATGACCAGAGTGAAACCCTGATGCTCTGCTGGGCAGCAAACAGACTGCAGAAGCTAAGAGCCCCCAGGAAGGCTCATCCTCAATGAGACGGAAGGAGAAGTCTCAATGGCAGACACTACCATGCACAGCATCAGGAAAGCATGTCAAAGACCCATTCTCCTTGACTTGGGGCACATCTGGCAAGCTGGCTGTTGTAAAGATGTGGTCCTTGTGCACGCTCTCGGCATAATGATCACATACCATGGGACCCACTGCATATGGCCCCTGATCTCTTGAGCTTCCTGACAAATAGAGGACAGCTATCAAACAGGGTCAATTCTATTCGATTCAAAAAGGATTTATTAAATGAAGGGTGACAGTGGGGATAATATTCATAGTATCTTCCTCACTGGGTTATTCTTTTGAAACCATAATGGGCTACAGAAATGTGAGCATTTATTATTTTAATAACACCTTTCCTTCTGGAAAACCCCATCCCCACCCCCAGAACGTCTCTTCCTCTCTGACCTTTCATCATTTCCAATACTAGTGACCACTTCCTCCTACTGGATACCCTGAAGACTAAGAAGATGGGAATAAAAGGTTGGCCTTGGAGTTGGGGATTCCTGAGTTAAAGTCTTGACTCTGACACATACTAAATGTGTTTTAGTAGCAAGTCATTTAATTCCTCAGGGGCCCAGGCATAAGTTATAAGTAATTTGCCAATCTGCATTGAATGATATGCGGGGAAGTTTCCGCACAGAGATCCAAAGATGAAATCACAGATTTGAATGAAAAACAAGTAACAGAAACATTATGCGATGATCAGATTTGATAAACTGAGCTCTTCTCAGCAATACAATGATCTAAGACAATTCCAAAAGACTCATGATGGAAAATGCTGTCCACATCCAAAGAACTATGGAGTCTGAATGCAGAACGAAGCAGACTATTTTCTCTCTTTTTCCTTTGTTTTTTCTTTCTCATGTTTTCTCCCTTTTGTTCTGATTCTTCTTTCACCACATGACTAATGTGGAAATACATTTAATATGAAGGTACATGTATAGCCTATATCAGATTGCATGCCGTCTTGGGGAGGGGGAGGGGGAGGGGGAAGGAGGGAAAGAGAAAAAAATTGGAACTCAAAATCTTATGAAAATGAATGTTGAAAATTTTCTTTACATGTAGTTGGAAAATATGAAATACTGTTAAATGGGAAAAAATTTTTAAATGTGCAGGGGACACAAAGTCAGTACCTACCCTCAAGCAGGTAACATTCTGCAGGGGGAAGGAGGGTCGGAGGAATATAATATGTAAACACGTTAATCAACCCTAGAGGATTTGAAGGCCTGGACAGATGGCCATAGGCCGTATAGCCTAGGAGGGACTTGCAGAAGTTAGAGAATCATACTCATAGATCTTAGGGAAAGGCAGAAACAGCCTAAAGTGATCAAGTCCAAAACCCTACCTTTAGTCATTCAAATTTACTCATTTATTCTTTCTGGCATGCATGCATTCATTGAGAAAGCACTTACTCTGTCCAGAGCATTATGCTGGGTTTGGGGTGGAAGGGGGGGGGGTCAGGGTGAGGCGCTGCTAAGGGGAGGTGTCCTTGTTGTTCAGTTCTGCCCTCCTCTTCATAACCTTGTGGACCACAGCACACCAGGCACTTCTGTCTTCCACTATCTCTCAAAGTCTGTCCAAGTTCACGTTTGGTATTTCAATGACCTTATCTACCCATCTCCTCCTCTGCCGCCCTCTTTTCCTTTTGCCTTCAATCTTTCCCAACATCAAGGTATTTTACAATAAGTCCCCATCTTCCCATTATGTGGCCAAAGGATTTAAGCTTCAGCTTCAGTATTTGACTTTCCAGTAAATAGTCTGAATTAATTTCTTTAACATATTGACTGATTTGACTTCCTTGCTGTCCGAGGGACTCTCAAAAATCTTCTCCAGTACCACAATTCAAAAGCATCGATTCTACAGCTCTCAACTTTCCTTATAGTCCAACTTTCACAACCATACATGTTACTGGCAAAACCACAGCCTCGAATATATGGACTCTCATCAACAAGGTGATATACTTGTAACCCGCGGCTCAAGGTCCATTTGCACAGGATTCATTGGAAGAGACTCAATCAGTGGTCCTTGCCTGCATGAGGAGCATGCAGAAAAGAGAGATCTTGGTCTTCTGGCTTCCAGCTTTGAGAAAGAAGACACAAAGCTCTAGATTCTCTTCAGATCCCTGAAGGGAGCTTTCCACCTCCAGAAAGAGAACTGATGAATTCTGAATGCAAATTGAAGCAAACTTTTTTTTCTTTTCTTTATTTTTCTTGGGGTTTTTTTGTCTCTGTTTTCTTTTGCAACATGGCTAATATGGAAATATGTTTTGCATGACTTCTCATGTGTAATCTATATTAAATTACTTGCCTTCTCAAGGAAGGTTGAAGTGAGGAATTTGAAACTCAAAATTTAAAAAAAATGAATGTTAAAATGTTTTACATGTAATTGGGGAATATTTAACAAAATAAATAAAAATAAATTGGAAGAAAAAAAGATACCTGAAAGGAGCTGGGGAGAAGCTGTCGTAGAAGAGTCTGCAACCTCCATCATATCCCCATTCCCAGCTTTCAAATATGCTAGAGACTCCCAGGAACTTCTCCTTTGGGTGAGAACCAAGACTCCCTTGATCAAGTTATCTCCCTCCAGTGGGAGAGCTCACTCACTCTGTGTCTTTTCTGGTATATTCTCATCTTTATACTTTCTCTGATTTGTTTGCTATCAGCTCAGATAAATAGGATTATTTGCTATTCACCATGTGTGGTCTTTGTGAATCTGGCATTTGGTAGGAAGGGAGTCGAGCCTTGGATAAATAGCTTGGGGTACTCATTCTGGTAAAGGGAAATCGATCACGAGTGAAGCTTGAACCTAAAATTATTTCTCTTAGACTAACAATATTTAGAGAGATAGGGATACAGACAAGCACATGTATAGATAGATATAGAAATAAGGAAGGTAGACATAATTTTGGCTTTTTACCCTTTCTCTGAGGAGAGCCGAGTGACTAGCCTCTGCTGCCACTCTCAAATTCCCTCCCCCCTTCTCCCCCCCCCCAGGAATCAAAACCTCCTCGGAGAAGGGGAGGGGATGGAGAAGGCTGTAACAACATCTATTTATGCCTCCCTGTGAGTCATATAGACAAAACCATGGGGACACACATTATCTATATGGACAACATATACATACTTTACACAGTTCTTTCCTTCAGGGAGTTTGCAGTCTAGTTGGTAATAAGATACACGCGCGCACACACACACACACACACACACACACACACACACACACAACAGTGTTATGGGGTAAATCCATGAGGGAGATACAAAGCCAAGTGTGAAGTGGTCTGGGAAAAAGTTGCTACACACCTGAGGATCAGGGAAGACTTGATGGAAGAGGCAATATGTGACTTGGGCTCTAAGGAGTCCAAGCAGACAAAAACAGGGAGTGAAGCCATCCCAAGAATAAGGAACAGGCTGAGCAAAGGCATGAGAGGGAATGCACTGCATATTCAGGGACAGACAGCAGTACAGACTACCAGGAGCAGAGATTGTGTGGAAAAGAATAGGACAACATAACACTGTAAAGACAGAATGATGCCAGATCATGAAAGGCCTTGAGGGCCAGACAAAGGACTTTGAACATTTCTGGGCAGGCAGTAGGGAGCCACTGATTGTTTTTGAGCAGAAATGTAAAAGGACCAGGTCTGCATAAAAGAAAGATAGTTCTGGATTTGAGGGGGAGACAGAGGACATAAGAAAATGAACAAATGTGAGAAACGACATGGAGGTAGATTCAGTAGGACTTAATAACTGAATGGAAGGGAGAAGAGATGAATGGTGAGGAGCAAGCTAACGATAACCACGAGGACTTAAACTCAGGAGACAGAGTGAACAGTGGTGCCACTTAAGAAATAATGAAGGCAAAAAGAGGAGTGGGTTGAGGGGAAAGGATAATAAGCTTTGGGGTGGAGGAGGGTATGGAGAACTTCCAATTAGGAAACGCCCTCTACCAATGCAGATTGGCTTCTGCTCTAGTTAGGGTCATAGATCTCTAAGTGGAAGGAATCATAGGAACATAAACCTAAGCGATCCTAAAGGTCCTCAGCCCTCTCATTTTGGAGATGAGGAAACCAAGGCCCAGAAAAGTCACATAATGTCCAAGGTCACACATTAAGCATTAATGGCAGAATTTGAACTTGAAAGGGGAAGACAACACACAAAAAAAGAAGCTGAAAGGTGAGGTGATGAGTAGCTGGGTGGGGACATGATGAAGTCCTGCTGAAGGTATGGGAAGTGATGAGGTGGCTCCACTGAGTCCCTTCCTTATATGGAGTTTCCAGATGGGAGGAGCTCTCCCATGTCCATCCTCTGTCCTCTCCAATCAAAGGAAGGGAGAGGTCCCAGATGCAAGGGATCCTGAGGACATGTGGGCTTCTAAATTGAAGTAATCTTACAAGACAATGATTTTCTAGGGACACTGATGAAGTCTATGAGAGCAGCCAGGTGGGAAATGCGCATCTCGGTGGAAAATGAAGTAACATAGGGAAAATTTTTTTCTGCCCAACCAAAGAATTAGCTGCCTGGGCGGTAGTGAGTTGCATTTCACTAGAGATCTTCGAGTATAGACCAGGTAGATATTTTTTGTCAGGAATGTTGTAGAGGGGATTTTTGCTTCAGATATAGTTTGAACTAGATGCCTCTGAGGTCCATTACAGCTCTGAAATTCTCTGGTTCCATGTGATAAATCTGAGCTTCAGGAAAATAGCAGGGAAGGCAAATTTAAAATTCTATTTTCTAAAACCATTTCTGAATCCTTCCCTCCTCCTGGCCACATACACCCCTTTCATGGTTCTCAAATGCCACCCAAGAGCAAAACAAAGCTTAAGCTTAATAATAACTTGAATAGTGTGTGTGGAGCATTGCCCTCTGGGATGTCTGCCAGTGCTGTCCCCAAGCCCTGTTTCATACACTGAGAGTGAGGGAAGAAGGAAACAAACACAGAATCCAGAGGAGGAGAATGACCTGCCTTGTGAGTCAACCAAGCTCACTCCATCATGGGCACATTTAAGAAGGAGGCAGGAGGGAACCACTGAAAATTTTTGAGCAGAGGTGTGACTCATGTCAAAGTCAAATGGATATGTTCTGATAGCAAGATGGTGGATGGATTGGAGAGGGAAGAATTAAAGGAAGGAAAAGGGGCCAAATGTGAGAGAGGGTTGTAATATTAATTAAGTTGGGACTTTTTTACTGTTTTAGAATACTAAATTAATTAAGTGTCTTAAGTAAAGACTTACTAGGTGCAAAGCCCCAGGCCCAAACCCCTAATTGCAGAGCAAGGGAACATTCTGAATATCCCTTTCAATGTTAGAGTGAGGAAGGGTTTCTCCCCATCCACCTAGAGTCTCTGTTCAGGGAGGACTAGTGTAACCAGAATGGCCTTTGTTTTCTTTGAATGACTCAGCTTACCTCATTGAGCCTCTGGACACTGTGGCTTGCTCTTCCGGGGCAGGAAGCCCAAAGAGCATTCCAGGAAGCAGACAACTTCCTGTGTGATGAGTCATGGGGCTGGCTGAGGGGAGGTGTTAGCTCCAGAACCTGGTCTACGCTAGGGGGAGGGGCCAAGTCAAGAACCAATCGGCCCTGGTCATTCAGGTGGTGCTTGATGATGTCAAAAACTCTATAAGAGGGGAGAGGACAGCTTGAAGCTCTCTCTTTCCTTTTCCGGTTGGTGTGGGAAGCAGCGGCAAGCAAGCGTGACTCTGGGCCAGCCCTTGCTCTCGGGCTGAGCCCAGATGTTGGTAACTATGAATTGTATTGGGTCTGTCTGTTGATATTTGTAACTTGTTTGTATTTTGGTTTTGAGGTTCGGGGTGCTGGTTTGTTTTCCCCCGAACTAAATGAATGTTTTGAACCTCAGGGTGCTGGTTTTTTCCCCTGAAGTAAGTCAATGAATCTGTATTTGGTCTGTCTCTTGATGCTTGTCTGTATGCTCCCCTGAACTAACTGAATGCTAACTGAATGCTGGCATTTTCCCCTGAACTAAATGAATGTTGTCTGTATGCTAACTGAATGCTGGATTAAAGTAAGCTGGTCAACCCCTTCACCGTGTTTTCCTTGTTTAAGCAGATAAAAAGAACCTGTGCTTTCCCGGCAGCCTCCTGGGTCCCGGCAGCCTCCTGGGTGCTGGCTGTGGGGGAGGGATCTTACACCCCCACCGAAGCTGCTAGCTGGGTTGTTAAAACAACTAGGACCTCTGGTGTAAGAGTTTGCTTAGCCCTTTTTCTGGCTGCTCATCCACCTTTGGTGTCCGCCTGGTGTCTACTCAGCTTTCACCAGTGGCTCCAAGAAGCGATAGCATGCACATCAGCTACATCCTTGTAAACCATCTCAGCAGGCAGGCTAACCCAGGTTGAGACCACAAACCTATCAGTGAACTGGGGTGGGGAGGGACTTCTACCTGGAGCGTGTGAAGTCTTCCCCCCTGGAATGGGTAGATGAGAACAATTTGTTCCAGTGGCCGTAAAAGCGGCTGAAGTAGTCTCTGAGGAGCACTTAGAACTTGGGCAGACATCAAAGACGCCAAGGTCATCCACTGCATCCCTGGCCACAGCCAGCCATCCTGCCTTTTGTCTAACCACTGGACCCCAATGACTCTAGAAGAGAAAGTGAGGCTGACAACTTTGCATAACTCTGTCTCACTTAAATCTAATTCATGCCCAAGTCAAGACATCACCCGTGATATTTCTCCTCTTCAAAAATGAAGAGCAAACGACAACTTCCTGATCAACCTGCCTCAAGGACTATTAATTATTCATAATGATAATAATAACATAGTACTTTATAACATAGAGTACTTTAAGGTTTGCAAAAGGTTTATATAAATTATCTCATTGAACACCTACTATGTCCCAAGCCCTTTGATAGTGGCTATGGAGAGGACGTAGTCTTTGCCCTCCACAGCCCAATTGTGGAGACAGGATGTACTAAATGAATGGTCAAGACTACAGAGGCTATTTTCCTCAAAAGGGAAAGACCAGTGTGGGCTGGGGTGCTCCCATCTCCTTTCCAAGCCTCAGTCACCTCTCCTGTGGAAAAAAAAGTATTGGACTAAGTGATCTCTAGGGTCCCTCTAAATCTGTGATCCATTTCTAGGAAGGCTTCATGGGGGGAGTAGGATTTGAGCAATGAACCAATGAATAAACAAGCAATGATTTGGCACTTACTATGTGCTATCTTCTGAGCTAAATACTCTAAATACTAGGGATTCAAAGAAAAACCAAAAGCAGCCACTATATTCAAAGAGTTTACATTCTAATGGGTGGTAGAAGGGGGAGTGGAAGGAAGAGACGACATCCATAAATTGGTACATGCAAGATTTGTTCTTGTTCAGTTGTTTCAGTTGTGTCTGACTCTCCATGACTTCATTTGGGGTTTTCTTGGCAAAGATACTGGAGTAGTTAGTCATTTTCTTCTCTGACTCATTTTACAGATGAGGAGACTGAGGCAGATGGGATTAAGTGACTTGCCCAGGGTCACTCAGCTAGTAAGTGTCTGAGACTGTATTAGAACTTAAGGTCTTCCTGACTCCAGGGCTAGTGATCTATGCACTGCCCTCAGATCTTCTTTGTTTATTCGTAGGCTATCCCCCATATCTAAAATGCACTTCTTCCTTCCCTCCACCTCTCAGAATCATTATAGAGGAGGAAGGATGGATCCAGTTGAGGAGTTCATCTAGGCTGTGACTTGAGGTGAGAAAGAAATATCCCGAGAACCATGCTGTGCTGTTGGCACCTTCTAAATCTTAGTGTCATTGAGACAAAGCCCTGATTGCCCAATCCGAGTTACTGCTCTGCTTGGAGGTTAGAAAAATAAGACAGGTTCTCTGTTCTCACAGTTTCTGAGACAAGATTAACACATAAAATAATTAGAGAACATAAGGTTGCAATTAATTGCATTAATTAAGTACTAAATTCAGTGGAAGAAGCTTGGTATGGTGGAAGGATCGCTGAATTGGAAATCAAAAGATACAGACTCAAATTCCTCCTGCAGCAGTTATTAGGAAGCTAGGTGGCACATTGGACTTGGAACCTGAGTTCAGATCTGGCCTCAGACACTGACCAGCAGTGTGACCCTGGGCAAGTCACTTAACTTCTGTTTGCCTCAGTTTCCTCATCTGTAAAACGAGGAATGATAATAGCACCTACCTCCCAGAATTATTGTGAATGATCATAAAGGCACAATGCCTATATGATATTATAGCTCTTATTTTTATTACTAATAACGCAGTCTTATCATTCCACCTTTATGAGCCTCACTTGTCTTGTCTATAGGATGGGGAGAACAGCTCTTGCACCGTCTGACTCACAGGGAAGGTAGAGCTTTTTAAACCCACAGCTGAGGAAGCTCTATTGGTATGGGCAGTCAGGGGAATGAAAAGGCCCTCCTCTTTTCAGGAGACCTGCTGAACCACCAGGTTTTTTCATCTCCTGTTGATGTTGCTTCTCTGGTTTTTTATTGCTTTCCCTATTCCTCAAACTGCTCTAATGTAAATGTCAAATGTTCACCACCTACAGCAAGGTCTCCTCTACTCAGAGTTTTCCTTCAAACTGCAAACAGTCTTCATTAACTTCTGTTTTTCTTTTCCTTTCTTCTTTTTCTTTGTTTTTTGAAGGGGCAGTGGGGGGACAAGGGAGACAGAAGCCTCAAAGCTTCTGAATCTTGCATTGATCTTTAAAAAAAAAACTGGGAGAATCCTCACTGACCTCCTCCTTGGTTGTGTCATTGTGGTGTAGAGCGGACCCCAGGCTCTCAGGGGCTATGACCTTTGAGATAAGTCCTGTCAAGCTGGATGGGGGATTTAGGCCAATCCCGACTACGGTCTTGGATGTTTTGTTGTTCAAGAATCAGCCTAGCTTGGGGTGGGGGGGGGGGTGGGGAGGAGAGAAGGGGAGAAAATGTGGAACTCAAAATCTTGTGGAAATGAATGTTGAAAACTACAAATAAATTAATTAATTTTTTAAAAGATTAAAAAAAAGAACCAGCCTAGCTAAGCTCAGAAAGGCTCAGCATCAGATGGGCTGCAGGGAAAGTGGATCTTTTCAGTTGTGGCAACTCTCAAAGACCTACCCCTCTGAGTCATCGAGGCATTAAAATGTGGCATCTTCTTATGAGGATGGAAGCCTGCTCCTCCTTCGAAATGACATCATGGATTGTTGAAGGAAATAAAAGCAGGATGGGAGGTCTAAGAAGAAAGGGCTCAGCGTGGGCTGGACAGTCAAGGAAGACTTAAGATGAGGCTCAAAAGAATAGTGAGATTTAGATTTACTGAGTTGGTGATTCTGCCATCCCAACTACGTGGGTACTCCCCAGCCACAACCTTGGTAATCACTTTGCCCCATAGACCATGTCCTGGGGAATTTAATCCTTTAATATCTGCCCCCACCCCAGAGCCTGGTTTCCTGACAGATTGTCTCGTGTGTCCCACTGCATCTGGATAAAATGGCTCCATCCATGCTTTACTTTATTCCCCAGGTATCACCAGAGTAATTGCCTTGCCCCTGCATGTAAACCTTCCATAATGCCCTTCTTCCCCACCCCTTTCCAATTCTGGAACCATCCTCAAATTAATACTACCATTGCTACTGCAAAAGAGTGTGTCAACCTACCTCACTATGACTTCATCATCCCTGTGACTTTCGAAATCACAATACCTCCACTCAGAATGAATGTAAATAACATTTGTTTCTGTTTTTACCAGAAACCCTGAGGGTCTTCCTCTCCCAGATCTTTTTTTTTTTAAAAAGAGGCCATTCTTTGCCTCATTTTTATAAAGCCTTAATCACTGAATGGGCACTGCCTCAATCAAACTGAGATCTATTCAAGACCCTAGCTTGAAAAGGCCAAGATCTCCCACTGCATCCTGGGCCATCTCCAGTCTTCTTGATTTATATCTGGCAAGTGGACCCAGATAGCTGCAGAGGAGAAAGGGAAGCTGGTGACTTTGTACAGCCCTTCCTTACTTAAATCCAATTCACTTGCATGTCATAGCATCACCTCCCCAATATCATGGTCCTCTTCGAGAAGAAGGATAAACAGCAGCAGCACCTCCTTATGTGTTGTCTTTCTCTATTAGAATATAAGCTCCTTAAGGTCAAGGATTGTCTTTACTTTTTTCTTTGGCAGAGGGGGGCGGAGTGCCACCACACACATGCTTAAAAAAGGCTTTTCCATTTCTTAATACTCCCTCTATCTTTAATACTCCCTTAATACTCAATAATGTTGAGTGGCCCCCTATTACCTCTAGGATCAAACATAAACTCCTATCAAACATAAATTCCTATTTATTAATTAAATCAAATACTTCTGGGCAGCTAGGAGGCACGGTGGTTAGAGCTCCTGGCCTGGAGTCAGGAAGACTCATCTTCCTGAGTTCAAATCCGGCCCTAGACACTTACTAGCTATATGGCCTGGGGCAAGTCACTTAACTCTCAGTTTGCCTCAGTTTCCTCATCTGTAAAATGAGCCAGAGAAGGAAACAGCAAACCAGTCCAGTATCTTTGCCAAGAAAACCACAGATGGGGTCATGACGAGTTGGGCAAGACTGAAAATGAACAAGAAAAGTGTCCTTGTTCAACATGAGCAAAAGTTATCTAGAAACCAAGTGAACAGGTAGAAGCTATAGCCTCTTCAGGAGTTGTCACTTCTCATTTCCACAAGGGTCTCTTCCCTGGACTATGGCTTCAGGGCCTAAGCCTGGAAGGAGTAGTCTGGAGGGTGCTACTGTTCCCAGGGCTTAGTTTCCCACCGATGGCAGCTGGTCAGCAATTGGTAGTAGTGGTGGCAATGATGAAGGGCCCCTTCTCCACAAGGATTGCTCCTTTCCATGATGATCACAAGGGCCAACCTAGAAGCAGGGCCAGAGGTGTGGAAGAAGAGGAACCTGCCATTCCCAGGGTTTGGGTGCTCAGAATACTGGACTCTCTACCCAGATCTGAGGGGAGGGAATAGCCTCAGAGGTTTGTACCATTTGGTACATGCCTCCTCCTGTCTTTCCTTCCTGGTGCCTCGATGCTTCAGCTACCTGCCCATCAGTGGCAGGTGGTCAGCTTTCTAATTGGTCTCCAGGCCTTGAGTCTTTCTTTGATTCCAATCCATCCTTCATAGCTGTCAAATGATTTCCCAAAATCATAAATCTGACCCTATCCCCACCCTATACTCAGTAAAGTCCAGCGGTCCCCTATTACCTCTAGAATCAAACATAAACTCCCATCAAAAATAAATTCCTCTTTTAGGAATTAAAGCCCTTCACAACTTGACCCCTTCCTACCTTTCCAGTATTCTCATACTTTACTCCACCTCACATACTGTATGGTTAAGCCACACTGGTCTCCCTGCTGTTCCTTGAACTTGTTAGAGCCACACATGGCTACTCCTCCAATCTCGTCCTTCCTGCCTTCACATTGATTGTTCCCTAGGCCTAGACTGCTCCCTCTCTTTATCTCTGCTTCTTAGAAGATTCCTGGCATCCTTTAAGACTCAGTTCAAATGCTACTTTCTGCAGGAAGCCATTCCCATCCCCTCAAACGCTAGTACCTTCCCCTCTAAACTTGCCCTCCGGCTACCTTATATATATCTTCTATGTACCTATTTATAATCATGTCATCTCCCTCATTAGAATGTAAGTTCCTTGAGGGCAGGAACTATTTTTGCTTTTTCTGCACATTCTCAACACAGCATAGTGCCTGGCATATTTGCTGTTGTTCAGACGTTTCAGTCATGTCTAACTTTTCATGACCCCATTTGGGGTCATCTTGGCAAAGATACTGGAGTGGTTTGCCATTTCCTTCTCCGGCTCATTTTACAGATAAGGAAACTGAGGCAAACTGAGAGTTAAGTGACTTGCCCAAGGCCACACAGCTAGTAAGTGTCTAGGGCCAGATTTGAACTCAGGAAGATGAATCTTCCTGACTCCAGGCCCAGCATCACCTAGCTGCCCATGCCTGGCATATAGTAAGTGCTTAACAGATGCTTACTGATTGAAATGTAGATAGGATTTGAGCAATGAATCAATTAATAAACAAGCAATGATATAGCACATGCTATATTCTGAGCTAACTGCTGGGGATTCAAAGAAAAACCAAAAACAACCACTATACTCAAAGAAAGCCTGGAGTTCCTTTGGTCTTACTTTCCACATCTGGCTATAACAATGAACCCATTTATAGCCTATAGGCAAAATGGTCCCCAGTTCATGTGGAGTACTTCCTCTCTTAGGTTAAGGAGTTTATATTAATTAGACAAAAGTTATTAATAAAAGTACAACTACTGAGAGCCCTCACTAGAAAAATTCCTAACATTTAGAAAGAGCTAAATCTCTGTCCTATTTAAATTCTGCGTATCCTTTATCTAGCAACTGGCTTCCATCATTTCTTCTTTCTCAACATGAAATAAATATATACAAAAATGCAATATACGTTAATCATCTTTGATCATGGATTTTAAGTAAGGGAAAGATCTTTTTTAGCATTTTTATCAGTATTTTATTTTTTCCAACTACATGTAAAGACAATTTTTAACATTCATTTTTTGTTTATATATATATATGTATATATATATATTTATTTATTTATTTATTTTTAGTTTTCACTTCCATAAGATTTTGAATTCCAAATTTTCTCCCCATCCCTTCCCTCTCCCACCCCAAGATACAATCAGATACAGACTCTACATATATATTCATTTTAAATATATTTTCACATTAATCATAACATTCATTTTTTAATAAAATTTTGAGTTCCAAAGGGAAAAGTCTTTTCAAGAGAAATTAAATATGCAACTACCAGGATTCCAAGTTAGGGTACAGTACTTTTATTCTGCAGGGAAGTCTTAATACCTGGTTATATATCAAATGAGATAAAATTTGTAAAGTGTTTAACACAGTCCCTGGCACATAGTAAGCAATATATAAATGCTTATCTTTTTCCTCCCTTTCTACCCTCCCTTCCTGCTGGTTGCATACACACACATCCCTCATTCCAATACAAGGTTTTTGTCCTGACTAAATAATAAAGCATATGTGTACAGGAAATTTATTGATACAATATTTAGCAGGGCTTCACATTTACCCCAGTAACTCCTACTGAGTCGTTGGTTTACAACCCTTATGCTTTGGACTTAAACTAATTTGACAGAAGGAAAAAAAAATCTTTCTAACAAGACAAACCAAGAAATCACAGAAATTTTTAGTCTTTTTTTTTTCCTTTTGTTTGGAGTGGGAAGAGCGAGGGGTATTACTCCCTCTTTAGATTGTTCAGCAAAAGAAAAAGGCTCTTAGCCAAAATGACAATTGCATATACTTATGTAGACATCACCATTATTGAATTACAAAAGTTAAGATGAGGAAACTATATATATATGTATATATATATATACATACACACACACATACAATACATGGCCATATGTGTTTATATATGTTTATATGGGTATGTGTGTTTATTAGGGTATATGCACGTATGCATGTGTTCATATATACATGTACATATTAATATCTCAGTCTTTTTAATATCTCAGGTTCTTGTTGTGGAAAGTGAACTCAGCCACTTCTCTTGGTGATTATTTTAGAAAGGAGAAAAAGCTATTAATAACTTTGCCTTAAGCTAATTGTCTTAGGAAGTAGGAATGTCATGGTCCGTCATTCCCTTAAGGTGACTGTCTTCAACAACCAAAAATCTAAAACGAAAGAGAGAGAAAAGCCTCGATATGTGCTATTCAAAGCAGCCTGAGAGGATTTGGAATTTGAGGGGATGGCGTTATTTTGAAAGAAGATCTGATAGTCTGCTCCAGGAAAGAAACAAAAACAAAAACTGGTTAAATGAGGTGGCATTTCTTTATTTAAAAGTTGCAAAGGCTGGTTTTAGCACCTAGTGTAATGAGATGTCCCTTATCCATGAGACAATATGACAATTAAAGAAAAAAACTAGGAAAATCCAACACACCAACTTAGTCTGAGAAGGCTTCCAGAAGGATAGAGATCTGAGGAAAGTAATTATTCAATTTCTTTATTTTTATTCTGAACTTAACAAACACCTAATAAAACAGGCATTTCCATATACATAGTAGAAGAGAAAAAAGCGGGTTACACTATGAAACTGCAGATCTCTGTTACATTTAACAACCAGAGGTTAGGTTCCAGTTTGATTTAACCACTTAACATCAATTAGCTTTTACAAAGGGATAATTACCTTGAAGACACTGTAAGAACAGAAGTATAAACATTTCCCTCCAACACCTGTGGACACACTTTCCTACCTACTACCACAGTCCCTGGGTAGAGGGGGCTCAAACTGAACACAATTTGTATCAAGCAATATTCCCACCAAATTCACTTCCAAATGTGGCACAGTCATTGGTTGAGTCTGAGTCGCAGCTATATCTGAGCTGGGTCAAGCAGTTAGATTGGTGTTTCACTCCTCACCATCTGGCTTTCAGCAAATCCCAGCAAGAACACCAGCTTCCAGAGCAATTTGGAACTATGCCCAAAAGACAATCAAACTGTGCATACCCTTTGATCCAGCAATACCATCACTAGGTCTGTATCCCAAAGAGATCATTAAAAAGGGGAAAGGACCTACATGTACAAAAACATAGTTACACAAGCTCTTTTTGTGGTGATAAAAATTTGGAAATTGAGTGGATGCCCATCAACTGGGGAATGGCTGAACAAGTTGTGGCATATGAATGTAATGGAATAACTATTGCTCCATAAGAAATGATGAGCAGGAAGACTTCAGAAAAACCTGGAAAGACCTACATGAACTAATGCTGAGTGAAGTGAGCAGAACCAGGAAAACATTGTACATAGTAACAGTAACATTGTTCGATGACCAACTTTGATAGACTTAGCTCTTCTCAGCAATGCGAAGATCCAAAACAATTCCAAAAGACGCATGATGGAAAATGCTATACACATCCAGAGAAAGAACTATGGAGTCTGAATGGAGGTTGAAGTATACTATTTTTACCTTTTTTGTTTTTTTTATTATTTCTTCCCTTTGTTCTGTTTCTTCTTTGATAACATAACTAATGTGGACATATGCTTTACCTGATTGCACATGTATATCAAATTGCTTGCCGTGGGGGAGGAGGGGAAGAAAGGAAGGGAGAAAAAATTTGGAACTCAAAATCTTTCAAGAAGTGAATGTTAAAAATTGTTTTTATGTGTAATTGGAAAGAAAATCAAATATGATTTAAAAAAAAAAAGAACATCAGCTCCCAGACTTCTGGTGGCTCATACTCCTGACCTTTCAGAGATCACAGGGTCATTGTCATCTCCAATAGCCTTCACTGAAAAGCAAGAAAGAATAGACACAACCTGAGACAGAAGCAATACCAGAGCCATGTTCTGAGCTTCATGTTTGCCCCAGATGAGAGACAACCTGAAGCCCCACCCCCATCCAGCAAATCATCCTCCTTCTTCAATGTCTTTCAATCGAAAAAAAGCCAAAGCCTCTTGGCTTTGGTATCACTTTGGCTGGTCAGTGTTCTTTGAATGCAATCCAGTTCCATAGCCAATCAATAGTCTTCATCACATGGTTAACAAATGAGAACCAGTTATAAAATGTCTGTGCATGCTCCAAATCTGGGAGAAGGGCCCTTCTATTAAATATCATCACATTTTTCCAAGAGCAGGCTTATCAGCCTCTTCTACATGAAGATTGCATCAGTCAACTACACAGTAAATGTTCACCAGCCCCCACTCCCCGCATTTCTATCCCCTCACCATATATAATCAATTCAACCTGCTCTTGGCCTTCTTTCTGTTCCAATCCTTGCATTAAAAAAAAGATGCCTCAATGACTATCTTTTCTTTATTTTCTTTCTCGTTCTTTTCTTTCTGTTGCTACCCTTGTCTTCCCACCATTCCCCTCCACCACTGAAAAAAAAATTTAAATAAAAGAATAAGGGGAAAGGGAAGGGAAAAAAACAGAGTAAAAAACACACAGCAGAGAACGAAAGAAAACCTAGAAGTAAGCAAAAAGAAGCTGGGTAACTTTGAAAACAATGTGAAGTATATAGAATAGAATATCGTATTATATTACATTATATTACATTACTTACATTACATTATGTTATATATAGGTTTTCTTGAAATGGAAATTTATTGTTTTATATTGAATCCTCTCCTATGCTCTACTGTGTACATAAAAATGTTCTTTTGTTCTTTTCTTATTTCATATTTAAGTTTAAACTGAATTTAAAAATTAAAAAAGAAGAGTATAGCCAAACAAAACAAAACAAAATTCCTACATTGGTTATATCTGAAAATGCAGGCCTCATTTTGCACTTTGATTCCATCTCCTCTCTCTCAGAAGGTGGATAGCACACTGAAGTTTGAAGTTTGGTTTCATGGTTGGTCATTGTATTGATCAGAACCTGCATTTCATTCTTTTTTTTTTATTACTTTTTTTTTTGGAGTAGGAAAGGCAAGGCAATTGGGGTTAAGTGACTTGCCCAAGGTTGCACAGCTAGTAAGTGTGTCAAGTGTCTGAGGCCAGATTTAAAATCAGGTCCTCCTGACTCCTGGGCTGGTGCTCTACCCACTGCACCATCTAGCTGCCCCTCACTGTGCCACCTAGCTGCCCCGTTTGCATTTGACTGCAGAACCTGCATTTCAAAGTTGTTTTTCTTTTACAAGGTTGTTATTTTATTAAATTGTTCTCCTAGTTCTGTCACTTCACTTTGTATCAGTTCATACTGATTTCTCTGAATCTGACTCTTTCGTCTTTTCTTATGGCCTTATGACCTTAATTTAGAAAGGCCAAGGTCACCCGTTGCATTCTGGGCCATCACCAGTTGTCTTGCCACTGGTGACTTTGGAGGAGAGAGTGAGGCTGACCACTTTTCAGAAATCTTCATCACTTAAATCTAGTTCACTCACAAGTCAAGACATCAGCCTCATAATATCACTAGTCTCCTTAGAGAACAAAGGACAAATAAGAACAATTACAGCACATTCATACAGCATAATTTATTCAGCCATTCTTCAACGGACAGGCACCAACTTAGTTTCCAATTCTTTGCCACTCCAAAAAGTTGCTATAAATTTTTTTGTGCAGATGAATCCTTTTTTCTTTTCTTGGGAGTAAGGGTTTGGTAACAGTAGCTCTGGGGCAAAGGGTATGCATGGTTTAGTGACTTTGGAGGAATAGTCCTCAATTGCTTTCCACAATTGCTAGACCAATCTACAGCTCCATTAATGGTGTGTTATTGTGCCTGTTAGCAGACACTCAAATAATTGTCATTTTTCCTTCTTTGCAAATCTGATAGGTGTGAGATAAAAACCTCAGTTTCTATAATTATTAGTTGGAGCATTTTTCATAATAATATTTCAATATATCATATACCATTTTTTTCTGTCATTACCCAATCCATTGGTATTCCCTTAGCTTCCAGTTCTTTACTACAACCAAAAAGAGCTACTATAAATATTTTTGTACATATGGGTCCTTTTTCTGGAAAGAAACTATTGGGAGAGGTAATGACATACTCACCTAGGGTGAACTCTTCAGAGAATAAGTCATAAGATGTTATCAGAAAAGACTTGTACTTATTCCTGGAAGGAAGGAATTTTGTGAGAAATTTCTCTGCCTCTCGTATCCACTTGGGCCATGGGGTAGCATTTGAGATAATCATCTGGGCAATGACTACAGGCCAGGATGTAGCCTCAACAGGACAGCTATAAGAGCATGATAAGATTGGTCCTAGGAGTGACCAGTCCTCTTACGGGTGACCCCTGACTTAGTGACCACCTAGTTTGAGTGGACCTATTTCTAATCAACAATCACCAATCATTTATTACGTGCTATGTGCCAGGCACTGTGCTCAGTAATGAAGATACAATGACAATAATGAAACAGTGTCTCCCCTCAAGGAGCTTATATTCTAATGGGAAAGATGATGGGAACATATATAGGTATATCCAAAAATATACACAGGTCATATCCAAGGCAGCCCTGAAGGAGAAGGCATTAACAGATTGGGGAGAACATTTAGAAGATGGCACTTGGTTCCAGATTGCCACAGTTTCATTTGTGGTCACTGGTATCTTCCAAGTAATCTTACCTGTAACTGCAAAAACAGAACAAACTAGTTGAAACAGAAGTGTGTTTGATTCTTTTCACTCATATATGTTTCCATTTTTCTTTCATTGTAACTTGAGAAAAAGAAGCATGCAGCACTGGACAGCATCACCAGCAGGAATCCACCTAGGCATTCCTTTCAATTCAAAAAGTATTTATTAAACACCTACTATGTTTAAGGCACTGTGCTAGGCACTAGGGATACAAATACAAAAAGAAAGTAATCCTTGCCCTCAAGGAATTTACATTGGACTAGGAGAACACAATATACACATAAATAAATACAGAATACATACAAATTAATATTTTACCACTAGGTGGCATTGTTAGCCACTATCCTGATCCTATTCAATGGGAAGGCTCTGAATCTGAGCATTTCCAGTGCTCATCCTTTTCTTTCTTTAAAAAAAAAAATTTTTTTTTACTGTACTCCATCCAGCCTAGCAGAAGTTCTGTGGGTGGTGTTTTCTATGGTTCTCAGAGAGTTAACAACCTTCTGTCCCTCAGCTCCCCCTCTCTCTGCTAGATAGCACAGACTCCTTATCTAGGGGTATAATGGCAAGCAAAGTGGGACCTTTTGTTTTGCTCTTTTTCCTTTTGGAGTTCTAGTTCTTCTCAGCACTAAAGTAATCAAGTGCCTTTGATTGAGACTAGCCTTTGTCTCAATCAAGAGTCTTTGATTGAATCAAGAGTCTTTGTTGACCTGCTTAAGTCACAAGAAAGCCTAAGCCACATAAGTCTGAGTCACAATCTTGTGATGCCCTCTGTGCCTGAAGAAGTATATATGTACTCTGAGGTTAGCATTTTGCTTTGGGGGCTCACTCATTGGAAGAGTGTTCCTGTGACTTGGCCAGATGAGACTCTGGGTAGCCATTAAGGAGCACCTCCCCCAGCTGTGAAAGCCCAGATGTTGGTGCTTCTCTCTCTGGTAACTATGTATGTATTGCTACAGACAGACAGTTAGAAGTCCTGTCTGCTGATTTGTGTTATTTGCTATGTTTATATAATTTCTGTTTGTGTTTTCTCTGAAATTCAGGGTGCTGACTTTTCCCCTGAACTGAGTGAATGATATATGTATGTTTAATTAAAGTGAGATTGTAAACCCATTAAAGTTGCTTTCCTTAGAAAAGCAGATCAAAGAACCTGTGCTAGTAGCCTTCCTGTATGCTGGTGTTATTGGCCTGACACAGCCACAGTAGTTGCAAGTAACATTGTTGTTAAAAGGCGGTGTAGATTAGCATGGACATATCTGATCAGAAATTGGTTCCTGAGTACTTGTGTCTGGCAAACCCTGTTTCCTCCTTGAATTTGCTGTTTCCTGAGTTCTCATCATATGATCTTAGCATAAAAGTGTCAAGTTTCCACAGAAGCAGATAAATATGCTTAATTACATACAGTACTTTTACTTTCAATCTATAAGCTAATAAACAGTTCCTAATAAAAATAAAATCTCTGAGTGGCTTCATGCCTGCCTTTCCTTTATTCCCCAAAAGTCCCCAGGCAGTATATAAGCTATTTTGTATCCAAAAATTCTAGGAATCAAATTATTTAGTCTTCCTTCAAGCAAGCAAAGAAGTGTGAACAATACCACACAGTTCAAAATTTGATATTTGACTTACACATCCAGTAAGTCATCTGGTGACTCAGGGACTCTGCAGGAACTCTAGACCTTCCCATTCCTTCCCTAGGATGGGAACATGGGCTTGGGAAAAGAGATAAATTCCTATATCTGGTACTTTTCTCATGCTGGGTCATAGACAAGAATTTCTAACTATTTTCTGTCTTGGCCACCCCATTTTTTCAGAGCTGGATGTGTGGACCCAAGAGCTGGGCCCAGCAAAGAGAAACCTGCCACATCCATGTCACCCTAATTCTCTCTAACTTTACATCTCTGCTACCTCTTCCTCTCTAAATTCCCAATCGGCAACCAAACTCTTGCTCCCAGAGAGCAAGGGTAGAGTTTTGGAAGGACTAGGGTTTGGTAAGGTTGTTATACATGTAAAGCAACATTTTTTTTCTTTTTTTAAAATAATTTTTACTGAGATCTTTTGGTTTTATATCATATTTATTTATTTTATATCAAATAAAGCTGCCTCTCCCTCAATCAAGTGTAGACATTAAGAAAAAAAGTTTTTTTAAATGGGGAGGGGCAGGAAGCAGCACAAAACTAACCAACACAATCACCATCTCTGACAGTATATGTAATATTCCACGCCTCTACACAATCCCCAAACACTATCATGAAGGGAAATAGGTAGATTTTCTCCACTTTTATTTAGGGATCAAGCTTGGTTATTTTAATTACATAGAATTCTGTTTCTTATTGTTGTTGTTCCATTTCAGTATTGTAGTCATATTGCATGTGTTGTTTGCTTCATTTACTTCTCTCTGTATCAGTTCATATAAACTTTCCCGTGCTTCTCTCAGTTCTTCATAATCATGGCTACTTATAGCACAATCACATACCAAAATCTGTTTGCCATTTCCCATGTAAGCGTGTGCCTCATTTAGACTTCAGAAATGTTGAAAGTCATGAGACAAAGACAGAGATGATGAAATATAAAAGCATAACTGCCTTTGTATGTTTATCCCAGTCGCTCATTTTGCATAAGACCCAACAGGAATCTGAGAAATGTAACCGGTCAGTTACTGAGAAAAATTGTCAAACAGAAGATGCTATACTTCTCCCACTTCTTAACTGACAAACCTTAGAGCTGAGACCTTGAAGGAACAATTCTGGAGAAGCTTCTGCCAGTCTTAGGCTAAGGACCTCAGCTCTTTCTGAGCTGACACTAAAGCCCGACTCCCAAAGTGAACTTAAGGACTCTCCTGAGAAAGGACATTGAGGGCCAGAGTTGTGAGTTACCTTGATCATATATGATACTGTCAATCTGAAAGCTTGTTGAAGAGGCAAACAGGTTAGGTGATATATAAGTTCATACTGTTTATTGCCCTAAAGCTAGCAGATACACGATCATGGAATCAGAATGAAACTTCTGACTGACTGACAGAAGAATGACAAGGTTTAAGTACACTTTAGAACAATCCCAACCCCAGTTTATGGTCTCCATATCATAAGGAGGTTTCTTAGTTGAATGAGTCATAAATCCAGTAAGACAAGACAATAGACAAAGTAGTGTCAGTTAGATATTATGATCCCGGGATGTCTATGCTGCTCTTGTATATGCAAATATCCCTAGAATATCAAGATAAGAGAAATCCCTCTGTTCTAGTTGCAGACATCCTGTCACCAACAGAAAGATACTCCTTGTCAATCTTATCTGGTGTTTGAAGTTGCTGACACAGGAAAGGGCATTTTTAGAGTAGAGCAAAGCACTTTGTTTGATTAGTTCAGGCTTTGGATCTTATTGGGGTTCAAGTAATCTGAAAGGATTATTAATACCTACACGTGTGACTTTCTACCATTGTACTATAAGTTTGTGCCCACCTTCTATATTCCTAGATTATGTGTGTCTGTGAGAAAGTACACCCTAGGTTTCAGAGGAAAATGAACTTCCGTTCTTGCTAGACCACTTAAATAAATGTCTTTTTTAAGAATTAATTTAATCTACTGGCCGATTTTTTATGGGAAGTACACTGATGGGGGCTAGTGAGTTACAATGTTGTGAGTAGTTATCAATAGGGTAACTGAGAGAGCAGTTGCATCTCTGAGGACCCAATCTGGTCTTGGAAGTGTTAGTTGGAGGAGTGAGCCTAGAGGGGGTGCTACACCCAATCAATGGGCATACAAAGTAAATTTAAGTGATGGTAAGCACTCACAGTTAGAGGAATCAGGAAGGGATTTATGCAGGAGATGGCTCCTGAGGTATGATTTGAAGGAAAATAAGTATTCTATAAGGTGGAGTGAGGAAGAAGCTTATTCCAGATATGGGGTACTACTTGTAAAGAGGCAGAGATGAAATGTTAGGTACAGGAAACAGCAAGTAGGCTAATTTGATTAGAATAAAGCATGCATAAAGGGAAATAACCTTAATCAATCAACAAGCATTTATTCAAAGTCAGTCTGTCAATAAACATTTATTGAGTGCCTGCTAAATACCAGGTACTATGCTGAGCACTGAGAGTGCAAAGAAAGGCCAAATACAATCCCTGATCTCAACGGGCCCATAATCTAATGGGTGAGACAACATACACACAACTATGTACAAATAAACTATATACAAGATAAATTGGAGAACAATCAAATGAGGGAAGGCACTAGAATTAGAAGGGCTCAGGAAAGACGTCTTGTGGAAGGTAGGATTTGAGCTGGGAATTGAAGGAAGAATGCCGAAAGTTCAAGATGAGGAAGGAGAACATTTATAGGCACGGTGGACACTCTACTATATTCCAGGCACTAGGTGCTGGGGATACAAATACTAAAGAGAGACAAATCTCTGCACTCAAGGATCTTACATTTCCACTACATCTTCATGAACTACTGCTTGAGCAAATGGGCGTAGATAAGGGTGGGGGAGTGACCACCATAGCGTTGTGACATATGAAAAGTTTGAGAGATATACTTTCTAGGTAATTAACCATTTTGTTAACAATGCTAGCGTATTATTAATAAAAGGATGGTCACTTGGCCTCTCTCTTAGACCAAAGACAAACTGTGGAACTCACTCAAAGCTTGTATGCCCTTGGAAGACTGGCTGCTCCTGAGGGTGGAAATCAACTCTGATTGGTTAACAAGTAATGAGAGAGAATGAATAATATAATGAGATGTGGACCTATCCTAATGAGGGACTGGGGACATGACTTTGATCATTTACTTCCAAATCAGCCCAGCTGTAGGCAATCTGATCAAAGAATTTATCCCTACCAAGGAAGGAAGGAAGGGAGGAGGGGATGGAGGAGGGTGGGAAGGAAGGAGGGAAGGAAGAAAGGAAGGAGGGAGGGAAGGAAGGAAGGAAGAAAGGAAGGAAAGGAAGGAAGGAAAGGAAGGAAGGAAGGGAAGGAAGGAAGGAAGGAGGGAGGGAAGGAAGGAAGGAAGGAGGGAGGGAAGGAAGGAAGGAAGGAAAGGAAGGAAGGAAGGGAAGGAAGGAAGGAAGGAAGGTAGGGAGGGAGGAAGGAAGGAAGGAAGGGAAGGAAGAAAGACAGAAAGAAAGAAGGAAGGAAGGAAGGAGGGAGGGAAGGAAGGAAGGAAGGAAAGAAAGAAGGAAAGAAGGAGGGAAGGAAGGAGGGAGGGAAGGGAAGGAAGGACGGAAGGAGGGAGGGAAGGAAGGAAGGAAGGAAGACCTCATCCAAATCCGAGGTTTGAGTAGAACACATTGAGCTTCCCCCTTAACAAGACTGAGAAAAAGTTAATCCAACATTATTATTATCTGTAAGGTCCTTCAAATGCTTGCTCAGCCTAATAAAGTTTCTGAAAGGAAAAAGAAAATCCTGTCTCAACAATATTAACAATTAGTTATTTAATAATCATTTCTCTCCATGCCCTTCCTCTTCCCAGCCTCCATACATCTCACAAATGTTCCTTTTCAGAGGATACTTAGATTCTGGGTTCTTAACCATTTTTGTGGCACGGCCCCCTGTGGCAGTCTAAGGAAGCCTATGGATCCCTTCTCCAAATAATATTTTAAAATAATTGAAGGAACAGCTAATTTTCAGTTAGAGGTAAGTGAGAATAAAGATGTCATATTTTTTCCCTATCCAAGTTCACAGACCCCCAAAATCCATACACACACACTCCAGGAATCTGTGTACCTTCCTTTAGACCGGAAGCAACCCTAATTTGGGTCTCAACCTGAAGTTGAGATTTGATGCTTTGAAGCACCATGCAGCCTTTTACCCTGTCTCTTTTCTTTTTGTTTTTCTTTCTTTGCCAGGTGGGTAAAAAAAAATGAGTCCAGCTCTTAAGTTTAGGAAGTCTTAGATCGGAAGAAAATTCGCTGAGCTCTGCTGTAGGCATCTTCCTGGCTCTGATCCCCTGTGCTCATCGAACAATCTTCTGATCTCAGTGTGGTTTCCCAAATGAGCTCTCCTACTGGAAAGAGATATTTCTCTTTGTAAACTATTAAATTGGCTTTCTGGCCGTTGGCATCCCATCCTATGCAATTTAGGACCACATCAGCTGGTTTTCCCAAGGCCTGATCTCCTCCCACTGAACCAAATATGGAGAATCTGGACCCACCAAAGCTGAGAGATCAAAGTTTAGCTCCTGTTAATGCAATGCTTTCAGGGGCATGGCAACCACTATTTGAGATAGGAAATAGGTAAGTAGCATTTACTTCTATTTTTACAGATGAGAGTACAAGCTTAAAAGATTGGTCAAACAACTCATAAGTCTCCAAGTTGGGAATGAAATTCAGATCTTTAGACTTGAGAACCAGAATTCTTTCCCCTACATTGGGCTTAGTCCACATTCCAATGTCCAGCAAAGTGACCTTGAGGATTTCTTTTTCTCCTTTGAAAATTCACCCTAAAAGGATGACACCCGTGACCCTGATTCCTTGGTTTAATGGGAGAATAATCACAGGGTAGTTGGAAGTGTCCAATGTGATCCCCTGTGCCAATGACTTACGGAGTCATAAACATTAAAATGTTATATAAATGTAAGCTGCTATTACTATTCATTTCTACAACTATGAATATGGAGTGACAAAAATAGAATGTTAATTCCTCATTCCTGGCTGCCTGTGTACTCCCTTTAGGGAAGGAGGTGCTTCATGGAAACTAATGATTTTTTTCAGTGCTTCTTTGTGAGGTTCAGATCAGTGGCTCTCCAAGCATGGTCTTTAAAGTCAGTTGGTGGTGCCAAATATCTTCGAGCTTGTAGCTTCCTATTTTTGGTCTCAGTCTCCAATTCTGTAAAATGAGAGGTTGGACTTTTTGCTGTTTGGTCCTTTTCAGTTGTGTCCCACTCTTCATGACCCCATTTAGGATTTTCTTGGCAAAGATACTGGAGTGATTTCCCATTACCTTCTCCAGCTCATTTTACAAATGAGGAAACTGAGGCAAACTGAGGGTGAAGTGACTTGGCCAAGGTCACACAGCCAGTAAGTGTCTGAGGTCTGATTTGAACTCAGGGAGATGAGTCTTCCTGACTCCAGGCCCAGCACTCTGTGCACTATGGCCACCCTAAGGAGTCAGTCTAGGTCATCTTTAAAGTCCTTTCTTGCTCTAAATCTAGGAAGAATTCTGAAGACAGATCTGTCCTGACCTCAGTTTCAGGCAACGTGGTTCTTGTAGAAGGTCAGTCTTAGAGACAGAAAGACCAGAGCATGCATTTTCTCATTGATTCATTGTAGATGGTGACCCTGGGCAAATCATTTAAACTTTTGTGCCCCAGGCCACACTCCTAAGAGTAAAAATTTTAGCCTGGGTATGGATCTAGGATGATAGGAGGCACTTCCTCCCTGGGGGGCTCCCTGTACCCCTAAAATAGGGACAACAGTGCCTGCCCTGAATAACTCACAAATTTGGTCTAATAGCAGATGACAGCATGAATGTGAAAGCATTTTGAAATGTATAAAGGGATAAACTAATATATGTGGATACAACAGAAAGGGTGCTGGATTCGTAGTCAGAGGACTTAGGTTCGAATTCTAACCTTGTCACATCTTACCTGTGTGACTTAAGTCATTTAACCTCTCTGGGCTTCAGTTTCTTGCTCTGTAAAAAAAAAAGGGGGGGTGGAACCAGTTGATTTTAAGGTAATTTTCAATCAGTCCACAAGCTCTTATTAGTCACCTGTTAGGTGTCTGGTACTCTGTTCTGGGCACTGGGGACATAAGTACAAAGAAACAATCCCTACTCAGATTTGCCTCCTACAGGAAGCTCTAAATCTATGGTCTTGTGAATTATAAAAAACTTTTGCTTCTTGCAAGAATTAGTTAATATTTATCTTCTGATGTTTAATGGAAAAACACACAGCACCTAAACAGTGCCTTAGTTGCCTTAGAAGTTAGTCTGGCTCCCTCACTTTACAAATAGGGAAACTGAGGCCCACAGGAGACAGTGACTTGCCTAAGGTCATACATTGTGAGGTAGAGTTAGAAGGAGAGCCTAGCCTTCCTGGCTCTATAGACCTATTGTTCTTTAATACCTTGCTTCCTTCGTGAGGGACAGTTAGGTGGATAGAATGTTGGGCCTGGAGTCTGGAAGACCTGAGTACAAATATGGCCTCAGACACTTGCTAGCTGTGTGACCTTGGGCAAGCCACTTAACCTCTACCTGTCTCAGGTTCCTCAACTGAGGAAGTGGAGAAAATGTAGAATAGTGATAATAGCACCTACCTCCCAGGGGCAGGGAGAAAAGCACTTAGCACAGAGCCTGGCATATAGTAGGTGCTTAATAAATGCTCGCTTCCTTCCTTCCTCATACTACCTAGTGTCTTCGACAATGGGATAGCCCACATTTACACAGTACCTCGGGGTTAACAGTGTACACAGCAAGTGCTCAAAAGCTGATTCATTGCGAATGCCCATGCGGTAACACCACCACTTTACGAATTCCCAGTGGATGCCAAAGCCATTTCCAGACTATGGGACTTCACTAATATCTCAACTCCTAGAATTTTAGGAGTCAGAGCTTTAGAGCTGAAAAGGATCTTAGAGGTCATCTAGTTCCTAGGAAACAGGACTATGGAAGTGAAGTGACTCGATCAAGGTCACACAGAGAACAAGCAAGAGAGCCAGGTCTACTGACTCCAAAGCCAGAGAACAGTCCGTGATAGTATTGGAAGGGATCATAGGACCAAAAATTTAGAAGGGGAATAAGGGAGTGGGGGATAGAACAAACTGTTTCTAAGCACCCACTATGTGCCAGGCACTGTGGTAAACATTTTACAACTATTATCCCATTTGATCTTTTTTTTTTTTTTTGGAGGAGGGAAGGCAGGACAGTTGGGGTTAAGTGACTTGCCCAAGGTCACACAGCTAGTGCATCAAGTGTCTGAGGTCAGATTTGAACTCAGGTCCTCCTGACTCCAGGGCCAGTGCTGTACTCACTTCACCACCTAGCTGCCCCTATCTCATTTGATCTTCAAAATAATCCTGAGAGGTAGGGGCTGTTATTATCCTCATTTTATTAGGTAAGGCAGGCAAGGGTTAAATGGCTTACCCAGGGTCACACAGCTAGTAAGAGTCTAAGGCTGAATTTGAACTCAGATCTTCTTGACTCCAGGCCCCGTGTTCTATCCACTATGCCATTCAGCTGCCTAGAGCTTTAGGGGGTCATTTAGTTCAATCTCTCTCGAAGAAGGAATCTCCCTATAGAGAATCCATGACAGAGATAAGCGTTCTTCCCACTTATGCTGAGCATAACTTTTGGGTATATTTGCTTTTTTACAGTGGCCAGAAAGGGTGGGGTAGATGGGTTCAAAGGGTTTCTGCCCCTTTAAAGTTGAGTGTATACTGGAAAAGTTTGAGAAAGCACTAGCTTAGCTAAAACATTTTTTTTTTAACCACCAGGACATAAAAATGGTCCAAGCATGGTCATAAAGCCCTCAGTGCCTTTTCCCCAGGAGGTGTGCTATATAATCCATTGTCCTGAAATGAAATTCAAACATAAATCAACCCTCGCTATGTTTTTTCAACCAGATACTAAATTCCTGCCTGCTTTCTACCAGAAATACTTCAGCCATGGGGCACCTCAACTTTTTAACACCAGATAGATGACATAGAAACTCATGAGGTCAGAGGTGAGATAAAGAGGTGAAGCTGTCTTACGGGAAGCTAAGGTGGGGCAGCCACCCGGAGGAAGGAATGGATGGATAGATCAGGAAAATATCAGATTGCCTTTGGGAAACTGCAAAATTCGTTTCACGACTCCAAGCTTCTCTCTAGAAAAAAAAAAAGTCCGCTGTTTTTCTGGTGTTGTTGCAAGGTTGTGAATCATGAAACGCCACAGCGAGCAAAGAGTTGAAGGTGAAGGTCACCCAAGAGGCAACAGAGAGGGCCATGGTGGGAGCAAGCAGGAGAAACCAGGAATTACATAGGAGAAGTTGTTAAAAGGTGTCATCAAAGAAATCTATGATTGAAAGGAGGAGGGGGGCTTTTCACAGGGTGATAGTGAGGAATAATCAATCAACAAACATTTATTAAGCGCCTACTATGTGCTAGGCAGTGGAGATACAAATACATATAATGAAGCAATCCCTATGATTCAATGGGCTTACATTCTAGTCACCCAGAACATCACAATGCCCAATTCAAAGAGTTTTTTTTAATTACAATAATAATTGCCAATAGACAGACTGCTCACTCCATTGGTATTCTCTAGAGGACTCAAAGAAGGCCCCCATGATGTTGGGTGGATCTCTCTGGGTTGAAATTATGGGAGGATATGGATGAGAGTCTTGGAAGATGGGAAAGGAGAGGGGCTGTAGGTTACATCCTTGGAAAAAATAGCTATATTAATCTTCAGTATTTGGTAAGTTCTCTTTGTGGCCAAGAGGAAAAAACACGGATTAGATAAGAGTCAAATTAGGTATATGTGGAACCCGCTGAATGACCAGCCCCAAAGAATGATCAATGAATTGGTGTCAAGCTAGAAAGTAGCATGCTGCAAGACTCTATCCCAGCCATGTAGGATATATTTAACCAACCAATATTTTTAACCAACAATAAAAAGACAGAGATAGCTAACATCTGTATAGCACTTTAAATTTTACCTAGTGCTGGACATCTATTATCAAATTTAATCCTCACAACTCTGTGAGGTAGGTGCTATTTATTATCACCCACATTTTACAGAAAAAAAGACTGAGACGGAGAGAGGATATTCTGTGACTTGCCCAGGATTACACTTGCTCAGTATTAACTGAGGCTGGGCTTGAATAACACGCTTATGAAAAGTCTGCAAATTATTCAAAGCCAGGAGGGATAATCAAAGTACTGAATAACATAGGATGAGAGGATCCAGAAAGATTTGGACAAAGTAGAACAAAGGTTTGGGCAGATAGGTGGTACAGTAGATAGACCACCAGCCCTGGACGAAGGAGGACCTGAGTTCAAATGTGACCCAGACACGTGTGACCCTGGGCAAGTCACTTAACCCTTCTCGCTTCAGTCTCTTCTTCTGGAAAATGAGGTAGGGAAGGAAATGACAAACTACTCCAGTATCTTTGCCAAGAAAACCCCAAAAAGCATCATAAGAGTAAGACAAGATTAAATCAACAGAACAAATGGCCATTTAGATGAAATTGAAAGGCAGAGAATCTCAGAGCTGGAAGAGGGGTCATCTAGCCCAACTCATTCATGAGCAGGAATCTCCTCTAAGCATCCCCTGAGTGCTGTCATCCTTCCTCTGCCTGGATACCCCCAATAAATGGGAACTCACTACTTTTTTTAGAGGGGAGAAGACAGGTAGTTGGGGTTAAGTGACTTGCCCAAGGTCACACAGCTAGTAAGTGTGTCAAGCGTCTGAGGCTGGACTTGAACTCAGGACCTCCTGACTCCAGGGCCAGTGCGCTACTCACCGAGCCACCTAGCTGCCCCAGGAACTTACCCCTTTCAAGAGCAGCTCATTCCACCATTGGGCATTTCTAATCTGTTAGGAAATGCTTTCCTTATGTTGAGCTAAAACCAGCCTCTCTGTGACTTCTCATTCCTCCTATTTTCCCCTCCGGGGCCAAAGAGAACAAGTCTTATGCACCTTCCCTAAGAGATCTGGCTTTTCAAATGTTTGAAGACAGCTTCCTCTCTCCTCCCAAGACTTCTCCCGGCTAAGCATCACCAGCTCCTGCAGCGAAATTCTCCTCCAGCCTGGTCTGAGTATCATGTCATGTGACCCTCACAACAGCCCGGGGAGGTAGGGACTGTCATCACTGGTATAGACATTTAATGCAATAATAGCCCATCACATTCGTGTAACCAGGTTTGTTTCTGTTGCTATAGTTCCGTCATTTCAGGCTCTTCGTAACTCCATTTTGGGGTTTTCTTGGCAAAGATACCAGAGCGGTTTGCCATTTTCCTCTCTAGTACATTTTACAGAAAAGGAAACTGAGGCAGACAGGGTGAAGTGACTTGCCCAGGATCACACAGCTAGTAAGTGTCTGAGGCTGGATTTGAACTCAAGAAGATGAGTCTTCCCGACTCCAGGCCTGGCAGGCTATCCACTGCACCACCTAGCAGCCCCCATGGATTGTGTTGCTACCTTCCCATCAATGGCTTACCTGAGGGCTATATTTGGAAAGAAAAAAAAAAAAGGAAAAGAGCAAGAGATGGAAAAGCCACATGCCCAGATCTCCAGCAGACAAACCCCAAAGCGACCACATGCGGAGGAAGATGATGCTCCTCCTTGTTCTCACCCTTTCTGGGCCGATGCCTGTAGTCAGTGGAGAGAAGGACCAGAGTCTGGTTATTCTGGGATGCGACTCTGAATAACCTGCTGTTGTGAGGGATGCTGTTGACAGTTGACACTGAATGCCGAGCGGGGACCGACAGCTGACTGCCGTGTTCCGTATTAAGGATTTTCATGCCCTCTCTGCTGCAGTGATCACAGAGCTGAGGCTGGAAAGGGACCTTGGAGGCCATCTGGTCCACTCCTCTTTGGAACCCAGACACGGTAAGACTCTTGCGCAGTGGCGGTGAGGCTAGATCATGGTGGGCGATGCAAGCAACCAATCAATAAACATTCACTTAGTGCATTCTATGGCTAAGCACTGGGGACTGGAAAAGAGGCCAAAGACAGTCCCCGCCCTCAATCCCCTTACAGTCTAATGGGGGAGCTTTGTTGGGGGCATTGTTCGGTCATTTCAGTCCCGTCTGACTCTTCGTGGCCCCATTTGGGGTTTTTTTGGCAGAGACATCAGAGCAGTTTGCCGTATCCTCCAGCTCATTTTACAGATGGGGAAACTGAGGTAAACAGGGTTAAGCAGACAACATGCAAATAAATAAATAAATAAACACAAAGCAAGTTACAGGATAAATAGGAGATGATTAACTGAGGGAAGGCATTAGTATTAAGAGAGTTGGGGAAGGCTTCCTGTAGAAGGTGGCATTTTAGTTGGGACTTAAAGTTAATCAGCTTGGGGGCAGTTAGGTGGCCCAATGGATAGAGTTCTGGCCCTGGAGTCAGGAGGACCTGAGTTCAAATGCAGCCTCAGACACTTACTAGCTGTGTGACCCTGGGGAGGTCACTCGTCCTCAGATCGCCTAAAAAAAAAAAGCCAGGGAAGTCTGTACTCCCTGGGGATGAACGTATCAGAAGACTGGAAAGGCTTGCAAGGGCATTTTGTATTTGCTCTTGAAGGCACCCAGGGTGGGCTCCCTCCCACCAACAGCAGCGCCAACCCAGGTGCTACAAGGCTTATCACTCAATCGCCCCTAGACAGAAATTCATTTTTTCTTTTGAGTCAGGAACCCTCAACAAACCAAAGAGGGATAAAAGCTTTAAAATCCCTAACATCGAAGATGAACTGATTTGTCAGCTCTGAGACGTTCAATAATCAATAGGCCGTTTATTCTGCACCTACCGTGTTAAAAAAAAAAAAAAAAAAAGGTAAGACCTGTACCCTGCCCTAGAAAGCCTAGCCTTCCTTTAAAGCCCAGCTCAAATGCCGCCTCCTCCAGGCAGCCTTCCCTGATCTCCAAGTCAGTAAGAACTTTCCTCCTCTGTAATCACGCAGCGCTTTATTTTACCCTTTTAATGCCCTTAATCATTTATTATTGTGTTTCATCGTTATCCATGTATATCCTGGGTCTGGGGCACTGAGTTCGAATGCTGACACTGAATCTAGCTCTGTAGCCTCGGGTAAGGCACTTCCTTGGAGATGGTCTCCACACGGCCTTTAAGCTTTCAATCCTATGAACCCGCGGCTCCGGCCCAAGCTTCACCCCGCCCCGCTGAGCTCGTCAGCAAGGGTTTGCCCCACACAAACATGGCGGCGCCCAGTGGTCCGGTGCACTTCAGAAAGATGGCCGGCGGCGCCCCGCCTTCCTCTGCCCTGCTGACCAATGAGAACGGAGCACGATAACCTGCGCCTGCGCCGTAGAGGCTGCGGGGGCCCCGACGGGCGGTGACTCGGGGAAGTGCTGCCGGGAAGATGCCTAAAAAGAAGCGGGAGAATCTGAGCGTGGCTCAGGAGGTGAGGCGGGGGGGGGGGGGGGCGCCCGGGTGGTACGGTCTGGATTCTCACACCCCCCCCCCTGCGGCACCGAGCGGTGGGTCTGCCCGACTCCCGCCGTGCTGGGGGGCATGTGGGGAGAGGGGGAAGGGAAGAGGAGAGAGAAAGAGGAGGGGGCGATTAGGGAAGAGGCCTAGGGAGAGGGCGGATAAGCTAGAGAAAAAGAGGAGGGGGCTGCTGGGGAAGAGAAATAGGGAGGGGGGAACTAGACGAGAGAAAAGGGGAGGGGCTAAAGGGGAAAAGGGGAGGGGGCTGCTGGGGAAGAGAACTAAGGAGGGGCCGCTAAGCAAGAGAAAAGGGGGAGGGGGCTTCAAGGGGAGAGAAAAAGGGGAGGATCTGAAAGGGAAAAGAAAAGGATCTGAAAGGGAAAAGAAAAGGGGGAGGGGGTGGCTGAGGAAGAGAAAAGGGGGGAGGGAAAGGAGCTGAAAAGGAAGAGAAAGGAGGGAGGGGCAGCTAGGCAAGAGAAAAGGGGGAGGGGGCTTCAAGGGGAGAGAAAAAGGGGAGGATCTGAAAGGGAAAGAAAGGATCTGAAAGGAAGAAAGGGGGGGTGGCTGAGGAAGAGAAAAGGGGGAAGGGGCTTCAGGGGGAGGGAAAGGAAGTGAAAGAAAACAGAAAAGGGGCTGCTAGGGAAGAGAAAAGAGGGAGGGGGCTGCAACGGAAAGGAAGGAAGAAGGGGAGAAGCTGAAGGGAGGAAGAGGAGAACGCCCCTTTGGTTAGACATGAGGAACTGAGCAGGAGAAATCATAAAATTTAGAGTAGAAAGAAACCCCATTCGGTTTAACAAACATTAACGCCCTACTATGTGCAAGTCCCTGACCTGGGGGGGGGGGCGTGGGGGGGAGCGCTAAGTCTGTGATTTCTTTGCTGTGGGAATTCCTTCCGCACGTGAAAATCACAACCATTCAGTAATGTACAACGTTAGAGTTCGTTACCAGAGGCCTAGGGATACTGGTGAGTTGCACTTGGTCATAAAGATGAAACTTGAACCAGGTTCTCCTGAGCAATAAACACGATGTTCTTTTCACTCTGTGTAACCGGGTACCCAGGTGCTGTTATGGTTATTACCTGGTCATGACGGCCTGTGTGACTGTAGGGAAATCACTTCACCTCACAGAGTTTCCTCATTTGTAAAATGAGAGGGTTGGACCAGAGGGCAGCTTCTGAGGTCACTTCCAGTACTGGGATTAGACATCCCCAAAGCAGTAGGCTGCTACTGAAGGTTTTTGAGCAATGCCACCCGCTCAAACTTGTGCTTTAGGTCAGTTTGGCATCTGCACAGAGACTAGATTAGAGGGGCAGAGACTGAAAGCGAGGATACTGTTTAGATTGTTGCAGTAATCCAGGCCAGGAGTGAGGGCCTGAACCAGTGTGGTGGGCCCTGTGAGTAGAGAGAAGAGTAATGGGAAAATGTTGTAGAGGTAGAATCCATATATGGCTTTGCTACTGATTGTTTGGAGGAAAGGTGACGATAGAAGAGAAGGGAAAATCAAGAATAACTCCAAAATTGTGAACTTGGGCTACTAGAAAGGTGGTATTGCCCTGAACAAAATAGGGAAATTTGGAGCAGATACTGAAGCTTCTCGGTGATGCCTTGATAGAGCACCGGGCCTGGAGTCAAGGAGACTTGAGTTCAAATGCAGCCTCAGACACTTACTAGCTGTGTGACCCTGGGCAAGTCACTTAACCTCTGTGTGCCTCAGTTTCCTCATCTGTAAAATGGGGATAAATAATAAAGCCTACGCCACAGCATCAAGGTTGTTGAGAGGGTCAAATGAGATGGTATCTGTAAAGTGCTTAGCAAATCTTAAGATGCTATATGAATGCTAACTAATATTATTACAGGGCACGTTATATAGGGTAATTTCAAGAATTCAAGAGGGAGACTAGGGCTCAGTATGTTAGAAGTGGGAGTCATCTGTATAGAAATGATAATTAAACCCATGAGAGCAGATGAGATCACTAAAAGAAAGGATGTAGAGCAGAGTTTTGGGGGACAGGAGATATATGAAACTAAGGACTGGTTAAAGGGAATCCTAGGAGAAAGCCAAAGGAATCTAACATGGTCAACAGTATCAAATAGAAATCCAAAGTTGGGTTTTGGTGAGGTGTGAATGGCAGGAAGACAAGGGGCCAAGATTTTCTTTCTTTTTAATTATTATTTTTTCCCCCATTATATATTAAAAACAATTTTTAACTTTTGTTTTTTGAAAAATTTTTGAGTTCCATTGTGCTATATTCAACTCTGATTAACTTAGCTATTCGCAGCAATACAGTGATCCAAGACAGTTCCAAAGGACTTATGATAGAAAATGCTATCCATCTCCAGAGAAAGTACTATGGAGTCTGAATGCAGATCGAAACATACTAGTTTCACTTTATTTTTTCATGATTTTTTCATCTTTGCAAACTATATTTTTTTCAAACTGTTTCTTTTACAAAATGACTAATATGGAAATATGTTTTGCATGATTGCACATATATAACCCATATCAAAATACTTACCATCGTAGGCAGGGAGGAGGAAAGGGAGAGAGGGACAAAACTTGGAACTCAAAATTTTATTTTAAAAAAGAACATTAAGGGGGCAGCTAGGTGGTGCAGTCAGTAGAGCACCGGCCCTGGAGTCAGGAAGAGCTGAGTTCAAATCCGGCCTCAGACACTTGACACATGTACTAGCTGTGTGACCTTGGGCAAGTCACTTAACCCCAATTGCCCTGCCAAAACAAACGAAAAAAAAAAACAAAAAAAAGAACGTTAAAAATTGTCTTTACACATAATTTGAAAAAATAAGATACTGTTAAAAATAAAAATATATAAACACAAAAATATTTTTTACATTCCAAATTCTCTCCCTCCCCTCTTTGAGAAGGGGCCAAGATTTTCAAAGGTAGAGGATAGAGTCTGGTTGAACTGATTAACTAGAGACAATTATGAATTGAATTGTAGAGAAAATGATGAGTTGAGGGTCACAAGGACAAAAAAACAGGTTTATTGAGGCAGAGGGAGGTCTTACAAGTTACCACCCCTCTGGAAGGAGTGTCTCAGACTGGAGATGTTGGTCATGGGAATGATTTAGCTCATTGGTAGAAAACTGAAAAGGGTAGAATGATACAATTATTAGTCTGAAGTGAAAGAGAAGCAGCAGAATTCTGTAGTAGATGGGGCACTGGACTTGGAGTCAGGAAGACATGAGTTCAAATCCCACCTCAGACACCTACTAGTGACCCCACTCTGTTTATCAATTTCCTCACCTAGAAAAGGAGAAGGCTGGATACAATGGCCTCGAAGGTCCCTTCCAGCTTTGTCTATTATCCTATGAGAAGTTTGACAGAAGACCAGAGTTAGGGAGCAGAGTGGAATTGAGAAGTGAAAACCAGGAAAGGTGATGAGGGGGTTAGATTTTTATCTCCACTCTTCTCTGCCTTGGCAAATGGAGTCTCTCCTCTCTGGTACTTGTCCTTCTAATGAGATTCCAAATCCGTAGCCTATGCACTAGAGGTCATTAAACATGTCAGGATCCTCTCCCCGAGAGGCCAGTAATTGACTCTGTTAATTGCATCTTTTGCCTAAGTTTTGGAATTCTGCCTGCTCTTTGCTTACAGTCTTAATTTTGACTTTAATACCTTGTGGCATAGTGGTGGAAGCCGGGAGACTGGGGTTCTGGTCCCAGCTCTGCTATTAACTCTCTGTGAGGCCACGAAGGGCCTCGGTTTCTTCATCTGTAACATGAGGAGATTTAACTGGATTGTCTCTAGAGGTCTCTTCTTCAACTCTAAAATTCTAGGATCTGTGATCTGTGACCACATAAGACAAGAAGCTTTGTGGTTTCAGAATTGCTTTAGAATCTTATGGTATTGGCACAGGGTTTTATGTTATTATTGTTTTAAGCTGCCACTGAATTCATGGAATAAAGAGAATTGGAATAGAAACGTGTTTTAACAAGGAAATTGTGGACCTGAGTCAGAGTCCTGCTGCTAACTGTGTGGTCTTGGGGCAACTTGATTCCCCTCTTTGGGTTTGTGTCCTTATCTGTCAAATGTGGGTAGTCCCTTCCAATTCTGTCATCCCTTTTTTGTGACTGTAAAGCAGAGCAGCTAGGTGGTGCAGTGGATAGAGCTCCGAGCCAGAAGCCAGGAATACCTTGAGTTCAAATCTAGCCTCAGATATTTACTAGCTGTGTCACCCTGGGCAAGTTACTTAACACTCTTTGCCTCGATTTCCTTATCTGTACAACAAGAAAGGAAATAGCAAACCACTCCAGTAGTTTTGCCAAGAAAACTCTAAATGGAGTCATGAAGGATCAGACATGACTGAAAAATGACTCAACAACAACAGAGCAGGGGCCAGAATCTTTTTCATCTGGGGCCAAAAGAGCTGAAATGGGGAGATGGGAGTAAAGAGGGAACTCTTGCCAGAAAAGAGGTGCTCCAGCCCTCCTTCCTACAGTGGACCCCAGGAATGAATATAGGCTGGCAGACTAAGTGAGGTGCGTGGACTGTGGTTGCTAGAAAGAAGTAGCTCCTCCGCTCCTTCCATGTCAGTCCTAGGAAAAAAACCCCATTCACCCTGTGTTAGTTATGGTTCTTCTTTGAAGTAAAAGACACCATCCATGTCCTCAGGATACTTCCATTTTAGCTATGAGGGAGAAAACGTTTGTGAACCAACTTGGAGAAACAGCTCTTTCCTCAAACAGAGCTTGTTGAGTCATTTCTGGTCCTGGATGACTTTGTGACCCCATTTGGGGTTTTCTTGGCAAAGATACTGGAGTGGTTTGCCATCTCCTTCTCCAGCTTATTTTACAGATGAGGAAACTGAGGCAGACAGGGTTAAGTGACTTGTCCAAAGTCACACAGCTAGTAAGTGTCTCGGGTCAGATTTGAACTCAGGTCCTCCTCTACCCACAGTGCCACCAGAACCAGCTATTAATAAAGAAATCCTTGGTCACCATTCAGAAAAAGAATCTGAAATCCACAGGCCTCCTGCCTTGCTTCCTCACCACTAGCAGCTCCTCTTCCTCTTTTACATTCCCTCCCCATGCCCACCCAAGGCCTGAATATTGGGCTGATGCTCAGTAGCATTGCTATTGTGCTCTTATTAAAAGTCCTGTGCTCAGAGCCAATGAAGTGGTGATTTAATCAAAAATGTTTGTTAATCTGATGAGCGCAATAAAAACCACACAAGTGAATAATCTCAGCACCTGCAAACAGCCTCCACTTGTTGTAAAGAAGCAATTACCAAACAGGCTACAGTCACTCCCCAGGGCTGTCTCAAGCCATCTGTACCAGGCAATGGTTTCCCTGGGTACCTGGGACAGCTCCTTCCCTCTGCTTCCTTACAGCTCCTCTCTCCTAAACCCTTTCCACTCCCACTCACTCTCTCATCTCTTGAGATCCCAGGATTGAAGAACAGGCAGTAAAGTCTTAGGATCTAGCTTCTGAGAGATTATTCTGAATAACAAGAAAATTATATTTAAGATGATGAAGAAAATCCTGCCCAGCTGCTGATCTTAATGTTTCATGGGAGAAGGGGATGATTTTTTTCCCCTCCAATCCTGATAGTAGAATCTTGGTAGAGGCAAAATCTCCTTAAGCTTTTTATCCAGAATAATAATCCGCGCTTCAGTACTTAATAATTGTATTTCATCTTTTGGAGACAGATGGTTTAACTTAGCATCTTTAGTACCTGAAGCCACAAGAACACACTGCTCTGGTCAGAGCCTATCTACTGTTGTCCAGTACTCTTTGTGACCCCTTTTGGGGGTTTCTCGGCAGAGATATTGGAGTGGTTTGCCATTTCCTTCTTCAGCTCATTTTACAGATAAGGGGACTAAGGCAAGCAAGGGTAAGTGACTTGCCTGGGGTCATACAGTGTCTGAGGCCAGATTTGACTCAGGAAAATGAGTCTTTCTGACTATAGGCCCAGCACTGTAGCCACTGGGCCACCTGGCTGCCCCCAAAGTTGGAATCTCCACCTAATAAATAGGTTGGGATATACTGATCCAACAAATTGTACCAACGTTTATTGTCAGTTAATCATGCAGCATTCATTAAGTGCTCATTATGTGCCAGGTACAGTGCCAAGCACTATGAATTACAAAGAAAAAACAACAGTACCCATCCTCAAGGAGCTTACATTCTAATGGTGGTGACAACATGTACATAAATAGATATGTACAAGATATATAGAGTAGCTACAAGATGACCTTAAAGGGGAAGACCTTCTGCAAAGGGTGGAGTTTGAGTTGAGTTTTGAAGAAACCAAGGATTTTGAGAGGTAAGGGTGAGGAGGGAGAACATTCCAGGCATGGGAGACAATGTATACAAAGTCATGAAGATGGGAAACAAGTGTTATGTATGATGAATTGCAAGTAGGCCAGTATGGCTAGATGGAGAGGAGTGATGAGTAAGAAAACAGGGAGCCAGGTTGTGAAGAGGTTTAAATGCCAAACAGGATTTGTATTTGATCCTAGAGGTAATAGGGAGCCACTGGAGTTTATTGGGTAGGGAGAGGGTGATTTGGTCAGATCTGTGCTTTAGAAGGAAAATCACTGTGATCACAGAGGATAGATTGGATCAAGGAAAGACTTGAGATGTGGAAATCAATTGGGGGTCATTGTAGTTGTTCAGACAAGAGGTCACATAGGCCTGAATTAGGGTGGTATGAGCAGAGAGGAAATGTATATGAAAGATGTGGAGATAGAAATGACAAGATTTGACAGCTGGTTTATGGAGTGAAAGACAGTGATGATTACCTTACTGGTAGTAGGGAAGTTTAATGGGGGGTAGATGTGGGGAGAAAAGATAATGAGCTTTTTTTTGGACATATGTTGACTTTGAGATGTCTATGGGACATTCCAGTATAAAATGCCCAGTAGTTAGTGATGTAAGACTGCAACTCAAGAGAAAGACTGGGGCTGGATACATAGATCTGAAAGTCATAGAGAAAATAAGTGACCCCAGAGTTGATGAGATCACCAAGTGAGAGAGCAGAAAGAGAAAAGAGAAGGGAGCCCAGGACAGAGTTTTGTGGTATACCTGAAGTTAGAGGGTGTGATGTGAGTGAAGATCATGCAGAGGAAACAGGTAGGAAGGTAGGAAGAGAAGCAAGGGAGAGCAGCACCACAAAATCGCAGAGAGCACAGCGTTTCCCAGAAGAGAGAGTGATCCAGCATGTTGAAGGCTGCAGAGAGGTGTTTCAACAATCTGGCTAGCAGCTGTTGTGGGGGTGAAAGACCAACACAAGCCCAACAACAAGAACACTACCAGCACGCTGCAAAAGCACAGGTTCTTTTGATCTGCTTTAGCAAGGAAAGCAACATTAAGGGGTTGACAAGCTTACTTCAATGCAGCATACAAATATCATTCACTTAGTTCAGAGGAAAAGACCAGCACCCTGAACTTCAGAGCAAAGTCCCACCATCTGGGTTACAAGCTGAAGGGCTCTTAGCTACAGCTGCCTGGAGACTCCGCATCAGCGCACCAGCATGAGTGAGAGCCCTAAACAAATTACAAACATCGACAGACAGACCAAATACAGATTCATAGTTACGAACATCTAGGTTCAGCCCGGGAGCTCATAACATGGGCTGGCCCAGAGTCACTCGTGCCACCACTGCTGTGGGTAAGAGCTCCAAAGAAGAGAAAGCCAACCCCTGGTTTTAGATCTTTTTCAGCGTCAGGGGTGAGTCACGCATGCGACTCACCCACGTGACCTAGAATTGTCACAAAGAGGCAACTTAAACCCGCGTGGTCTAAAAGCCTCTGCTGTCCCAGACACGTCACTCAAACTCGTGTGTAAACTAGGCCCTCCCCTGAGCCAAGGAGGCACCAAGGACACCCAAATCTAATCAAGGAAACAAAGGCCAAACTCTCCAAAGGCACTTAGTTGAACTGAGTGCTAAGAGCCCATTTTGCTTACCGACACAAGAGGTCAGGAACGATGAGGACTGAGAAGAGGCCATTAGATCTGGCAGCTAAGAGATGGTGGCCATGTGCAAGGAGCTGTAGCGATGACAAAAGCAAACACTTGGGGATGGTGGTGAATGAAACAAATAGATTCTCTCTTTGGCCCTGCAGAGCCCCTAGTCAGATGCTGCTCCATGTCACTGGCCCCTAGATATGAGCGGATGATCCAAATGAGCATCAGTTTTGAAAATGAAATGATGCTTAAGAAAGCATTCTACCATTTAGAATCATTATTCAGGTCTGGAAGGGGTCTTAGCGATCATCTAGTCTGACCTATTCATTTAACAGCAAAGGAAACAGGTTTTTATCCCTGAGTCACCGTAGAGGCAGATTAGGAGGTTTGGGAAGCCATGAAGGGAAAAGGAAGCTCGATTGATAAGGAAAATACAGGATCTATCAGCTCTGGAATGCTCTCCTAAAGGGGATGGCCAGCCCTCTGTTTGAGGCTGAGCAGTCACCCCATTCCCAAAGCTTGAGAGACAACACTTTTGTCTTTCTCCTTAGAAGCCTCTAAGAAGAAGTAACTGGAAGGGAGATGGCCAGCCAAGAAATGAAAAGGATGTGCTTTTTTTTTGTTTTTTTTCGCCCTGTTTCCTCCCCCAGCCTGATACCAGGAGATGGTTCAGGGACCACTGACCAGTAAATGAGCCTCCCCTTATGGGCAGGAGCTACAGGTCTGATTTGGGCAGGTGATTTCTCTCTGCTGCCTCTGTTTGGCTCTGATCCACTTGACTGGGGTCAGGAGACTAAAACCTCATTACCTAACACTGCTGGATGTCAGCGTGTGTGAAGTGGCTGTTTGCCAGCATCTTAATTAATGAATTCATAAGGCATGGAGTGGATGCCAGTTCTTGAAAAGTGCTTTGAGCCTTTCTGTGATGAAGAAGCTTTTACTAATTCATCATAAAATATATATTGAGGGAGGAGAAAAAAAAACAAACACCAAACAACCTTCTGGCCCCAGGACAGCTGAAGACTTAAGGAGGCAAAGACTGACTTATTCGCCTACTTCAGCCTTGATTTCTATGTACTACGAGATCCCCAGGCATGGTCTGTAGTTAATATGTCCCCTGTGAAAATTCTGTGCCTTGCTTATCTGCATGTGTCCGTGTAAAGATGGTACACCATTGTTCTTGGGTTCTCAGCGGTTTTTCCTAAACGGTTTGAGCAAACTGGCAGCTTTGGGTTATGGGACTATATGGAAAATGTGAGGGCCTCCTATCCTTATCATTAGGGGAGAAATACCAAGTATGTCCAAGAATATTAGAAAAATCCAGGGTGGTTGAATGGTTTTGGATTTCGTTGGTGAACCCCCATGACTCCTGCTCAAAGGGACCCACCTGAAGGGGTTATTGGCCTGATCAGTGACCCTGCCAGCAACATAATATGCCTGCTATAAGAACAAAATGGAACCTTAGCTGCTCCACCTACAAGGAGCCATGTGGACTGGAGCCTCTGGCTGACTGGCAGAGATATTTCTATGGACCCATGATTTCATCTGTGTGTACTCTCTTGCCACCATTGAGACTGACCCACCTTCTTTTAGCAGTATGGTTCAATGGAAAAAGCATTGTTTTTTGGAGTTCAAGAACCTGGGTTCAAATCTAGTTCCTTCACAATTACTGGCTGTGTCATCTTAAGAGGGCAAGTCACCTAACCACCTTGGGCTTCATTTTCTTCACCTATAAAATGAAGAAGTTGGACTAGATGGCCTCTGGGGTCCCTTCCAGCCCTAGATGTAGGCCCCAGGGTATAAGTCAGTGATAATATGGCACAGCCTTTACAGTGGTCACTGTCCCATTGTGGTGAACTCCCAACCGTCTAGTCACAAACCAGTTTTATTGAAGTATATATATATTGCTAGAAAACCTATTCCTATTTGTAGTAGAATGGTGGCAGTAATAACTAACTCCCATAACTCTGGAAATTTGGAGCATAGATTTAGAGCTCAAAGAAACCCTAGAGATTATTCCACAGATATGAAAACCCAGAGGTTGTATGCATTTTATAGATGCAGAAACTAGGCTCTGAGTTAAGTATCTTGCTTATAATCACACAGCTGTGAAGTGTCTGAGACAAGATTCAAATTCAGGTCTCTTGGACCTAAGTCCAATATTCATCCACTGTTATCAGACTACTTCTCCTGCCTCTTTCTCCTTAGATGAAAAAGTGGAAAAGTAGTAAGAGAAGGAGGGAGAATATCAATTTCCCACCCTCCCCTCCTGGATCTTCTTAACTCCTGAATCGTTTCTGTGCTATTTGGTTGGGGGTGCTTTGAGAGATTAGCTTAGTTAGTCAACAAGCATTTATTAAGTACTGAGTGCCAAACACTGTGCTAAGATTAGGGTCAAGATGTTTGTAGTGAGGGGCTTTGCAAAAGTGATGAGGCCTGGATTCTACCTCTCCCCTCCTCCCTACCTACATGGAACAAACTATACTTTATCCAGGTTTATGATGCTGTGATGATGAAGATCTTTCATTATATACGGTATGACATAAGTAGGGACTTGAATCAGGCAAAGCAGTTATTGTACAGGATTATTCTTTGTGGAGAATCTTTTAAGATCAGAGCAACACATCACCATGTCAGGAAGGTGGAAGCTCCCTAAGGGCAAAGACTGTTGCCTGTTGCTCATACTAGCTACCTAATAAATACTTGCCAGATGAATCGGTATCTTTTTGACCTTCATATGGGACATAGAAACAGCTTTGCTAGGCGGGAAGCTTCTCCCATAGTGGGAGAATGTGGTCACTCTAGGGACCTCTAGGCAGATGTCTCCCAGCTGTAATTAGTCAGTGTTTGTCCTTTGTTCTTTGTCCTGTTTACACATGGCATTCCCACTAGAAATGGGACAATGAGACTACATTGAGAATTATCCAAAGTGAAATAACTGGCCCCCTTCCCTAGAGCGTCTCACAGGCAGGTACCTTCCAAGGAGATAAAGGCTGCTCAGTGCACATGCTCTTTCTCCAATACCAGTGGGACCGAACACCATAGCAACTCCATCAACAGCTGCCCCAAGATGGCTACAGAAGGCAGCCCAGTCTATGGGACCCAAACCAGTGCAAGCCTATGGTTCTTTCTCATACCCAGAAAGCATAAGACATCCCCCACCCCACTCCACCCTGCCTGAGTTTGGGGTTAATAGGGCATAATTTCCTCCTGCTTGTCTGGGCTGTGAGAAAATCTCCAATCAGCAACCTGAGTCCCATCCTGGCCTCACTGAGGAGAACTGAGCCATCGTCGACAGCCCCCGGCTCCCTATATGTCTAGTGTCAGCAGAATAATCAAAGCTGCAATTGAAATCTCCATTGTAGCAAACCGTGGAGACTGTATCTTGCCTCAAGGAACACGAGCAGAGCCAGGACGCTGACCCTTGACAGTCCACTTGTCGAGGAGGTTGTCGGTAGCAGAGTCAGACCAGCACAGGCTTCCTTCCTCTGAAAAGGTCTGACTCATGACTTGATTTCCACCAGAGAGCTGCTGAAAGATGCCCCGGAGGGGATTTCAGGAGAATTTTACAGTTTCTCTTAACTCGGCATTTTTATGCTCTATAGGACCCAGGGGAGACTTCCCAAAAGCTCTGAGAATAAGGTGTTATTCCCTAAGTCAGGCGGGACGCTTTTGCTTCACTGCTTTGATGCTGTTTTGCCTCTGATGAAGCAGAATGGGAATGTGAAGCAGCTAAGGCATCCCCTCCCCAGCTGGTCCTGGCCCCAGCCTGTGGAATGCTAAGGGCTATGTCTTTGTGAATAGCACCTTGATGGAAAGCTGTATTCAGAAGGTCCCTCAGAGAGTGGCAGTGAGATGTTTGACTCCCATGGCACCTGCCAGTCACACCACACATGCTGAATTGAAAACCCTCACCCACACCTTGGAGAAGTGAGGCAGCCTCTTTGTTTCAACAGAAAGAAGCCACTAGAATGAAAAAAAATATTTTGGGAAAGGCTTCCTGTAGAAGGCAGGAGTTTAGCTGGACTTGAAGGAAGCTGGAGCAGGCCCACTAACTCCAAGGCCAGTACTCTTTCTACTCTGCCTTGCTGCCTCCTTCTCCCATGCCCCTCAGGCTCGCCCGATGCATAGGGTTTGAATCTTGAAGGGACCTCAGAAATTATCTCACCAGCCCCTTTATTTTACAGATGAGGAAAGCAAAGGCTTCACCGGGTTAACTGACTTAGGATCATAAGGTCATAGACTCAGAGCTGGAAGAGACGTTAAGGTCATCTCATCGTAGGACCAGTAGCTGAAAGTTTGGAGTTTAGAGCAGTCATCCCATCCAACTCCCTCATTTCACAAGTTGTTGTGTTCGTCTTTCGTTCTCAAAGAGGACCATGACATCAGGGAGATGATGACAGGACTTGCAGTTGACTTTGATATGAGTGAGGGAGGGCTGTGCAAGGTCACCAGCCTCACCTTCTCCTGCAGAGCCATCTAGGTCCAGTGGCCTGATACCAGGATGCAAGGGGAGACCTTGCCCCTTTCAGGCTAAGGTCTTTTCAGGTTCTGACTTAGAGTGAGGTAACGCCCATTCAGTGAATAGGCCTCTTTAAGAAGCTAATCAAAGGATGATCCCTTTAATCAAAAACTCAAAAAAAAAAATCAAACTGGGAGGGGAAGACTCTCAGGGTTCCTGGCCAAAAGAGAAACAGTTACTATTTAGTATGAATAAGGAAACCGAAGCCCTGAGAGGTGGAGTAACTTGTTCAAAGTCACTCTGGTAATATATAGCAGAGCCAGGATTTGAACCCAGGTTCTTTGATGCCAGATCCAGTGCCCTTTCCACCCCACTGTGCCTTGCCCAAGGTCACAAAGATAGTGAATAGTAGATTGGAACCTAAGTCCCCTGATAATGCAATTCAATTGAATATGCTGACCTTATTGAGGAATACATTGAAAATAAGCTTGAATATCAAAAGTTCCAGGGGACCTTAACACCCAGTTGCGGGGACTCCTGAGTATGCTGCCATCTCCCATTTATCCCAAATCAATCCCATAGACTTGCTGCCTCTCCCTACCTCTGCTAACCCATACACCAAGCCCTTACTATGTCCCAGAATATGTTCCCTTCGGTTCCCCATGTCAGGCTATATCATCTCTTCTCCAGTGACTGCTTCCTTTATGCACCTGAAGTAATCTATGGATAGGCTAGGCAATCTTTAGTATTTAAGTTTCTTGAGTGGACCCTGAAGCTCTTTCTCTACCATATTTTATGTACTAGGCCTCTTTCTTTTTTTTTCCTCCTCCCCTCTGGATTATTTTACACTCTTCCCTACCTGTTCATCCTGTTGATCTCAAGACTGCTCCCAAGTCCCTAAAATAGGCAGCCTCACTGTGACATACAAGCCTTTAACCTCCCCCATGTTTCCACTTCTTCCTCTTGCCTCCATCCAGCTCACTTAGATGAAAGATGTGGCACATGAATTAGGACCGAAATTTTGCAGGTAGTGAGGGAAGCAAAGCCGTCATCAATTCACAAGGGGATAGAGTTCCTTCCTATCCTTTTCTGTCTCTCCAGTTTTTATTCTCTAGTATTTGTCTGATAAAACAGGCTTTAAATTGGAACTGGGAAGGGGGGGCAACAGGGGAAAACTGCTTACCTTTCTCTACCAAGCTAGGTACCATAGAGAGTATCAGCTACCACATAACAAGAAAAAAAGCACTAGAGATTCCCAGGAGACAAAATTCAAGAAAGGAACTAGCAATAAAACCCACGGTCTTACATTTCTATAACAAACGTACAAAGTATGGCTAACAAGCAAGATGAACAACAGGGCTTAACGTAAGGAAGGAGTCGTGTTTTAGCAGAAAATACCAGGCGTGGTCTTTGCCCCTACGATGACTGCATGATGTCTCTGCTTCCCTTGCCCCCTGTGGACTTCAGCCATAATTCTTGTACCCAGTAGTTCATTTCACTGAGCCAGCTTGTTCAGGGGCCTGCCCAGCCCAGTGTTTTCCTTAGTATTCTGTCGGTTCAATTCAGTAAGCTTTCTTAAGTGGCTAGGCAGCATGCTAGGTGCTAGGCATGCAAGAACAAAAATAAGACAGAGCCCACCCACAAGGAGCTTACATTCTACTAAGATGTGGCCTGTGTGCAAGCAAGCAACACATGTGTACGAATTAACACAAAATAATTTCAAGAAGGAGAGAAGGCTAGTAACCAGTGCTGTTGGTGGGAGGAGGCATCTCAGCCATGCATTCCAGAAAGTTAGGCAGCCTCTGAAGTAAAGGAAGTACATTCCAGACATGGGGGACCACTTCCACAAAGGTATAGAGGCAGAAGGTGGAATGTCATGTACTGGGAAAAACTCACAGACCCGTTTGACTTTGACAGAGAGTGTGTGAGATGCAATATGAAAAAAGACTGGAAGGTTGGGTGGGAGCCATGTCGTATCAACATCAATGGCGCGGCATGGTGGAAGGAGCCCTAGATTTGGTGTCGGATGTGGAGCTGGGGTTGGATCCCAGCTCTGCAATGTAGCACTTGTTTGGCCTCGGACAAGTCGTTTAACCTCTGTGGGCCTCAGTTTCCTCTTCTGTAAAATGAAGAGGTTGGACTAGATGACCCCTAAAGTCCCTTCTTTCTCATGGATTCTATAGTTTCCAAGTGTAGTTTTTTGAACTAAAGAAGATCTTTGGTACAAATAGAACCAAATAAGAGCCTGGTGCTATAAACCATTTTGCTTAAGAATGAGTGATATGATTTTATGGCATCAAATTTACCTTTCTTATTAAGTTTTGTGTGTCTATATTTGTGTTTTTCATTTCATGTTATGTATATTTTTATTTATACTTGCTGACTCCCCCATTTGAATGTAAGTGCCTTGCGAGTAAGAGAGAGTTGCATTCTTTGTACTTGTCCCCAGCATCTGAGAGACACCTGGCACATAGTAGGTGCTTTATAATACTCATTGGTTGATTGGACTAATATTCACTCAAGAGCCTTTATTAAGTACCTACGATGCTCGAGACATTGACAATGAAGACAATATTAAAACCATATAAACTAATTTCGGGGGTGGGGAGGCCATGTTCACTGGGGACATCAGGAATGGCTCCTTGAAAGGAGACCACAGCTGCTACTTATGACACCCAGTGATCTCCCCATTGCGGCCATTGCTATAGGAGCCTCCCTCCTACTCTGCAGCCCTTGTTGCCCAGTGGGTCAGCCACCCAGGGATTTCACCAGTCTTTTCTTCTCCTGGCCCATTAGCACAGATACTCAAGAGCTGCTTTTGCTTCAGTGAGTGCTGAAGGGGAGTATGGCTCGTTTGCCAATTTCTTGCATTTCCTCGGCCCTGGGAATCCTGCAGTCATGCTGGGACATCTCCCAAGGATAAATTCATGGCTGAATGGAAATCTTTGAGCCCTCTCCTCCCTCTCTCTCTGAACTCCTCTCTACCTCCGACCCCCACCCTACCCCAGTCCCACATCAGCAGCAGCTGGATTTTAAAGAAGGGGAAATTGCTGTTTAGAAACTAAGAGGAGAGGGCCCTTGGTAGAACATAAATATTCATGGAAGGAGGTTAGGCCTTCAGTCCCTAAAACCTTGATTTGTGTTTACCCATTTAAGCCTCATTAAAAAGTGGCGAATGAGAGTGGGAATATCCAGTGGGGCTGCGGATGAATTGGGCTCCATGCAGATAAAGGCCTCAAGCTGCCAGCTCCGCAGGCAGTGCCCAGAGCACGGTGGCAGCTTGGCTTGGCCACTAATCACTTGCCAACCTCAATTTTAGGATTTTGCTCAGTATGAGCCCTGCTTCTTGCTCTCTAGAGACTGTTCATTGTTTGGGCACCTGGCGACTTCCTGGAGCTGGGGAGGAATGGAAACATATAACCCCTTCCCAGAGATCAGAGGGTTTATTCTTCATAAGCAAGCAGGACATAAGGGCCACCCCCAGAGGAGGAGGCCCTCCTTGTGACTCCTGGGGTCTTGGGCACCAGGGATAAGATGGGAGACTGTGATTGTCCTGTCTTAGGAGGGTGGAAGGATTTCAGAAATAGCTCTTGGTGACTTGGCTGGCAGCCCTTTGGCCTCAGTTGGCACATGAAATACACTTCTGCTCCATCGACCTGACCCTCGACTCAATGGCTAATGCTGCATGGCTTTGACAGAGAGTGAGAATCAGAGGCAAGCTGATGGCTTTTGCTGGTTCCTACAGTTCAGATCAAAAGAGCAAAGACTTAGGGCTGAGCATCAGTCCAGGATCCCCAACTGGAGGTATCATGGACATCTCAAACCCATTGTATTCAATTATCTTTCCCCCAAATCCACCCCTCTTAACTTTCTTATTTCTTCTGAGGAGATCATTACCATTCTTCCAATTAAGAGGATTGAAACATAGGAGTCACACCAGACTCTTCCATCTCCTTCACTACCCCAACTTTCCTCATCCAGTCAGTTGCCAAAACTTATTTATCCAGCCCATCTCCTTACCCTGTCTTGTATCTGTCCCCTTCTTTCTACACATACCATAACCCCCCTACTTCAGACCTCATCACTTCTTCCCTAGCCTTAGCCACCGGATTGGTCTCCCTCCTTCCACCGTCTCTCCTCTCCAAGCCAACCTCCACATTGGCCAGACTGACGTATCTGAATCAACAAGCATCCATTAAGCACTCAGGTACTGGGCTAGGCACTAAGGATAAATAGGCAAAAAATGAAACAGTTTCAAGAAGATTAGATATTAGGGGACATACACATGAAGTATATACACAATACCTGGGGAGCGCGGGGGCACATAATTGAGGGAGTCAGGAAAAGCTTCATGTAGATAATATGGCATTTATTATGTGCTAAGCACCTTACAAAAGTGATCTCATTTGATCCTCACAATAACCCCCGGAGGCAGTCAGTGGAATGATTGTGTGTGGAAAACCAGCAAATTGGCCAGTTGGGGCAGAAAGCAGAGTGCATAATAGGGTAGTAATGTGAGATCAATCTGGACAGATAGAGATTAGAACCAGGCTGGGAAGGGTTTTTTGTAAGGAGGTATCTGCTAGAGCAGCTAGGTGGTACAGTGGATAGAGATAGAGAAGCCTGGAGTCAAGAACTGAGTTCAAATCCAGCCTCAGACAACTTACTAGCTGTGTGACTCTGGGAAAGTCACTTAACCACTGCAGTTATCTTTGCCAGGAAAACCCCAGATGGGGTCATGAAGAGTCAGACATGACCAAACAACAACCACAAGGTGCCATTATGGTCCCCATTGTACAGGTAAAGAAACTGAAGCAAATTAAGTGACTTGGCACACAGCTAGAAAGCATCTGAGACTGGATCTGAACTTAGCTCTTCCTGACCCTAGGCCCGGCACTCCATCTACTGTACAAGATGGTGGTGTTTTATTTGAGTCTTAAAAAAAGTAGAAGACTGAGACAAAGGTGAAATGAGAGCATATTCCAGGTGTCGGGGATGGCCAGTACAAAGATGCGGTGATTGGAGATGGAGTATGGCATGTGAGGAACAGTAATCAACCTAGTTTGACTAGACAGTAGAATATGGGAAGGACGGGAAGTAGGCAGGGAGGGCAGCTTGGGGCCAAATCGTAAAGGCCTTTACCAGCTAACCGAAGGAGTTAATATTTCATCACTAGGCAACAAGGACCAACTGCAGTTTACTGAGTAGGAAAATGAGATGGTCAGACCTGAGCTTAAGGAAAATCATTATGGCCACAGTGCGGAGGATGGATTGGAAAGGGCAGAGGCAAAGCTGTTGTTCAGTCGAGTCTCACTCTACATGGAACATCCATGGGGTTTTCTTGGCAAAGGTACTAGAGTGGTTTGCTATTTCCTTCTCTAGAATGTCCCCATTTTAGAGATAAAGAAATTGAGTTAAGTGACTTAGCCAGGGTCATACAGCTAGTGTCTGACCTCGCATTTGAACTCAAATCTCCTGACATCAAGCTCGGTGCTTTAGCTACTGCATCACCTAGCTGCCCAAAGACAAAGTAGGGAGACCACTGCAATAGCCCAATTGAGAGGTGGAGGTATAGGCTGAGTGAGTAGTTTGAAGGAGACAGATTCCAGAGATGTTTGAATAGGATATGTGGGGTGAGAAAGTGTAGGTTGAGAATGACACTCAGGTTTTGAATTTGGATAGTGGTGCCTTCAACAGATAGAGAGAAATTCAGAAGAGGGGGGATGGGCTTTAGGAGAAATGTAGTTGGTATCGGTTGGGACATCCAGCTTGTCCAGTAAACGGGTGGTGATGTGAGAGTGGGCTCAGGTGAGAGATGGAGCAGAACCCGCCACTCCTCTGCTCAAGAAGGCTTCCCATTGGCTTCAGGATGAAATATAGACTCCTCTCTTTAGGACTGAAGGCACTTTACAATCTGGCTGCAGCCTATTTTTCCAGGCTGATTACAAGTTACTCCCACACATATACCTCATTCCAGCCAAACTGACTTACTGTTCCCTGTACAGAGTATTCCATCTCCCACTTTGTACAGGCTGGCTCCCATCAAGCCTCAACTCAATCGCCACCTCCTTCTAAAGGACTTTGCTAATTCTTCTCTCCACCCCATCACTGTGTCTGTCCTGTTGTACCTCACCCCCATCTCCACCATAGAAGGCAAGAGGACAGTCGGTCTCACTTTTGCATTTGCATTTTCAATTCCCGACACCCTGATACCTATTGATACCTAAAGCATTGATAATGCTTTTTGGTTGATTGGAAAGAGCCTCAGAAAGTGGAGTTGTCCAAGGTGCTACAACCAGTAAGAGACTCAACCCCAAGTCCTCAGGCTCTAAATGCTGTGTTCTTTTCTGCCTGGTGCCTGCCTAGTGTTTCTGCAATGTAAAGGAAACCCTTTCAGCCATTGCCTTGGAGTGCTTCCCAATATCAAAGTAGGATAATTTGGAGATTCCAGAATCAACCAGAGAATCCCTGCCTTTTCCTCAGGGCCCAGGAATCTCCTTCCCTTGCTCTTCCCTGCCTGCCTCTGAGGGCTATTTCTCTACAATTAGTGACCAGTAATAAGATCAGAACTGCCAGTTCCAGTTATAGACAAACTACCTGCAAGTTTATGTGGAATGCCCAAGTTGCAGCGTCTCAGGCGAGAATGGTGAAACATCCCAGCTGGAAGGAACCTTGAAAAATCCCCCGAGAGAAAATGACACCCAGAGAGGTTTAGTAAGGTTGCACAGAGCCAAGACTGGAACTCAAACCCTCTGGTTGCAATCTAGGGCTCCTCTTTCTACTGTCCCTACATCTCCCAAATCCCAGAGGGCAGAAAACAAATCAGCCAAATGTTAAACTTCTTCTGAACAGGAACCATGACTTGTGTTTCCCCTTGACTTTTTCCAGTCTTCAACCCTGTTTGGGGACCTTCTAAATACCAGCTTATAGGACTAGCCTCCAGAAGTCCACCAGGGTGAATTCTTTGCTGGAAACTGAAGGCTTTCCCCCCTGTTATCCCCTTTCCAACTTTCTCTCTCTTCCCTTCCTTCCTCTTCTTTCCTTCATTTCTTTCCCTCCTCTTAGTTCTTTCCTCTCTGTTCCCCTCCCTCTTCTCTTCCTCCTCCTCCTCTCCTTTCCTCCTATTTCCCCTTTTCTCTCTTCCTCCTCTCTCCTCTTCCACCTTACTCTTCTTCTTCCCCTGCCTTTCTCCAATACTCTTCCTTCCTCGATTGAAGCACAGGGCTAAGTTGAGTGATAAAAGATGACGCTCCATTGGTACAAAGTGGAAGACGGCTCTGCCTGGCATGGTTGGAGTACAGTCCTGACCTCTAGAGCTTCTAAGTAGACTGGATACCATTCCAAAGCTTCAAACCCTGAAGTTCTGGATCTGTTTTCATCAACATGTGCCCATAGTCTGACCTATCAGGTCACCTATCAGGCTTGCTAACGTGGGCATCAGGAAACCTCTCTCTTCAGGCACACTCACCATTTCCCTTGGTAGCTGGTTCCCCCTGACAGTCCTCCCCTTGGTGCCCATTAGCAGATTAATGAAACAATTAACCAGGCAATTAACTCAAGTCTCTGCCGTTGCTCCCTCCTGCAGGGCCCCTATGTAAGTAATTTCGAGTTGGCAGAGGTTTAAGATTAGGGAGGAGACAGACAGGTTACCTGGAGGGTTATCACTTGGACTGGGCATGGGCCTGTGTAGGGAAGCAGCTGTCACCTAAAATGGATGGGAAGTAAAGGGATGAGTAGTAAGGACAGCACAGCCACAGAAGAAAGACATGAAGACCTAAGACTCTTTACTGGTGGGTCTGAGCTCCTGAAGCCTGTGGAAAAGGAGATCTAAGCCTGGGATCTGGCCTCTTAGACCTGGGAAGCACAGATTCCAAAATATATCCTTAGGTTGACCTCCTTCCTCCACCCCCTCCCCCTAGCAGAAGAAAAGGTCCCAAAAGTAAGGAAGCAGAGGACCAGACTCCCTTGAGAAAAGTCACAATTTCTATGAGTTTCCATTTCCTCATCTGTGAAATGGGCAGAATGAATGAAGTCACTTATTGAGTGCCATGTGTCAAACACTGTCAAATTACAAAAGTGAGACAGTCATTGCCTTCAGAGAGATTACATTCTAATAGGGGCAGACAACATGGAAGAGAGCTAGGCTTGGGAAAAGGAAAAAAGGAGGGGTTGTGGAGGGCCAGAATGCAGGGAGTGTGGTTTGAAAATGGCAGGGGAGTGTTTCCTTAATATTCCTCTTGCCCCACCCCCCTCATTATAGGAATATTGTGAGAAGCAATGAGCTCCCAGATGGACAATCAAAGCATTATAGGAACCCAAGCAATTGTTATTCAGTCAAGTCCTTATTATATGCAGTCTAAATTACCCTGGGGCAGCCAGGTGGTGCAGTGGATAGACCACCGGGCCTAGAGTCAGGAAGACTTGAGTTCAAATAATGTTACCTCAGACACTCACTAGCAGTATGACCCATTGAAACATGTTTGCCTCAGTTTCCTCATCGGTAAAATGAGCTGGAGAAGGAAATGGCAAACCACTGAAATGACTGAAAATGAGTCAACAACAATAAATTACCTTGGGCCTCCTCCTTACCCTTATAGTCCTATATAGATTCTAGGCTGTCTATAGTAGGACAGAGGTAGGATAGATAGCCTCAGCTACATAGGAGATGAATAACTCTTTGTGTGTGCGTGTGTATGTGTAAGTGCATTCCAAAGCCAAATACCCTGTACTAAAACCATTCTATAAAAATCCATACTTAAGAATTAAATAGATTGGGTCTATTTCATTTAACAAGACAGATTCCTCAATTTAGCAACCTCTAGAGACCCACATGGGGTCTGGAATTGAAGACCCTCCATTTGAAGGTGATTCTAGCATTTCCTTTTGGTAGCTTTTGACAAAAATATTACCCTGCAACCAGAATTATTCCCCTAGGACTGCATCCCTGAAAATATAATAGAAGCCAATGAGAAAATGTGGTTCATTGCTTATAAAGTAACCTAGCAAGAACATATTTCTTTCATTAAGTGAGATATACCTGCGTGAAGCTATGTGTGTTCAATAAATGCCTGCCCAATGAAAATAGAAATGTGTTTGTGTTAAGGGATTAGCCACCATTGTGTCAGATTATAATAATAATAGCTCACATTTCTACAGCCTTTTATGGTTTGGTTTTTTTTTTACAAAGCACTTTTCTCCCAACAACCATCTGTTGCCCTGTTCTCCCCTTCTCTCCATCAACAGGGGGATTATGTGAAGTTGCTTGTGTGTTTCAGATAGATGGACTCGAGGAGAAGCTGTCCCTGTGCAGGAGAAACCTGGAGGAAGTGAACAGCCGCCTTCGCAGGGAGGAGCTGAGCCTGGAGGCCAGGTAATACTGCTGCCCTTACAGCTGGGCCAGAAGCTGGGTACACCTGGGACTCACTCCTGCCCCCCAAGCTGTTAGCCCCATTGCTGGCTCCATGTTAGTGTCTCTGTCTCTTGTTGGTATCAACCCAAAGCTAGCCAGGCATCCTGAAGAGGCCAGACCACAATGCAGAGTAATGGGAGGAAGGGAGAGGCATCAGATCACTCCTGTTCTCTCTTCCCTCTCCTGCCACCTGTTCCCCCACCTCAGGGGTCTAACATTCAGTCTCCCAATGGCTTTTCTTCTTCACTGCCAGAGGCTTGACCCCTCACGTCTTCCTCTCCTCGGCTCTCACCGGGACCAGAATTGTATTCATAAAAGGGGTGATTAATGTCATCTTTCCATGAGGCCTTCTTTCTCTGATACACACCTTCCCAGGCTGATAAGCCTGATACAGCCCCTTCCTGGACAGTCAGTTTCAGCTTGGGGGGTGGGGGTTCATTCTGCCCAGCTCCTTTTTCCTGCGTCCAGCAGAGAGAGGTCTGGAATGGGAGGGAATGGAGGTACAAAGTTGCTTCTCTGCCTTCTACCCCTACCTCTCCACACACCCCCACCCCCCACCCAAACCCTTCTAGGAGAGCTTTGGAGAAGGAAAAAAACAACCTGACAAGCAAAGCCTCCAGCTATGGTAAGAATTTCCTTGGATTACAAGTGTACTCACCTAGCACCTTGCGGAGCTCAGCCCGCTGATTTGGGTGGTGGGGTAAGGCTGCCCCCTGCTGGTCAAAGTGGGTGGGGTGGGGTTATGGGCCACAAATGGGGGAACAAAGCTCTCTTGTTGCATGTCAGAGATGAAAGGAAACTTCAGAAGTCATCTGACCCTGATTTTGCCAAGGAGGAAACTGAGGCAGAGAATCTTTTCTGGGAAACCCAAGATCCACCATTGCTAATACAGTATCTCACCCCTAGGAAGAGGGAGAATTGGAGGTAGCAGGGAACCGGGTTGAGTTCTCCTGAAAAGCACTGGGATGGGCGGGGTGGGCGGGGGGGGGGGGGGGGGGGGGAGGGGGCGGGAGGCACAGTTAGAACTGGAAGGAAGCTCAGCTCATTCAGTCCAACCCCATCATTTTTCACATGGGAAAGAAGAGCCTTGGGGAAGCCATGGCCCCCAGATGCTATAGCGCTATATCCCTGTGGACATGCAGACCTCCCTTTCTTTGGTAGGAGAGGCTGCTCAAGAGCCATATAGGGAAAGGGGAAGGGAGGAGTGAGCAGATTTTGCAAGACGACTGGAAAACATTGGACTTAGCTGGCTTAGCGGGGAGAGCAGATTTTGGAGGGCGCAACTCTCCCATCCCAAGCAGCACCAGCAGCTGATGTGGGCCTCAGGAAAAAGAGAAAGGAGCCAGGCAGCACTCTACCTGCCTGTGGCCAGATAGGGACAGGGCCATTCCCTCCTCAGAGACCGCTCTGTACAAGTCACAGAGTACATGGTCTCCAAGCTCCCTTCTGGCTCTAATATTCTGATCAGCTAAGAACACCTCTTATCTGGATATCTTCCCTAAACTTCCTTTCTTCATTCATCATTCTGTAGGATATCCCTGCTGTTCTCTGTGGGTCAGGGTTGGCATCTGTCATGCCTTTTCTTGCACACAGAACCCAGAGTGGGGTCATGCTGCCACCTGCTGGGCTACAATAACAGGACCCTGCCAGAACTTGAACTGAGAATCAGGGAAATGATATCAGAGACCGAGCTGGACTGTGACAACCCCATTCACTACCGCCCCACCCCCACCCCGGTTGCCCCCGACTCCAAGGCCAGGGTGGAGTGCAGCCTGCAAGAAGACTGTCCAGCCCCCTAGCCCATGGGGACCAGCCAGAAAAAGTGGACAAGGAATGCTCACTGATTGGTCAAGGGGCCTTCTTACTAATAGCTCACATTTATAAAACAGTCAAAATGTTATATGGTGCTTTTAAGGTTTAGAGAGCACTTTCTTTAAAACAGCCATAGTGAGGCATTCGTTATCCCCACAAGCTCCTTCTAAACTTCCTCTTTTGAGGCTCTCATCTTTCAGTCACCCAAGCTGGCATCCTTGGTCCTCTTCTGCTCTTTTCCCTCCACATGTCTCTGCTTATGTCATCCCACCCTCGTTCAGGTCCTCCTCACTTCTTTCCTGGCCTGTTTTAACAGCCTCCTATTTGGACTTCTGGTTTCCAGGATCTCACCTCTTGAATCCATCCTTCTCATAGCTGCCAAAATAATCTTAAATCACAAGAATCCTCAGAGGCTCCCTACTGTCTCAAAGTACAAAATTCTGTTTGATTTTTAAAGCCTTCACAATCTGGCTTCAGGGTTATTATACATTAATCCCTTCACACATGTACCAAACTGCTAAACTTGCTGTTCCCCGGATTTCTGTGTCTGCATAGACTGCCTATGCACTCCTCTCTCTCCTGTCAGACGGTCATGAATATACTTGTCTGTTTACCTAATATAGATCTACCCCACTGTACCCCACCCCCGCCCCAGGACAACATAACTGTCGGGAGGGGGAGCCACTGTGGTCTGCCTTCCTAGTGTCTAGCATAACGAATTGCTCCTAGACAGACACGCACTTAAAAAGTGATTATGGGATTGTATTGGATTAAAACTAGCCAAAGATCAGGCTCAAGGGTCCGAAGACCTGGATTCAAATTTCACCTCTGAAGCTTGCTACCTAATGTGACCTTGGGGAAGTTATTTCCTAATTTTTAAAGGTCAGACTCGATGGCCTAAAGTCCTTTTCAGCTCTATTCCTATTAATATTCCTGTTTTACAGATGAGGAAACTGAGGTTCTGAAATTGTGGCTTATTCATGTTGTCACATAGCCAGTGAGAATGAAGCAGGATTTGAACACAAGTCTCTTGACTCCAAGGCTGGTGGTACTTTTTCTACTAGACCATGTTGTCTTTCAGTAGGGACCCAAACCAGTGCTGGAAGAGCTCCCTCTGGATGGGAGGTGCACCAGGTAGTCTCGAGGCGGGTAAATAGCTTTAAAAGGTTCTAGGCTGTGCCTCCCCAGCCCCTCTAACAGCTTCCCCAAGCCTGATATCTTTGGTTGGGGAGGGGTGGAGTAGGTAATGATAACTTTAGAACCTACAAGTACAGACAGTTCTTCTCCCTGTCCTCCTTGTCTTCCCATCAGGGGCTAACACTTCCTCTCTGACTCCCAGAGGGGCCTCTCTCCCTGGCTACACAGAACCAGGAATTAGCAACACTACAGATAAGTTCACCCAGTACATATTAAGCATCTGCTGAGAGACTACGAGAATAGAAGGATGTTATTTAAATGGGCCCCCTTCCTTCAAAGTCACACGCTTCCTGGAGATGAGTTATGTGCCTCGAAGAATTAGAGAGGAGTAACTACCTGCCCAGAAAGGAGACCTAGATTCATTCTGGCTCTGCTATGAATGATATGACTTTGGGCAAGTCACTTCCCTTTGGTCTACAACTCTACACTCTTACATGATTTCTCCCCACCCCCTTTATTATGTTTTTATTGACATTTTTGGTTGTATACATCATTGTAGTCTCTTACATGATTTCTGAGGGCTCTCCCAGCTCCAGCAATTTAGTTTTATGACTCTTTGATTTTAGCTACTAATTATGGTTTAGAGATCCCACCCCCACCCCTGGCTTCCCCCATACTAAAGTCTGTTCTCCATCCCTGGTTTCCATCCCTCTAGTTACTGGACTCAAACTGCATTTAAGGGGAGAAGATGATGTAACTGTGGGCTTGTGTAGAAAGCATGTCAAGGTTATACTTGAGCTGCGTTCTGGGGGCCCCAAGGGTATGTGTAGAGAGCTAGATTGAACAGGGAGGTGGGTGTTGACCAAGAAGGGAAGGGCCCTGGCATGTGCTCCCAAATGCTGGGATGCAGGGATAGTGAGTCACTACTGGAGGTGGACTGTAAAAGGGGCAGCCCCTCCCCCATCACACTGGGGGGTTTCTTTACAGAAAGAGAGTTGAAGTCCCTTCGCAGAGAGAACCGTAAGAACACGTTGCTGTCGGTGGCAATCTTCTTGCTCCTCCTTCTCGCCTATGCCTACTGGACTATGTGACTCCACTGGTTTCCACTGCAAACCACAGGGAGCCATGATGCTCTTGGAGAAACGGACTAGGACAATCAGAGTTGGTTCCTCTTTCTGGACTCTACCCGCTGCCTCCCAAAGATGCCTGCCTGCCTAGGCGGATGCTAACAAGACCCTGGGGGCTGGGCCTAGCTAACCCAAGATTCTGGCTCTGTCTTGTATTCAAGCCTCCTGGTTTACAGGGCCTGGATGTCAGCAGGGAAATGATGCTGGCTCCTCCCAGGGAGAATGGCCAATAAAGAGTGTTCAGACAGCTACTCATCAAGTAAATGCCAGTCTTCCTGAAGCTAAAGGGACTGGGGAGAAGGGGGAAATGTTGGAGGAAGGACTCAGGAGCTAGCCCCAGGAAGTACCAAGTTAGAGGTATACATCTGGCAGAGGCCTGAGGAACAAATCGGCAGCTTCCAAATGCTCTTTTGTCACCTCACCCTTGGGTGCTCTCAAGCCACCCAACAGAGCCTTCAATCACTGCATTAAAATGAGGCCATTGGGACCGTAGAGCAAAGGGAAACTCAGGAGCCAAAAGCAGCCACAAAGCTCTAAGGGACCAGAGAGTTAATCCATCTTGGAGGGGAAGAAGCTGCTGTGAGCAAGCAGCAGCCGCCACCATGGTAATGACCAGACAGACATATGGGTGACAGCGGCCAGTAAATTAGAATTGGCTTTGCAGGGAGGGATGGCCGCAGGTCAGTGAAGTCACCCATGGCAGCTGGGTTCTGGCAGTTCAGGCACAACATAGACATCACTGGCCAGGCCAGATCCCACCTGCTCTGCCCTCCCCCACTGCCGCAGCATGGGGACAGGGGACAGGGAAGGCTGGAGGGAGGCCAGAGAGAAGCAGCTAAGATGATGAAGGGGCTCAAGCAGCAAGGAGGGGAGATTAAACCAATTAAATATGTAAAGCTATAAGAAAAAGAGCAGCTCAGGGGAACTGAAGGCTGTGAAACATTAAGGAGGGACCCTGGGGGAAGGGAGGAGGGGGAGGCAGCAGATGGAGCCTAGGGGAAGGGGAGAAAAATAGGGGGAAACCACTAAATTTGGCTAGGTCCTGGAAGGGGTAGGGAAGAGCCATGCTTTAGAGCAGGCTAGGGGGAAGGGGAGGCCATCCTTCCCTACCCTCCTCCCAGAGTCTAAAGTGACATTAATTAGTCTGCCGCTTCTGCTATTTTAGTCTCGCAGACAGATCTTGGATTGTGGATGTGCCACCAACTGGCCAGCTGTGTGATTTATGTAACTGAGCAAGGCAGGTCCTTCCACCTCGGCCTTGTCAGGAAGGCAATCCAATCTTCCCTGTCTCTGCCTTTAGAGAGAGTAGCATGCTAACACTAGACCGGCCTCTCCCATGGGATGCTGTTCTCCAGGATCTCAGAGCCTCTGGATCTTTTTTTAGACAGCCCCTTCTGCATCACCTCACAGCCCAGACAGTCTTCAACCAAGTCAGTCAGTTCCCATGCTGCAAAGTGCCAACCTTTAGTACAAAATTACACAGGTTTTAAAAATATGTCTTTTCTTTAATGATCTGAGGCGCCATGAGACACATACACACACCCCTAACCCAGTACTGGGTGGAAATAAGCTCCCTTTGTAGGCAGGGCTACTACTACCAGATGCAGGATAGAGGACGACTGCTGGTCCACCCTATGGACACAGTGGAGACACTCCCCCACCCTGCAACCTTCTGCCTATCACCATAGAAACAAGCCCAGCAAAGGGAATCTTTACTTCTGGGCCCAGGGAAGGCAGAAGGGAACATATTGTCAGTTCTGAGCACTGATGTGCTTCTCATCAAATAGCTCCCAGACATGCTTCCTTCCTCCAGTGAGGACCTACAGTCCCTAACCCCTCTGTGTGCATGGGAGAGGTAAGAGTTGAAGACCCCATGAGAAAACATGGAAGCAAGTTGTGCCTTTTGTTGGGGAAAATGAGGAGGGGAATGATCTCAGGCCTAAGAAACTCCACTCAAACACTCCAGCATCTTATCTTTGGCAAGCCCCCACACTGCGCATCACTGCTGTGCAGAAGAATATCCCACAGGGACTCCTATGGGCACTGATCCCTTCACCCACAATTAAAGGTACTCCTCCAGGGTGCAGGCAGGCCACTGTTCCCTGGACAAGATGCCTGGACAACATTCGGCAGCTGCTTCCTCAACATTTAGAGTTGTTTGCCCTACTCAGGCTTGAACAAGAAATGGGAATGGGGTAGGAGGCAGTTCTAGAAAGAATGCTCTGGATACTCCAAAGGACATTTACATTGAGGTGAAAAAAAAAAAAAAGAAAAAAATATATCAGAGGTCAGGCTCCGGGGGCTGTGAAGGGCAAGGGGTAGATACAAGGACTGACATGTCCAATAGTCACAGTCTTTCTTCCTCTACTCGTCATCCTGCCCAAGTACTTCAGCTACTTGGTTGAAAGGGAAGGACTCCAAAGCACAGCCCAAACAAGAGGCCAGAGTTAGGGCACGAGAAGTGCCAGAAACTCCAGGAGTTCTGATGCTTCATCAGGAGCCCTAAAACTTCTGCCTCTGCCCCAAGCCAGCCAACATACCCAGGAACTGACCCTCTAACGACCACACAAGGGGAAAGCCTCATTCTGGGCCATACCCCTAAAGGAGATTTCCCACCACGTCCTTCTGGGGATGGGAACAGAAAGGGCTATACCAGGAGCAATGCCAACCTCCTTAGCTCCTCCCAAATACTCACAAAGTGTTCTAGGGGAAGGGAAGGATATAACCCAGGATGAGCAGGGGTGAGAGGGCCATACACCCTGTCCTTGATGTGCACTGAATGCCACTCTTTCTCCTCTAAGGAGGAAGTGACCGTCTTATCTGCTGTTTTCTTGCTCCAAATAGGACAATCAGCCCCTCCCTCTTTCCTTGGACAGTAGCCAAGGGTCCGCAGGGGTGGCCATGATCTCCTGGGCTGGATCCTCAGACACTGTGTTCCCGAATGAAGGAGAGGATGTTGTCCTTAGACAGTTTCTCAGGATTCTGGCACTTCTGAGAGTCGTGTACTCGGACGCCATCACCCCATTCCCAGAAGAGCCGTCCATAGTAGCAGATACTGGGATAAGAGAAGGGAGGAGAGAAAAGAGAGATCATTAGGCTGGGCTTGGGATGGGATAGAATCAATGAGGGTGAGAGAAGAAGGAAGAGCCACCCTGGTTTGGCATCTAGTCAAAAAGGAGGCCTAGCTGTGAGGAGAGCCATGGGGGCCATTATTGTTGTCTTAGAGAAGAGACCAGACACCAGAGGGTGGTGGTAGAAGGCTAGACTGAAGGCAAGGGGAAGAGAGTTCCCTTCAAAAAGGGGTGGAACTGAATGAACAAATCTCTCAAGATTCTTCCTTACCTATAGCAACAAAAGCATTTCCCAGTGGGTCCCAGCTCCAGCCTGCTTCACTATCTACCCTTGCCCTCCACCATTCTCAAAAGAAAAACATTACTGGTACTAATTTGCTTCCGGGTCAATTACTGATACTGCATATTCATGGTTTATACATCTGTCCTGTTCTAACAGAATTTTATTAGCTTTGAGATAAGAGCAAGTATCAATAGCTAATTACAGGCACATTAGTGCTACACTGCCTGCTACTTGGGAAAACTATCCAATTCAGTAAATGAATCCCAGAGCCTGGTGGGAAAAACCTGAGAAGCCTTGAGGAACCCTGAGAAGGAAGCAGTAGGATGGGACAATGAGGAGGACAGATGGCCTTGAGGTTCTGTTCCCCACTGTGGGGACAATGCCCATCCCAATGCACTGCCTCACAGGCTCCAAGTCCCTTAGGACTACCCCAACACCTGGTAGCATCAGTTAGTGCTACCTAAATACATTTGGACCTTCTCCTGTCATCCTTTCTCTACCCAAGGACATCCAGTCTATATAAACTTTATTGTCCAAGGTATATATAGGCTAGTATCCTTACCCCGAGGAAGGAAAGGAGAAGCCCCAAGTCAGGGTCTGTAGGATGGTATAGGGTAGAAGAGGAATCTGCCTCAGTACACACTTTCACCCTCCCTTCATGAAGTTCCTGCATAAGGAATAGGATGCACCAACCAGTTGTTTCTGAGGAGTCACCCACCCAGAGAATGCACAGTTGAGAGGTTTAAAAAAAAAAAGACCTAGTTGGGAGGTTAAAAGGAAAAATGGGACCACAAACTGATAGCTTTGGGGGCTGAAGGAGAGATCTTGTCCCAAGAGAAGGTCCGTGTGTATGTCTAGTTACCAGGGTAGGCCTATAGGGGGCAGGAGACCTGGAGGAGAAAGTCCTCTTGAAGGTTCCTCTGTTTCCCTCTAAGAGTCCATCCTTTCCCCTCCCTGTCCAACCTTCTTTACTTATGCTGTGAGCTCCTTGAGAGCAAGAACTAGATTTTTTTGCCTTTTTTTGTATCCCCAGTGCTTAGGCATAATGCCTAGCACACAGAGGCACCTACTAAATGTTTGCTGGTTAACTCTCCAATCTTCTTTACTTTTCTCTGTTTAGTCTCCCACCTCTGGGGCCCATTCCCTTCCTTGCACCTGCCTAGGGGAAGAGGATCTCCCTATATACATTCTAGAATCTAATCTGGAGAGGAGGAAAATAACCCATGGGTGCCAGGCTCTCCTCAGCGCTTGTGTGAGCCACAGCCATAAGTGACATGGCACTAAGGTGAATGTGGGGAGATGACGTACATGAAAGGGAAGGGGAATCAAGGGGAGAGACAAAGGGAGGCGGAGAGCATTACTTACTGAAATGGAGCGATGGCATCCAGAGGCATCGTATAGGTAGAAAACCCCGTTGTCTTGTTGAAGAAAAACTTCCTGTTGGAGCTTTTGCTGAATGCCATGGTCCAAGGTTCTAAGCAGGAGGAAGACAAGCAAAACACAGCTGTCGATGTAAGTGACAGAATCCATTTTATAGAGAGCTTGCCAGATTCTGGTCAGGGAATTATAGACTGCCCTTTCGTAGTTTTGTTGGGCCTAATTTATCTTCTCTTTTGACCTTGGTTAAAGTTTGGTCCCAGACATGTTAATTTGTGCAGTGTCTTCATGCTATCCAAGAGGAGCCTATATCCATGAGCAAGCCTATAGTCTATCAATCAGGACTAGACTGCTCCCTTTCAAAGTAGAAAAAAACAGAATTTTCAGAAAAGTCCTACACTACTTTTTTAAGACCAATCCTTCTCCAATCCTTCCCACTACTCCTATATCTCGACCTTGTGCCCAGTTCAGTATTCATATGTGCCATTAAGGATGCTTGTTAGGGTTTTGTGAGCACTCTGGTAAGCAGTCTGCTAACAGTCAGTATCCCTTCCCTCAGCTCTCGTCCTCCTCCCTCTCTCTCTCTCTCTCTCTCTCTCTCTCTCTCTCTCTCTCTCTCTCTCTCTCTCGGAGGAGCCCAAAGGGTATTAGCTGGATATCTCAACCTCACCACCATGCCAAAGCGGTACCAGAGGAAACACTAAGACCTTCTTCTTCTTGTTAATAATTATCAGTAACAAAACCAAGCTGCTAATAATAGTGATGACAATCATAATGTCAGGGCTCTCTGGCACCTTGGGCAATGATAATATGCTGCTAGGGCCCAGGAGGAAAAGGGAAACAGCAAGTAGGTTTAAATGGGACAGGGGGACCAGGGAGCTTAGGGGCTGGGGAAAACTGTTCCTGAAGCTGCCTCCCAACAAGACCAGAGGAACAAAGAAGGATGAGGTCCAGCCAAGGGACAAAACAGGGTCAGGATGAGGGCAATATACCATTAACATATACTTTAAGCTAATGACAGTCTGGCTGGCCATTACAGCTTCATCAACTTATTATAGATCACAGAAAGCAAGTCGATCTGTCCCTGTTCCAACAGTCTGCTATTGCCTTTTCAAAGGAGTTGGGAGGTAGGGCAGGAGGAGGAAAGGCAGGGTAGAAAGAGGAAAACCCACCATTCGTAGTCCTGACAATGTAAAGGCCAGTGGGCACAAAGTGCCGATCATCCCGTCCGGTGTAGCTGAGTCGCAGCATGTTATGTGAGCCCTTGATGACCTTCATTTCTAACCTGAATTCCCACAGGAGGCAGCGATATAAAGAAGGGAGTACATGAAAAGAGAAACAATAATTTCCTATTGTGTTCATAAATCTTGGCTAACACCTAAACTATCAGAGCAATCACTACTTCAACCAGAACTTAGGAATGAACTGCCGTGGGAGAACAGGACCTATTCTTAACCCTAAGCCTAAGCCTCTATATACCACACCCATTGATAGGCAGTAGTCAATAAATATGATTGTTGTGCTATTAGCAGTAACATAGATATTTATACTGAGTGAAATCTAAAGTCTGAGCCAGTGAACTTAGGACTGATAAGGCCATGGCTTTAACCTCTATCCAGGTTGGTCCACTTAACATGGGAAAAAACTATGCCAGAGCCAAAAACCATATATACCTTTGGATTTTCCAAGTCATCTTGCATGTGTGTGATGTCTTGGGTCATAGGAGGGGCAATACAACCCATATCTATTAATAATAACAATCCCAAGCTTTATAGTCCTCAAAATGCTTTCATTTCATTATCACAGTGGATCCTCACAGCAGTTTCATGAGTTAGGTAGGGTCTGTTATTATCCCCACCTGACAAATGAGGAAACTTAAGAAGTGCAGAGAGGTAAGGGACTTCCCTGGGGTTATGTGGTGAGTGGGTGGCAAACCCAGAAAAAAGCTGGCCTGGGGATCATAAAAGTCACTAAGCGGCTGCATGACTCTGGTAAATCAGCTCCTCCCCCTGCACAACATGACTGTGTTGGACTACATGGTCTGTCTGGCCTCTTCCGTTTCTGATGATCGAGGACTCTCAATCCTAGCCTGGCCCCACATACACAGCACAAAGAACGTGTCCTGCTGGCCCAAGTGAGGAGCACATTCTTGCTATGACACATGACATTTTTACCTGTAGGAGTGCTGCTGTTCTCTGAGTTCCAAGACATTCCGGCTAAGGGTGAGCGTGATGTGTAACTAATATAAATGACCACTAGGGCACACAGTCCTCCCTTCCACCTTGCATATAGTGAGGTAACAGTAATAACCACATGACAGCTTAGGTGAAAGAGATGAGGCTCAGATGTGCAGCCCAGCATGGCTCCAGCTCATACACTGATACATCCAGATATATGGACATATGCAGACTCACATACAGACCAATCCACACAGACACACGTATGGCCACCCACAGATGCATTCACGTGGATCGAGGCATTACAGGAAAAAAAGGAAGCAACTCTATCTCTGCTGACCCACCACAGGCTGGGAGTTATGGTGCTTCATCCAGCTTGTCATCCTGCTTCTCACAGGGAAAACTCTTAACTATTTACAGTCTCAGTGAGCCCGTATTTCTGCCTGAGACCCAACTGCCCCACTCACCTCCCGACACTAGACTGAATCCACTCTCAGCCACTGAGTTCCTAGCTGTGACCATGACACACAGGGATGGGACAAAGAGGTGTAATAGTAGCCTTCACCTGTAGAGATACTCTAACACCTCCCTAATTCCTTGGCCATCCTGCTCCCCTTGCAAGTTGAGCCTGGTATGCCTCTTACAAGGGCAGAACCAAGATGCAGATGATGAAACCTAGGAACCACCAAAAATGCCTCTAGGATTGATCCCAAGAACCACAGTGGATTCTCCCAAACCATAAGGTATTCAGGTTTACTGAGGTACAAAATGTTCTTCTACACCTTCAGTTGTTTCTAATTACTCACCTGACAAAAATTTTCTCCATGTCTTCCAGTCTGTATACCTCCTTCACTCTGTGGGGAGGGGGTGAAGGAAAGAAATAAGGGCCATGTAAACTGAATTCCCCAACTTTCTTGGGTATTACTCATAGCCCATCTGGTTGAGCAGTAGATAGCAGGCTTGGCATCTGAATCTCATCCTTCTACCTCCAGCTCTCTCTTTTTCCCTTTGAATAGGAAACTTCCCAGTCTATCTCTCTAATCCCACCTTCCCAATCCACTTCCCAGTCCTCTCCCTCCAAGGTCCCCCAGGCACCAGGGCTAGTTAGGAAGATGATGCTATGATGATAATTGGGCAGGAAAGGGGGGTCAGACAAAGAGAGGCCAAATAATCCCAACAGATGTCTATTTGTTCTTAGTCTGGTCTGTAAGTCTTAGAAGTCTACCAAACAGACAGTAATGTATATACCCAGCCCAATCAATTCCCCAATGTATTCTACCCTACTCCCCCAGGGGCCCCTGAGAAAATGTCCGGGACAGATGTTGGGAAATTCCCCTCAAAACTGGACTGACATCTAAAATTCTACTATTAGTGATTCATTCCTTGTGGTTAAAATTTGTGTGCCCAAATACCCTTTGTAAAATGAAAATACCTCTGGAAGGGATAACACAGAACTGTCATGCTGGACCACATAAACCCTAGCCAAGAACCTTGGAGGCTTCCTTTCAGGGATGCAGTAGATATGGAATTTTATGGCAGGTACAAGTAAGTGGGAGCCCAGGCCTGCTCAGTCTCAAGAAGCAGGGCTGACAATACAAGAGCTCATTTCTTTTCCTTTAGCCAGACCCTCACAACAGGGCTTGGCATAAGCAAAAGTAGGACATAAGGGAAACTTGCTCCCCCACTTCCTCCTTTCTGTGTTCTACTTTTCTTCCCCTACCTAGCGCTACTTCATGCATTCTTTAGCTCTAAGCTGCCTGGGTATGTACACCCTGTACCCCAAAACTATTCCTCCATTTCCCATAAAAATTATCGTTCCCTCAGTAGCCTCCTATCCAACAGCTGCCAGCAGTTGGGGGAAAAAAACCCACTAATGTTAATTTTCAATAAGGTACCACGAATAACTGATGTTTCAGTTTTTATCCTATTGTTCCTGCCAGAGGTATTTACACTGTCTAAAAGATACTTGGAAACACAAAGTTTTAACCCAAAGGAATGAATCTCTAATGGCAGAATTTTAGGCAATGTAGCAAGCAAGTATGTTGGGGGTGTTGGGAGAAGGGGGGAGGAGTAACTTGCGTGGGAGGTGAAGGGGTAGTCCTACCAGTGGCGGTGTCCTATGTTTAAACCTAAGTGGAATACAGATGTGATTCCACCTGTGTTCGACAGGCCACCTTTGTGATGTGATGTGATGGGTGCCACCTCTAGCTAGTCACTCACACACCTGATGGGGTTCATGTCAGGCCTGCTGGGTTTGGACACAGCTTTCACAAACTTCTCAGCAAGCTGAATCCTACAACAAAAAACAAAGAGTCTCTCACATCCAGCAGAAGGCAGCTGGAAGTCAGAGGACCTAGCCTCAAATTCCAGCTGTGCCACTTATTACCTGTGACCTCTCTGAGTTTCTAGCCTTCTTATCTGTGCTGTAGATAATCTATAATCTCTAAAGTCTCTCCCAGCTCTAAGTCCTAGGAAGCTTGACTGCTACTAGTCATTCAGCCAACAAGCATTTAGGAATCACTTACCAAGAGCCAGGCCCTGTGCTAAGCCACCAGCGGGGAATGTTAGTTCTGAGTCACCAAGGCTACTGTACCCTAGAGTCAGCTTATCCCTCTGACTCCCTCCTCAGCTCCAGGCCTGAACTGTATTCGGACAACTTCTTGTGTTGCCTATGTTTTCATGAGGATTTTTAAAAAGTGTTTACTTAAGGCTCTTTTCTTTTTTTTTCTTTACATCACTGCTTTTCCCTTCCCTACAATGGAAAAACAATTTCTCACTCTCCAATTAGAACATGAAGCTGTCTGAGGGGGCTGTATGGTTCTTTGATCTCCACTGTGTTCCCTCCCCTCTGACACAAAACATGCCTGTTCAACTGTATTAACTAACTGGGTTATACAGTGCTACACCCGTACCTGTAAGAGTCAGCCCTTCTCAGTTATTGTTGAATCTTTTCGGTCATATTCAACTCTGTGACCCCGTTTGGAGTCTTCTTAGCAAAGATACTGGAATGGTCTGCCATTTCCTTCTCCAGCTTATTTTACAGATAAGGAAACTGAGGCAAACAGGTGAAGTGACTTGCCCAGGGTCACACAGCTAGTCGAATTCAGGAAGATGAGTCTTCCTGATCCCAAGTCCAGTGCTCTACCCACTGTGCCACCTGGCACAATACATTCTCTTCAGATGAATACTGTTCACCTGTAAGAGTCATCTCCTCTCAACCCTAGCACAACTGTCTCCACCAATCTGAGTGGCCGTGGTAACACGTGGAATGAGCTGGTCTCTACAATAGCCAGGACTCAAGCCTCACTCATTGGGCTCTAGCTGAGGAGGAAGCTGGTGCAACATCTAGAGCCCCGCCTCCTACAGGTGGGGAGGCCCCGTAGCACCATTTAATAGTGGAGACCAGAGGTGAGAGGAAGACTGAGGTCAAGAAGCCATTTTGATACTGTGCCAAAGCTTCCACAAGGGTCAGGCTGGAGTCTGGCTTTCCAAGCCCACACCACCACATCATCTTCTCCTCCCAAAGCCCTGGGCCATACCGTTGGTTAAAGTGCTGCTCCCGGATATCGTGGCCATTCAGCACCAGTGCATCAAGGATGTGGATTGCGCTGATTTTCCGCTGAGCCTTGCCCTTAAACAAAACATATAAGGCCAAAAAGGAAAAGATTTCTGTCTTTTTCTATTTTGCACTATCGACACCAGGCAGGGGTGGGAGAAAGGTGGCATGGATAGAAGGAATACAGTAGAGCAGGACTGCATGAGCACAAATAACTAGGAGCTGCCTGTTTAGAGTTATATGACTTCTTTATTCAAAGAAGTGCTTACTGATAGTGGTTGTTCTATTTGAAGGCTGGGCAAATATAACTCAAGGCAGTATTGGAACCAGGGTCCTTTCTATCCTGCCCACAAAGTATCTATCTGTCATGAGCAAAATGAAAGGGAAGAAGGAGAGGGATGAACAAAGCCAGGCCAGTGACAGCAATGAACTTAAAACCACCTCTAACCTCGCCTTTCAGTTCATGAACAATCTCCACTGAGAGCAGTGTGTCCCGGGGCAGCTCTGTCTTGAGGTCCAGTTTTGTCCAACGGTCTGACTGGCGGCCATCCCATGTGTAGATCTGGGATTTCTGCAAAAAAGAAGGACTGGGTCAGGAGGGCACTAAAGAAGAAGCAGGGCCTGGTGAGGCTTAATTCTCAGTTAAGGCTCCTAGTTAAGATTGCACCCCATGTGTTTAAGTGTGTGTTTTCTTCCTGACAGCTGATAGTGAGCTTTGCAGTGGGAAGAGGGGGAATGTGGGAAAAAAGAAATTTCTTGTAGAAGCTTATTTAAATGACATGGCAGCTCCTCCCTTGACAGCAGCAGAAGAGAAATGCAGATTTTGACTCTGTTTTTTTGGCAGGTGTCCATCCTAGCCAAGCAAAAGCAGTCTGATTAGTGGCCCTAAAGAGAGCAGAGATTCACATGAAAAGAAAAAGAAGATGAAGGGAGGGGAAGTGAGGCCCAAAACACAGAGAAAGAGAGAGAAAAAGGGAATGGAAAGGAAAGATGGGGTATTTAAAACAGAATGAGACAATGAACAAGCTCATGAGAAAAGGACACAAAAGGCAAGAATCCCAGGTGGTTTAGAGAGAAAATACAAAAGAGTGAGGAGGTACAGGAAAGATGTTAACCGATAGGCAAGATGCCTATCTACAAAGCTCATAGCACAAAAGTAAGAAGGAGGAGCCTTATACAGCTAAGGAAGGAAATAGATGATGACCTTGCATAGGACAAGCCTAGCAACCTCAATGTCCAAAGGTCAAACATCTCAGGAAAACTCAAAAGCAAGAGAAAGGTTTCCAAAAGTCAGAGCATCCTCTTTAGCAGAGATGAGGACAATCATCAGCATGTTCAAAGAAAAGGTCAAGTTGTCTCACTAGAGTCACGGCATGACTGCCAAAGCAGGCCAAAACCCAGCTCATCTGCATTGTGTGCCTACAGTTTTGTCAGCATATTACTGGATCACAATTGTTTCTGATAATTTCCCTTTATTTAATTTTCAATTGTTGTGAATTGTCCTTTTTAATTCTTCTTTCAATAATTTGGTTTTCTCCTTTTAAAAAAATCAAACTATGTATTTATTTTTTTCTCCCTAAAACACTAGCCCTTGGTTTTATTTATTAATTCAGTGGGGTTTTTTGTTTTTAATTTTGTTAATCTCTTCTTTTTTTCAAAATTTAAAATGTGGGGTTTTTTTTTCCACATTTTGCTTTTCTAGGTTTTTTTTCATTGCATGCCCAATTCATTGATCTCTTCTTTCTCTCTTTCACTAATGAAAATGTTTAAGGAAATAAACTTCCCCCTTTTATTGATGCTTTAGCTGCATCCCAAGGTTTTGTTATGCATTTTCATTGCTGTCATTTACTTTGATGAAATTTTCTGTTTTTTTTTTATGATTTGTACTTTAATCCATCAATTCATTAGGATTAAATTATTTGGTCTCCAATTCTGAATTCTTTCTTCAAAGATCTTTTTTTTTAATATACCATATTTCACTGCATAAGCATAGCCACCTCATAATCGTCACATCTTTTTTTTTGTTTTGTTTTGGGAGGAGGGGGTTCCCAGTCCAAAAATTGGTTTATAACCTTTCCTCGAGCAATCATTGCATGGTATAATTCTATTCATCGCGCCGCTTATAAGGTAAGCAGAGCAGCAATGTATTCACCAGTGGCATATGGATGGATACACGCATACCTCTGATTGTAAGCCCTGAGGCTAGAATTCTCAGCACACAAGTATTGTCAGTAGTCAATTTTAACATATATTCACAAGTATTCCATGCATCCTAATCTTGCACCAAAGACAGTTTACTAATAAATAATTTTTAAGTAATACCAGCACAATTTTTTATAAAAAAAAAACTTCACATAATGGTCACAACCCATTTTGGCAAAATTTTGGCATAAAATCTGCAACAATTATGCAGTGAAATACGGTACTTTTAATTGTACTACGATCAGTAAAGAGTATGTTTAATTTAACCTACTTTTCTGCATTTGTTTGTGAAGTTTTTCTGCCCTAACTACATGGTCAGTTTTTACAAAGGCACCATACATGGCTGAAAAACACGTATACTCTTTTCTGTTTCCAATCAATAATTACCAGAAATCTATTAAATTTCATTCAGGTATTTAATTTTTTTCTTATTTACCATCTTGCCATTTTTCTCTAAGTCTGAAAAGGCCATATTGAGGTCCTCCTATTATACCCTTACTATTGCTACCTGCAATGTGATTAGCTTTTCCTTTAAGTATTTACATACCATGCATTCAGTGCAGATATGTTAAGTATGGATATTTATTATCTATGGTGTACTCCTAGAACTTAAGCAAAATAGAGCTTCTGTGTTTATCTCTTTTAATTGGGTACATTTTTATTGTTGCCTTGTCTGAGATCATGCTTGCTACCTCTGCTTTTTAAAATTCACATGATTTTGCTCCATTCCCTTATTTTAACCTCATGTGAATCTTTATGTTTCAAGTGTATTGCTAGCAAACAGCATATTGTTAGATTCTGTTTTCTAATTCATTCAGCTATCTTTGTATTATGGTTAAGTTCAACCCATTCATGTTCACATTTATGACTATCATTTTAAAATTTCTCTCCATCCTATCTTGTACTTTTTCCTTTCCCCCCGCCCCACCCTTCTTTTCAAAGAAGGTGGTGAAGAGTGTGCTCTTTTTAATGATCTATTAAATTAGCAATCTATAATAACTGAAGCATTCTATTTCTGCTCTGCGTCCCCTTCTTTGCCCCATCACAGGTTTTTACTTTTTTCTTTCAATCCTTCCTTCATGCTGACATTACTATTTATTTTTCTTACGACTACTCTCTCACCAGTCCTACCCTCCCTCTTAAACATCATTCTCTTCTCTTCTCTTATCTCTCTCTCCCCCTCTGCCTATTTTCCCTACTGAGTTTAACGTATTTCTACATCAAACTCTTTGTGAATGTTTGTACTTGTGTGAGTGTGATCAACCTTCCTTTGTCTGATTCAGATCGAACGTTCATGTAATGCACATTCTCCCCATGCCTTATCCCATATTTATGTTATTCATTTCACACACCCCTAGTATGTGAAACAGTAAATTCCTTCCCCTTCCTCTTTTCTTCTAACATATTCCATTTTTCCTCCACTTTCTTCTCTTAAGACCATCAAAACAGAACAAAATCACCCCCGGCCCATTTGCACTTAACTTAACTCTATGACCCTTGAAGACATTTACATTCTAAAAGGAAACTTCTTTCTTCTCCCTCTATTAAAATGTAGGCACTTCATCACTGTAAAGATACATGGGGAAATCCTAAGTGTCAGCACAGTCAGAGTGTAATGCTGAGCCTTGTTCTGGGAAAACTACCTTCCTGATCATGGTACCTCACTGGCCAGGTAAATACAGTGTGTGCTCCAGAGAACAAACATTAAACACTACCAGGAAGTAAAACAATAACCTCTAGAAGCTGTATGAAGCTGCCCTACACAAGGTGCAAAGGAACCAACCTAGGAAACTAAGTACAAATATACCCACCCACTCACCCCTAAGCCAATGAGAAACTTCTGCTCACTCCCTGACACCATGCAGCGGTAGTCCAGAACAGAGCGAATCTTATCCAGGGTTTTGGAGTTAAGTGGAGTAGGCTTATAGCTGAAGATATCAATGTCAGTGCCCTAAAGCAGAATTGAGAGAAAGGTCAGTTAACCTAGGATGAGCCACCTCACTCAGAACCCTGAACACCGTTCCCCCTGCACCTTCCCCTGACCAAACCACACACTGAATGGGATATATTTCAATTTGTCTGCAGTATTCCTTTAGGGCCTATTATAAGAGGTTGAGAAAGAAAAGAACAGAGTCCCCAAGTGCATGCAGATCAATTCACAGAAACTATAAGGAAATGTCACTAGAATATAAAAGTCACCCCTTCAATAAAACCAAAGGGAAGAATTTTTCCAGCTGTTTTTTGAGAACAGTTAAGGCCTCTCCCCTTCCTGCTCAGTTTAACAGAGAAGGTCAATCCTTTTAGGGTTTCCATGAGGTCCATTTGTCACACATTCCCACGGAACAAGGGCTACTACACTCTCAGCAATTCAAACAAAACTCAGGAAAAGCACAGGATTGGGAAAGGTCAGGGACAAAGAATTGCTAGTACCAGTCAACTAGGAATGAGACTAAGAGCCTGGGGATTACTGGGAGAACTGTCTGGTGAACCAGGGCCAGGCCAATAAGCCTAATTTTTGCTAGCACTTGCAGAGGAGGGAGCTGTCTCTGTTCCTCTGCCTCATTCCTTCATCTACAAAGCAGAATCCACTTTCCACAGAGATGTTTGGAGGAGTCTGTAATGGTGAATCCCACAGGAGCCAAGTAAGCCAGAAAGCAGTAATAATCACTGCGCTCAGGAGAATGGTGATAATTAACATGGCTGCATCTAGAGATGAGCCGTCAGCCTGTGTGACAGCTTCCCTGGGGATGCTGGGGAGGTGCCAGTGCTAAAGCTTTTACAGTGGGGTGTGACAGAATCAAGCCCCTGGGGGTAGGGTGGGGGTGGGGGAGAGTCATACTGGACTATCTCAAGGATTTCCCCCACTTCTCATCTCCATGACCTCAACCTTCTCCCAGATACTAGACACCCCACTCACCTTTATCAATTCAAAGAACTTAGACTTTGGATCTGAAGAAGAGAGAGCAACTCTGGCTTGATCTGGAATCTGAAGGAAGATAGACAATTTTGGTTTGGGGAATCACTGGCTGTCCTATCTCCTCCTGCGTATATCTGGGTGACCAGAATGGCAGGGAGGAGCTGAAAACATTGCCATGTGGAACCAAGGTGAAGGGATTGAACAGGAATCTAGATACAAATTACCACTGCCCCTTGGGGTTAGCATACTCTTGGTGTCACCTGTTTCCTCTAGTAATCTTTGAGACCAGTCAGTGTGGCTACACAGAAAAATCAATAACAAAACTCTGCTTCAGCTTCCCACCACCCCTTGACTAACAACTTCCAGATTTGGCCACAGGGAAGCACTTAAGTAAGGGAGCTGAGAGGGAAAGCCCAGAAGACAGTGCCCAAGTGAATGGCCAGTAGGGTTCACTAAGGGCTGACCAGTCCCATTCAGCCATCAGCCTGGTCCTTGATGGATGGGGAAGCAATCAGGGAAGCATTAAGGCACAAAATACTTACTACCTACCCTCCTTTAGGGCAGTCCAGGAAGCAGCCTGCTGGGCTCTGACCTAGATAGATATACTCACCCCCCAGAGCTGAAGGCATCCTTTTCGGATTTCCGCCTGGCGTGGTTCACTAAGAGTCCTGTGGGAAAAGGCAACAACTGATTAACACACCAACGGTGCTCAAAAGCCTTATCCTATGTGTATAACTGGCCCAGGGGAAAGGCAGGCCTAGGCCTGCTTGAGTGAGCATGCGCGCGCACTCGAGTGCGCACGCACACACAAACACACACTCACTCACTCTTCCACCATTAGCCTAGGATGCCCATGACACTTCTCTGGGGCTCTCTCATGAAATTAGAGGTTAGCTATCCAGAGAGACCTATTACCAGGCTGAAAAGGGGGAAGGAAGTTACAGGCTTGCTTACCTTCCTGTCCTGCTGAGAGTTTACCCAAACACCTTCTTTCCATGTCCCCATTAGCACATTTAATTTTTCTCTATTCTAATCAAACCCACACTGATTTCCTTTTACTGGCAGGAATCACCAGGCTTCTCTAAGTAAAAAAAGCTATGAAAATGGATCAAAACTCACTTCCTCCAGGAAGTCTTTCTATACTAATTTTACTTCATTGATCACTTTTTATACCCTATGTTCCCCTGGCACTCACATATTTAATTTGGGAAGGTTCACATCTTATTTATCGCTGTACCTCCCCCAGTGCCTAACATAGTGCTATGAACCTCACAGGCAACTGATGCGCACTGAATAAACAAGTGGGTATCATACTGCACTTGTTAGCACACTGCTTTATTGCTGTCCTCGTGGCATTTATCATGTGTTAGCTTTATCCCTTAAATAGACTGTAATTTCAGTCTTCGAGGGTAGGGGCCATGTCATATATTCCTTTGATTTCTCTCTCAGATCAGCAGTGTTGTGCACACTCAACAAGGTGCTTAGCAGATGTTGACTTGAATTAAAAGGTGTTGCAGGTGAAATAGTCCCAGGAATCTTGCTAAACTGCTGCCCCTGGTAGACACAACCCCTTTCCATCCAGGAGGGAAACACTCACGAGTCTTGGACAAAGGCATAAATTTTGGCCAGGGCTTTGATCTGTGAGCTGCAGTGGCTGAAAGACAAAAAACAACTTGGCTTTAGGAGAATTCATGAAAACAAAGACAAAAAGTCAGTGGCTTGTGGAGCTGGAAATGGGAAGAAAGACAAAAGGACCTTTACTATCAGGCATCCTACCATCTTCTCATGTGCTTTTTTGATTGGGCTTAAAAGTCATTTATTACAATGTGGCTAAAGAATACGAGGCCATTTCTACCATAACCACCTCATGGTCATTCTAGATTGGAAGTGGTATAGCCAAGAGAAAAATGTACCAAGTTAGACAGGAGAAAACATATTCTAGTTTAGGCTTGCCCACTAAGTAGCTGAGTTACCTTGAAAAAATTACTTAACCTCCCTGGGCTTTATTTGCTTCATGTCATGACGGGATATTAACCTCTGTCCTATCGTACCTCCCGTGGCATCAATGAAATAATTCACGTGAAGGCACTTTGAAAAAGTTAGAAGCCTACAAATAGAAGGCTCTTTTTTTATTGGATGGGCTGAATAAAGCAAGATGAAGACTGACAGTGGGTTAGGGAAAGAGATTCTCCCCTCTCAACCCCCACTAGGAGTCTTTCCAAACATTCCCCAACTAGTTTAAACTTCTCCAGGCAACCTACAAGTCCAGATTTTACCAAGGGCCTTTCAGATGCCTGCTGGTATGTCTTGTAAGTTTTCCAACAGAAACAGGGACAGGAACTAGACCTATTTCATCAGTACAGGAGATTTTCAGGTGAGAAAACACTCTTCTGATCAATGCAGCTTATAGGCTCAGAGCAGGGATTCTTAACAGGGTGTGAGTGTGTTATGTACCCCTTTGGTGTTCTGGAGAAGCCTATGGTCCCCTTCCCAGAATGTTTTTGAAAAGCATAAAATACATAGTATTGCAAAGGAAATGGATTATGTTGAAATGCAGTTACCAAAAAGACCCTTTTTTAAGTTCACAGACCCTAGACGAGGGAAGCTTCAGCTGAAACTCAACACAACAGTAGGTTAAGAACCCTTGCTGCCTTGAGGAGTGGAGAAGGTAAGTGACTTGCCAATGTCACACAGACAGAAAGTGTTAAGAGACGGGGCTTTGAGCCTGTCTTCCTCTTCCTGACTCCTAGGTCAACTCTCTATCCACTATACCATGCTGCCTCTCAAGTTATCAGATAAATCAATTAAATTTGTTCTGTGGCCCACCTGCTTAGGAGAACACTACACAAAAAGCGGAAGACCTATGCCAGTTAAACACTTTTTTAAAAGGCAAGTGATACTGAGAGCTCATAGAATGCCAGCTGTGGATCTGGTCAAGTGGGAAAAACTCTGAAGCTAAAACCTTCTGAAGCAGGCTGAGGCTGGACTAAGGCAGCTCAATGATCCAGGAGAAGGAAGCTTCAGCTGAAACAATGCAATGGCCAGTCACACCCAGAAGCAATGAAAAGGAAATCCTTCTGCCTCTTGGGACTTGAAAGAGAAGGATGAAGCTGTCACGGTCCTACTTTCCTGTACACCACAAATGCTTCTAGAGAGTAGCTTCCTAAGTTGGGGCATTATCCACAGTGATGGCACAGAACAGCAGAAGGGGCAGCACTGGGGGCAGGATAAGAGCCTGAAACAAGAATCTAGGCAGAATAGGGAGGCAGAGAAACCAAAGCACTGAGGGAAGGATTCACAATCTGCTGACCAGGTTTCACATGGGGCAGAGAGCTCAGCAGATTCTGGCTGTCCCCTCACCTCTCATTGGATCGGATCATGTAGTCAGTAAATTCAGGATCTAACTTGATCACGTCCAGGGGGACCACAAGGTTGACGTCCATGTCGCTCTTCCGAAGCTGATTGAGCCTGTTGTTTACCTTGAAGAGGTATTCCCGCACATCATCAACCCCAGACTTCAAGCTTTTGCATACCACGTATCTGTCAGGGGACATTCATTCCTCAGTGAACAAGAGCTTCTCCACCACAGACAGCACAGTTCCCCTCCTAACCCACAGCTGGCACTGATCTTTTCCCAAGGCCATCTCAATGTTGATTTCAAGACATTTACTCTCAACAGTTCAGAAGACTCATGCTTCAGCACTCTTCCTCCTCCACTGATCAACAAACACTTACTAGGGGCCTACAGCATGCAAAGCACTCTGCTAGGTGCAAGAGAGAATGTTAAGTATAAAAAATGCACATTAGTTCCAATTTTTAGTGATGTAACACAGAACTTATCTCACAAAAAACCGTGCAAACCAAGCAGTGTAAGTATTGCTATGCCCACTTTACAGATAAAGAAACTGAGGCTCAAAAAGTTAAGTTACTTGCCCATGGTCACATGACCGATAAATCTTGGAGCCAGGATTTCTATTAAATTATGCTTCATATTACAGACATCTCAGAGCTGGAAGGACTCAGGAGACATCCAACGAGGGAAGTTCCACTGCCCTGGGGCAGGACATTTCATTTTTGCATGGCTTAGTTAGGAAGTTTTTCCTTATATAAACTTATATAAACTTTCCTTATATAATCAGCCTAATTCCTCTTCTGTATGACAGACCTGCAAATACTTGAGGACAGCCAATCATGGCCCAAAGGTGTTCCACGGCCAAATTAGTTTAGGCAATGATGCTGTAAAGATCTCAATGCCCAGTTGGAAAACATTTCACCACCTTTCATTGTCCTATCAGGAAAAGGTACCTTGGGCAATATTATTAGAGAGACAGGCCTATGTAGGGGAGGGGGAGGACTTTACCTCTCTGAGTTGGCAGGCCGGCTGGTGACAGGCTTAAAAAGAGACACACGTTCAAAGCAGGTATACAGCAGATAGATGAGTCCCACGCTGAATGGTGTGAACAAATCAAAGGTTTTACAGACAAAGTGGCCTCCTAGATTAGAGAGAAAGAATCAGTCATAATCAGTGCGTTCTCAAGGGAAGGGGCAGGGAGAAGAAGGGATGTCACAGGGGGTCACTGGAAATGGAGAACAGGGAAAGGCAAGAGGAGACAATTAGGCTGCTTGAGAGGATGTGGATGGACCAGATAAAAGGAAACTCTGTGAAAGGGATTTTCGAAGGTCCCTCTCGCCTCCCTTCCCTGAATTCAACCATGTGTCATCATCTGAACAGACAGGTATTTTTGTACTTGCACCTATGACTGCTATAAAGTGCTCCTTCCACCCTCCCACCCCCAAAACAAGCACCCCTCATTCAGTCCCAACACAAGAGTGACTCTGGAGAGGCCCAAGGTGATGAGACAACTGAGGAAGAAAGTGTTACCTGTGCGGATAACAGACAGCCCTGTGAGAAACTGGCACAGCAACAGTTGCTTACTGAGGATTTCCTGCAGATTTTCTTGCTTCTCCACAGAAAAGCCCTGAAAGGAAAACACAAAATTAAGAACCATGAATGGACAATGAAAACTTAGAATAATGCCACATAAACTATGGCACTTTGTATTTTTTCAAAGTACTCATAATCGCCCTTAGTTTCATAGACACAAAATATCTACTTCACCTCCTTCACAGGAATCGTTAACCCTTCTGAAAGGGAACTTGGACTCCAAGGGTAAATGACTTTGCCCAAACCAGACTCCAGCCCAAGGAGTCCCCAACTTCTAATGCAGTGTTCTTTCCAACACAATGAAAGTCTCAGGGCATACACAGAGCTTCCTTTTACCAGGCAGCAGCCCTTTAAGCTGGAACGGCAGTCCAAGGAGGGAGAGCAGAGAACAGAACTACACTGATGGCCTAGCCAGAAGTGGAGCAAGCATGGCAGGACATGAGACACTACTCCAGGTTCTCCAGCAAAGTCTCACCTAAGACCCAGGCAACAAGTATCCTGGGAATGCTTCTCCACTCAGGACCACTCAACAGTCCCTGTATAGGTGACTCAAAAGATTCCTAAGCATAGTTATGAAAAAAAAGTCACTAACAGAACAATAAACAATAGCTTCTCTATGCCATAGTGCTTCCTTTCCCAGGGATCCATTTCCCACTTTATTCTAACTGGCTCACTTGCTGGTCTGAGTCTTGGTCACTAAATGTCCTTAATATCTCAAAGTCGTATCCTTCTTCCTGGGCTCTGTGAAGGGAATATAGACCTAGCCTTATGAAAGCACAGAGGGAGCTGGTCTCTTCCAAACCTCAGTAAGAATCATGCCAGGCAAGGCTGGCTCAGCTCATCTGGGCTAAGAGCCAGGAGAGACAGAGCCAAAAATATGTAGGACCTTCCCAATTTGAAGATGTGCATGAAAGTAGAACTAAAAAGAGTGATGAGTACCTAACAATCCTCTCATACCTACATAGAAAATTGGTCCTTCAGTTTGTGGCTCCTACCACCATGCGTAGTATCAGTCCCATATCTAGTCAGATCAAAGCCAGTTTCCTAACTTCTCAATGTTCCTCAGGTTAGTCTTATCTGCCAACCACAGGAATAAAGGAACTGAGACTAGCATCCTTCAGTCCTGGCCCAGTACAAATGTTGATTCACCTCAAGCAAAGATTCTTTGGAGGCTGAATTAGCAGTGACTGAATCTTTTTGCCTAAGAAAACTACAATGGATTTCTCTCTCTTCCTTAAAGAGCTGCCCTGGAAACAGGGTTCCTGAGCAATTCACCACAGTTCAACTACTCGTAGATTCCCACTACAGAATCACCTCTATACCACTACTGTCTTCCTCTCCCAGCAATAAGTGGGGAGGGCTGAAGAGGGGGTGTTAAGTGGATCTCGGCTTGTCAATCTGTCAAACAGTTCTGAGACCAGCTAAATCTGGATAGCATATATCCAAAAAGGGCTGTCAGATGTACTGAAATTGACAAATGATTTATGACTTTTCCCTGTTTGGTTTCTGGCTGGTTTATTTTAGTTATATTTATTCCTTAACCTGCCATGTCTCAGGGCCAAACAAGAAGAGAGTCAAATACACCAACTTACTCCAAGGGAAACCAGTGCAACCCTCCCCTCAGCCTTGACCATGGATGGCCTTCACAAAATCATGTATACATAGCTAAATAGCATTACCTTCCCACTCCCTCTCCCCCCTTTTCCCCCCACCCCACCCTCACCCACCCCTTAGCTACAACTAAGAGACCAACACCCATCCTAAACGAGGGCTTCGGTTAGAAGACTCTCTACTGAGAATGCAGCCCATAGAAGCATTGTGGCAAGAGGTCAGCTTCTTACAGTGAGGTATCACCTACCCCATCAGCCATCATAAAGTGCACACCCTTTCGATCGGTGTTATCCAGAACAAAATTCCGAAAAGCTGTGATGTTCTCTGGTCGAGTAATATCTCCATCTCCATCAATCCCGCCCTCACCTAGTAAGACATGATGTGGTTAGTCCACCTACCAAGTGCTTTCCTAGAGAGTAAGAAGCTCTTTTGGGCAGTGCCCTAAAGGTACGTAGGCATCCTTTATTCCCTTGGGGAGGGAATTCCTATAGGAGGAAGTTCAACACAAAGATAGAGCTATCAATCCATGGGATGGATAGGATACTTCATTTAAGAGCCATTAAAAATGAGTTTTCAATGAAACAGAAGGTACTTCTTAAGGCAACAGGGTACTCTCTTTTATAATCTTAACCTCATTTTCAAAGCAGTAACATTTAAATTTAAATCTTTTCCCTAAATTTATGTTTGTTTCACTTCCCTCCCCTTGTGTAAAGGGCAGGGGGCAGGAGAGCTGTGGGTATGGAATGCTGCATACACTATCAAGAACAATGAGTTAGTTGATTTTGCTTAATTTGTCGTTCTTGTTCTTGCTAGGTAGGTGAGGTGCACATTTCAGAGATGACTGTGATACAAAAAATAAAGGTACCAATGAAATCTGAAAAGTGATATTTCTTTCCAGACTTATTTGCTGGTTTAAGAGAAGGTTTCTCTTCCTTTACTACTACTAAATATTGGGTAGGAAGAGGGTTGGACAGATATGGTGGCAAGCCCAGAACAATCAGGATAGATGGGTGCAGGAAGCGGGCTATCCATCACCAAATATATTCCACCCTCAGAGGTGGTGAAATAGGATCTGTATTTCTTAATAACATGGCCATCATTCAGCAAAGGATTATATGGTTTCATTACTTTCTGTCTCTATAAGCAAAGAGTTCCCTCTGAAAGGGGAGAATGAATAACTTTGACAAGAGTTTGCCATGATTGGTGTTTAAACTATATGCAGCTAGACTGAAGTAGAGAAACCAGACAGAGAAGGAAATAAGCATGTGCTGGTATAGTGAGTTGCTGAATTCAATTCTAGTCTCAGACACTTAGTAGCTGTGTGAACCTGGGCAAGTCACTTAACTTCTATCTGCCTTAGTTTCCTCATCTGTTGTTTCAAGGATCAAATGGCATATTTGTAAAGTGCTTTGCAAACCTTACAGCATTATAGAAATGTTATTATTATCATCATTAATTAATTAATTACGTGACCCTAAGGCAAACAGAGCCAAACAAGACCGACACAACTGCCAGGATAGTGTTTCACTTTTACAACAAGATAATTCCCCTTTCCATAATGCATACCATAGTAGGGTTCGAAGAGTTCACTGGAAGCTGCATAGAAATCCTCCAGCTTGAAGTCATTCGGCCCTTTCAAGGTCATTCCAAAGCCCTTTGCATGCCACTTCTTCCTCCAAAGGACATATTCAGAGAAGCCGCCAGGGCCTGCACATACATCAGCAAAGTACAAAAGCTCTGGACCCCGGTCTTTCAACAGGGGGTTCTATAAAAGGAGGATGGGAGAAAAGATGAGAGAGGAGAGGAGAGGAGTTCAGTGAGGATTATTTAAAGGGAAAGAAGGGAAGAATTGTTTTCTTGCTAGATAAACAAGCAGAATTTGGTCCCAGGACCACTGCACCGAGCACATAATCTCTGCAAGGTCCTCTCCCACTAATGGTATAGATTTCCAGCCATAGGCAGGAGATGCTTCCTCTTCAAGCCAGCTTCTCAAGCCTTTTCTATGACTACTAGATCAAACTCCCTAAGAAAAATTATAATGCAATCTGTCATTCCTAGAATTTGGCCTTTTTTTCTTTTCAAAGCTTTTCCCCCCATGTTATTTCACTGTATCTTCACAAGTACTCCATGAAAAACACATTTATTCCTGGAGAAAATGAAGCACAGAGAGAGTAAATGAGTTATTCGAGGTCAGCCAGACAGTTAACAGGAGACGTCTAAAACCCAAACTTCCTGAATCCTGGCCTTTAATTTTTCCATTAAAATAGAAACAAGCAACTAAAGCAGTAGTCACTGGTACTCTCCTCTCTCACAACCACTGTATCTTCTCTCTTCCACTTCTTCCTTCCTCTTGCTCCCATTCCCTCCATCACCTTCCGTTTGCCCTTCTTTTTCCTTCTCCCTTTTTCCCTACTTTTACCAAGTCCATTGCCAAGAGCACCCAGGAGCACTGCTCCATCCTGCAGGACAAGTCAGGCCTAAGCCCTAGATCAGACCATGCAGCCTCTGTTGATGATGCTCCTTTAAAAGAGTGGCAGAAATGTTCTTGTTGGTCACTAGGGCTTTAACAAACACAATGATCGACGTGTCTACCAGGTTAAGGTTTGTAAAGTGCTTTAAGCACACTGGTCCTCTACAAGGCAACCCTGTGAGGCTTAGCTACAGCTATTCCTATTCCCATTTTACAGAAAAGGACACTGAGACTGAGGGCAATTAAATGACTTTCTCAGGTTCACACAACTATTCTCTCTGATGAGCAAAGCAGGAAAAATGTTATCACTGTCTTGATGACTGGAAAATGCTGAGACTGTTATATATTCTGAAGACTATGGAAGAGGTTTCTGTGGAGTACAGTAAAAATGAGAGAGAAGTCCTAACTATCTGCGATCTTTCCAGAGCGCTCTGCCAAAAAGCAAAGGAATGGGGATAATTCATACCCTTGTGCTGGGAGAATGAGCATTCAGAGCTCTAACACATTTCTAATTGGAAGTCAAATGGCTTTCAAAGCATAGTTAAAACAAAGGAGACAGCTGATAATTTCCAAAATGTAATCCCTTTGGAGGGTGGGGGTACAAGAAGGGAACCCTAGTGATGGAAGTCAGGTTTTCCCAAGGTGATGAGGGAACTTCTAGATAAGGGGTTTCTGAATGACAGCAGGTGCTAACGAAGAATAGGCTTCAAATGCCTGTTAAAGTTTCCTTGGAAAAATCCCACCCTGCGTCTTAGGCAGGCAGCGGCACATGAATTCTGAGGATTCCCACCTTCCCTTCCTGAAATCCCATCAGTACCCCTGTACTCTGTTCAGTCTATATTCACTGGCACTTATTTGCACAAATGAAAAAGATTTAATAGCATTTACAAAGTAATGCACTTCCTATGTAAGAGCTCGTTAGCTGGGGTAGCAAGAGCACAGTGCTAATGATGCCATGGTCACAGATTTAAGATCTATATGACCAGTTGGTTTTGAAAAGAACAAGCCCAGGCAACTACGTGGTGCAGTGAATACAGCACCGGTCCTGGAGTCAGGAGGACCTGAGTTCAAATCTGGCCTCAGACACTTGACACACTTACTAGCTGTGTGACCTTGAGCAAGTCACTTAACCCCAATTGCCCTGCCTTCCCCCCTCCAAAAAAAGAAGAAAAGAACAAGCCAGTTTTCTTCTGCCACTGACTCAGCCTAACAAATCTGATGCACTGGTCACAAAGAAGAGTGGATGCATATGGATGTACCAATGAAGACAATCACCACCTCTAGAAAGAAAATTCAATTCAGTCTAAGGTCCCGAGATTTCTACATATGTGACTTATTTATGAGAGGGCAAGACCTTCAACTCTCACTTGACCAGACTTAGTTCACGCTTCTTAAGTTTAGTTCCCTATGCACAAGGCCAACATCCAATATTTCTAAAAAATGTTTTGTTGATTTATTTTGTTGTTTACAGCTAGGAAAACTGCTGACCTTCTCCTCCTCCCTCCCATCCATCCCCACTTCTTTGGGCTACTTATTACAAGACAATATTGGAACAGTACTTTAATCTGAACCCCTGGATCTAATCTGAATGAGAAATTCTTGGCAATATTTCTTTAACTGCCAATTGAGAAACAGTGCCCTTCAAAAACCCTTTATCTTCTAACAACTTCCTTTAAGAAAACTGGGTGAAAGCTCAGGAAGGAGGTGACAGGTAGAAAACTTGGGCTTTCTCCTCATGTCTGGACCAACTCCAGGTAGTAGTCAGCCCACAAAGGAAGGAAGAGTCTTTGATTCCTGAAAATAATGGAGCTAGCTCAGGAGTTTCCCTTTGGTCAGGTGAAAAGAAGCCTCCTTATTTTCCAGGAGTGGTCAAAAAAGGATTTAGTGATCACACCAATATTTTAAATTACTATTACTCTGAGACTATTACCTGTATTCTGAATTGCTGGATCTTAGCTGTGGAATTTTGTCTATCTTTTTGCAGATATTATAAATTTTAATTCCAAAATGTCTTGTGTTAAGAGATTTTCAAATACTCGGATCATCTCTTGATCTCACTCTAAGCAGAAATATTTGGATTTAAATCTAAACGAATAAAAATTATTTCTGGCAGGTGTGTGCCTAAAACACAGGGTACAGAATTTTCTTCCAACCACCACAAATGCTTCCCAGTAATTCCAAAGTATCTCTCTTATATCTATCTGTGTCAAAAACAAAACAAAACAAACGAGATAAACAAAACTGTCTTGATACAGAGGCCATGACTGACAGGGTATATAGGGCATCTCAAAAGTCTTGGTGCTGTTTTAAGCTTAAACCTATAAGACGGCAAATAACGGTTTGTATCTTTTTAACAAAAAGTGTGTTCCGACATCAGTTCTACGGAACCAGTATCAACCACATTTTTTCCCTTTTTTTTTTTTCTTCTGTGTCTCTACTACACAGAGTTTCAAAAAAGTTCAAAGGCTAAGACTCTTTAGGACAGAATTAAAACCTAAAGACCTTAGTTCAGCTTTTTTCCTATCTTACCTCTTCTTATGCTTCAGAGTCAGTGTTTCTTTGTCCTGATGATTTCTCTTCCCAGTTCTCTACCCTCCTAATGAACAGCTAAAATTCCTTGATTTCTTTTGTTTCCTTCAGGTCTCACACTTTATCTTCCTTGTTCTCCACAGTTCTCAATTCTCTAGAGCAGCACTTTCTAGACCCAGGAAACCCTGCAGGAACCCTCAGAATCCCATTCCCCGAATCCTTCAAGGGTCCCTGGGCTTGGATTCTGCAAACCCAACTAGCACAAGGGCAATTCATCCTCCAAGAGGGTTAGTTGTAAGAATGTAGCTTGTTGTTCCTGCTAAAGGGTTCTATTATGCTCTCCAGAAAAAAAAAAAACAACCAGCCTGCTCAGTTTGGTTCTCAACTTGGTCCTGAGGGGACAGTGAAGACTAGAAGACAGAAGAAAACACCTAGCACTCTCTCCTTAAGTAATCAGGAGAAACACCTCTTAAAGGGCAATTTTCTACAGCCATTACCAATCACTGCAAGTCAAGAACCTACCCTGACCCAAAAACACAAACACCTTTCTCTGTATAACTAACATTTCCACCCACAGTACGAGGAGAATTGTCCTAGTGACTTCCTCATTTTCATTTCAGCAAAAGGCAATAAGCAGATAACAGGTGCTGGAGGCATTTATATTTAAAAGCCCAGAATGATGCTGTGCTTGCCCATAAACTTGACAGAATCCTCTGCTATCAGGGGCTTAAGGGAAATCATTTGGAACTCGGAAAACTCAATCAACATTATTCCAATTAAATTTTCTCAAAGCACCAATTCTAAAAGTCTTTTCCTGCTGGCTACTGCAGTTGGGAAATACAGAAATGCCCGGTAGAGGGAAATGACTGTAGGATACTTGGGCCTGCCAACCAGCATGCACACTTGTGAAGCAGTTAGTGAAGTACAAGCTGAAACATGAGAACTCAGAAAGCAAGTCTCTGGCATTCTAACAATCGAAAGATATGTGAAGACAATGGTTAGTTTAGCAGTAGGTTTCAAAAGCCTTTATCTTTGAGGAGTAGGAGGAATTTTTTTAAATTAGCAATTCTGAATGGGTAATAATCCTTTTTATTCAAGGTTGGACCTGCAAATCCAAAGGGAACCACACATATGCATACATATATGTGTGTACAAACATATGAATACACAGGTATATATACACATGTGTATTTATATACATATCTACATACCTATGCATATACACATATTTATTGCCTTTTGCAATGTATGTTTATGTTTGTGTATTTAGGATTTCAAGAAGTCATTTAGTCTCTCTCCCTCCCTTAAGGAGGATATCATTATCTCTGTCTTATATGTCTTATAAGGGGATTAAGGCTCTGAGAAGGTAGGTATTTCCCATAGTCACCTAAGTACTAAGTGTCAAGTGAAGGTGGAGACAAACAGCAGCATCCCTTACTTGCCAGGACGGTGACACCATGATGCTTCTATGACACCATGATGCTTCTGAAAAGCCATTTGGATTTGCTGCCTGACACAAAAAACCTAGGCAAAGACTAACGTAAGATGTTTTCAGATTTCTCACCCTCCACCACTACCATTCACAGCAAGAAAGGACATGAGTTTTTCCCTTTGCCCCCACGGCCTCTCCTAAGGGAACACTGCTCTGCCAATCATGGCTCTCTCACTTTCAGGGGCCTGAGCCTGTATAAACTGCTTCAACTAAGGAATGCTCTTGACCCATGGCTACCTGGCCTGGACTAAATAACTGGTTCTACACAACAGGCAGACAGAGGCCTACACTTGAATGCCTGGATGTAGCTGCTGCCTCAAGCACTTTTTAGTTAACCTCACTTTGAAGTCTAACAGAGAAGTCCAAGGCAGAGCCCATAAGAACCCTTAAATTGCATCATCCTCCCAGATTTTAACAAGTGGCCAGCTTTGAGCCACTTGGTGCCATAGAATCATAAGTAAAGAAAGACTGAGTCTTACCCCCAATGAGTCCTTTGGGTTTGTAAACATACGATCAAATACAAAGTCAATATTGGCCATTTTCATTGCTGCTCTGCAACATAGCAAAAGAGGAAAACTGTAACTTTTCACACTCAAACCATGCTGAAGCTGAGGCTCAGATAAAAAGAAAAGACAGAAAAGGTACAGAGAAAAAAGTGCTCACAAAACCTGTTTAGGAAGAAGACTCCCCGGATCATTTCATAGGGATTGGACCTGGTCCGAGCTCGGCGCATCTCCTCTCCATCCAAGTCATCAAACACACTCTGCCAACAGAAAACCAGAAATACAAAATGAGCATCACACCAATGTCTCAGACACAGGAACCCTCAAAGACCTGAGGATCCTGACTCTCTCTAGAGGCTGGGGTTAGTGCTGTACACAGAAGTCTCTCTTGCTGTTGCTAATTCCCACACCTCATACCTGGCTGCTTCTCCTTACCAAAGGGAAGAGTTAATATTCTAAGGATCATTGGGAGACTGTTAATTAGAAAGGGGGGAAAATGAGATTGATTTTTGGTAATTCATGGCATCCAGAAAAAGAAAAGTTCCACCTTCATCTGAGTCCCATTCCAGAGACAAACAGCCCTAAATGCTGAGGCTTTTTCCAGTCAAGTCCCAGGGAAGGCAGTTCACAGCCAAAAAAAAAACCCCCAAAACAAAAAAAAAACCCAACTCTGTAGAGGGCAGACTAAGCAAAGAGATCTCCCTTTCTCTTTCAACCTTTTTACTTTTCCAATCACTATCACCCAAACCCCACACCTTCTGCCTCTGAAAGTAGCTACCAGATCACTCTAGTGACATAGGAAAATTACCAGAAAAAATAAGCAGGTTAAAAAGTACCTTAGAAAAATGGGAAGGGTTCATTAATATCAATCTGGATTTCTTCTCAGAAAAAAGTCTGTTTAACCTAAGAAAAAAATCTGAGGAATGTATATGCATAAACAATCTCTCCTCAGCCTACCCCCATAAATAGCTCAGAAGCAGCCTGGCAAATCGGAGTTCTTGAATCTACCTCCAGTAGGAAGGCCTTACCTTCCAATTCAACAAGCATGTAAGTACCTACTATGTGCCAGACACTGTACCTTGCACTTCAGGACATTATGCAGAAGCTCTTCCCCGCAAAATTCAGTTTCATCTTCAATTATCATCTTCCTCTGATACAAAAGCATAAGAAAAAAGTAAATAATTATCATACTTAACTAAAATCAGAGATGACTGAGTAAGGTGAGTTGGCTTCCTTAAAAAAAATTATATTGGGGGAATTATAACTATAGTATATACTTTCAATTTTTAAGTCTATAAGAGGTATACTTTTGAAGGAGAGGCTATGTGCTTGGCATGCTAAAGGTTACACTGTGACTTAGTAACATGAGAAGCACATGGGATATGGGGGAAAAACAGAAGACTAGATTGGAGAGAAACAGACAGGAGTCTGACAAGAGGTTCAGACAGAAGATGAATCTTGATTTAGTTTAGTGACAAAAGCTGGACAGAACTCTGGAATTTGGACCAGCACATTCAATAACCTTCCTGCCTTCTCTCTCTGGATGCCTCATATATACGTTTGACAATTTTATCCAGTCCTTATAACATTAAGCTCCTGAGGTTTACATGTACCCTTTCCTGATCCTCCACGCACTTAGTGCCTCCCCCATCCAAATACTTTGTCTTTACTTTGTATACACTTAGCGTTTCCCTTAATAGAAGGTAAGATCCCAGAAGGCATCAACTATCCCATTTGTTGTGTCTTGATATCCTTGGCACCTAGCACAGTGCCTATCACAGCAGTGCCTATCACAGAGCAAGCATTGTGCAGATCAGGGCCACGTTAACTGAATGGGGGTGGGGAAAGAGTAAGATCAAATGAGAAGATATGTGGTGTGGTAACAACTATGTGAGGGTATAGGGAGAGTGAGGGAAGTTAACCACAAAGTCCATAGGGTTTTCATAGATAAGATTAGTCATTCTGAGAGACAATTTTAGCCAGGCCTAGAAGTTGATCAAGTTCTCTGGCAGACATGAAGTTGACAAAGTCCACGTTCCCTTGACCTGCCTCCAAATAAGTTCAGAGAGTCAGGATTCAAGTCACTAATTTGAACTAGGTAGTAACCAGGCACTTCATTCCCTGAGGAGAAAGGACAAAGATCCTAAATCCTTCTGGCTATAGATATAAGATAAGTTTGTCAAACAACTAAAGTACCACATAAATAAGACATTTACTGTTATTAGAGAAAGCAAATAGGAAGAGAGACATTCAAGTTGACTTTCCCAAGAGTTGAAGAAGGGTAAAGAATGGGAAAGACCCAGGGTTAGAGAGCTATGCTAAAACTTGTCCTATTCATTTGTTATTACGAAAAATCTTGTGGTGCAGCTTGCAAGAACAAGAATGTTTAATATATAGCCAAATTAGAACTTGGATAATTGCTTTTTACCTCCTGTAGCTTGATTTCGTTAAAAGGTGTGTTTTCTTAGCACTGTTGAACAATAAAGTGTCTTAGGAAGGTGACTAGAACAAAAGCTGGGAAGGGTCCTTTTTCATTTTCCTCAGTCTACGTGGGTCTGCACATTTGTGCTTCCTAACTTCAAAGTCACTTAACTTCCTTGCTTCAATTCCTCCTTTGATAAAAGGGATACTTCACATACAATTGGGCATCAGGATAAAGTATGTGCAGCAGTCAGCTCATCTATATAACTTTTAGTTTCAAGATATTTAAAAGATACTCATGTTTAAAAGAGATATATGACCCTAAGTGACTATACTCAACATTTTCTTACTTTATACACAGCATAGGTTAAATATTTAACACGTCTTAACATATGCAGTTATCCCACAATGACCTCATATCTCAATGTATTATTAAATAAAAAGAAGTATGTGAAATGTTGTCATATCAGTTCTAGAAGGTTCTACATGAGTATTCTTACTTAATAAAAAAGAAATTTCTAACTGCATTTTCTTCAAAGTTAAATGTTAAAAGAATGCTTTGTATATGTAGTGCCTCCTAATGGCTGAAAAGAGCACACACTGTATTTGTACAAGAGAAGAGAGCATAGCCCATGTCAAGTACACATAAAAAGTTTTTAAAAGTTGTTCTTCAGATATAGGAGAAATAATAAAGAACCTTGTTGGCTTTACAGCAGTATATAATCTCCTAGAGAAATAAAGCAGAAAAGACCATAGAACAGGAAGTCAGAAGATCTGCATTTGAGTACTGGTATGGCTTATTCTTTTTGACCTTGGGTAATTCAATTAAAGGAATATTCATTAATCACAGTTCAAAGAGTAAGGCAAAAGGTCTAAGAACTGGGGAAGGAAGGAGGTATAAAATTAAAAAAAAAAAACAGCCAAGTATGATAAGATGTAGGGCGGGACTGAAGAGGTCAAGAAAGAGAGTAGACCAAGAAAGGAGACTTTGAGGAGAAAGAACACTAAAGATAGGGTGGGTGGGGAAATGAGGGAAAGCTTCTTAGGGGAGGTGTCACCTGAGCTACCACTAAATAAGAATTCTGAAGGTAAGAGGGGCTGTATTCAAGACACCAGAAACAGCTTGTCAGTCAGTCAATAAGCATTTATTAAGTGCCTACTACGTCCCAAGCATTGTGTTAAACTAATGGAAACAGAAGAGAGGTATACAAGTCCCTTAAATCCTCTGAAACTCAGCTTCCTCCTCATAGGTAAAAATGAGAAGGCTGGATTATATGGTCTCTAAGGTACCTTCCAGAGATAACTCTTAAAACCTAAGTCAGAAAGAATAGGAAAGGAGATCCCAATGGAATCCTGTCTTAGATGGCTGTAAGAGACTATAAAGGTCCAACTCCCAGCATCTTCAAAGGACCCACCCAGGGTTATTATCTTAAGGAGGTACTTGGTTGCTGTATACTTAAAATTCTTCAGGGGGGGATTCTACAACCTCCATAGCTAGCCTCTAATTCTCCCACATGCTACCTGGGGGTAAGAACTGTTAACTTTTCAATTACCTGGCAGAAAAGATACTCCGCACAGTCTAAAACACACATGTATGTTTGATAAATTCCATCAGATGATGGCTGAGAAGAGCAGCTTCTGACCAATATGTTAACTGATACAAGGAAAACTATGCCAGGCCTCCCAGGCAAATAAAAGCTATCTGAGAAACTTGGCTCCTGACAATATAGTTAAGCTACTTCCTCTCATAAACTTGTCTAAACTGCTCTGCTGTATAAAATACAGGTGAGATGGAGAAAATTTAGAAGACTAGTATCAAAAATGAAGGGTGTTTTTTGTGCACAACCTCACCTTTCCCACAGTCATCCACTCGCGCATCTCCTGGGTATCAGGAATTTCAGTGGTGCATTCTGGGAACCATGACACCTGTTCACAGACACTTGGCTACAAACAGAGCAAAAATAGATGAGTAAGACTGGCAGTCTTGTAAAGGAATACTTGGCAGAATCCAGGTTCCAGTGTTCTAAATCAAACCAAAAGCAAAAGGCTCTAAAACAGGAAGGGAGAAGAAGAAAATGTGGAATAGAGTTAATAGAATGATAGGATCTTAAGAGTTGGAAGCAACTTTTGACAGTTTTTCAATTCAATTCTCTCATTTCATAGATGAAGATCCTGGAGGCAAGAAAAATAAAGGGACTTGCCCAAGATAACATACATATCAGGATTCAAACCCAGGTCTTCTAACTTTCAATTCTACCATGCCATTAAGCAAGTAAAGAATGAATGAACATAGATCAAAGCTGGGAACCAGTACGTCGTTTAAGTTCCAAGCCCTGAAAAAACCTTCTAGCTCTAAGCTAACCTCTTGGGCCTTGGAATTGCCTTCAAAACCTTAAGCGTTCCTCCACCAGAGATGTGAACAGATCCAGCCATTTTGGAGAGCAATTTGGAACTATGCCCAAAGGGCTATAAAAATGTGCATACCCTTTGATCCTAGGGCTATATCCCAAAGAGATCACACAAGTGGGAAAGGGAGCTGTATGGACAAAAATATTTATGGCTGCTCTTTTTGTGGTGGCAAAAAATTGGAAATTAAAGGGATGCCCCTAAATTGGGGAATGGCTAAACAAGTTGTAGTATATGAATGTAATGGAATACTACTGTGCTACAAGAAATGGGGAAGATACAGACTTCATAATAACCTGGAAAGACCTACATGATCTGATGCTGAGTGAGAGGAGCAGAACCAGGAGAACATTACACACAACCACACACATATCGATTCTGTAATGACTAACTTTGATAGACTTGGCTCTTGTCAGCAATACAAGGCTCAAAGACAGCTCTAAAGGACTCATGATGGAAAAATCTAGCTACATCCAGAGAAAGAACTGTGGAGTCTGAATGAAGATTGAGGCAAACTATTTGCTCTTTTTTTCTCTTCTTTTTTGGTTTTGTTTCTTCTTTCTCATGATTCATTCCATTGGTCATAGTTCTTCTTTGCAACTTGACTATTGTGTAAATAATTTTAATGCAAAGGTCTATGTAGAATCTATATCGGACTGCATGCCGTCTTGGGTGGGGGGGGGAAGGGAAGAAAATTTGAAACTCAAGAACATGTAAAACTAAGTGTTGTAAACTAAAAATAAAAAATCTAATTAAAAAAAAAGAGCTCCTCCATCAGAAGTCAGGAAAGATCACAGACATGAAGGAGCTCTCTCTTTTGGCCTTTTTCTAAAGCATTATTCACAATGTGACCTGAAGCCAACTAAATGAAGTTCTACTTGCAGTCATTCGGAGACATCTCAGTTAAAAATCAGCACTTTGTCAACTTTAACTCTATGAAGCTAATGACAAAACCTAACTCTGTCCTCTTAATAGAGGTGGCACACTCTAATACACAAAATGAGGCCAGATTTGACCAGCTCTAGGGTCACATATGACTCTATAACAGCCCTTACAAGTTATATTAAAAGTAATACCCATATCTTATGTTGACTCGTATGGCTAACTGCTTTTTCCCACTCTACCTTTTAAAAATTTTTCTCCTGAAATATGGCTCCCTGAAGAAGAAGAGGGATATATTTAGAAATTTATGCAACATAAAAACAAAAGACATTACTAAAAATAAATTTTTAAATTAAAAAGTAATATCATACTTTATGAAAGTTCTAAAATGATATTACAAGGCAGACATGACTGCTTGATGAAGACTGGCTGCAGGGTGGTACACTCACTAGGTGCCCAATCACTGAGAATCACTGAAGGCTACCAGGCACAACTGAAAGGTTTTCAGGACCCACTCCAGGTCCCCCAGTATGACTTTAGATAAAGACAACCATCTATGGTTGCCTCTGATTCTAGGGGATACCATGTGGATATTAGACTGTAAGGCAAGCCAGTTTTAAGCAATTTTTCTAAGGAGAAAAACTAATTTATATTATGGCAACTTGAAAGTTTAGAACAGGCAAAACCAAATGTTCTATTCCTTCCAATCATTAAGAACACAATTAGAGGAGGCTTGCTTTAGCAGACTTGAAATTAAATAGTTCTAATTTAGTTTTACTGAGGATACCCAGAATCTTTGTATATTTCCATACAAATGAAGCCAAGGAAAGTATTCTATACTTCTGAGGAGAAAGGCTACATGTAACAACCAATTACAAATATTTACCCAAACCTTCACTGTCACATGCTGGTCTTTTCCCCAGCAGCCACAAGGCAACTCAGCAGGACCACCACCAGAATTCATTAGTTTTCAGCTTTTCAGTGTCTTACAATGAAACCTTATTAGGCTTTTATCATTTTCTATGCTCACTGGATCTCTCTCCTCCTTGCACCAGAGCATCAGGAACAAACATAAAATATCAACTAATATCACAAGTACAATAAAAGAGGTGTATTTTTTGTTGTTATCAGAGCTAAAACAAACTGGAGTCTAAATTGTGACAAAAAGAATAAACACACTGTAAATATCACATGGGACTAACTGATAAACCAATGGCAATTTGAAATCAAGACACCATAAAATCTTCCAAGTTAAAAACGCACCTAAGAGGTCATCTAGACCACCTCAGCACCAATATAGAATCCCTTCTATGACATCCCTAACCTAAGATAAGATCATTCAGACTCTGCTTTTAACACTTTCAGTGACAGAAAGCTCATTTATCTCATGGGACAGCTCATTCCACTCTCCTGAAGCTTGAATGGTTATGAGACTTTTTCTTACATTGAACTAAAAGCCCTGCGACCTCCAGCAACAATGGTCCTAGTTTTGTTTTTCCCTTCCAAGAAACAGAGAATAAGTCTATTCCCCTTTCCACATGAGAGGCCTTAAAATATTTTAAGCCAATTTTCATGCATCCCCTTAGTCTTCTCTTCTCCAAACTAAATATCCCCAGCTCTTTCAAACATTCCTCAGACGAAACGGTGTCCAGAACCGTCATACCACCTGAGTCCCCTTGCTCTGAGCACACACCAATGTACTGACATCCCAACTAAAATGTAGTGCCCAACCCAAAACTAGACAAAATTTGATTTTAGTTACCTCTGGCTCATCTCTCCAGTCCACATCGAGTTCCTGGTCAAAACCTTTTATTGTCAGCCCTAGGCCTCTTCGCCCTTTCTGATTAGAGGCCTCAACAATGTCTTTCCGACCCTGGCTGTGTTTGCCCAGACCTTCACCTTCTCGGAAGCCCATCTTTGCCTGAAAAAAAGAGAGAAATGATGGAGCATCATTAGTGATAATTAGTGATGGTAACTCCATTCAGTTGAATGTATATCTAGGCCAACTGGTAGTTGAATAAATGAGAGGGGACCACAAAGCTGTAATTAAAGCACCAGGAACATTTAATGAATCTCACTGGAGGTTCATAGGACTGCCCTTCTAGCTAATTCCCCTGATTAAGTGAAAAGTAGATCCGTAGCATAGAGGTGATAAAGGGAGTATAATTTAAAATGAAACTGCTCCAAGGAATAACCTCTACATCACTCTGGTTCAGAAGAACAACCCTGTAAGGCAAGGGCAACAAGTAGTGCTGTGAGTTGCTTAATCATATAATTAATTTAAATCTTTCATCATGTAAAACTGAAGTCTGAATAGCACAATAGAGTCCTGGTATAGAGAAACTGTAACGAAGGTACAATTGCTCACAAAGATGAAACTAAATCCTGGAGGGATTCATCAGCTATACAACCTGAGGGAAGGGGAACTACTCCCCAAATGTTGCATACATCTACCTAATGAGACACAAGGAAGACTTTCAGAAGCTATTAATTTCTGCCAGGGATTCATCCTTTCTACATGGGCCTCCATCCAGGAGACATAACATCATTGACACACATGGAAGAAGTAACATGAGTTCTTGATCAAGTTCCCGTTATAGCCACAAACTCATTCTCTAAGTTTAAGGGACCTACTTTTTCCTGTATTACCCTGAGCCACAAACCTACAACTTCCAATTTTCCCACATCCAGTATTTATGGCCCAAAATTTGTATTCTGCCTATGAAGCAGCTATTCCCATTACTGTACAAACACAACAGAGACCTGAGAAATAAGGTTTTTAAAAGTAGCTTGAGACTTCCATCTGGTTCTAACTGGCAAGTAAGATGAGTTTTCCTCTCCCATGCAGAGTCAAATAGGTTAAAATTTGCAGAAAACTAGATTTTCCTGCTTAACTTCCTTCTTGCCATAACATCAATTTTGTGGAGATGATGAAAGTAAAGAGTCCTTCCAAGAAGAAGGAAGTCTTTCCACTGGAAAGATCCTTATCAACTCTGATTGGGAAGGAGAAAGATAAAGATAATGATATTCCCCATTCATCACAGACTCCAGAAGTTGCTGAGAACCCTGGAAAAGCAGTCATCTTATTAATCAGACTTTAGTGAGAGAGTCTAACTACAATTTCTCTTCATTTATAAACATATACCTGAGAATGCACTTTAATAACAACAGCAGGATATCTGCGTTTTGAGTGCAGGCATCTGAAGAGAAAAATTAACATAAGTGAAATACAGTCTCCTGAGACCAGAAGAGTCTTCCTCTGTCTAAATCAAGAGAAATTCATTTGCTTCAGTTGTCCCCAGCACTCATCTCTAACATGTGCTAGTGTGATGTCTCATTAAGTTGAGAAAAATAGCCATATCCTCCCCAGAATCTTTATCTAGAAAGTAGCTAGAAAAATTCTCTGTACCCCCAATGTAGATTTCTCTTCTCTCATTCCACGGCAAACTTTTCCAAACATAGCCTCTAACATACCATCATCTTTTGGGAAACACTGTTGTACATTGAATAACGGGAGGAGGTGCCTTCCACAAGGGAGTCAGCTTTGAAGTCATTGCTGAAGGAGCTAGACACAGGTCTTTTCTCCTCATTCTCACTGTCAGATCCACTTAGGCTTGTGGAAGACTCTGAAAAAGAAAAAAAAACATATTTAGGAAAGTTATGATAGACCAGGATTTCATTTATTTGTTGAACAAATATTTAAGAACTACTGACAGAATCAGAGATCTGGAAAGGACCCTAAGAGTTTATTTGATCCAGTCCGCAGACTGAGGAACAGAAAATCAGAAAGGCTACCTACTTGTCAAAGCTCACACAGATTTAAGAGGCAAAAGAGCAATGGGAAAAGGAAAAAGAAAGACTAGAACCCAGGTCATCTATCCTACCATATTCTTTTCTCCTACTACACCAAGATGTTTCTTAAGATGTATTGAGTTGTTTTTTTAAAACCCCAGTTACTGGGGTAAGGACTCACTATCTGACAAAAACTTCTGAGAAAAGTAGACAGCAATTCAAAAAGATACTTGGTTTAGATATAAAACTTATATCAAGCAAACCAGAGAAGCAAGCAAGAAATTACCTTTCAGAGCTATGCTGAGGAAGAATACGTGACCAAACGAGAGATAGAAAGATCACAGAAGATAAAGTGGAAGACTCTATATAAAATTTAAAAGGCTTTACACAAATTACAGCTAATATTAGAAGAGAAAGTTAAACTAGGAAAAAAAAATCTTTGCAGCTACACTCTCCTGTAAATATTTCATTTCCAAGATGTATACGGAAATGATTCAAATTTATAAGACTAAGAGTCATCCTCAATTGATAAATGGTCAAAGGATATGAACAAGAAGTTCTCAAGTGAAGAAATCTAAGCCATCTAGAGCTACAGAAATGGAAAAATGGAAAAAATACTCCTAATGACTAATGATTAGAGCGACGAGAATTAAAGGAACTCTTGAGGTTCCACCTCATATCCATCAGATTAGTAAAGCTGACAAAACAGGAAAACTGGGGGGGCTTCGGGAAAACAGGCACATCAATGTATCGCTGGAACTGTGAATTGCCCAACTACTCTGGAAAGCAATTTGAAACTATAACCAAACTGTGCGTATCTTCTTTGATAGCACTACTAAGTCTATATCCCAAAGAAAGCAAATTAAGAGGAAAAGGTCCTACATATACAAAAATGTTTATAGCAAGTTTTATTGTAGTGACAAAGAACTGGAAACTAAGGGGATAGCTGATGGCTGGGGAACAGGTGAACAAATTATAATAACAAATGTAATGGAATGACATTGTGCTATAAGAAATGGGTGAAAGAGAAAACCTGGGAAGGCTGGTATGAAATAATACAAAGTGAGGGGCAGAAGGAGAACAATTCATAACAAAAAAATTTTAAATGAAGTTTTGAGAGACTTAAGAAACCTGATCGATACAATGATCAATTATGATTCCAGAGGACCAATGATATAATGAAACGCACATTTTTGAACATAGTTAATACGGAAATCTGCTTTGCTTAACTATATATATTTATTATAAGGGCTTTGTTTCCTCCAGGGGTGAGGGTGGGGGGTAAGAGAAAGTGGTTGGGGAAATTTAAAAAAAAATGTTTAATAACTGGATGGAAAAAAAAAAGAGCTAAATGGGTTGAGTGTACCCCAGTAAGGAATGGTAAAGCAGATAAATATTTCATATTTCATAAGAAATTGCATTTCCCACCAGGTCTACAGTTCACGTCAGGACAAATGTGGTCCTTTTTTTTTTTTAAACCTGTTGCCTCCCCTCAGTGCCTAGCAGAATGATGTAAAGGGAAGGCATCATTCCACCAGGCGGGACCTGCTTACATCCTGGAGCCTAACAACACACAGGCAATAACTGCTTCTCTCCAGAACCCTCCCTCTTCCCCACTACTGCAGTGCTCCTCCCATTGCTCTTAGATGATGTGCAGGTGCAGAGTACTAGTTCTCCTAACCCTATAAAGTAATTAAAACAAAAAGAAATGCAATTTTAAAAGAAACAGTTTTTCACAAATCAAACGTGCTTAAGAAAAAACAGGTTTAGTTAGAATAGGTGTTAAAGACTAAGATCCTTAAAGGGACTTCTTGGAATTACCAAGGTTTTAGAGAATGACAATGCTGTTTATTATACCCAACTTCACTTTAAAACATAACATTTTCTCGCATAAAGGTGGCAAGAGGAAGCAGTTCTATGGGAGGAGGGGAGAGGGCAGGTGAGGGGGGAATGAGTGAACCTTGCTCTCATCAGATTTGGCCTGAGGGGGAATACCATACATACTCAGTTGGGTATCTTACCCCACAGGAAAGAAGAGGGAGGAAGATAAAAAAAAAAAATAAAAGGCGGGGGGGGGGGGGGGGGGGGGGGGGGGGGGGGATGATGGAGGGGAGGGCAGATGGGGGTGGAGGTAATCAAAACAAACACTTTGGAAAGGGGACAGGGTCAAGGGAGAAAATTCAATAAAGCGGGATGGGTTGGGAAGGAGCAAAATGTAGTTAGCCTTTCACAACATGAGTATTGTGGAAGGGTTATACATAATAATACATGTGTGGCCTAGGTTGAATTGCTCAACTTCTTAGGGAGGGTGGGTGGGAAGGGAAGAGGGAAGAGAATTTGGAACTCAAAGTTTTAAAATCAGATGTTCAAAAACAAAAAAAGTTTTTGTATGCAACTAAAAAATAAGATACACAGGCAATGGGGCATAGAAATTTATCTTGCCCTACAAGAAAGGAAGGGAAAAGGGGATGAGAGGGGAGGGGGGTGATAGAGGGGAGGGCTGACTGGGGAACAGGGCAACCAGAATATAAGCCATCTTGGAGTGGGGGGGAGGGCAGAAATGGGGAGAAAATTTGTAATTCAAAATGTTGTGAAAATCAATGCTGAAAACCAAATATGTTAAATAAATAAATTTCATTTAAAAAAAAAAAAAACATAACATTTTCCTTTTCCTTAACTGCCTATAGCTGGAAAGGCCTATCACTATGTTTATAACTTATAAGCCATATGTAAGGATATTTGTCCATAAATGAAAGAAAAGGCATTGGGTAACGAAATATTTTCCCAAGGAAAAGGAAAGAGTTATAAAAAAAGGAATTAAAAGGAATGTGTGAATGTATGAAAAAGAAATTGATAAACCTGTGAATGGGTACATCCATTCTGGAAAGCAATCTGAAATTATACACAAATTTATTAACCAGTGCATGCCTTTTAATTCAGCTATACCTATACCCAAGAGATCAAAGAAAGAGGACAAAGTCCTATATGTACAAAAATATTTAGAGTAGCTCTTTATGTGGAGGCAAAAAACTAGAAAATGAGGAGATGCCCATCCATTTGGGAATGGCTGAACAAACTATGGCACATAAATAAGATGGAATACTATTGCGCTATAAGAAATGAGGAAATAGATGATTTCAAAGAGATGCAGAAAAACTTGTGTAAATGGAAACAGAGTGAAATGCGCAAAATCAAAAGAAAAATCTATGCTAAAACATCAATACTATGAAAACATTTTTGAAGACTTTTATAAACTGATGAAAATGATCAGAACTAAGTACAATGCATACAATAACATCATAAAGACAAATGACTTTGAAAGCTATAAAAGAACTATGATGAACACAGGGATCATTCATAATTTCACAGGATCACCTACTGGCAGATAAGTGATAGGCTCGCGGTCCAGAATGAGACAAACATGTTTTTTTTCAATCTGGCCAATGAAGGAATTTGTTTTTCTTTCTTTTTCAATGGGGTAGAATGTGGGGACGGTAAATAGATTTGTTAACTTAAAAAGCAAAACAATAAAAATAAAAAAATAGATGGCTAAAGAGAAGAAATTGCCTGAGGTGGAATGTAGAGTTTAAATCATAAAACTGTATAGAGGGAAAGAGTGGAAAACAAAATATATATGTATATATGATTCCCTTCAAAGAAAATACATACAGGCGCAGTTAAAAGAAGGTGTTTGGTCAACAAATGTCTTGCATTGACCACCAGGTGGCACCACAAACTAAATCAGCTTGGGGGCAAGGTGGAGAGGGCAGAGTCAATCATTGAGCATTTATCAATGATCTAAGGGGTGGAATAGAAGTAAAGGAAGATAAAGCATAACCACTACTCTTACAAGCAGGTCTCCTCTACTCCATTACAACTTTGGCAAAGTATGAGTGTCCACATGTGTGGTTTCTCTTTCGTTTCATTTAGTACCAAGAAGTGCCATGACATTCTTAGCTAGAAACATGTAGAAATGTAAACAGTCATTTAACTTAAATTGCCTCTGAAACACTTCCCTTTATAATAGCTAGGGTCTTAAGACTCAAGGGGCTAGAGGACAAGGATTGACAGTTTGAATCCTAGAAATGTGAATGGCATCGATCTTAATGGTACATGGAGTATTTGTGGGACAAACCAGAAAAGCAGCCCAGAAAGAGGACGACAACAACTACTCAGTCAACAACTTTCATCCCCTATTTTCTCCTTCTTTACTCCAGTATCTGATGAAGAAGTGGCCCCTTTCCTAGCCAAGACCAACCCCTCTATTTTTACCGCTGGGCCTGTCCCCTCCCATCTTTCTCCACCAGTCTGTCCATTCAATCATCTCCCCTTTCATCTTCAATTTCTCCCACTCTACTGGCTCCTCTGCTGCCTAGAAAATGTCCAGTGTCCCCCAACTTTAACAACTTTAATTTGATCCGACCACCTCCTCAAGCTATCATCCTATATTCTCTATCCATTTTTCAGTCAAACTCCTAAAAATAAAAGTTGTCTACATTTCTGATCTCCACTTCTCCCTTCACTCCCTTCTCATCCCTTTGCCACCCAGTTTCTATCCTCAGAGGATTGTAGAGTTGGAAGGAGTCTTAGATCATTTAAGTCTAATTCTCTTATCTTCCTGATGAGGAAACTGAGAGAGGTGAAATGACTTGACTGAGGTCACCGAGTTATTAAAGTGGCAGAGTTAGTATTAGAACTCAAGTCATCTGACTCCAAACACAGCACTCATGCCTGAACTGAAACTGTCCTCTCCAAAGTTACCAAAAACATGCATAGAGCTCCTTGCAAATTTAAACTGATATATAAATGTTGGCTATTATCATCTCAATTATCAATCCAGTGAAAGACCTTTTGTTAGCACTCATCCTCCCTGCCCTCTCTATGGCATCTGACCATCTACAATAAGTACCTTTACTTCCTCTCTTCTCAATCTCTTAACTCCCCATGGTTTGACTTTCAACCTATCATCCAACTGAACCTACTCTCTCCAAAGTTATTAATGATCTCTTAATTGCCAAATGTAATGGCCTGTTCTCAATCCTCATCCTTCCTGACCTCTCTTTGCAGCTTCTTCGATCACCCTCTTGATATACTCTTCTCTCTAGGTTTGTGTGATGCTGCTCTCTCCTGGTTCTCCTCCTGTTGGCTCTTCACCCATATCACACCCAGTAACAGTGGGACTACCCCACGCTCTGCTCTGGACCCTATTCTCTCTATATACTACTTCACTTGGTGATCTCATCAATTCCTATAATTTCAATTATTCCTATGCAGATGACTCTCAGATCTACTTGTCTAGTCCTGTCTCCAGCTTTACATCTCCAACTGTTCTAGACATCTAGAACTGGATGTCCCATAGATCTTAAACTCAACATGTCAAGATTTAATTTGCTGTCCTTCTCCCAGAACATTTCCCCTCTTCCTAACTTCTCTATTATGGTTGAGGGTATCACCACCCTCCCAGTCATGCAGGCTCAGAATCTAGGTGTCATCCTCAACTCTTCACTCTCTCTTACTCCCCATCAAGCGATCAAGCCTTGTTGTTTCTACCTTCACATGAACCCTAATATACTCCTCCCTCCTCCTCTGACACTGCTACCATCCAGGTTACAGGCCCTCATCACCTCAAACCCAGACTATTCCAATAGCCTGCTGGTTGGTCTCCCTGCTTCACAGTCTCTCTCCACTCCAATACCTCCACCACTCAGCTGTCAAAATGACCTTCCTATCAATTGGGGCATGTGATTATGATGGAATACTATTATGCTCTAAGAAATAATGAGCAGGATGCTCTTAGAAAAACCTGGATTTACATGAGCGAAAGTGAAATGTACAGCGATATTGTGAGATGATCACCTGTGAATGACTTAGCTATTCTCCACAATACAACGATCCAAGACAACTCAGAAGGACTTAGGATGAAAAATGCTATCCATTCCCAGAGAAAAATACCTTTTTTACTTTATTTTTCTTGAGATTGGGTTTTTTTTGGTCTATGTTTTCTTTCACAACATGACTAATATGGAAATGTTTTGCATGACTACACATGTATAACCTATATCAAATTGCTTGCCTTCTCAAGAAGGGAATTGGAGAGGAGGAAGGAAGGGAGAGAATTTGGAACTCAAATTTTAAGAATGAATGTTAAAAATTGTTTTTACATGTAACTGGGGAAAATAAAATACTAAATAAGTTTTTAAATTGATCTTCCTAAAAAACAGGGATGATTATGTTATCTCCTCTAATTCAATAAACTCCAAGAGGTCCCTACTGCTTCCAGGAAAAATATAAAATATTCTGTTTGGCTAATAAAGTCCTTCATAACTTGGCCCCTTCCTACCTTTCCAGTCTTCTTACACCTAACTTCTCTTATGTACTCTAAAATCCAGTGAAACTGCCCCTTCCTTGGCTATTCCTCAAACAAAACACTCTATTTCCTGACTCCAAGCATTTTCATTGGCTGCTCCCCACACCTCAAATGCTCTCCCTCTTCCTTTCTCATTCCTACTTTCCCTGGCTTCTTTCAAATCTCGGCTAAAGTCCTCACCTCCTGCAAGATCGTTTTCCAGTCCTCTTAATCTCAATGTCTTCCCTCTTACATAAGTTTATCTTTGTCCATTTTATCCTGTATAGATCTTGTTTGTAAATAGTTGTTTAGACTGTGAGCTTGACAGCAGGGACAGTCTTTTGCTTTTCTTTGTGTCCACAGAATTTAGCACAATGTCTTACACAAAGAAGGTGCCTATATTTCAATATAATAGTTTCCTTTATAGTCCCATTTTATGCGCAATCAAAAATATAATTTTAAGAAAGGGTCTATAGGTTTCATCAGCTTGCCAAAAGGGCCATTACCACAAAAACAGTTAACAACACCATCCCCATAATTTTATAGATGAGAGAACTGAAGTCCAGAGAGGTTAAGTGATCTGGCTAAGTTCACTCGGTGAACGGTGAATGGCAGAGCCAGGATTTAGGCTGAGGTTCTCTGACCCCAAAAACAATGCTCTTCCCACCACACCATGTATTTCGTGTAGACCTCAACTGCCCAATTAAAACACACGTTCTATAAGGACAAGCTCTATTTTCTATTTAGCTTTGTGTTCTAAGAGTACCAAACACAAGAGCTGTTTAATACATACTTGTGGACTTGACTCAATGAGCAAAGTACAGTCTAGTAAACACCAATATACATGAACATGCTTGACAGTACACAACCCCTTTATGATGGTAAATGCAGCCAGTCTCTCTCCTCTTCCATCTCCATCCTACCTCAAAAGCAGGCTCTACTTTTACCAGTTCTCTCAGTAAGATTTGGAGAACAGGATGGCAGAGGACCAAAGATGAACTTCCACACCTAGAGGAATACCTGATAGGCTGTCTTGTCTGCCTCTCAAGAATGGAGCTTAACTGTGAAGTGCTGACCTGAAATAGCGCCACTACAACACCAGGCAAGCAAGCCATTACCATTTACCCCTGGCAAACACACAATGACCAATAAAGCCAGCCAGACCCCAAAAATTATAGTGCCTGAATACAGAATTCGGCTTTGGAAAAATGACTTGGTAAAAGTGCCGCAACAAATAAAGAAAACTACCTCAAAGCAGGATATTGCCTCGCACGGCAGATGGATGTTCTGAGTTCCTCAGGGCTAGGCAGGAATTAGCACAATAAGCAAAATAAGCATTTGCAAATCACAGGAATTGAAGGAAAAGAAGAAAAGTGTCATGGCTGCAGACAAAACCTAAGATCAGGTTTAGTCCACCAGATCTGAAAAGAATTAAGCAAACACTTTGAATAGACAATTCTGTAATAGGGATATAAATTAAACGGAGTGATAAGTAAGGTTAGTCTATTAAAATCATTAATTTTGCTAAAAACTTGCCAAAGATGGTTGGCAGACTCATCTACCTCACCAGAAGCTTACCTATTATAACTTATCAGAGAATTTTTAAAATTATTTAAGATTTTCGTTTAAGATCATTTCTCCTCTACTTGGAAAAAACCATAACTGTTGGGGCTTCAGGGAGAAAGAGACAAGCTCACTTTAAAGGAGAGGCAGAGATGTCCCAGCAAGTTCTTCCAGAGAGCAACAGAGCAAGATGGTAGAAATCCCAGGAATAAAAATTACAACGACAACTCAAAGAAAAGGGCAACTCCTCCTACAACTAAGAATCACCAAGGTGAATAGCACGCAGATAGAAAAAAGTAAATTATGGATTTTAATAAATGTCATATCCTAGCTTACAATCGCCACGGAACAGTCATTTCTGCTCAAAGACTCCATTTCTCCTGCACTCCAAACAAATAGCATCTCATTAAAGCAATTTAAACAGATACCGATAAAGGAAGTTTTTGATTAAGGTCATGAATCTGGGCTGACGGAAAAGCAATAGTTTCAGGGCAAATAACCCACGTAGGAAGGAACTAAATTTCACTGGGGGTGGGGGGTGAGAAGGAAGGAGATTATCAGGTGCAAGTGGCAGATGCCATCATAATGTGAAGTTGCTACAGATGGAACAGACAGAAGCCCATATTCAACGAGTGACATAATGAAAGAGTCAATTGAAAGGATACTGCTAGAAAAGAGCCAGAGTTTCAGAGCTCTTGGTAACAATTTCCTCATATGGAGAAGTATATTGGTCTTATCTTTACCCCAAAGGGACTTTATTTCAGAGCAAATTTACAAGAGGTCATACTCTTGAAAATGTCTTAGATGTCCTATATCTCAAGGGTCTACGAGTTAACACTTCACATAGACAGGACTCTCCCTTTCCATCACTATGTCCTTTACCAGAGAGTAAACTCTAACCTGGAAGCTGCTTCATTATTATTATTATGTAAATAAGTTGATTAATTTTTGGAAACAACAACAAATGATTCTGGACAGGAAAAAAAATGGCCAAAATCTACACTTTCTTCACTGCTGTCAGCAAAAAGCATCCCTCAAACATTTATACGCCAAAATAGCATGTCCAGGTGGAGCTAGTCGAAGGGCTGGGTTTGATACATGAACTTGTGTAAATGTCCTACATGCACACCTCCATGCATGACCACCACAAACACAGACGAGATGTGCACTTTCTGGAGAGCATTGTGAGGGTGAAGTATGCAATGGAATGTAAAAGAGGAGCCTTCAAAGTCTGTAATACAACCTCAAGCACAGATTAAAACTGATTTGTGGGGAAAGGTAAGGTATGTTAAACACCTGAGACTTTCTGGAGAAAGGTATTGCTGTGTTATTTCTTCTCCTGGGAGAGGCCAGGTTACATCACTCATGTTATTTTCATTTCTCCAAGTGCAACAGCAGGGCACTAGGGCTTCCTCAAGAAATGGAGAGTGCCTGGCACGATGCATTCTGGGACACACCTTTTCTTTGATTCTCATCTCTATAGTAAAAGGGTTTTGGCACCTGCCCTGTTTTCTGGGACTGACGCAGCCAACTGGTAGTTCTAGGCCTGCTGGAAAGCGCCCCGCCAGCTGCCCCACTAATTCACCTTCAGACCCTCCTATATACACAGAAGGAAGATTCCATTAGGGTCTGCAGGACAAGACATTAACTCCTAGAAGTCTAAATCTACTGAGTAAAACCGAGGAGTAGCTAAGTGGCACAGCAGATAGAATGCCAGACCTGAAGTCAGGAAGACTCATCTTTCTGAGTTCAAATCCAGCCTCAGACACCCACTAGCTATGTGTGACCCATAGGGTCACTATAAGCCAAGCCAATTAACCCTGTTTGCCTCAGTTCCTTATCTGTAAAATGAGCTGGAGAAGGAAATGGCAAACCACTGCAGTATCTTTGCCAAGAAAACCCCAAATGGAGTCATGAAGAGTTGGACACAAGCGAGACAACAACAAAAAAACTGAGAAAGAAAGAAAAAAAAAATTTTAATTGACAATTACATTTTCAGGATCCTTAAATTTAACAGAGGTTCCTTGACTTTATTATAAACAAAAAAATCATGCCTTTTGCATCAAGATGGGAATTGTCACTTTTGTAACAATCATCCATGGTCTATTCAGAATCAGCTTTGCTTCAGCCTGCTGCCAACCTAGCTCATGGCTTCTCCTCTCTTCCTTACAAATTCTGTAAGTCTGAATATCATCACTAACTTCTGGGAAAGAGGCAAACTTTTCTTTTCCTAAACTGTCTATAGGACAAACCAAAGAAACACAAAGACTTTTTCTTTCCCCATTTATCAGTGCCAGCTGCAACACATAGAGCCTGTTCTCACTCATCCTGAAATTATCTTGATAGCACAAATGGCACACACATCTAGCTGATACACATTATAGAGAAAAAACAGAAACGGTCTCTTAGCCTGGACCATGGCCACACCAACTGCTTTATTATTTTTACCACCTGGGAAGTTTCTCCTCTCTGGACCAGCTTTCTCGGTAACATCTGATGTTAAAGTGCCCCTCAATTGGCCTACCACTTGTTAGTAAACTGTATTTTCTACCACCCTCGACTGGTGCGTCACACCCTTTTGGTCACCAATCTGTTACCAAATTTCATTCCAGTTTACCAGTGATTCGGGAGAGGATCCAAAACATGAAGCTATTGGCAAGTGAAATCAAATGCAAATGAATTTCCTAATTTGTTTGGTATTTGAGATATATCCAGACACTAAAATTCACAAAGAAAATGGATGCTGTAAATTTCAACAACCCTAAAAATGGACAAAGAAAGAGAGTGATTCCAACCAGATCAGTGAGATACTTTGCGCTAAATGCAAACAATGAATACAGTGCTGCTCCAATACTGTTTACTGCTTTTAAACTGCAGCTACAGGGGAAATGGGTAAGTAAATGTTAAAAGCTGAAAGGAATGATGCCAGATCCCTGAAGCTAACCATCTCTCTTCCTCTCCCCAGGATCATCAATGACTTCCAACTCCTGGTTTTACACACAATACTCAATGATCATCCCACCTTGAGGAAGTCCAAGAGAGTAAAAGAGCGTCCCAGTTAGAAACTAACACAACTATCTACAGAACAGATAATTTTTGGAAAAACCTTTCAACTTAGACCTATAGGTAGAGAGATACTTCAATCAGGGGAATGGCAACAGGAAAAGGAAGTCTACCTCCAGGCTTAAAAAACCAATTCTGCTTAAGTCCTTCTTTCTCTGAACAACTGGCCCAGTTTCCCATAAGGAATAACAGGCTGTAGATTTTCCAGCACTCAGTCATCAGCATTCCCAACAGCCAGGCTTCACATTATGTTGGCAGCCTTACCTTGTGGGCCATGATTGCCAAAAGGAGGGGGTTCCTCATCGGACGTGGAACTGAGGGTCAAGCCCAGCTCAGCCGCTCTTTTCTTTTGCTTCTTTTGGGGGCTGCTGAACTCTCCTTCGCCTCTTCTCTTCATTGTCACTGCAACCACAAACAGCAGTTAACTCCCTCTGGTTCATGAACAGGAGGTAATAAAGTTTGGGGGCACAAACACATAAACCGTGTAAGGGACACAATCTAACATTTCTGATCATCTTCCAGAGCCAACACTCCAATGACCTTCTTTTGGAATGAGCCTCAGAAGATGCCAGCCAGGATCTGGTTCTCATTAGTAATTATCAATTTTATGCGTATTTTTAAAAATGCAACACAGACCCAGAGGTGGCTGTAACATCAATGCCAGGTTCTTCACCCAAAAAGTTTCACGTTAATTCTCCGTCTCCTAGCAGTTACTATTCACACAGAGAGTTCCTATTTTTTTTCATTCTATTGAATGGTACATTAGGATTCAATCTGTTGGGATGGGTGACGAGAAGGACAAATTTACATCTACTAACAGCAAGGGCTCTGCAAAAACAATTGTATAGTCACTGTTACTTTTACTACTGACAACTGATTTTTGGCTTCTTTCCACGTGAGCTTAAGCAGGCAGGAGTTAGCAAACTTCTGACAATCGCAGCAGCACTCTATCCACCGGTTGGTGCAAGCTCTTTGGATGTGAGGTTGGCACACAGCCACCCTACACAAATGGCCTAAGCGCACGTCAAGCCCCTATCATTTATTTACAGTTAGGTACTAAGGGAAAAAAACATCAGAGAGGCAGGGCAGGCAATGACGTCCCAGCATCTTAACAGCACGCTCATCTTCACTGAGGAGGACGCCCAGGCTCATGGATTGTGGTCCACAGCTGCCCCATCCCGGGCACGTGGGAAAAGGGAAAGTGAAGAAGCAGCCACAAGGCCCAGAAAGCTCCAGACTGCATTGCTAAGGGCAGGGGCCGACTGGGGCTGCGGGTCTTGGTCACAACGGATCGGGGGCACTGACAGCAGCCAGCGGGTGAGCAGGCCAAGGCTCGCGGCCATCGCTCACCAATGACACCTCCTGGAGCCCTCATCAGTTTACCTGTCTCTCTACCCTTAGCCAGTTATAGTCTCATCCCCTCCCATGGGGGGAGGGGGGGGCAAGCAGAAACTCCGCCTGAGATGAGCGGTAAGAAGGGTCGATACTGGAGCCTCTGGGGTCCCCCAAAACCCTAAAGGCCCGCGCCGTGGGAGGGGCTCAGTGATTAGGGGTAATCCTGGCCATGGTACTGTACCCCCAAAGGATGTCGGGTATTAGGAGGTTAACCCAACCAAGTCTAGAGCCGCTTCCTATCTAGATGGGGGGAGGGGGGGTGGACGATAGAAGTGATGCTAAAACTCTAGGATGTCAGAGCTCCAAGGGACTTCCGAGGAGGTCATTTTATCCAATCTTCTCACTTTACAGATGAGGGCCCCGAGGCCCAGAGAGAAAAAGCAAAAGCAAAACGGATGAGCAGATGGTTCTATCCCGGTCTACCTGAGCGGGAAAAGGAGCTATTAATTCCAGCTTCCTCGCCGGAAGGTTCAAAGTAACTCTTACGGACTTGGACCCTATTCCCCAACCCCTCTATCCCCACCTACCCGTCCCCAGAAGAACGGGCAAGAGAGAAGAAGGATGCTCTTCCAGAGTGGAGCATCGAATGTGAAGGAGGCGGGGGCGCTGGGAGGGTGAAGAGAGGTGCTGCCAGGAACAGAGGAGGGCCTCTGTAAGAAAGGGAAGGCAGCGTTAAATGAGAAACGCCGGAGAAGAGAAGGAGAGGTGATGGCAGAGGAAAGGACGGGGGGCGGGGGGGGGAGAGAAACGGGAGGAATAAGAAGGTGGGAGGAGGGGGAGAGGGTCACCGGGGGCGGGGGTGGAGGCCGGGAGCAAGGGGAGACAGGAGGGGGGGGGGGCCCAGGTGTGCGGAGCGGCTGGAGAGAGGCCCGAGACGGGGAAGAGGCCGGGAGGAGAAGGACGAGAACCAGAAAGGAAAGCACAAGGCGGGCGCCGTGCCCGGGCCGGCGGAGGCGGGTCGGGGAGCCGGGCCTCTCAGTCGGCCCGCCGTGAGCCAGAAGGCGAAGCCAAGCCCGCCCCGACTCCCTCCCGCCCTGGCCGCGCCCGCGCCCGCGCTCCGGCACTCACGCTGCGGGGTGGGGGCGAGCTGCCGGGGAGGGGAGAGGGGGAGGGGGCGTCAGGCCGCCAGATCGCGCCACCGCCGCCGCAGCCGTCGCCGTCGCCGTCGCCGTCGCCGTCGGTCGACCCCAGTTTCGTTTCCTCACAAAAGCCGCCCCCGTCGCGGCGTGACGTCACGCACCCGGCCTGGCTGCGGCGCCTCATGATGACGTCAACGGGGACCTTGCCGGCCCCTCCCGTCGTAGAACAGATTGTGCCATCACCTCCGTGGCGGTTTCAATGAGTTCCGGTAGGCCCTTATCTGAAATACCCACCCACTTCTTCCGCCTCCCCTGCAAGGCGGCTAGGTGGCGCAGTGGTAGAGCTCCCCGTCTGGGGCCAGGAACATCTGAGTTCGAATTCAGCTAGGTGATTGAAGCAGGCGCTGTAACTGCTGTCTGCCTCAGTTTCCTCAACTGTTCAAAGGGGATCATTTATCATAATAGGAGGATCAAATGAAGTCATGTACCGCAACTTTGTCAATGGACCTGCATTTGGTTTCCAGTGCTTTGTTGTCACCAAACAAGAGCTACTGTAAATACGTGCACTTGTGGTGTAATCTGAATGGAGAACTTTACCAGTCTTTGTCAATGTCGAGGAAACGTGTCCTGCACTGAAGTCTACCGGCTTTCTTCTTATCAAGCCCTAACCAAGGCTAAGTGGAGATGCCCGAACAACTCAGGAAGCAATCCTCCCGGAAATCAATCAATCAAACAATAGGTGACGCCGTAGCGTGCCGGGCCTGGAGTCGGGAAGATTCATCTCACTCACTAGCTGGGTGACCCTGGGCAAGTCACTTCACCCTGTTTGCCTCAGTTTCCTCATCTGAAAAATGAGCTGGAGAAGGAAATGGCAAACTGCTGAGAAAACCCCAAAAAGGGTGACGAGTCACGACTGAAACAACAAGAAACATTTAAATCTTCATTAAGTATGCACCTGGCATTGTGCTAAGTGCCGAGGCTCCGAAAGAGGTCAAAGACAATCCTCGCCCTCCAGGAGTTTACAATCTAATGGAATTAGAGCCACAGTGATTAATTCGACTATACGCTTTACCTTTTTGCCCTCAACACTTGACCAGATTGAATGGTTTAGGGAAAAGAAAGTTACTATTTTTCTGTTTGACGCATCAAAAACTTGTTACCTAAACTTGGCACCCTTGTTAATTCATAACAAAAGAATTCTGTCTTTGTTCTTGAGCACAATAAATTGAAAGCAGAGAACTTGGGTCAGATTTTCAAAAGCATGACGGATCTCTATCCCTATAGGTTTCTCATTCGCAAAGCGAAGGTACTTAGAATTTAATTAATAAGTCCTTTTGTTTCTGAGAGATGTGCAAAAACACAAGAGTACTGAATTTTTCTTTCACAAACTTAATGTTTTTCAAAGTGCTTTCATGTGTATTGTCCCTTTAGTCTCCACAAAGCACAGAAGTAACTGGGTAGTGTCAGGTCAAGGACAAATTCCAAGACTTGAAAAGATTTTAGAAAGAAGAGCCAGAAAAACTTGTGCCCCCCTCTTGAAATTGTTAATTGTTAAGTCTGCGCAATATATAGAATATAATTGTTAAGTCTTACAATACATAGAGTTCAAACCAGGGCGTAAGGACAAACAGCTGGGTAGCTAGCCAGCATGGAAGCAGTTAGGCACTTCCAGAAAAGGGTAAGGTTTCTTGAGATGCACATCAGCAGGTAAATGCAAACATTCAATATAATTTTGTGGTTGTTTAGTCATTTTCAGTCATGTCTGACTCTTTGTGACTCCTCTTTGGCTTTTTGGGGTTTTTTGTTGTTTTATTATGTTTGTTTTTTGGCAAAGACACTGACGTGATTTGCCATTTTCTTCTCTAGCTCATTTTATAGATGAGGAAACCGAGACAAACAGAGTTAAGTGACTTGCCCAGGGTCACACGCAGCTAGTAAGCAATATAATTTGGGTGAAGCTAAAACACAAGCTATTAGGGAAGCCATGACCTCAGTTCCCTAGAGCGTCTCAGCATGCCGTATTATTTCGGGTTAGGCAATTTTCTAGCCATATAAAGCTGGGTTCAAACAATATTAATAATTAACAAAGTATTCCCCCCCAGTAGTAATCTAACAGCAACTCAGGAAAAATGGTGCAGTTTTTCATCATTTGCAGTCCTTTTGCAATTTCAGAATATATGGAATGGCTTTTAAAATAAGTGTAAATACTCATTAGTGACTAGAAATTTGGAAATTACACCTTTGCTATAGAGTTTAACAGGTCGTACTGTGGTACTGGAAAAATCAGTTATGGCTAAGGAGAACCCTTCCCCCAGCCCCTAACTAAAACCCCAGTTCGCATAATGAAGAATGGACTCAGACCTTTTTCCGGTTTAGCAAATGTCCCTGGGGCTCCGTGAGGACTCCAAGGATTGTCAATAGATAAGATCATCCCACTTAACCGATAACCAGTCAGAATCTGTGATCTGTCAGGGCCTTTGTTCCTGTACCCCCAGACCACCCTTTGACCTGGCATGTAAATTTCAAGAGATAATTAACCACTGCACCCTGTATTTTCTATATAAACTACTTCTTCTCCCCAATTGGGGCCATTTGATTTGGGTTGATCCCCAAATGGACGCCAGCTAATAAATTCTCCATTTAAAACTTATACTCTGTGGCATGTCTCACTTGCTCTTGGTATAACAGTACAGCATAATGTCCACTTCTAATAATCTCATCATACTTGATAGAAAACAATAAAAAATTTTATTCTACTAATACAGGGGTTCTTAGCCTGGGGTCCATGTATTTGTTGCATTTATATTTTGATAACTGTATTTCAGTATAATTTATTTCCTTTGTACTCCTATGTATTTTATTTTATACATTTTGAAACATTCAGACAAGGGGTCCGTAGGCTTTGCCAGGTTGTCAGTGGGGTCTATGGCACACACACAAAAAAAGGTTAAGAAACCCTACATTCATATGATAAAGGTAACCAGGAAGAATAAAAGGAACAAGAAAAGGTCTCTCTCCATCATCTCAACAATTCACATCCATCTTCCTCCCTCTGTCACTAAATGTACTATAACTGCTCTGAGTGACAGAAGCCAAGGATAAAATTATACTAACGAATAATGCCTAAATCTGATTCAAATGTTTTCTTTTCTTGGCTGCTAGATGACTTTTATGTCAAGACAATAAATCAAATTTCATGGTAGGATCTAAATGTTCTGCTTCATAGGAATTAATGTAGACCAGGGGTTCTTAACCTGGGGTCTATAAACTTTTTTTAATAATTTTATAACTATTTCAATATAATTGCTTTTACTCTGTAATCCTACATATTTTATTTTATGCCTTATTTTTTATTCTTAAATATATATTAAATACATATCCTTAAGTATATATTTTTATTTCATTATTCTAAGGAGTTTTTTTTAATAAGTCTTACCAAACTGCCAGAGAGATCCATGGCACACACACAAAAAAACCCAACAATAATAATAATAGCATTTATAAAGCTCCCACTATGCACCAGGCACTAAGGTACTAAGAATGCAAAATATCCTGAAACACTTTGTAAATATTATCTCATTTGATCCTTACAACAACCTTGGGAGGTAGGTACCACTATCTCCATTTTAGAGTTGAAGAAACTGAAGCAAACAAAAGTTAAGTGACTTGCCTAATGTCAAACATCTGCTAAGTATCTGAGTACAGATTTGAACTCTTTCCTTTCTGCCTCCAGGACTGGAGAAATCTTTCCACTGCTCCATCTAGCTCTGTACTAAAGTCTGTGACTATTCCCACTTCATAACATATGGAGTGTTTTCCCCCTGGGAAAGTCACTGCTAGATTGTATGAATGATGAATGAGGATGGAGGGGAAGGGTAACATTCTTTTTTTAAATTTTTTTTTAATTAATGTTTTATTATTTAATATTTTTAGTTTTCAACATTGATTTCCACAAGATTTTGAGTCACAAATTTTCTCCCCACTTCTACCCTACCCCCCACCCCAAGATGGTATATATTCTGATTACCTCTTTCCCCAGTCTGCCCTCCCTTCTGTCACCCCACTCCCCATCCTTATCCCCTTTACCCTTACTTTCTTGTAGGGCAAGATAGATTTCTCTAGAAGGGTAGCATTCTTAATGGAAGATTGAAGTGGACAGAAAAAAATAGATCATTTACCTATTTTGACTTTATCTTGGTATAAGGTATAAGATTTTGGTCTATACCTAAGTTTCTGCCATACTGTTTTCCAGTTTTTCCGGCAGTTTTTGTCAAATAATGAGTTTTTGTGCCAAAAGCTTGGATCTTTGGGTTTATCAAACACTAGATTAGGATGGTTGCTGACTACGATGTATTGTGTACCTAATGTATTCCACTGATCTCCCACTCTGTTTCTTAACCAGCACCAGATTGTTTTGGTGATTACTGCTTAACTATACAGATTTAATCTCAAACATTCTTAAATGATATCAACTCCTGGGTGTATGAGCTAAATGTCATTTAGTAAAAGCTAAATGAATTTATGGTAGAAACAACATCTACTTGCTCCCTAAAAAGTGAAGGAAACATCATCTTCAAGACTCAATTGGTCTTGGCGACTAAAGCTTGAAACATTGACATAGCTTCCTCATTTTCTGTATCCTGCCAACCCGACATTCCATTATAGATAATGTAGAGATGGGAGATGTACCCTATGAAATCAGTGCTATGGCTAAGTATATCTCCTTTTGTGAAATGTTACACGGTCTGCAAGTGTCTCATTTCATTCCAGTCCTGACCCTATTCCACTGGACTGGCCCGAGTCAGACCGGGTGAGAACAGAAGTTCTGTTGGGTACTGAGGTATCAGGAAGAGAGTTCTGGGAATATCTGAGGCTGGCTTAGGGTTTTGTCCCAGTGAATATCCCAATATCCTTGACCTCTGCTTCTCCTTTCTCCATCTAGAATGCCTTTCTTACAGTCCCCCCCCCACCCTATACTTGCTAAATCCTATCCATTCTTCAAAACCCTGCTCATGTCCCAGATTCTCCAAGTCCCTTTGCCTGAGCTCTTCCTTCTCTGAATTCCTACAGAATTCATTGAAACCATACAATCTGTAACTCACTTATATGAAGTTTCACGTTGTCTGTTCACTGTCTCAGGCGTCCTTGAGGGCAGGGATCCTGTCTTCCATTTGGGCAATTATGTAGGAAGCAGTAGAATTGGAATCAGAATTTGAGTTGCAGTTCATTGTGTGACTTTGGGCAAATCATCTAACTTCTATCATCCTCAGTTTCTTCGCACACAAACTGGGTATAAAGTGTTACAATATAGTAATTAGGTATGTTAATAATATCAAAAGCATTTTTTAAAAAAGTAAGAGACATGGGGCAGCTAGGTGGCCCTGGAGTCAGGAGGACCTGAGTTCAAATCCGACCTCAGACACTTGACACATATACTAGCTGTGTGACCTTGGGCAAGTCACTTAACCCCAACTGCCCTGCCCCCCAAAAAAAGGTAAGAGACACTGAGGAAAGTTGGGTCAATCTCCTAGGGATATGGAAGAACAGGGACAAGAATGGTACTAAATTAGAAGAGTGTAGCAAATTGGTGCAGTAATAGGACACTGGGCTTGGAGACAGATACTTACTGCTTGTGTGACCCTGAGCAACTCACTTAACTTCTGTTTGCCTCAGTTTCCACAACTACAAAACACAGTTAATAATAGCACCTGACTCCCAGGGTCATTGTAAAGTGCTTTGCAAACCTTAAAATGCTATATAAATGCTAGCTATCCTTATTATTATTATTATTATTTTAATTTCTGTTAGCAGAGGATTCCATGCCAATTAAATCTCATAGGCACCAAAGTAGCATCTTCATGAGATAATAAGGGTCAAATGAGATAATATATGGAAAATACTTTGTGAACCATAAAGCAACATATAAATGTGAAGAATTCATCTATCTACATGTTCTGGGCACAAAATCAGCACTCAATAAATAACTGCTGAGATAGTTTCAGAAAAAGACCAGGAGAACATCATAACATATAATGGCAATATTGTACGATCATCAACTGTGAAAGACTTGGCTATTCTCACCAATGATCCAAGGCAATTCCAAAGGACTTGTGATGAAAAAGTGCTAGCCATGTCCATGGAAGGAAATGATGGAATCCGAATGAAGATCACAGCATACTTTTTTATGCTTTATTTTTCTTGTATTGTTTTTATTTTTGGTGTTGTTTTTTTCAGAACAGGACTAATATGAAAATGTTTTGCATGACTGCACATGTATAATCTATATAAAATTGCTTGCCTTCTCAAGGAGGGGAAGGAGGGAAAGAGAGAATTTGGAATTCCAAATTTTTAAAAAAGAATATTAAAATTGTTTTTACATGTAATTGGAAAAAAATATAAAAATTTACTATGTAAATAAACAAATAACTGAATGGACTCAAGATGAAGCATGTTATCTACTTAGAGGCACTAGGTGGCATCATGAGTAGAACTCTGGTCCTGGAAGTTGGGAAGATCTGAATTCAAATCTAGTGTCAGACCCTTGCTAGCTTTGTGACTTGCACACGCAAGTCACCTCTGCCTGCCTCAGTTTTCACAACTGTAAAGTGGGGATAATAACAGCACCTAACTCTCAGGGTCGTTGTGAGGATCAAATGAGATATTTTTAAGGCTCCTGGCACATAGTAGGTGCCATATAAATGCTTATTCCCCCACCCTTCCCTTCCCCGACTTCAAGACAGAGAGGTTACGGACTCAGAGTGAAGACTGAAACATATTTATTTTGGTACATAGCTAATGGAGGAATTTGTTTTGCTTGACTGTACATATTTGCAATGAGTTTTATTTTTCTTTCTCAGTGGGGAGGAAAGGGGGAATAGGAGAGCAAGAATTTGGAACTGAAAATAAAATAAAAATTGAATGAAAAATAACTGATGATTGATAGACTTATTTAGGGTTGTAAATAGTAATTTTGGAACTAGGGCAAATTCAACTAAAGGGGTAGTGCCTAAAGTGTCACCACTTCTGTGCATGCTCGAGGTAGACTGGAGATGGAGGTCAAGAGAGTTGAGGACATTAAGGAGTAGAGGGAGGGTCTGGAGTTGTTGATAAGCTAGGTCCTGACTCTACTGGGGAGGAGGAAGAAGTGATAAAGTATATGATAAATATGTGTCATTTTTATTTCCTGGTTCCTCCTCTGTAAATTAGTCTATAAATAAGGGCCAGCTCAATTCCCTACACATTCAGTTCATTTGTCTATCAATTGGACTCTTAATCCTGATTTCCAAGACTCTTGCTCCAGGCTATCTTTCCAGTCTTATACTAATTTTTTAATCATACTAGTTTTCTTCAAAAACTCTATATTCCAACTAAACTGAATTAATTTCCGTACTCTGTTCTGATTCTGCCTTCTCACATCTTTTATTTGCACTTTCTTCCATGCCTAGAAATCCCCAGCTCCAATCACCGTCTTTTAAAGACCTTCCCCTCCTTAGAAGGAGAATCCAAGTGCCAACTCCTCCATAAATCGCTGTCTCATCCCTTCTCAAATTTCTCATGGTACTTTGCCTGAATCTTTCCTTTTTAGGTACAAATCTCACTCTCTCTTATATGCGTTATTGGTATACTTGTTTGAACCTGGACAACAAAGGCTTGGCTAGGATGAAGTGAACTTTAGAAGAGAAGTGGTTGCTAAGTGATAGTGGCAAAGGAGGGACTTCAAAGTGGCACTGGATTGAAAGAACTATGCCAATTCTTGCCCCTGGCCCCATGTATAAGGGAGCATGACGGAAGGAGCAGCCAGCCTAGGAGAGGGAGCCCAGAAACATTGATGTCTTCAAAAGAGCTAGATTTCACTGGGCACCAGAAGATGGAAGGATGTGAAAGGAAAAGATCAAAGATGAAAGTGAGCCTATTAACAATAGAAGAGGGTTTCTGAGGGCACTGTGGAAAGCGGGGCGAAAGAAGACAGAGTCTAAGAAGGATTAGGACTGAGGTTATTAGGGGAGTAGAGGCAAACACCATGCCATGTCTTGAATACTGATTCCTATCCTTCCTCTTCACACTCCAAGATGATCCACACTCATTCCAGCTCTGGTCATAATTTGTATTGTAAATATCTTATGTATGTAGGAATTTAATAAATGTTTGTTGAATTGATTTGAACTAAATTAGAAACTTTACTGGCTCTGATTGTCTTACTCACATGCTACTTGGTCCCAAAGTTTAGAACTAGGACCAATGGGTGAGAGGTTACAGAGAAGCCATTTCAAGAACTTCCCTCAGTTTTGGGCTGCCCAAAAGTGCAATGGGCTGCCTTGGGAGGTGGTGAATTCCCTGTCACTCAGGCTCTTCAAAGCTGGCTCACCTTTCTAGGAAATGTAAAGGTGGTTCCTGTTCAAGTATGGATTAGACTAAATGACCTCTAAGGTCTCTTTCAAGTCCAAGATTCTCTGATACTTTGTAGCAACAATTCTGCTAGCAGCTATTGTGGGGGTGAAAGACCAACACAAGCCCCACAACAAGAGCTGCCAGTGCAGGTTCTTTTGATCTGCTTTATTAAGGAAAGCAACATTATTAAGGGGTTAACAATCTTACTTTAATCCAACATACAAATATCATTCACTTAGTTCGGGAGGAAAAGCCAGCAACCTGAACTTCAGAGCAAATAAAAACAAATTACAAACATACACAATGTAAACAGACCAAATCATAATTCATAGTTACCAAAAAGCATCAGCATCTGGGTTCGCAAGTTGTGGGGGGGGTGGTCTTGGGGTGGCTGCCCAGGGTCTCATGCCACTCTTCCAGTAGCTAAGAGCCCCACAAGTCAAAGGCCAACCTTGGATCTTATATACCTGTGTCAGGGCCCAAAGGATTCATACCTAATCAGCAAAAGGAGGTGGGCCTGGGGTTTAGTACCTAGTTAGCAAAAGGGTGTGGGCCTGGAACTTTGTACCTAGTTAGCAAAAGGGTGAGGACCTGGGGCTTTGTACCTAGTAAGGCTTAATCAAAGGCATTTGATCACTTTAGCATTTCTAAACAAGAAAACTGCAAAAAAAAAAAGTCCCACTTTAATTACCAATACATACTTCCAGGACTCTTCCTACTCCTCGACATCAAAATATTAAAGGAATTAATTTTTCAGCCATTTCACAGTTGTTCTAATAGTTTAGAGGTTATTGTTGTTACTTGTCCTTCATTCTCAAAGAGGACCAACGACATCATGAAGGTGATATCTTGACTTACACCTGAATTGGATTTAAGTGAGGCAGGGCTGCACAAAGTCATCATTCACCCTCTCTCCTCCAGAGTCACTGGAGTCTAGTGGCAAGACAAAAGGTCAAGATGACTGACGATGACCCAGGATGCAATAGGTGACCTCAGCCTTTCTAAATTGAGGCCTTTTTCAGTTTAGAGGTAGGGTGTAGGCCACTGATGGAAGCAGGATGAGAAAGTGAAGAAAAGAGTCTGGGACTGCTAACCTATTGACCCAGGAGAAGGCTCTTATCTTTCTTCCTTTAGAGAGGGAGGCACTGGTCTTGTTTGCCCATTCTTAGAAGGGGAAGGGGAAGGGAAGGCGAAGAGAGAGAGCAGCAGTCGCCTTGACTGCGGACACTATCCAGTGGCCTGGCCTCCTGGAACTATGGAAAGATAGGAGCCCTGAAGTTTCCTCTTCATCCCCACTTTGATCTTCAGGGTCCTAAAGGCAAGCTTTGCATGGGTGGTTGAATGGGGGTGGGGCGAAGAAAGACTGGGTTGTGAACAGGGACCATTATTGTCTAAGAAACTAGCCTTCAACCGGCTTCCTATCCTCTATTAGGGTCAGCTAAATTGTGACTATTCTATAATCTCTACTTTGTGGCTGCTATAAGTCTTTTTATAATGTATATAAGGACTGTGTTTGTTACTTAGGATTTTTGCAGCTGCAAATATTACCCTTCCTTTGTTAATGAATTTACATTGCTTGCTGGAAAATGTATCAAGGGAAAGCCCTAAATTGCTTGAGTAAAGGCTCCATTTATTGTCTCTTTACCAAAGAGCATGCCTCAAGGCTGTTTCTCTTGGCAATGGTCGAGTTATTTGAAGATAAATTAATTCCATTAGGACACCATTAGGATACACCTACAGTTGTTTGCTTGCTTGCCCATACCTACTACTTTCTAGTATATTCCTTTACATCCCTAAATTAATGAGAAGAGCTTTCCCTTTTCCTCCCACATTACATACATGTTCATGAAACAGTGTTCATGGAGCAAAGAGTCAACCTCAGGAAGTCCTGGGTTCAAGTCACACCTCTGACACACATTGATTGTGTGACCCTGGACAAGTCACTTTAGTGCCCCAGGTAACTCTGTAAGACTATAAGTTGCAGAGCAGGTGCCAAAAAGTTTCACACTGCTGGTGAAATTACAATCTGATTCAAAAAAATAATTCTTGAAGGTGTGTTTGTATCACCCTTCCTCCTAGGATTATAAATATTTCATATTTCAGCATCCTCTCATTAAGAAGTTTTGCTATCTTAAAACTGCCATGATATTTAGCCAATCCCTGTTATAGAATCTGTGGAAAAAATGCCAAAGATTGAACCTTTTCTATATAAAAAGGAAACATCGCTGAGCTGTCTCTGGGGCTACTCTATCTGAGGTGCTGCCTGGTAGTGTTGCAAGACCCACTGGGAAGCTGTCACCTTCCATAAGCTGATCTGAGACCTAGGGACCTCAGCTGGAGACAAAAGCCTTAGGAACCACAATGTTCCCATTTCCAGCCCCTTTGAGACCTCTGCTGGCTGTGAAAAATATCCTTCAATAAATCTTGTTAGGATACAAAAGTTCTTAGCTAGTTTACTACAAAATCATTAAGAATTGCTTGCTAAGTGGTAGGGAAGAGTAGATGAGAGAATTTGAGTGCTCAGAATATGTACTCAGAAATAGCATTAATTCATATTCACACAGGGAAACCACTTAGAGATATAATATTCTTAAAGGAGACAGAGGAGAATTGGAGGTCACAGCTCCAATTCCAATGTCCAAGACACTGAAACATGATTGGCCATGCATCCAGAGCACCATTGAGATGGTGGATGCCTAGAAGCTAACTCATGGTGTTACCTTGGAGAAGTCACTGTCCCTCTCTGGTCTCTTCATTTTGTGCAATGAAGGGATGGGGAGGATTAAATGGCTTTTATGAGTCTTTTCCAGCTCTTGGTCTGTGATCCTATGATCCAATGACCACATCATCTCTCATGTCTCTTCTCTCTTCTCTTCCTAAGACTATGAGTCAGAATCAAGAATAGTCTGACTGACACAAGTTCTCATATTTCACATCATTCTGCCTGCCTCCTGTTTCCCTGCCAAGGCAGGCAGTGCAATTAGCACTAAGGGGAGGCAGCTTCCCATTCAAAGTCTGAGGAAGAAAGGCACTTTGAGAAGGTGCAGGTGCAGAACAAAATACATTTCTACTGCACAAACAGAACAAGATTTATCTGACCCTGGGTGGAGGGAGAACCTCAAGAATCTCACCAAATGTTGATCTATTTGGGAGAGAGACACAATGCCTACCATGAGGCATTTCACCTTTTCTCCTGAACGTTCCACCTTAGTGTAGGAGGGAAACCTAATCCTGAATTCAGGTTCCAAAGGGTCAGAAATGCCAGAGAATTCTGAGATGAGTAAGGCACATTTAATTCTAGTCTAGTCACCTGAAGAATCAGATGGGGGAGGGGAGGGAGGAAGAGTGATGGTTTAGAGGTAGAAAACTTGGGCTTCCCCAGCTGGTTCAATAACACCTGCAAGGGCTTCTCAGAGGAGTTTATAGTAATAAACCTAAGGGGGAAAGGGAGACAGGAGTTATCACCCCAAACCCTGGTGAGTTGAAATTTGATGAAACTTCCAACCAGGGCAAGGGAAGACAAAGGCCGTCTTGGGGTCAAGGGAGTGACATCAAACTCTGGAAATGGCTTTGCACAACTTATGGTCTCAAACATCTGCCCAGCCACCACCAGACTCTGTATCTGGATCAGGGATGGGCCCAGATTTAGAATTTTCCCACAAATGCACACCCTTGTAATGGTAATGTAAATTTGAAGATCTTTCCCACCCATTAATAGGCCCATGTAACCTGCTTATGTCACAGGAAGCCTAAGTCACATGTGGTGGGAGGAGATTGCTGAACAAGTGGAACTGGAAGGGTGGAACAGGAAATACTGAGAACCACGGAAGGAGCAGGACACAGGCAAGGAGTGAGCTAGAATTTGTGAGTGTTTGTGGGAAGGCCCCGGCAGAGGGGAAGGCTAATGGGATGGTGAGGCTCCATGCTGTGAAATTGTGTTTTAAGTTCCTTGCTGCTTTGATGAACTGGTTTGGGGAGCTGCTGCTTGGCTGGGTTGGACTTACTGGTTTGGGGATTTGGTTCTCTGGTGTCTGAATAAAAGTTTTACTTCCACCTTCTATATGGAGAGTCTCTTATATTTTGTGATACAGAACTATACAGGCATGTTCACAATTATCACTGATGTTATGACTACTGCCTTGCTGATACAACTCTCTTGGAACAGTTGACTTGGAAATTCTTCACCAGGTCCTGTCTTGTCCTATCAGCTGCTTCCCAGTAGCAACTCAAGGTGCTGATTGCTTTCCAAGTTTCTGCAGGACACTCTGGGAGGTTGATGAGACAGGGCAGATAGGCTAGAGTCACTACTCAAAAGAGAAGCACCAAGCACCTGTGGCCAGTAGGCTTCATGACCATATATGGTCATCATAAGTACAGATGTGGTCCAAGCATCTGCCATCTTGGAGTTGTTGGTATAGCTCTGTCTGCATGGCCAAGCCTGTTCCTTGATCTGCCCAGCTCTCGATGTGCACTGTGGTCCCTCTCAATGTACCAGTCTTGTCACTGCCGGACCACACCCACTCTTTCCCGGTGTTGCCCAGCCTCAGCATCTGGCACCTGAGACAAGCTCAATTTTGCAGTTCTGTCAGCTGGCCCAGCAGCACCTGAGAGTCCGACAGCAAATATCCAGCATCCTCAGATAAGAAGAACACCCAGCCTTTGTAGTCTCAAAGTTCCTGCACTTTCTCCCACACAAAGTGCTGCTGCCAGGCCCACTGGTGCTTGCTTTGAACCTTCCTGGCATCCCAATAGGGTCCTCAGGAGTCAGGGCAAGCAGCATTGGCATACCTCCTTTTCAGTGTTTGCTCAAAGGAAATGTTCAGAGGGCAGTCAGCAGGGTGGTGATTAGGGAAGTCCTTGGGGTAGAGAGCCTGGCCAAAAGGTCTGAGAAGGGTCCTGCAGAAGTTCACTGTGCCCAGAAGCGAGGCAGCCTCGGGGCCTGGGGGCTGTTGCAAGCTGATAACGAGGAGAAGGCTGCTAAGATCCTTAGGCTCAGCCCTACTTAGTGAAGATAGCAGCAGACTCAGCCAGGAGGGATCTCCAGGTGTGTTGAGCCTGCAGCATCAGCATGGAGCTCAGGGGGCCCCTGAAAAGGTCCACATTCAGCTGCATCTGCAGGTAGTTCACTTTGTATACCTCCCAGCAGAGCTGGACCTCGTCCTGTGTATCTAGTAGAGGCTGCAGCAGCTTCCAGCTGCCTGAGAAGACCGAGCTCTGGGGGCAATCGGGTTTAAGGAGTGCAGGGGTGTTGTCCCCACCTCTGGGGGCCATCAGCCAACATGTGACACATAGCAAGACCAGCTGGGCAGCAACAGTGGCCCCCCTACTCTTCAAAACCTGGCAATACAGCCACATGGGCAGCTGCACCTGGTGAAGCGACCCTCTAAGAACCACAAGCTCAGGGCTCTCTTTTCCTTGCTCTTGTCCACACCTGACATGTGAAGTCTGCAGGAGTTGCTTCAGATACAACTCTGTCACTGAAAGAGCCATTATCAAGGCATCTCAGGGCACAAACCAAGTGCAAACTTCAGAACTTGGAACTGTGGCCACCCCCCTCCCACTCTTACGTGGAATTCATTGGCCCTGGTGCCAAGGACCACAAACAAAGAGAAGAGCCTCTTTGTGGCAGCATCAGCACCAGCTTCTCTGACCCAGGCACCTCCCACAAGTTTCTGGAGAATAGAGACTGTCTTTTGCCTTTCTTTGTATCCCCAGCTAGCCTATAAGTAGGTATTCAATAAATGCTTATTGACTGATGGATTCCTGTGGCCCATAGGAACCTGATGCAAATTTAAGAAGACCCACAAAATTAGTACCCAGAGCCTGATGGGATTGTCAGGCAGCTGAAATAATGGATATTGAACAAATCCTGCTCCTTCAAAAATGTGTGTGTACTGCAGAATCTATGAAGAGCCAGATGTTTATATATGTATATATATAGTAAGGTGAGAGCAGTGGGCAGTGGAAAGTATGGCTGGGTAAAAAAAAAAAGAATGACATAAGTGAAGACCTGGTAGTACACATTTTATTAACAAGCCTTAGCTAAAGTGTTAGAGAAAAATCTGAAAATACCTCAGAAGTAGGACCATGGTCAAGTATAATGTCAAACTTGGAACAGACATGCCTTTAATCTGATCAATGGGCAGGGTAGCATCTTACATCATTCACATTTTCAGGAGCACTGGACTTGTCATTAAACCTGAGTTCAAGTTTCAGCTCTGCCACCTTAGGACCTTGGTCACATTACCTCTTCTTGGTTTTCTCACTTGTAAAATGAGGGAGTTGGACCTTTTCTGTTCTAATATTCTGCTGTCCTATTCTGCTAGGAAACCCTGTCATGAGAAAACTAATCTGGATTAAGAATATGGTCTGTGAAAATCTGGAAAGATTTACATGAACTGATACAAAGCGAAGCGAGCAGAACCAGGAGAACATACATAGTAACAACAACATTATGCAATGATCAATTATGATTGACTAACTCTTCTCAGCAACACAGTGATCCAAGACAATTCCAAAAGACTCATGATGGAAAATGCTACCCACATCCAGAGAAAGAACAGCTGGTGCCTGAATGCATATGGGAGCATACTATTTTCATTTGCTTCATTTTTTCCTAGCTTTTTCCCCTTTTGTTCTGTTTCTTCTTTCACAACATGACTAATTATGGAAATGTTTTACATGATTGCACATATATAACCTATATCAAATTGTTTACCATCTTAGGGAAGGTGAGGGGAGAAAATTTGGAACTCAAAATTTTATTTAAAAATGAATGTTAGGGGCAGCTAGGTGGCACAGTGAGTAGAGCACCAGTCCTGGAGTCAGGAGGACCTGAGTTCAAATCTGGCCTTAGACACTTGACACACTTACTAGCTGTGTGACCTTGGGCAAGTCACTTAACCCCAATTGCCCTGACTTCCTCCCTCCAAAAAAAAAAAATGAATGTTAAAAACTGTCAGGAGAGGATTCTGGGAAGATGGTGGAATAGGTCAGAAAACTTTTGGCTCTCCAAATTTCCTCCACAAAAAAAAGACAGAACATCACTTCAGAGCAGCAGAATTAAATATGGGTTAAAGCAGTTGTCTTTCTAAGACAATTTGAGAAGACCCCAGGAAAGATCCAACCTCAAGGGGTGGAGGTCTGGCCTGAGTGAAGTGCAAACACCTCTAGGCTAACTCTGCAGAATCAACAAACAACAAGCCCTGGGTGCAGCTGGGTTGAGAGGCAGCCTCAGCCTTGAAACTTTCCTCTTGTAGACAGTGTGGGGTCTGACAGTTGAGTAGGAGAAGACTGAGGACCCTCCAATGTTGAGAGATGCCAAGCACAGCTGTGCTGACCAGACCAGACTGGGGAGAAGGAGCTAGCACACACTTGGCAAGTGCAATAGTGAGGACCAGGGACCCTGCTGGCTGCAGGCACTTGCAGGAGAGGAGAGACCCTGGTTTCAGTTCTGGGGCAGAGAGGACAGCTGTAGTGTGCAGAGGGACTGCAAGAAGCAAGATCATTTGTGGGACAGTGGAGGTGGGGGCCCTGGTTGTGGCATAGGAGTGGAGAGGAGAGCCCAAGGTTGGGCCTCTAGACAGACTTCAGAATACAACAGTAAGAAGGACCTGAGGCTTGAGGCATCATTCCCCACACCTCAAGACTACAACTTCATTATACTAATAGCTGCTAAAAACAAAATAAAATTAAAAATAAATAAATAAAAAATGAGTAAGCAAAGGGGAAAGAACCCTGCCATAGATAGTTACTATAGGGATAGAGAATATCTGCTTTCATAGTCAGAGGAGCTAAAAAAGCAACTCATTTTTCGTTTGTTTTTGTTTTTGTTTTGTTTTTTGGAGGGGGGAAGGCAGGGCAATTGGGGTTAAGTGACTTGCCCAAGGTCACACAGCTAATAAGTCTGTCAAGTCTCTGAGGCCAGATTTGAACTCAGTTCAAATTTGAACTCCTGACTCCAGGGCCAGCGCTCTACTCACTGCGCCACCTAGCTGCCCAAAACTCCTTTTTCAACGAGAAACATCAAATGCTTCCAAGCACAAAAAGAGTTCTCAGAAGAACTTTAAAAGGACTTTAAAAATCAAATAAGAGAGACCGAGGGAAAATTAGAAAAAAAATAAGAACAATCCAAGAAAACAAGAAAATTATGAAAAGAAAGTCAACCAACTGGAAATAGAGAATCAAAAACTTAAGGAAGAAAATAATTCCTTGAAAACCAGAATTGGGGAAGCTGATGACATTTTAAGACACCAAGAATCCAAAAAACAAAATCAAAAGAATGAAAAAAATAATAGAGAAAGTGAAACATCTCATCAGAAAAACAACTGATCGGGAGAACAGATGGAGGAGAAATAATATAAAAATAGTTGGACTACCTGAAAATTATGATAAATAAAAATAATCTTGATACAATATTACAAGAAATTATTGAGAAAAATTGCCCTGAGGTTCTAGAACAAGAAGGCAAAGTAGAAATAGAAAAAAAAAATCCATTGATCACCACCTGAAAGAGATCTCAGGAAGAAAACTTATAGGAACATCATAGCCAAGTTTCAAAGATCTCAGGTTAGGAGAAAATATTTTAAGCAACAAGGAAAAAAACAACCTATATATCATGGAGCTATGTACAAAAATATTTATAGCGGCTGCTTTTGTAGTAACTAAGAATTGGAAATCAAGGGGGTGCCCATCAATTGGGGAATGGCTGAACAAGCTGTGGTATATGAAGGTAATGGAATACTATTGTGCTATAAGAAATGGGGATGATACGGACTTCATAACAACCTGGAAAAACCTACACGACATAATGCTGAGTGAGCGGAGCAGAACCAGGAGAAAATTGTACACAACCACAGATATATGGATTCCATGAGGACCAACCCTGATAGACTTTGCTCTTCTCAGTAACACAAGGTGCAAAGACAACTCCAAAGGACTCACGATGGAGAATGCTATCTACATCCCAAGAAAGAACTATGAAGTTTGAATGCAGATTGAGGCACACTTTATGCTGGCCATTTTTTTCCCCCTTTTTTTTTCTCCCTTTTGTTTTTGTTTTTGGGTTTTTTTTTTTTGGTTCTGTTTCTTCTTTCTCATGATTCATTCCATTGGTCACAATTCTTCACGACTTGACTAGTGTGCAAATAAGTTCAATAAGTTCAATATATCAGATTCCATGCTGTCTGGGGGAGGGAGGTGGGGAAGGAGGGAAGAAAATCTGGAACTCAAAATTATGTAGAACTGAATGCTGTAAACTAAAAATTAAAAAAATTAAAAAATAAAAAAAATTCTCAATGACAGTCATGGTGCAAGGGTGGCTGAAGGAACAGCAAGTTGTCTGAATTAAATTGCTCTAAAGCTCAATAAATAAATAAATAGACAAATAAATAAATGAACAAATAAATAAATAAATATCATGGAGCTACAAAGATTACACAAGACCTAGCAGTACTATGTTGAAGAACTACAGGTCTTGGAATACTATATTCTGTAAAGCAAAAGAGCTGGGGTTATGACCCAGAGTAACTTACCCAGCAAAGTTAAGTATAATCCTGATTAACTTTTTTTTAAATGGATTTTTAATGAACGCAAAGACTTTCAGATATTTGTGACAAGAACCCCGAATTTAAGGGAAAATTTGACAACAACTAGGTGAAATAAAAGGTAAACGTTAAAGACCAATTATAAGGGACTCAATAAGGTCGAATTGTTTATTTCATATATGTGAAAACATTAACAATACTCTTACAATCGTCATCATTATTTGGGTAGTTTGAGGGAAAGGCATAGGTTGAGCTGAATATGATGGGGTGATTCTAAAAAAACAAAACTGTAGGGAGAGATAAAAAGGAGTAATCTCATACAAGTGAGGTATAAAAAGAAAAAATGATACAGAAGCTTGTAGGGGAAAGGGCAGTGCTGGAACTTTTCTCTCATCGGGAATGGCTTAAAGAGAGAACAACATACATATCTAGAGGAGCATAAAAGTCTTCTAAATTCAGAAATAATAAGAGGGCAATGGTATAGGGTGGGGGTAGAGGATAAGGGAGGGACTCATGGGGCGGCTGGTTAAGGAATAGGAGGGCAAGGTAGCAGGTAAAGTAAAGCACAGGAGTGAGGAGAAATAGGGTAAATAGAGTAAGAAGGTGTTTCAACAATCCGGCTAGCAGCTGCTGTGGGGGTGTGAGATCCAACAGCCAGCACCCAGAATGCTGCCGGCACGCTGGGAAAGCACAGGTTCTTCTGATCTGCTTAACTAAGGAAAGCAAGGTGAAGGGGTTGACAAGCTAACTTTAATTCAGCATACAAATATCATTCACTTAGTTCAGGGGAAGAGACCAGCACCCTGAACTTCAGAGCAAATTACAAACAAATTACAAACATCGACAGACAGGCCCAATACAATTCATAGTTACCAACATCTAGGCTCAGCCCGGGAGCTCAGAACAAGGGCTGGCCCAGAGTCACGCACCACCACTGCTGTGGGCAAGAGCTCCAAAGAAGAGAAGGCCAACCCCTGGTTTCGTATCTTTTTCAGCATCAGGGGTGAGTCACACATGCCGCTCACCCATGTGACCTAAAATCATCACAAAGAGGCAACTTAAACCCATGTGGTCTACCAGCCTCTGATGTCCCAAACCTGTCACTCAAACTCATTTGTAAACTAGGCCCTCCCCTGAGTTAGCCCCACCTTGGCCCCCACCTTAGTTGCCAATCCACACCCACACAGGTTTTACACCTAATAGGGGTTCGGGCCTAGGGCTTAGCACCTAGTAAGGCTCAATGAAATACACTGAATTACTCAAAGGAAACAAACCAAGCTTTTCAAGGGCACTTGTTGAACTAAGTGCTAAGAGCCCATTTTGCTTACTAACACAGAAGGATAGGGAGGAAACATAGGAAGAAGGAAAATACACAATAAATAATTTTAGCTTAGAATGTGAATGGGACAAATTTCCCTATCAAATGGAAACGGAGCAGATTAAAAATTTGAATTCAACAATATGTCGTTGTCATGAAATGCTATAAAAATGAGAGATACACATAAAGATAAAATAAAAGGCAGGAGTAAAATTTAGTATGTAAAAAAACCCAAGGATAGCAATCATGATCACAAACAAAGTTAAAGTTAAAATAGATTTAATCAAAAGTGAAAAATAGAGAAACTATACTATGTGTCAGCACTATTATTCAATATTGTTTTCAACCATCTAAAAGATATAAAATATCTGAGCGTATACCTGCCAAAACAGACCCAGGAACTATGTGAACATAGACATAAAACACTTTTTATATAAATAAACTCAGATCTAAATAACTGAAGTAATATTTATTGTTCATGGGTAGGTAAAGCCAATATAATTTTTAAAATGACAATTTTACCTAACTAATCTATTCAATGTCATCCCAATTAAATTATTAAAAACTATTTTACTGTTAGAAAAAATAATGACAAAGTTCATTTGGAAGAACAAAAGATCAGGAACTTCAAAGAAACCATGGGGAAAAGATGTAAAGTAGATTCATTAATATCAGACCTTAAGCTATATTATGAGGTGAGAACATTGTTGAAGTGTAAAAAGGATATCAATTATTTTGAATTTAAAATTTCTTGTATAAATAAAACCTATGTAGCCAAGAATAGAAGGAATGTGGAAAACTGGGGGAAAAACTTTCATAGGCAATCTCCCAGACAGGATGTGATTGGGTTGGAATATTACTGTGGTGTAGGAAATGATCTGGTTGATTTAGAAAAACATGGAAAACCTTGGACTTAGGAAGGAAGATGTTATCCACCTTCAGAGAAACAGATGATAGGAAGAAATAAGCATAGGATGTTCAAATATATATAAATATATATATATGTATATATATATATATACACATATATACATATATATGTGTGTGTATGAATGTATATGTGTATATACGCATATGTTTATAGATATCTATGTGTATGTATGTGTATATCTCCATGCTTAATTGTAGCCTTCTTTAGGGTGATGGGGAGAGGGAGGGAAAAAAATAAAGTAAAAAGTCCACAGCAGAGAACAAAAGAAAACCAACAAGAAAGCAAAGAAAAGCTGGGCTATTTTGAAAACAACATGTAGTATTTATTACATAGGTTTTCTTGAAATGGAAATTTATTGTTATATTGAACCCTCTTTTATGCTCTGCTGTGTACATGGCATTTTTTTTTCTTTTTTAATTTTGTATTTAAGTTTAAAATAAATTACCAAAAATTATCTTTACAAGTAATTGGAAAAAATAAAATACTATTTAAAAGAAAAAAAGAATATGGTCTGTGACTATGAAAACTTTTCACTTTGTGAAACTAAAGATTTCAGGAAGATAAAGCCCATGATTCCATTAGTACATTAGCTTCAAATGAGCTAACAAGCCCAACCAGGGATCTAACCAATGCGTATCAAAGTTAGACTGTGGTCTGGCCAGGAACTTACCAATAATCTTGGGTGACTGTTTTACACATCCTTACTTTACATCAATTTCTTTGCCAAATGGAGACGATAATTATAACTCAACAGCAGCCTGGGAGAAGAATTATTATTGGGACAGTATACTTCTGTGGCACTCTAGCTCTTCTGGGGTTATTTTCAGATTGACTTGGAGAAATATACCCACAGAGCCAGTATGTAAAAACCTGTGGCACCATTGGTGAGGTTTGCCCTGGTTAGTCCGGATATTCAACCCAACCACTTGTTGGGTGCAACCTGCAAGGACCACCAATGACAGACCCTAGAGAAGGAAAATCAGTGCACAAAAGTGATAAGGGCAATGGCTTTCTTCTTTCAGTAGAAGCTGAAGCACCTGGGGAAAAGAACAAAAACAACCCTATCATAAAAGATGAAAATATTACATGTTAACATACAGCAGAATTGGAGTATTTAGCCACACACTGGTCTTGATAGAATCTGATTGCTGGGATGAACTGTGCCAGGAGCTGTAGAAAGCAAGCCCTTTCTGGGTTAACATAATCAGATGAATGTAGGACGCCTGCCAGTCACTGCAAAGCAGACTATAGCTGGTTGAATTCATTTGCTTTAATAATAAACCCCAAACCTCAAACAAACCTCCCCTGCTCGGTCTCTCAGAGCATCAACGTACAGAGAATATATTCCTAATTAGAGCCAGACAGTACAGCACATCGGTGGGGTTCTGCTAGGGTAGTTCAGTGCCTGAAGGCAGAAAAAGTTTTATTTTCCCAGGCAAGCAAAATGTAGATGATTTGTTTAATGTCAGATGTCCCTCCAGGGAACAGTCACTCAGGAGCTCCTGGAAACAAGATGAGGGCCTTTGGGTTTTGTTTGTTTCTGTTTTTATAATGTGACATACAGGTTCCTGTTCATGAACAGTGCAGTCATATTTGGGCTATAGGAAAGAGAGGGAGACTATTCTGAACAGAAGGACTGCAAGTCACCTGTGTCTCAGGGCTCGAAGAGGACAGTGAAAGTCTCTGAGGGTTTCAAGCAAGAGTTCCATGCCCATCCTTAGCACCCCCAAGGAGAGGGAAAGGGTATACAACACAGGACGGCCTCATTGGCTGATACTCAGGGATCATCTTCCAGCAATTGGAGAGGTCAAGAGATGTCTTATTTTTAACCCTTACCAGAGGATCACAAATCGAAGATTCAGAGCTGAATTCCTTAGAGGTAACTTTCTCATTTTATGTCAATCAGTTTAAAAGAACCCACACAGAAACTGAATGCGGGAGAATCCAAGTCATTACAACGTTCCCATGCAGAGATCAATCAAATCCTACTTCCATGGTGGTGCTCTAGCCCCTAGAACAAAGAAGATGGAAGCAGCTACCCTTTTCCCATTAGACATTGCTACAGGAAGCAAAAGGTCAAATACAAGGGACTGAATCTGATCTCATATGTATCATTGGGACTTGGTGAGATGAGACTCATGACTAGAATATGGCATTGAAAGAGTATACTATGGGGCAGCTAGGCGGCACAGTGAGTAGAGCACTGGCCCTGGAGTCAGGAGAACCTTGAGTTCAAATCCGGCCTCAAACACTTGACACACTTACTGGCTGTGTGAGACCTTGGGCAAGTCACTTAACCCCAATTGCCCTGCCTCCCCCCCTCCAAAAAAAAAAGTAATCTAGTCAAAAGAAACATGATAGGTAAAAGGGTATAATGGGGTAGCACTATATATTAAGAAGACCTACCCATTTGAAAAAAAAAAAAAACCAGGAATCTGGAGGGAGAAAGAAACATAGCAGAAATCATTTTGGTAAAGATTAAAGGATGCAGAAACAGAAGTGATACCGTCATCTGAGAATACCACACAGATAAGTAGTTCTGGAAAGAGATTACAAGCCTGGCATGATCTATCAGTGAAGGAGGATTTAAATTATCTGGACATCTGCAGGAATTCTAAAGCCAAAAGCAGAGCAAGTTAATTTCTTGACCTGCCCTAATAATTTCATTCTTCAAAATGGGTAGAGGAACCAACAAAAAGGACATTTTGTTCTGCATCACAACATCCCTACTGCTAATAATAATATCCTTACAGTGTCTGGCACATAGTAGGAACACAATTATCTTATTAACTGACAAGTAGGATGATTGTTGGGGAGGAAGCAATGGGCACTTGAATTTGAGACAAAAGAGAGAAAAGTCAAAAAGAGCCTTGGTGTGTAGGTTCAGAGAAAAGACAGGTAAGATCCCATAGCCAGCACTTCTTAAACTATGGATCAAATGGAAAAAGTTTAAGAAGTCCTGTTTAGACTAAAATTCTACATGGAAAGTTATTTCAGGTAAAATGGAAAGACTTCAAGATTGAAATTCGTAGGCTCAGAGAGAAAGAAATACAAGAAAAAAGGGGAGTTGGTAAGAGAATGCACAGGGAACCCACTAAACCATTTGGATTTTAAAAGAGACTGTACAGAAGATGAAAGTAGGGACGGCAAACAGGATGAATACAAAAGTTTAGCATCATCCTGTAAGAATGTCAGGAATGTTAAAATTGACAATGACCTGAAGCTGGCTAGGAAAGCTAGGGATAACAAACAGGATTTGCTTCGAGTCACACTGAGGAAAAGAAAAGGATCAAAAAAAGGAGAGAGGTGTTTGGTGTGGATGGGACAATGACAACATGACAATTATTGACAGAGAGGCTGCTTAAGTCTTACTTTGCTTCTGTTTTCTCTGCCAAAAATGATCGTTATATTGGAAAGGCCAAAACAAAAATGGCTAATACATAGTTGATACCCAAGATAAGAGACCATGAGAGTCACCTGGCCCAGATGAACTACAACCATCGGTATTGAGAGAACAGGCAAACACAATTGCTAAGTCATTGTCAGTGATGTTTGAAAGATTATATATATATATATATACATACATGTATATATGTGTGTGTGTGTGTGTGTGCATATAAAAGATAATAGAGGATGGGAGAAGTACTATAGGATCTGAGAAAAATGAATGTCCAGAATCTGGGTCCTCAAATGCAGCCCTTCAACTGAATCCAAATTTCACAGAACAAATCCTCTTAATGAAAGGATTTGTTCTATAAAACCTGGACTCAGTCAAAAGGCTGCACCCGAGGACCTAAAAGACGACACAAGGCCTCGAGGCAGCAGGTTGCCCAACCCTGGTCCAGATTGTCAAAAAAGAGAGAAAAAGAAAGGGGAAAGAGGAGTGGGGATGGGAGGAGAGAATGGAGTCTGTAAATCATAGGCCAAGGAACTCAACTTTTGACTCCTAGTAAACTTCTAGAATATATTGGTAGAGAGATGGATAGAAAAAATCCAAAAGATGAGACAGTGATCATAAAGAGACAAGTGGCTTCATCAAAAACAAACAAACAAACAGGTCCTGCAACTCGCTTCATTTTCTTTCTTTCTTTCTTTCTTTTTTTTGGCAAGGTTACTAAGCTGGTACTTGAGACAAACATAGTAGATGTAGTTCACCTAGATTTTAGCAAAGTCTCTCATGCACTTCTTTTTGGGGGGGAAAATTGGAAATGTGAGTTTAAAAATACTATAATTAAGTAAGTAGGTTTGACCTGGTCCAATGGCTGGGATCAAAAGGTGGTCATTGACAGTTCAATATTAGCTTGGAAGGTCTCCAGTGCAGTTCCAAAGGGATTTGTACCATTTAACTTTCTTTTTCCTTTTTTTTAAAAAATGATTTGGAAAAAGACTGAGTTGCTATGTTTTGAGTTTGCAGATGGCACAAAGCAGGCAGGAAGAGCTAACAAGCCTGGATGGCAGTCAGGATTCCAAAAAGGTTTGGATGGGCTAGAGCATTGGGACAAATCTAAGAGGAAATTTAATAGAGGTAAATGGCTTTTACTTGGCTTCAACAAGGTTTGCCTGAAAGACATGGATTTTGGTAGGACAGGGAAGGGAATAGGCATTTAAATAGCCCCTCCTTTGTGTCTCTGTGGTAGGTGCTATTATTATCCCTATTTTACAGTTGAAGAAACTGAGGCAAATCCTTGTCCTCAATAGTTAGTACTTTTGGCTGCCCAATCTGTTATTGAGCTTCCAGGTAACTACATACTACCATCCCTATCCAGACTGCCCCTGCCCCCACCCACACACCAAACTTGTTTTCCTAAGAATTGCTGTCTAGTCATATTTCTCTGATTCTGTACTTGTGCAAATTTTTTGAACCCAAATTCAGACCTTTATTTTTCTTAGTCAGCCAATAAACACTAAGTGCCTACTATATGCTAGGCACTATGGAAACAAAAAGAGGCAAAAGACAATTCTTGCCCACAAGGAGCTCACAGTCTAGTGGGGAGACAAGCAAATAAACACGTACAAACAAGCCACATACAGAATAAATAGGAAATAAGAGAAGGAAAACATTGGAATTAAGAGGGGTTGGGGATGGCTTTGTGTAGAGATGAGAAGGAAGCCAGGACAGACAGCAGGTGGAGATGACTGTTCTTCCTTTGCTCTCAAAGAGGAACAATGATAAAGTCATCAGCCTCACTATCTCCTCCAGAGTCATCGCTGTCCAGTGGCAAGACAAAGGTCGACTGGTGAAAGTTCAGGATGCAGTGGGTAATTTTGGCCTTTCTAAATTAAGTTCTTTCCCAATTCTCAGTTTGTCTGAAGCTAGGCCCATTCAATGACTAAGAGGTAAAAAGTGAGAAAAAATATAGTCTAATTTACCATCTCAAAGATGGTAAAGATCTGGGAGGGGAAGACCCTCAGTTTCTGGCCAGTACAGAAAACAATTACTATTTAAACTTATTCTAAACCATCAGTACCTAAACAATGAGCCATAGAGGATTGGGCTGGGCATATTATTGGCCATTCAAAGAAAACAGAATAAATTAGGTTTAAAGGCATAGTTAGGTAGCTCCATTTCTGTTCCAATTGGACATCCATTTCAACATGTCTGAAAGACAGCTGGAGATGTGAGACTGGAAGTCAGCATAGGCAGAGTTAAAATTAAATTTCATTTGAGGAAGATGATCACCTTCCATGAAGAAAGATCAATATAACATCAATAATCTATCTGAGTAACTTCTCACCTTTATTTTCATCCTTGAAAATGGGAATGGGGGGGGCGGGGCAGAGCCAACATGGCTGAGTAAAAGCAGGGACTTGCTTGAGCTCTCCCCCAAACCCCTCAAATACCTTTAAAAATGACTCTAAGCAAATCCTAGAGCTGCAGAACCCACGAAATGAGAGAGTGAAACGAATTCCCAGCCAAGAAGATCCAGAAGATCGACAGGAAAGGTCTGTTGCACCAGGCTGAGAGAGGAGTGCAGTTCAACATGGGCTATGACAGCAGACTGGGCCCCCAACGAACCCAGAGCTGGCCGCGGAGTGCTGAATCACTGGCAGCTGTGGTGGTTTCCATTCTTCTCAACCCACAAATGCCAAAGACAACTCAGAAGGTCAATGGGAAAGGTCTGTTGGATCTGGGTGAGAGAGGAGCGCAGTCTAGCCCCAGCCCCAGAGTGGCAGTGGTGGCTGCTTCCTGAGCTCTTGGCCCACAGATGGTGGGGAGATCCAGCAGCTGATCAGAGGAGGGATTGCAGGGATCTTGTTGCTGGCCCCAAGGCAGAATTCTCTTGCTTTGCCTGTGCGTGGATCTGGGTCGCAGTCTTGGGTGGCAGTCCTGGGTTGAGGAGTGCTGGCCTGTCCAAGCTTGTGGCAGTGGTGGAGAGGGAATTCTCATAGTTCCAAGGCAGAAAAGAGTGCTTTTGGTCACTCAAAGACCAGAGCACAGGCCAGGAGAGGAGTAAACACCTCTCCTTTGATCATATTACCTTGGAAGAACTGAAAATTTACAGGTCCCTAGAAGTATCTCTGAATACGGCTGTACAAAACCCCTGAAGCCTGGGACAGTACACCCTCCACACTGGAAACAGAGTCGTATTTTAACAAAGAGTTAAAAAGTCAAGTAATTGGCTGGGAAAATGAACAAAGAGCAGAAAAAAAACTCAGACTATAGAATCTTACCTTGTTAACAAACAAGATCAAAGCATACAACCAGAAGAAGACAACAAAATCAAAGCTCCTACATCCAAGGCCTCCAAAAAAAAATATGAATTGGTTGCAAACCATGAAAGAGCTCAAAAAGGATGTTGCAAATCAAGTAAGAGAAGTAGAGGAAAAATTGGGAAGAGAAATGAGAATGATACAAGAAAATCATGAAAAACGAGTAAACAGCTTGCTAAAGGAGAACTCAAAAATGCTGAAGAAAGTAACACCTTAAAAAGACTAACCCAAATGGCAAAAGAGATTCAAAAGCTCACTGAAGAAAATAATTCCTTAAAACTTAGAATGGAGTGGGACGGAAACAAGATGGCTGCTTGAAAACAGGGACTCATTTAAGCTTTCCCCCAAACCCCTCCAAATACCTGTAAAAAATGACTCTAAGGGGCAGCTAGGTGGCACAGTGAGTAGAGTCAGGAGGACCTGAGTTCAAATCCAGCCTCAGACACTTGACATACTTATTAGCTGTGTGACTGTGTTGGTAAGCAAAAATGGGCTCCTTAGCACTTAGTTCAACAAGTACCCTTGAATAGTTTGGCTCTTGTTCCCTTTGAGTAATTCATTGAGCCTTACTAGGTGCTAAGCCCCAGGCCCAAACCCCTATAAGGTGTAAAACCTTAGTGGGTGCGGATTGGTAACTAAGGTGGGGCCCAAGGTGGGGCTAACTCCAGGGAGGGCCTAGTTTACATGTCTGGAAGAGCAGAGGCTCTTTGACCGACTACATGGGTTTAAGTTGCCTCTTTGTGATGATTCTAGGTCACATGGGTGAGTCGCATGTGTGACTCACCCCTGATGCTGAAAAAGATATAAAAACCAGGGGTTGGCTGTCTGTTCTTTGGAGCTCTCTTACCCACAGCAGTGGTGGCATGACTCTGGGCCAGCCCTTGTTCTGAGCTCCCAGGCTGAACCTAGATGTTGGTAACTATGAATCTGTATTTGGTCTGTCTGTTAATGTTTGTAATTTGTTTGTAATTTGCTCTGAAGTTCAGTATGCTGGTCTCTTCCCCTGAACTAATGGAATAATATTTGTATGCTGAATTAAAGTAAGCTTGTCAACCCCTTCACCTTGCTTTCCTTAGTTAAGCAGATCAAAAGAACCTGTGCTGTTGGCAGCTTTCTGGGTGCTGGCTGTTGGTGGATCTTACACCCCCACAGAAGCTGCTAGCCAGATTGTTGAAACAGTGACCTTGGGCAAGTAACTTAACCCCAATTGCCCTGCCTTCCCCCCCTCAAAAAAAATTACTCTAAACAAATTCTAGAGCTACAGAACCCATGAAATAACAGAGGGAAGCAGGTCTCCAGCCCAAGACTGCCTGGATGGTCGCTGGGGTCTATCACACCATTCTGGGAACAGAGCGCAGCCCAGCATGGGCCAAGCCAGAACAGACCAGCAAGCAGTAGACCAGGCAGAACAGGGCTCAGGGCCCTGAATCACTGAGCTGTGGCAGTTACCAGACTTCTCAACCCACAAATGCCAAAGACAACTTAACAGGTCAGTGGGAAACTGCTGGATCAGGTTGAGAGAAGTGTGAGGTCAGCCCCAGCTCCAGGGGCAACAGAGGTGGTGTGGAGGGAAGCTCCTGCGGCTGCTTCTAGAGCTCCAGCTGGTGTTGCTTCAGGTCCCAGGCCCAGAAGTTGGGAGGAATCAAGTGGCAGGAGGGCAGGGAACACTTTGCTGGCACTGAGGCAAGGTTCTCTTGCTTTGCCCTGCTTGTATTTGGGTTGAGGTCCCAGTTGGCGGTTCTTGGGGGAGGAGGAGCACTGGTGTGGTGGAGCTTGCTGTGTAGAAGTAGCTCTGAAAACAACAGCACAACACCCCTGAAGCTTGGGACAAAGCACTCACCATTTTGAAGGCAGTCATACCCTAACAAAAAGCTCAAGGGTCAAGTAGTTGGCTGGGAACATGAGCAAGCAGTGAAAGGCTAAGGTTACTGAATCTTTTTTTGGTGACAAAGAAGATCAAAACATACATCCAGAAGAAGTCAACAAAGTCAAAGAGCCCACACCAAAAACCTCCAAGAAAAATATGATTTGGTCTCAGGCCATGGAAGAGCTCAAAAAGGATTTGAAAAATCAAGTAAGAGAAGTAAAAGAAAAATTGGGAAGAGAAATAAGAGTGATGCAAGAAAATCATGAAAAACAAGTCAACGATTTGCTAAAGGTGACCCCCCCCAAAAAAATTACTGAATAAAATAACACCTTACAAGGCAGACTACCCCAAATGGTGAAAGAGCTCCAAAAAGCCAATGAGGAGAAGAATGCCTTAAAAGGCAGAATTAGCCAAATGGAAAAGGAGGTCCAAAATTCCTTAAAAGGTAGAATGGAGCAAGTGGAAGCTAGTGACTTCATGAGAAATCAAGAAAAAACAGAACCAAAAGAATGAAAAAATGGAAGACAATATGAAATATCTCATTGGAAAAAACACTGAACTGGAGAATAGATCCAGGAGAGGTAATTTAAAAATTATTGGACTACCTGAAAGCCATGATCAAAAAAAGAGCCTAGACATCATCTTTCAAGAAACTTATCAAACTGCCCTGATATTCTAGAACCAGAAGGTAAAATAGAAATTATAGGAATCCACCAATCACTTCATGAAAGAGATCCCAAAAGAAAAACTAGGAATATTGTAGCCAAATTCCAGTGTTCCCAAGTCAAGGAGAAAATATTGCACGCAACCAGAAAGAAATAATTCAAGTATGGTGGAGCCACAGTCAGGACAACACAAGATTTACCAGCTTCTACATTAAGGGATCAGAGGGCTTGGAATGCTATTTCAGAGGTCAAAGGAGCTAGGATTAAAACCAAGAATCACCTACCCAGCAAAACTGAGTATAATCCTTCAGGGGGAAAAATGGTCATTGAATGAAAAGAGGACTTTCCAGCATTCTTGATGAAAAGACCAGAGTTGAACAGAAAACTTGACTTTCAAATACAAGAATCAAGAGAAGTACAAAAAGGTAAACAGAAAAGAGAAATCGTAAGGGACATTAAAGTTGAACTGTTTACATTCCTATATGGAAAGATGGTATTTGTAACTCATGAGACTTTTCTCAGTATCAGCATAGTTAGAGGTAATACACACACATGCACATACACACACACACACATAAATATATACATATATATATATACACACACACACATATATATATATATATATATATATATATATATATATATATGGAGAGAGGAAGGGGGGGAGAGAGAGGGCATAGGGTCAGTTGAATATGAAAGAATATCTCAAAAATAAAGAGGAATGTGCTGGGAAGAGAAGAAAGGTAGAAGTAGAATGGGGTAAATTATCTCACATAAAAGCGGCAAGAAAAAGCTTTTACAATAGAAGGGGAAGGGAGAGGTGAGAGGGAATGAGGGAACATTACTCTCATCAGATTTGGCTTAAGGAGGGAATAACACACACACTCAATTGGGTACAGAAATCTTACCCTACAGTAAAGCAGGGGAGAATGGGAAAAGGGGGTGGGGATGATAGAAGTGAGGGCAATCAGAGGAGGGGGTAATCAAGAGCAAACACTTTTGATGAGGGACAGGGTCAAAGGAGAGAATAGAATTAATTGGCAGGGGAGGGGGGAGGCAGGATAGGATGGAGGGAAATAGTCTTTCACATTACTATTATGAGTGTTTTGCATGACTACACATGTATAACCTATATGGAACTGCTTACCTTCTCAATGAGGATGGGTGGGGAGAGAATTTGGAACTCAAAAGTTTAAAAAAACAATGTTAAAAATTTGTTTTTACATGCAACTGGGAAATAAGATATACAGGCAATGGGGTATAGAAATCTATCTTGCCCAACAGGAAAATAGAAGGGAAAAGGGAGAGAAGGGGTGGGAGTGACAGAAGGGAGGGCAGATTGGGGAAAGGAGTAATCAGAATGCAAGCCATCTTGGGGTTGGGTGAGGAGAGAGATAGTGAGAAAATTTGGAACTCAAAATCTTGGGGAAATGAATGTTGAAAACTAAAAATAAATTAGTATCTATAAAAAATAAAGAAAATGGGAACGCAACAGGGAGTCTTTTGCAAACAATATTCTGAAAGGTAGAGGGAACACAAAATCACACTTGTTTTTGCTTATTATAAAAACAGCTTTTAATTCAGTAGAACATTATTTTTAAAGGATCTCTTCCAATACAGTGTTTCCCATGAATATGTTATAGTAATATAAAATCTCCTGATAGAAATGACCAAGGTAACTTTGTTGACCCTCTGATTATTACCATGCAGACATCAAGCAGATATATTCACCAGTCATTGGAGGATGTCTTGGGAGGTTCAAATTGAAGAGGGTTTCCCTACAGATGGTGAGTTCTGCCTGATGCTTGTTTGTTGATGATGAACTGAATGCACTGTTTCACAATACTGGAGTACAGCCTAAATGAAGTACCTCACAATTACCCAGGTCAACCTAACAATCCAAATAGGTAAAAATAGGTGGAAGAAAAACTACTGTCCAGATTATGACAGGCAGTGAGATGAGTAAGCCACTGAGCAGCTTCCTCCAGGACCAATATTTTAAACACTGAAGAGGTAGGTCTTTCCCTATTCCCCTTAATTCTGGTGCCTTTTTTCTGCTGATCATCTCCAATTTATCCTGAATATAGTTTATCTGTACACAATTTTTTTGTATGTTGTCTCCATTAGACTACTAGGTCCTAGAGCAGGGACTGTCTTTTGCTTTCTTTGTATCCCTAAAGCTTAGTACAGTGCTTGGAACATAGTAAGTAGACCCTTAGTAAATGTTTACTGACTGGGGTAAAAAGGTATAAGACAGTGGGCATTTGGGAAGTGAGACAGTGCTTTCCATGACTGCAATCTCTGAATTAAAAACAAAACAAAACAAAACTTAATACTAATATTCTTCCAGCAATACTCTGTAACTGCACCATAATCTCCAGAGAATCAAAATTGTGTGTCAACCAAAAGGCAATTGGGGGGCATATGGTGGACGTAAATATGCTATGGATATTACCAGTTCTGAATTATGTGCAAGCAATATATCAGAAGGCATCACAAAGATAAATGCCTGGGAAAGATGGGTCAGTCGGGAGAGCAAGGAATAACAGACTGTCCGTAAGCTACACTGGTAGCCATGTAAAAAGGCAGCACTCTGGATAGAACCTGGTGGAGAATTTATGGGAAGATATGAACGAGAATCAGGACGAGGTCACAAAGGGACTGTGGTCTATACCAACGGAGAAGCGTCAACCTGTATGAGGTGATCCACTGAACACAATACTTGTACCGAGCAGTGCGACATATGCGGAGAATGTTAACTGCTCTTACTCTAGACAATTTTTTTAATTGATGTGACTTTATTAACGTGGCTTAGGATCCCATTAGATCCTTTTGGATTCTCATTCCGTCAACATAGTAGCTATCTTTTCTAGGTTTGTGAATTTGGTTAAGTATGACATAATTATAATAACTCACATCTGCAAAGCACTTTGTTTACAAAGCATTTTTTTTACAATAATCCTGTGAGGTAGACAGAACAAATATCATTATTACCATTTTAATGAATGCCATCAATGTCTTCACCCAAAGCACTGGCACTGTGGCACGTCATGACAAATCTCCATGCAGGTTCACAACAAACCATTAATCGACATTTTTTGAATATAGCTGCTCGGCCAGTTCCAAATGTATCTAAATGTATCAAGAGCAGATCAGGATACAAATCACATGAATGACAACAACTGAACAAAGTTTGACCCTCCTAGGGAGGCCCCCAGCGGTAAGAATTTCTCTTCCTGATTTTCATACCTATCTGTCTTTCCTCATTCTTGTCATCAGCAGCTAAGGATCCCATTAGTAGTCACAGAGGCTGCTGCCTCCCAGTAGATACAGACACATTATTTTTATTTCATAGAAAAAAAAGGAGTCACATAAAAAACTAAGTTTTAATTAAATACATATACGTATATATACACACACAGTTCTTAAGAAGTAGATCACATCTCTATGACATTTGGTAAAATGTGTTGGCAGCTCCAGCTATACAGCTGAAGGAAGACAACGCCCTCAACAGGACTGCAGCAGGGTAGAACAAGAGGTCCAGTTACCACATATTGGAGCAAAAAGGAAAACATGATTGTGTGAGGCCTTGGCCATGAGATCTGACTCGGCCTCCCTGACTGGTGGGGCATCGTCTGCTCCTACATACAGCTGCAGTCAATGAACTGCCAGCGTCTGCTTGGAGCTAAAAGGAAGGAAGGTAAACACTCCAAAGCCCAGCTGAGCAGCCTATACATTTTATTACTAGGAAATGACATCTTGTTTGGGAGGGGACGTTTAAGTCCACTTAAGAGAGGTATACCTGTCTTCCTCCTGCTGCAAGGCACCTTAGTCACCCCAGGGCAGTTGGGTAATTCATAGCTTCCTCAAAAAGTCAATGTGGATGCTTTAACGATAAAATGGAAAGAAAATAATCCACAGCCCCCAAAACCCCATCTGATGTGATGAAGCACTTCTGATAAAGCATCTTCCACAAAGTGACAAGTAGAAACAATATCCAAAACTGGAGAGCCGCTCTGGTACACAAATAATAATGCAGACAGTGATAGAGGCAGGAGTTCGGTGTATCACGACCGGGTCTCTGTCCCAAAGGCAGGAATGAGCTACTTCTGAAAAATGTCCCTCCAGATCCAGGTCAAAGTCTCCTTGTATCTTAGTCACACTTATCGCAGGAAGCTTGGTCCTCGGATAGGCTCTTTGCTTTGGAGGGACAAGAGACAAGAATTAAAGATGAATTTACATTGCTTTTTGACAGTGTAAACTGAAATCCAGAGAAAGAACTAGGGAGTCTGAATGCAGATTGAAGCAGACTATTTTCTCTCTCTTTTTTTCTTTCTTGTGGTTTTTCCCTTTTGTTCTGATTCTTCTTTCACAACATGACTTACATGGAAACGATTATACATGTATATCCTATTTCAGATTGCCAGTTGTCTTCAGGAGGGGAAAGGAAAGGGAGGAAAAAAATTGGAATTCAAAATCTTATAAAAGTGAATGTTGAAAACTATCTTTACATGTAATTAGAAAAAATAAAATACTATTTTAAAAAAAGACAGTATAAACTGACAGGGGGAGCAGTGAGAGAGAAGGGGATAGAAGAGGAAGTGTGTATGTATGTATGTACACGTGTGTGTGCACACACACGGTGGGGAAAAGTCAACAGCTTCCCCCTTCCTCTGAAGGCGATGGAGGGATGTGTCCAGGGGTCTGATGGAGCGACTACAAACAAGAACGAGGCCATGTTGTGAACTTCCTCGACTCCTTTCCTTCAGTGTGCTCCACACTTCCCCATTTCTGTCAGAGAGACTGCCACTCTATCAGTCTCTCAGGTTCACAGCCTTACAGTCGTCCTTGTTTCTTCATTCCTTCTCACCCCATATATCCACCACTTGACAAACCTTGCCATATCTATCTCTGTAACATGTCTCACATCTGACTCCTCTCTACCACAATAGCGCCCCCTCCCGCCCCAGCTCAGGCCCTCATCACCTCTCGTCCAGGTTACTTAAACAATGGCCCTGTCTCAAATCTTTCCCCAGCCTGGTCTACTCCAAAGAGCACTTAAAGTGACTCTACTTAAGAACAAATCTGATATCACTCTCCTACTCAATAAAGTTCAGTGGCTCCCTATTGCTTCTAGATTCAAATATATTAAGATTTTAAAGTCCTTTACAACCTGGGAGGCAGCTAGGTGGTGCAGTGGATTGGGTGCTGGGCTTAGAGTCAGGAAGACGCATCTTTCTGAATTCAAATCTGGCCTCAGACACTTATTAACTGTGTGACCCTGAGCAAGTCACTTAACCCTGTTCATCTCAGTTCCTTCTTCATCTTTAAAATGAACTGGAGAAGAAAATGGTAAACCACTTCAGTATCTCTGCCAAGAAAAACCCAAATGGAGTCACAGAGAGTTGGACACGATGAAAAACAACAAAACTACAAACTGGCTCCAACCTACCTACATAACTTCCCTCCACTCTCTCTCATGATCTATGATTCAGACAAATTAGCACTCAAAAAACCAAAAATCCTTCCCCTTGACCTTGCCACCTTTCTAAGCTATTATACTTTCTGTTCCTCACTGCCAAACACCCATACAAAGAGAAGTACAAATACTGGCTGTTCCTAGAGTGTAGAATACCACTTTCTCTCTTCAAGACATAGCTACAAAATAAGTACTTATTTGAAATGTCTCCTCTATGTTTATTCTATATATGACTAAATACATAGTCCAATAGAATGTAAGCTCCTTATGAGTAGGGATTGTTTCATTCTTTTTTAGTCCTAGCAAGGAACACAATCTCTGTCACACAGATTGTGTGACTGTTGATTGATTGACTGATTAGCCCTCTCAGTGTCCCTAACACATTCTCTGTTTCCCTACCTTCCTCCTGGTCTCAGAGGAAGACGTGGTCATCCTTGTCCTTACTAAGGAAGGTTACCCTCTGCACCTGTCTTCTCCCTCCTGTCCCTTCCCCAACTCCCCTTCTCTCTCATTTGTAATCTCATGCACAGAGGCGGTGAGGAAGTGGATTCTCCAGAGTACACTGGAAAGAACACTGGCTCTGGAGTCCTGTGTCCTGGGTTCCAATCTTATCTCACTTTGGGCAAGTTATTTGGCCTCCTCAGGCCTTTGTTTCCTCCTATATAAAATGAATGAGTTAGATAGAATGGCTTCTAAAGGTCCCTCAACCCCAACTGCAAATCTATGAGCCCTCTGTTGATAAAACAGAAAGCCGCTTCCGCTGACCTGGCCATTTCCTGAAGCTATGCTCCTTTCTCTTCTTCACTGCCCAATACCCACATACATAGTAATCTACACTTAGTGGCCCTTGCTTCCTTCACTACCTACTTGCTACTACTCAACCTTTGACAATAGTTTCCCTTTCAACCACTTCAAGGAAACAGCTTGTTCCCAAAGACCACTAATGATATCCTTATCACCAAACCTAAGGGTCCTTTTTCTGTCCTGTCTTTCCAGGGCTTGTGATTTTTGTCTTTTTTGGCTGGTTCCTTATCCTCCTCTGGCTCCTTCAACATAGATGTTCTCCAAGGACTCCACTTGTTAAAGGAGACCCAAAAACTACTGAAGAAAGTAACACCTTAAAAAGCAGACTATCCCAAACGGCAAAAGAGCTCCAAAAAGCCAATGAGGAGAAGAATGCCTTAAAAGGCAGAATCAGCAAAATGGAAAAGGAGGTCCAATAGACCACTGAAGAAAATACTACCTTAAATTAGAATGGAGCAAGTAGAAGCTAGTAACTTTATGAGAAATCAAGATATTATAAAACAGAACCAAAAGAGTGAAAAAATGGAAGACAATGTGAAATATCTCATTAGAAAAACCACTGACCTAGAGAATAGATCCAGGAGAGATAATTTAAAAATTATTGGACTACCTGAAAGCCATGATCAAAAAAAGAGCCTAGACGTCATCTTTCAAGAAATTATTAAGGAAAATTGCCCTGATATTCTAGAACCAGAGGGTAAAACAGAAATTGAAAGAATCCACCGAATGCCTCTTGAAAAAGATCCCAAAAAGAAAACCTCTAGGAATATTGTAGCCAAATTCCAGAGTTCCCATGTCAAGGAGAAAATATTGCAAGCAGCCAGAAAGAAACAATTTGAGTATTGTGGAAACACAATCAGGATAACAAAGATATAGCAGCTTCTACATTAAGGGATTGAAGGGCTTGGAATATGATATTTCAGAGGTCAGTGAGCTAGGATTAAAACCAAGAATCACCTAACCAGCCAAACTGAGTATAATACTCCAGGACAAAATATGGATTTTCAAAAAAAATAGAGGACTTTCAAGCATTCTCGAAGAAAAGAACAGAGCTGAATAGAAAATTTGGCTTCAAATACAAGTATCAAGAGAAGCATGAAAAGGTAAACAGGAAAGAGAAGTCATAAGGGACTTACTAAAGTTGAACTGTTTTGTTTACATTCCTACATGGAAAGATGATATTTGTAACTCATGAAACCTTTCTAAGTATTAGGGTAGTTGAAGGGAATATACATCTATGTAGACAAAGGGCACAGGGTGAGGTGAATATGAAGAGATGATACCTAAAAATAAATAAACAAATACAATTAAGGGGTAAGAGAGAAATATTGGGAGAAGGAGAAAGGGAGAGATAGAATGGGGTAAATTATCTCACAAAAAGTGGCAAGAAAAAGCAGTTCTATTGGAAGGGAAGAGGGGACAGGTAAAAGGGGATGAGTGGATCTTGCTCTCATCATATTTGACTTGAGGGAATAACATACACACTCAATTGGGTATCTTACCCTACAGGAAAGTAGGGGGGAAGGGAATAAGAGAGGAGGGATGATAGAAGGAAGGGCAGATAGGGGGAGGAAGTAATCAAAGGCAAACACTTTTGAAAAGGGACAGGATCAAGGGAAAAAAACTGAATAAAGGGGGACAGGATAGGATAGAGGAAAATACAGTTAGTTTTTCACAACGACTATTATGGAAGTGTCTGCATAATGATACGTGTGTGGCCTGTGTTGAATTGTTTGCCTTCTCAAGGAGGGTGGGTGAGGAGGGAAGAAGGGAGAAAATTTGGAACTCAAAGTTCTAAAAACAAATGCTCAAAAAAAAAAGTTGTTTTTTTACATGCAACTGGGAAATAAGATATACAGGCAATGGGGTACAGAAATCTATCTTGCCCTACAAGAAAGTAAGGGGAAAGGTGGGGGAGATGGGGGTGACAGAAGGGAGGGCAGACTGGGGAAAAGGGCAATTAGAATATATGCCATCACGAGGTAGGGTGAGGGTAGGAATGGGGAGAAAATCTGTAACTCAAAATCTTGTGGAAATCAATGTTGAAAACTAAAAAATATTAAATAAAGAAATAAGGAAAAAAAATTTTTATATTGTCTTTATTACGTAATTGGGAAAAATAAAATACTATTTAAAAGGGGACAAAAGATAAGTGCTTGTGTCCAGAACACTGCCATGGGAAGATCCATACCTTTATCTAAGACACTGCTCCTGCTCTTATGGAGCTAACAGTCTAATAGGGGTATAAGACACAGAGATAACTCTAAAAATACATGAGAAGCTGGTTATATAAGTGTCTAACAAAGTAGAATTTATGGTCCAAAGAGGAAGGCTCTTTTTCTTTAAGAGGAACTAGGAAGTGTCATTTGAGTTGGATGTTAAAGGATGGTTAACTATCCTAAGTAACATAGTGTTGCCCACAGCTCCATATCCAGGTCTTAAACCTTGATTTCAGAGAGCCAATCTTCCGGGAATGATCGACTGGAAGAGGGATGGAATTGGTGCAACTTCAGAAGGATGACTACAGTTAACCAATCTCAGTTCCTGGACCTAAAGTTGAGTCCTTATTTAAACTACTTTGCACTGGCGATTTGGTTAACATAAGCTTCCAACTGGCCCTGAAACCAGTATTTCCTCTTTTCACAAGAGGGTAGTGTATGAACCAAAAATTTCTCTAACTCCAACACTGTAGAACAGTAAGACTGCTGATGACTCCAACCTATCAATCTCTGAATGAGGGCTCAGCAGCCTTTTGTCAGGCTCTGGGAAAATTCTCAAATGCTATGCTTGCTTCGATAACTGCAAAAACAAAGAAACGTGCCAGTATGGCTTTCAACCCTTTGTGTGCAGCAGAGATAGGGTTTTTTGTTTAATAACCCTAACCTAATATGTTGGCTCTAATGCTGCCAAATGGGAAGAGGGAGGAGCTTTCTTTTTCTCTAGCTTTTAAAAAGAAAGGAATTAGGGCAGGCTTCTGGTAAGATGGCTAAGTGGTTGTGTCTAAGACTCTTAAGCTCAGCCATTCCTCATCATACCAAAGAAGGCACTAAATAAAGTGAGAATACAAAAAATACAAAAAAAAAATACAAAAAGAAGGGAAAGGGGGGAAAGGAGCAAGGATTAAGAAGCAGTCTATTCTCTTGAATAAAATGTATTTAACAGGGCAGAAGAGAAGTATGGAGAAAAGAGTTTCCTCCTTTTCTTTCCCTTAATTCATGAAAGAATGAGTAATTTACCCTCCAACATGGATCAGGAAGAAATTAACTCAGAGGATTAACTACTTGTTTCAACAATCTGGCTAGCAGCTGTTGTGGGGGTAAAAGACCAACACAAGCCCAACAACAAGAATACTACCAGCACACTGCAAAAGCACAGGTTCTTTTGATCTGCTTTAGTAAGGAAAGCAACGTTAAGGGGTTGACAAGCTTATTTTAATTCAGCATACAAATACCATTCACTTAGTTCAGGGGAAAAAGCCAGCACCCTGAACTTCGGAACAAAATACAAAGTACAAACATCGACAGATAGACCTTGTCTGATTCAAATCCCAATACAGAGTTACCAGAGTTTAACAAAGTTTCAGCACTGGGGTTTACGAGTTGGAGGGCTTCTTAGCTACAGCTGCCCGGAGTCTCCACACGCCACCAAGAGTGAGAGCCCTAAACAAATTACAAACACTGACAGACAGACCAAATACAGATTCATAGTTACCAACATCTAGGTTCAGCCCAGGAGCTCAAACCAAGGGCCGGTCCAGAGTCACTCGTGCTACCACTGCTGTGGATAAGCGCTCCAAGGAAGAGAAAGCCAATTCCTGGTTTTATATCTTTTTCAGGGTCAGGGGTGAGTCACACATGCAACTCACCCACATGACCTAGAATCGTCACAAAGAGGTGACTTAAACCCACATGGTCTAAAAGCCTCTGCTGTCCCAGACATGTCACTCAAACTCATGTGTAAACTAGGCCCTCCCCTAAGCCAAGGAGGCACCAAGGACACCCAAATCTAATCAAGGAAACAAAGACCAAACCCTCCAAGGGCACTTAATTGAACTGAGTGCTAAGAGCCCATTTTGCTTACCAACACACTACTGTAAAGTACACAGCGCCCTTCCTCTAGACTTCAGCTTTACCTGCTTCCTCAAGCGTTGGAAATGGGTATAAGGCAAAGCTACCCTGATCCCAAACAACTCTGATAAGAGGGGAAAGAAAAAGAAAACTTTCTGGTGGCTGATTCTTGGCCTACCATGCCACTAGTTCTCTACAGCGAATAAGAGGGTGATTTTTTAAAATGATTAGAATTAAAAACCAATACTGTTCTCACGGTGGATTTAAAAAGGTCATCTATACACAGTAGATTTCACTATCTATATATAAAAGCAAGGAAGGACACACATCTATAGGTGACCAGAGGCTGGTATGGTGTTCCTGAGATATTCCTAAAAGTTAAGAAAAGATCTCTGCTATGCACTAGTGCCCTCTGCTGTAGAGACTGCCATCAGCCTTGCAGCCTGAGCTAGCTAAGCAGGGGACAGACCCTTTTCACTTACTCAGCTAGGGGAACTGGGATGCCGGCTGGAGCCTAGGTTATAGTGATAATATCTCTTAACATTTTTAATCTGGCCAAACACTGATTCCAAGGCCATCTGTGTTTTCCAGTACAGATGATTTACACCAACCCTCATCAAATCTGTCTGCTGTAGGTTACAACATGAAGGTAATCTGTCAATTTTACTGGTAGTTGGTATGTCACTCCTAAGAGTATCTTTTACCCAGGTTTGGGGGTAGAGTGCCAACTTCTCCAGGGTCACCATGTAGTGCACAAGGCCCAGAAAATCAGGAAGGGTGCTACAATTTGAGCACTGGTAGCAATCAATGAACAAATATTTATTAAATGTATGCACTACGTACAAGTACTGAGAAGCGAGGCAGGATGTCAGAAGGAAAAAAATTCTGGATGCTCAATGTTGAGACCAATAATCCAATTATGTGAAATAAGTAATATATACAAAATCATGAAGAAAATCAGCAAGTATGTTGGTTACAAATCAAAGATATCTCCACCTTTCCACATGTCAGAAATGTTGTCCATGGGTTTTACAAGAATAACTTGCTTAGCACTCATACTCCTCTGAGACAGACTGGCTGCCTCCAAATGTCCAGATGCATGAGCTACTGTGGTGGTTGTCTCAGGCAGGCTGTGGCCAGCCCAATCAGGACGGGTTCACTAGGCAGCTGTTTGCTACTCATTATCAGAGTCAGAAAACTCCTCAAAGTCCCTAGAGTCAAAAGTGCTTAGGAATAGGAGTCAGCTAGTTGAAGAGAATATTCTTACCAGCTGTGGCTAGGATAGTAAGGCTTCCTGCTTCTCTGGCATATCCATAGACACAAATGTACACTGCTTAGCTAACAGCCAGATGGTGGACAGCACCTGGCGGGGAAACTAGCTGTTGGTATTTTCCTTTGAACTGCCATGCTTTGCCCCAGCAAATAACATTCTAGTAATTTGGCTCTGAGGTTTCCCCTGAAGGCAGAGCTTTATTGGATTACTATGGGGACTGTACATATCATCCCATAATCATCAGATCCTCCTTGCTTTTATGTGGTCTGTCCTCCCTCAGGAGAAACACTATGATCTTACCAATTCTTTCCAACCATATGTGTTTTGCCCCAAGATACAAAGACTGACAGTATAAGGATATCCAAATGTTAGGCAAGTAGTGAGGAATCCAGCAGTGTAGATGAAAGTAGTTCTCACTAGCCCCCAGCAGGTCCCAAAAGCAGCCAGATCTTTTGGCTCAATAGGAAAGATATCCATCACTGGGACCTGGTACAGAACTCTCAAGAAAAAGAGAGCGACATCAGCAACCTCCTTCTAAATTCCTTTTCCACTATTGGAAGGCCTTGCAATAACTTCTCTGTGATCTGCAAGCACAACATTTGGGATAGGGTCCCATGCCTATTTTACATCGACATATCTTGACTAACAAAGGTCAAACTGTGAACACCCTAGTATAATATAACAAAAGCTGATTATGTGTATGTGGTTCCTAAATTCTCTAGGCTTCAGTGTTTCATCTGCAAAATGAGGGAGTCGCAACTCCCTCTCTAAGGTACTCTAACTCTAAATCCTTTCATTCTATGACCTAAGCACTTCTTCAGTAACTCTTCCTCAGGGTCCTGAGGAAGGACTACATGGTGGTAATCAGGGCAGGGTTTTTTGCTGTTCTTCTCTTGTCTTGGAGCACTCAGCACTAAGACAATTGTTGATTTGTATATGATGTGGTGCTGGTGGCTGGAGCTTTCCCACATTCTAAATGCTAACTTGGCCCCAGCCCTCAGGGTCCTGAGCAGGGTATATGTGTTGGAAGGTTAGCGTTTCACTTTTGGGGGTACACTCATTGAAAGAGTGACAAGACTCTGGGCAAGCTGTTGAAATCGCCCCTCCGGCTTTGTAACCCAGACAGATAGATGTTGGTGTTTCTCTGGTAACCATGGACTGCTATGGACAGATTGGTTTGTGTTATTTGCTGTTTATAACATATGCTTGTAATTTTTGTTTGTATTTGCTCTGAAGTTCAGGGGACTGATCTTTTGATCTTTTCCCCCTGAACTAAGTGAATGATATATGTATGTTTAATTAACCTGAGATTGTTAACCCCTTAATGTTGCTTTCCTTAGAAAAGCAGTTCAAAGAATCTGTGTTGGCAGCCCTTCTGCATGCTGGTGTTACTGGTCTTACACAGTCACAGTAGCTGCTAAGCCACACTGTTGTTACGAGGACCAACCAAAAGGTCCTGAGCAAAATACTGACAATACTTTCTTCTCAGAGGGATGGTGCTTCCCACCATGGTTCTCCTTGTCTATTTCACTGCTAAAAAGCTAGTTAATTCCATTTTAGATAATCTCTAAAGCATACTTTCTTTCTACCATCGTACCCTTGTTTTTCAAATCTTGTTCAGTCATTTCAGCAAGATTCCTCTCCCTTTGTAATAGATTCTCTGTCTCCTTTCTCATCCTATTTGGGAATCAGAAAACAACTCTAGGCAAAAGCAGTAAGTTGAGGAGTAGTGCAAGTGATATCTGCTGTCCCTTATGAAAGCCATAAGTTTTGAAGCGAAACTAGATGCAACAGAGCTGGTGAAATCAGCATAATAGATCTTGAGAATTCCCACGGATACCCTTCAGAATCTTCACCAAAGTCTCTTTCTCATCTTTCTCTTGCTAAAGGCGTTATTCCTCAAGTAACTTATTACAACTGTCCTTTTCAGTTTTAAGTTCTGGTTTGTTTGTTTGTTTTTTTTTTTACTATTTTCCATGTAAAATTTTAATTGTATAAACAAGCTTTTAGTACTGGGCCCACAGGAGCTATATGAATACCACTACAAAATAGTCTTTATACAAATAAAGACAGATATAAATAACCTGAGAAATATTAAGTGTTCATAGGTAGACCAAGGCAATATAAAGAAATGACAATACTAGCTAAATTAATTTACTTACTCAGAGCCATATCAAATGCTCAAAGGATTATTTTAAATCACTAGAAAAAAATAACAAAATCCATTGGGAAGAACAAAAGGTCAAGGATGTTACAGGAAATGATGAAAAAAGTGGGAAGAAAGGGGGCCTAACAGTACCAAACTATACTACGAAACAAGAATCATCAAAACAATTTGTATTGGTTAAGACATAGAAAGGTCAATCAGTGGAACAGATTAGGCACCCAAAATACTAAATAAATAAGCGCAGTAGCCTAGGGTTTGATAAAGCTCAAGATCTCAGCTACAGAGGTAAGAACTCACCAATAGACAAAAACTGCTGGAAAAACTGGAAAGCAATTTTGACAGAAACTAAGTACAAACCAGCACCTCATCATATACCAAGAGAAGCTTAAACCTTGTCTTATATACCAAGATAAGCTCCAAATGGGTACAAGATTCACACATAAAGGGCTGCATTACAACAAATAAGAAGAGGGAGGAGGGAGGGAGGGAAAAGGAATTTATATGGCTCCTACTATGTGCCAGGCACCGCACTCAGTGTTTTTTACAAATATTTTACAAGAAATTACTTGTCAGATCTATAAAGAGAGGAAGAGATAAATGGATAAAGAAGATCACAGAAAGTAAAGTGGTCAATTTTCATTACACAAAATTAAAAAGTTTTTGTATAAACAAAACCAATGTAGTTAAAACTAAAAGATAAATAGTTCAATGGGAAAAATTTTTTTGTAGCAAGTTTCTCTAATAAAGGTCTCATTTGTAAGCTATATAGAGAATTGATTCGAATTTTTAAGAATATTTTTTAATAATTTTTAAGAATAAGAGCCATTCTCCAACTGATATATGATCTAAAGATATGGTCAATCAACAAGCATTTATTAAGTGCCCAAATGCCAGGCACTGTGCTAAACTCTAGGGATAAAAAGAAAGGCAAAAACAATAACAACAAAACAGTCCCTAATCTCAAGAAGCTCACAGTCTAATAAGGCAATATGCAAGCAGCCATAGAAAAACAAGACAAATACAGGATAAGCTGGAGATGATCAATGGAGCGGAGTGGAGCAGAGCCCAGCGTGAGTGGCTCGGATCAACCAGACCAGGAGCCGGGCAGAGCGGGCCCTAGCACCCTGAATCAGTGAGCTGCGGCAGTTACCAGACTCCTCAACCCACAAATACCAAAGACAGTGGAGAAGGTTAGTGAGAAAAGCTGCAGGAGTGGAAGGAGTTCGTGGTTCAGCCACTGCCCCCGGGGGCAGCAGAGGTGGGGCAGCTCCAGCTGCTGTTGCTTCCAGCCCCAGGCCCACCTGGTGGGAGGAATTAAGTGGCGGATCAGAGCAGAAGTGCACAGCCTGCTGAAGATCTAAGCCCAGTCCAGGCTGGGGGTTCTTGGGGAAGGAGGAGTGCTGGTGTGGCAGAGCTAGCGCACCTCCCCCCAAACGTGGAACACAGAACTCTTTAGTCTACAAGCAGTCATACCCCGCTGAAAAACTCAAGGGTCAAGTTAGTTGGTTGGGAATACGGCCAGGCAGCGAAAGCACACCCAGATTCAGTCTCAGACTTTGGATTCTTTCTTTGGTGACAAAGAAGACCAAAACATACAGCCTAAAAAAGTCAACAAAGTGCAAGAGCCTACATCAAAAGCCTCCAAGAAAAACATGAACTGGTCTCAGGCCATGGAAGAGCTCAAAAGGATTTGGAAAAGCAAGTTAGAGAAGTAGAGGAAAAATTGGGAAGAGAAATGAGAAGGATGCGAGAAAACCATGAAAAACAAGTCAATGACTTGCTAAAGGAGACCCAAAAAAAATACTGAAAAATACACTGAAGAAAACAACACCTTAAAAAACAGACTAACTCAAATGGCAAAAGAGCTCCAAAAAGCCAATGAGGAGAATAATGCCTTGAAAGGCAGAATTAGCCAAATGGAAAAGGAGGTCCAAAAGACCACTGAAGAAAATACTACTTTAAAAATTAGATTGGAGCAAGTGGAAGCTAGTGACTTTATGAGAAACCAGGATATTATAAAACAGAACCAAAGGAATGAAAAAATGGAAGACAATGTGAAATATCTCCTTGGAAAAACCACTGACCTGGAAAATAGATCCAGGAGAGATAATTTAAAAATTATTGGACTACCTGAAAGCCATGATCAAAAAAAGAGCCTAGATACCATCTTTCAAGAAATTATCAAGGAGAACTGCCCTGATATTCTAGAGCCACAGGGCAAAATAGAAATTGAAAGAATCCACCAATCTCCTCCTCAAATAGATCCCAAAAAGAAATCTCCTAGGAATATTGTCGCCAAATTCCAGGGCTCCCAGATCAAGGAGAAAATACTGCAAGTAGCCAGAAAGAAACAAATTTGAGTATTGTGGAAACCCAATCAGAATAACCCAAGATCTGGCAGCTTCTACATTAAGAGATCAAAGGGCTTGGAATGCGATATTCCGGAGGTCAATGGAGCTAGGATTAAAACCTAGAAATCACCTACCCAGCAAAACTGAGTATCATGCTCCAAGTCAAAATATGGACTTTCAATAAAATAGAGGACTTTCAAGCTTTCTCAGTGAAAAGACCAGAGCTGAATAGAAAATTTGACTTTCAAACACAACAATCAAGAGAAGTCATAAGGGACTTACTAAAGTCGAACTGTTTTCTTTACATTCCTACATAGCAAGATGATGTGTATGATTCATGAGACCTCAATATCATAGTAGCTGAAAGGATTATGCATATATATATGTTTATGTACATATATATAAGTGAATGTGCATGTATGTATATATGTATGTGTGTATACATATATATATATATATATATATATATATATATATATATAGAGAGAGAGAGAGAGAGAGAGAGAGAGAGAGAGAGAGAGAGAGGGAGGGGACACAGGGTGAGTTGAAGATGAAGGGAAGATATCTAAAAGAAATAAAATCAAATTAAGGGATGAGAGAGGAATATATTGAGAGGAGATAGGGAGAGATAGAATGGGGTGGATTATCTCACATAAAGGTGGCAAGAGGAAGCAGTTCTGGGGGAGGAGGGGAGAGGGCAGGTGAGGGGGGGGGGGGATGAGTGAATCTTGCTCTCATCAAATTTGGCCTGAGGAGGGAATACCATACATACTCAATTGGGTATCTTACCCCACAGGAAAGAAGAGGGAAGAAGATAAAAAAAGGGGGGGATGATGGAGGGGAGGGCAGATGGGGGTGGAGGTAATCAAAAACAAACACTTTGGAAAGGGGACAGGGTCAAGGGAGAAAATTCAATAAAGGGGGATGGGTTGGGAAGGAGCAAAATATAGTTAGTCTTTCACAACATGAGTATTGTGGAAGGGTTATACATAATGATACACATGTGGCCTATGTTGAATTGCTTGACTTCTTAGGGAGGGTGGGTGGGAAGGGAAGAGGGGAGAGAATTTGGAACTCAAAGTTTTAAAAACAGATGTTCAAAAACAAAAAAAAAAGTTTTTGCATGCAACTAGAAAATAAGATACACAGGCAATGGGGCGTAGAAATTTATCTTGCCCTACGAGAAAGTAAGGGAAAAGGGGATGGGAGGGGAGTGGGGTGACAGAAGGGAGGGCTGAATGGGGAACAGGGCAACCAGAATATACATCATCTTGGAGTGGGGGGGAGAGTAGAAATGGGGAGAAAATTTGTAATTGAAACTCTTGTGAAAATCAATGCTGAAAACTAAATGTTAAATAAATAAATTTAATAAAAAAAAATTCTTTCCCAATTTTCTGTTTCCCTCCTAATCTTGTTGCATTGGCTTTGTATGAAAACTTTTCAATTTAATGTAATCAAAATTATTCATTTTGCATTTCATAATGCTCTCTCTCTCGTTTGGTCATAAATTCTTCTCTCTTCTACATAGATCTGACAGGTAAACTATTCCTTGCTCTCCCAGACTGCTTACAGTATCAGCCTTTCAATCTATATCGTGAACTCATTTTGACCTTATTTTGGTATATGGTGTGAGATATTGGTCTAGGCCTAGTTTCTGCCATACTATTTTCCAGTTTTCCCAGCAGTTTTTGTCAAATAGTGAGTTTTTAGCCAAATATCTATCCTTTTAACCTTCACTCTATGGTCCAGCCTAACTGGCTTTCTTCTGCTCCTCATTCAATCTCCTGCCTCTAGGCTTTTGCACACATTGTGGTTCTGCCCCCCACCTCACCCCACTACACCTTGAGTATACACCCTCACCTCTGCCTCCCTAAGAATGACTAGCTTCCTGTAAACCTCAGCTCAAGTACCAGTTCCTACATGAGACATTTCCTGATTCAAGCTATTTGTGATGGTACAAAAATCATGTGTGTGTGTGTGTGTGTGTGTGTGTGTGTGTGTGTTTGTACATAGAGACATAAAGAACAGTATGCATTTAACAAATGCTTGCTGACAGGTTAATACATATAAGCCAAGGGGAGGGACAGGTATCACTTGACTTTTCTTTCAGGTCACAAAATATATTCCAATCCCACCTCCAATTTCTTGAAATACCATTAATTAAATCCCAGGGAATAAGCATCATTTAAAAAATGCCTCTGGGAGGGCTGGTAGGATATTAGATACTGTGAATTGGTTTAATCAGATTTGCTTTTCTCTTAACATCTAGCTGAAATCATTCCATGGCCCTAAGACGTATTTTTATTGGGGACGGAGGCATGTAGCACAGGGAAGACAAATAGGAAAAAAAGAAGAAATGATGTTGGAGCAAGGTACATTGCTGGGAGTAGGGAAAAGCCCGTGTGGGACATCGTTGTACAGGGATTTGGGCAGCCAGAAGGAAATGGGATGAAGAAAATATCAGGAAATAGAAAGACGTCAAAGGTAGGCTTCTCCTATTTTAAAATGTCGCTTAAGGGCATCACTGTTCCCTACTCCCTCCCTTCAGAATATATAACCCAAAAGGGAGGGAAGCTCTTTTGACAACTGATAACAGATTAAGTCTGGGTTTCCTCACTGGCAAAGTGAGGATCATTAGGTACCCCAGTACCTCACAGAATGGTTATTAGAATCAAATTATATAATGTTACCTATAACTTTAAGTGCCTTACTAATCAGTTTTTCTTCTACATATACACATGCACATATATATAAATACACACTGATAAAGTAGATGAAAACTGCATTAATGCAGACAGGCTATCATTTGCATCTAAGTGGCAACCTCAAATATGAATGTATATATTTGTCACTGATAAATAAATTCATGTATTTGTATATAATGTATAAACTTGACAGTGATACATATTGTTGAATACAAAACAGGACAGGAAGTGGTGTGTGTGTGTGCCTGTGTTTGTGTGTGCATGTGCACTTAAGAGAAATTTAATCCTAAACCTAACTTGGAAACTAGCCAACAACAGAAGACTAGAATCCAGCCTCCAACTCTTGTAGAAAAAGGTTAAATTATACGCAACTTAAAAGTGGGGACTTTGTCTTAGATATTTATGGTATGCCTACACAAACAAGCAATTTAATAACGGTCTGATGAATGAAAAAAATGAACCATCTTCCCATGTGTGCTATGTTATTTAAATACTGAATGCACTGTGATGTGGGATCAGGCTCCTCAAACCTCATGCATTCAGAAGCCTCCTCTTCCCTCCTTACCTCTTCTTTCACTAATGAGAATTTCTCGTCGTTCTTTCATTTCAGAGCTCAGTTTGTCAACCATCTTGCTGATGCAGTTGTCCAGTACTAGGGAGCGAGTTTTAGATTCAATATCTTGTCGACAGATGGGACATTCCATTTTTCGCTTCATCCACTCACTGATACAGAAGGAACAAAAACTGTGGGCACAGTTCAAGGTAACAGCCTAAAAAGGGCAAGAAGAGGAATGCATCAGGGATCTCACTCTTGGATGCTTTTTCAATAGCAAAAGAAACAACACGATGAATAAACCTCTCAAGTAAATCAGAACATGATCTACAATGAGCTATTAAGTTGTTACTGCCCAACTAGTTCAGCCAGGACTTTGTAGGAAAATAAGAATCAATCCCAAGATGTGTTCAAACACCATCTTGAACCATTTTCTTTCTTTTTCTGTGGCTAATCAGAGCACTTACTACAATTAAGGTTATAGATTCACAATTAAGAGTGATAGACTAGAGGTGCAGAATGATATATGCATTTTCTGAAATTTCCAATGTGTGGATTTATTTTGGTTGATTATACTTATTTACTTCAATTCAGGGCTTTTATTTTGGGAGAAGAGAGAGTTATGGGTTATTTGGTTACAGCAAAGATAGATAGTGATACCAAAACAAAAAAAGAAGAAAAGAAAGAAGAGTGTCAATGAAACATTTTTTTAAATGCAGAGAAAAAAGCGAGTTCCAGAAAAAGAAAAAAAGGAAAAAGGAAATTCAGAGGAAGACAGGGATAAGTAAGACAGCTTTGGAACTTCCATGCAACATTTATTATATACTTAAAAAAAGAACTAAGTTGTATGTAATGGAGATTCATGGATACATATACAATCTCCTTTTTCTTTTGAATAGGGAAAACATTGTGTTTGTTGTTTTTCGAGTTAATAATAACAATAAAGGAAAAAAATTTAGCCTAGGTGGGAGCCATATTGTAGAAAACTTTAAAGGGCAACTTAGTATTTTCTGCTAGAGGCAATAGGGAGCCATTTTTGATTTTTCAGTAGGAGAGCAATTGTTTTGAGAAGGGAGATCTATGTTTTAGGAATATTAATTTGGCAGCTTAAGATAAGGATTGGAGAGGGGAGACAGTAGATAGAAGCAAAATGAGGGAAACTACTGCAACAGTGTCTAAGTGATAGGTGATTAGGTACTGAGAGTGGGAATGGGAGGAGAAAGTTTAAGAGATAATCTGGAGATAGGATAGACAGAACTTGGGAAGTATTTGGATACAGAATTTGAGGGAGAGGGAAAAGCCAAGAGGGCAGCTAGGCAGCACAGTGGAGACAGTGCTGGGCCTGGAATCAGGAAGACTCATCTTTCCTAAGTTCAAATCCAGCTTCAGACACTTACTAGCTGCGTGACCCTGGGAAAGTCACTTAATCCTGTTTGCCTCAGTTTCCTCATTTATAAAATGAGCTGGAGAAGGAAATGGCAAAACATTCCAGTATCTTTGCCAAGAAAACCCCAAATGGGGGTAATGAAGAGCTGGACACAACTGAAACAACTAAATTACAACAACAAAAAACCAAGAATGATTCTCTAAGGCTAGTAAGTTTGATATTGATTACTGGGAAGATTCTAGAATAGATAATTAAAGAAAGAGTTGGCAAATGCCTGAAAAGAGAAGGTGTGATTCATTACAAAGACCCAACATAGCTTCATCAAGTGCAAATCATGCTGGACTAACTTCACATTCTTTTTGGACAGGATTATTAAACTAGTAGATGAGGGGAGTGCTCTACATATATTTTACCTAGAGTTTAGTAAAGCTTTTGATGATACGGAGTCTTCAGTAGGGTACTGGGGATAAATTCTTTGGTATTACGAAACTTGACTGGACTGGGAAATAGGATGAAAAAAAGATATCAAGAAGCTAGAATATTAGGTTGACAGTAAATAAGATGAAATCAATAGGAATAAATGTAAAGTTTTACTTTTGGGTAAAAAAACTCCAATTTTATCAGTGCAAAATGGAGGAGGCATTGAGTAGGCAGTGGTTGTTCTCAAGAGGATTTGGTGGTTTTAGTGGGCCACAAACTCAATGAGTCAAGAATGTGAAGTGAAAGCCAAAAATTTAATGCAATCTTGGGCTGCATTAGAGACGCATACCCCAAAAATGGAAGAAAAAAAAAGTAAAACAATCCACATGCACATATAGCAGCATTTTTTTTTGTTATAGCAAACTAGAAAACTATAGAAAACTAAGAGAGTGGCCATCAATTGAAGAAAGGTTGAACAAATTTATGGTATATAAAGGTAAAGAGAAAATAATACACCATAAGAAACAACAGAAGGAGGAAACTAGGGAAGATTTGTAAGACTTGCTGCAGGTTCAAATGAGTAGATAGAAGAAAACAACTTGTCTGATCAATGTAATAACCAACCATGATTCCACAGGGCAGGTGATGGAAGCATACGACTCACTTCCTAGTGGACTCAAGGGACAGAATGAGACATATATTTTTCGACATGGCCAATGTGGGACTTTGTTTTGCTTGACTATGAATATTTGTTACAAGAGATTTTCTTTTCTTTTTTTAAATCTGAAGGGGGTGGAGGTGAAAGGAAAAGGTGGAATAGCAAAGGGGTTGCCCCAAAAAATGAAATCAGGCTAGCTTTGAAGGTCATACATCAAGTTTATTATATACTTAAAGGTTCGCAGTTTCATATACAATCTCATTCTTTTATTATACCTTGTATACATAAATGCTCATTTTATTTGGCATTTGTTAGATTCACAAATTAAAAACAAACAAACACAAAAGCAAAGTGTATAGCCCAGATGAGGCTTTGCCAGGGAATGGGGCGGAAGGGTGAAGAGTCCTTGTCCCTTGTTATTACCTCAATGAAGTGTTCTGAGCAAATGATGCATTGAAGCTCATTTTCTAGCACATCATTCATCTGGTTTAGAACCTCTTCCTTCTGCGCTCTCACTTTCTCTTTTTCTTCCTGCAAAGGTATAAAACCCTATTTATCACTAGAAGAATTATTGATTGGTTACTGATTAAACAAGACAGGAAGTGGACTTAAAAAGCTAAAATAATTCAAATGGAACAGCGCACTTCTAAGAGTTACTACTTTTCAAAACTTATACTAAATGTAAGCCTTCCTTGCAAGTTCCATTTTAAAAATTTCTTTCCATTTTTTTCCTTTTTAAATACAATTTTAATTTTTCTTCTCCATGCAAAATTGAAATGGTAGGAAACTTCTGTAGGCTGACACTATTGTTCATTAGAAATCTGAGATGGTACTTTAACATTGCAGACACTAAAGCAAGACAATAAGCATACTTACTCCAAGTTTAGAATTAGTGAAAACCTTGGTTTTAAAAGAAACATACTTGTTCCTGAACAATGATAAAACACTACACCAGAAGCAGGTTATTAAAGATCTACTATCTACACGGTAGAATCTTTACCAAGAACACTGTACTAGAAGGCAGAAGACCTGGGGTCTATTCTGTCTTCTACCACTTATGGGTATGTCATCTTGGGTGGGTTATTAAACCTCCCTCGACTTCAGTTGTCTCACCCATTAGATTAAAATAATTCTGTATATCTACCTGAGAGAAGAGATCTGAGCCAACTGCATTTAACAAAAATTTACCAAGTCCTGCTACATTCAAAGGAAAATTCTATCACACTTTTAAAGAACAATTAGTGTCAATAATATAAAAACTATTCTCAAAAATTGAGAAAGCTACTAGATTCCCTTAATAAGACAAATAACTAAACCAGAGAAGAAAAAAACAACATAGAACTATAGACCAACATCAGTAATGAATACTGGTTCAAAAGTTTTAAATAAAATCCTGTCAAACAGACTACAGTGATTCATCCACGAAATCATTCATTATAACCACACTGGATATACCAGGGATCCACAAATGGTTTAACATTAGGAAAATAATTAATAAAATTAGTTATATTAAAACAAAAACATCCAAAACCATATGATTTTCTCAAAAGATATGGGAAAAGCCTTTGAGAAAGTACAATATTTATGTTAAAAATCCTTTAAAGTATAAGCACAGAGGGATCTTTTTTTTTTGAACATCATAAAAAGTATCTACCTAAAATCAAAAGTAAGCATCATATGTAATGGAGTACACTAGAATCTTTCCCAATAAATATGAAGGAAAGCAAGGATTACCTCTCTCTCTATTATTATTTGACACAGTTCCAGAAATACTAGCAATAAGAATAAGAAAAGAGATGGAAACTAAAGGCATAAAGATAGGTAGAAGAGCTGACAAAACTATGCGTATTTGCTAATGACACTATGGTTTACTTAGAAAACCACAGAGAACCAGCAGAGATACTGACTGAAACAAAAGCTTTAGCAAAGCTTCTGCAGGCTACAATATAAGCCCTTCATAATAAATAGTATTTCTACATAATAATAACAAAACACAAGAGGCAATAATAGAAAAGGAAATCCTATTCCAAAAAATTACAAAATTCATAAAATACCTGGAGATCAATCTAACAAACCACACGAAATATTCACATATTCAATTACAAAATGGTCCTTAAAGAAATAAAAAACAACATAAACAACTGGAAGAATATTCAGTGCTCAAAGCTGGACCATGACAATATCATAAAAATAACAACACTACCAAAGCTAATTTACTGCTTTAATGCTATGTCAATCAAATTTTTAAAGGGCTACTTAGCATAATTTGATAAAATAGTAACAAAATTCATTTGGAAAAAAAAAACTAGAACAGTATGGGAAATAAAGAAAAGAGGAACGGACAGAGGGGGACTAGCTCTTCTAGAGCTCACACTATATTATGAAGTAACACTCATCAAAACCATCTGGTTTTAATTAAAAAAGAGAGGTAAAATGATGGAATAGGCTATACAAGGGAGAATCAGAAACAAAAGAATTCAACTACTAAGGAAAGAACATCCTATTCAATAAAAACCTTCCAGGAAAACTGGAAAGCTGTTTGGCAGAAATTAGGCTTACACCAACACCTTCCGCCGTGTTCCACAATATATTCTAAATGGATGTGACCTTAATATTAAAGATCATACCATAAAAAAATTAAAGAGAAACACCATGTAACTGTCACAGCCATGGGTAGGAGATGTATTCTTAATTAAACAAGTGACAGAAACAATTACAAAAGATAAAAAAGATAACTTTAATTATATGAAACTGAAAAGCTTCTGTACAAACAAAATGAGTATACCTAGGATAAGAAGGGAAGTAGTTGAAAGGGAAAAACTTTTCTTGTATCAAATTTTTCTGATAAAGATTTAATATGCAAGATACAGAAACAATTTACATACATATATGTATATGTGCATATACATATGTGAGTATAGGTATATGCACATGCATCCATATTTTTTAATAAGACCAAAATATGTGTTCAAATGATATGAACAGTTCTCAAAAGAAACACAGATTATCGACCATCAGATGAAAGAATGCTCCATATCATTATTAAGAGAAATGAAAATCAAAACAACTCTGTGGTTTTATCTCATACCCTGCAAATGAGCAGAGATGACAAAAGATGGGAACAGTCAATGCAGGTGGAATGTGGGAAGTGAGCCATCCATAAGTGAATTGTTTGTGGAGCTGTGAATCAATACAAATATTCTGTAAAGGAATTAGGAATTATGCAAATAAAGTGACAAAATATCCGTACACTTGCTCCAAAGATTCTATCACTAAACTTAAGCTCCAAAGAGGCCAATGATAGGAAAGTTTCTATATACAGCATTTTTTTGTGATAGCAAAGAATTGGAAATAAAGCAGACACCCATTGAATGGGGAATGGCTAAACAAACTGGGGTTCATGAATGTAAGAAATGTCAAATGTGACAAATACAGAAAAATATGGGAAGACCTACAGAAAGTAATGCTGCAAAATAACAAAGAGTATATATGGCTCAAAAAGAAGAGATATAAGAAGACATCTCCACTGTTTTGCAGAGTGGTAAGTCCACAAGTATTTTATAGCGCACATATATTCAGAATTCTCCAGTATTGATCAGTTATGTTGATTTTCTTCTTTTGTTTTTATATAAAAATTATTTGTTATATGAGATAACTCTCTGGGAAGGAGAAGTGCATGAATATTAGGTGAAATTATGGTGCTATAAAAAAATCAATAAAAATTCATTAAAAATAAACAGACTGGAGTATATGTTGTGAGATATATGTGGACAATGAGTTGCTTCATTTTATTTGTCACAATGGAGAGTTCAATTGGGAACTGACTGATATGAAAAAAAGATTCAATAAGAAATTTATTTTTTTAAAGTGTAAAAAAAAAGTTATTAATAACCTAGGATACATAGATATTCTTTTAGGCACTAAAGATATCAAGACAGAGGACACGAACCCCGATCTCAAGGTACTAACAACAATGTAACAGGAGAAAAGGTGCATTTGGAAATAGTCACGGAAATAAGAGTTTTGGAACTGGAAGGCTTTTCAGCGTACATTTAATTCAACCTATACCTTCAAACGGATCCTTACTACAACATATCTGACAAACGATCATTTGATTTCTGCTTGAAAACTTTCAATGAGGAAGAATCCAACACTTCCTAAGGGAGCTTATTCCACTTTAAGAAAACTCTAATTGCCAGAAAGTTTTTTCTGACATCAAACATAACCTGACTTCTTTTCAACTACCATCCACGGCTCCTAACTCTGCCTTCCAGGGCCAAGCACGAGTCTAATCCCTCTTCCATATCATACCTTTTCAAATATTTTGCCCCCCACCCCCCATCTACCCATCTTTCATCCCCAATTATTCTCTTTTCCAGGGTAAACATCCCCCATTTCTTCGACCAATCATCATATAGCATGGAACGAAGGCCCTTTCACTATCCTGGCTACTATTCTCTGGATATTCCATTCTATCATCATCCTAAATTGTGGCACCCAGAAAAGAACACAATACTCCAGGCATGCCTTGCAGGGAAGAGTACAGTGGAACTACTGCCTACTCACTTCTTCAAGCTATTGTCTTCAATGTAATCCAAGACCACAAGAGCTTGTTTTGGCTGTCATGTCCCTTTTTTTTGACTCATACTGAGCTTTCAGTCACTAAAAACTCCCAGGTCTTTTTCCAGACAAACTGCTTTATAACTATGCCTTAATCATCTTGCACTTGTAAAGCTGAATTTTTTAAACCTGAAAGACTATATTTATCACACTTAAATTTCATCTTCTAAGATTCAATCCCATGTTTTAGCCTGTTCAGAGATCTTTTTGGAACTTGATTCTCTCATATCTTCTAGCTTTCTGTTATTTGGAAATCTAAGTATGGTATCTCTACCATTATCCCAGTCATCAACAACAGGGTTATTAACAGCACAAAGCCACACACAAATCCCTGAGGTATTCCACTGGAGACTTCCTGCCAAGCTCATATTAACTACTTTTGGGTCTGACCCAAAAGTTCTGAAGCCATCTAACCATCATTACCATCTATCTTACATTTCTCCAGCTTTTCCCCAAGAACAAGAACATTGCTAGAATCTAGGTTAAACTATCTACAGGATTCTCCAGATCTACTTGCTCAGTAACTCTGTCCAAAAAAAAAAAAAAAAAAAGGAAACAGGCTCTTGTGGCACTGTGCGGCACTATGTGGCACTGCGACCTATTCCCTAGAAAACCATGCTTCTATATGATCAGAAACTGAACAGGCTATGGTAGCACTGCTTCTCCCCCACAATGCACCACCCCCCTTTCATTTTATAGACCCTCAGAAACAGAGGCTCAGAGACTTGCCCAAAGTTACAGAGTCAATAAGGAGCAGAGTTGGGATTGGCTGATTCTCTCTGATTCACAATCCAGCACTCTTTTAAACTATGATGTTCCCACCATAACCACCTCTTTATCTCTTTAATAATCCATTTAAGATAATGGCTAAGTTTAGCCTCAGGAAAAGCTTCAGAAAATACACCTTCCTTCCTTCACTACAGAGGTGGGAGCCTAGAGAAGTCAAGAATACCTTCAGGGATAGCTCACTGGGTAGGGGAGAGGGACAGACACATTCAGAAACAAATGTGACTTAAAAATAAAAGTTATCAATAAAACAGATAAAATTTAATAATTAAAAAACATCAATTTTGTAACTGCCAGAAATTGAAGTTGAGGTCACTGGCCTATGATATACAGATTCTATTGTTGTCTTCTTTTTTTTTTTTTTAAATTAAGACATTTGCCCTTCTTCAGGTTTTCAGAACTATCTTTTACCTTTCTCTGTATCTCCAGCAATAAGCCCAGTTCCTAGCCCATAAGAGGTACTAAGTAAATGCTTATTGACTAAGTGCTGTCAATTATCATCATTCCATCCACACTGAGCAGTGATTATATCCATTTCTTTGATTCTCAACTTTTCCCCGATATACCTTTAAGATAACAACAAAAATCCTTTTCAGAGAATTTAGCTTTCCTTGCCAGAATCAAGTACATAGAGGCCTTTCATCATGAGCTTCTCCTTCTCTCCTACTGTACACCTCAGAATCCTACCACACCATTTCTCATTCTCTTCTTTGCTATGGTCCCTCAGAAGAGGTTGCCTTTCTCTCCTTGCCCAGACCAAGGTTAGGCAAACCATGACTCACAGGCCATATCTGGCCTGCTGCCTATCTTCATAAAATCCATGACCTAAGAATGGTTTTTACATTTTTAAATGGCTGGAAAAAAAAAGAACATCTCATGACACATGAAAATTATATGAAATTCAAATTTCAGTATCCATTAATAAAGTTTTATTGGAATGCAGCCATACCCATTTGTTTACATATTGTCTACTGCTGTTTTCACATTACAATGGCAGGGTTGAGAGTTGTGATAGAGCCCATATGTGGTGCTCTTGCTGCTCTGAAATGCTGTTTGGCACACTTTACATCACAGTGATTTAGTTATAAAATGACAGTATTTCAAGTGCCACGTGTATCACCACACTATGATGTTTTTATTTCTATTTTACTACCAGGGTATACCCACCATGTTAATAAGAAAAGAAGAGGGGAAAAAAAGTATTATGATGACTTTTTGAGCTCAGAACTGAGACTGAATTTTTCTGAATGAGAACCACCCTAAACCACTATTATTGAACACTGAATGCCTTTTGTGGCAGACTTGATCATTTTTCCTAGTGAACTCAACCTAAAATTACAAGGCAAAACAGTGCTTACGTGTGAAATAAGCTGCAATAAAACTAATTTGACAAGTTATGTTGTTTGAATTACAGATAATGTCAAGTTCCTTTATATGCTTCCCATGCTGTCAAAAGTTAAAACGAGAATTGAGATCTACAATTCCACACAAATTTGCAGTGAATTGATTTTCTGACTCAAACTACAGTTCCGGCCGTGTTCTGATGCCAATGCAAATGCCAAAGACATTTCCATATTTCAGAACCCACCTAACTGTGAAGTTGAGGAGCTTCCACCTAACCTTCAATTGGAAGTTATGTAATGACATGATAAAAGGCAAAAATCAAGAGAAGAATCTAATCAAGTGATAAAATGATCAATTAAAATCATATGCTCATGGATTGTTCTCAGTTTGGGCACTACCTGTGTGAAAAGCCATTTTCAAAGATGAAATACATAAAACCTAATTAGAGATCAGCATTAACAGATGACAATAGGGAACACTAATTTTGAACCCCCATTAAGTAAAAACTTACCCCCAAAAAAGAATTCTCTTCTCATTAGTAGATCTGTATTTCAAAAAATTGTACTGAATTTTTTTATTTTTAATTTCATCAATAAAAAGTCTGTAGAAATGTGTTTTCTCTCACCACCTAAGTACCTATGAAATAACCTCAATTTTGCCTCTTGGCCTGCAAAGTCTAAAATATTACAGAAATTTGGCACTCTAGTTGTCCTCTTCATCTCATCCCTTCCTGTATCCACTGGGAACCTGTGCTATCCTTTTTCTTTCATCTTCAATCCCTCCCAATCCACTGGCTCCTTGCATAACCAGGTCTCCTCTGTTCTTAAGAAAATGTTCACCTGAGGACGACAACTTCTATTTGGGGTAAGACAGTGGAGTTGATAGTGGTAGTGATACCCAAAAAAAAAAAGAAAGAAAAAACAGGATGGTGTGGACTATCATGTTAAATATAAACTTTAAAAACAAAAAAGTAAATTGGACATAAGAGAAACCCAGTTTCACATACGATCCTTTTTCTGTTCTTTAAATATTAAAACGTTCATGTTGATGTTACTCAAGTTCATAATAAAAAAAATTAAAACAAAAACTTAGACCTGTCATTTCTTAAACCAGGGGTGGGGAACCTGAGGCCTTGAGCCACATGTGGCCCTCTAGGACCTCAAGGACAGCGCTTTGACTGACTCCAAACTTCACAGAACAAATTCCCTTAATAAAAGGGATTTGTTCTGTAAAACTTGGCCTCAGTCAAAAGGCTGCACCCAAGGACCTAGAAGGCCATGTAGCCTGGAGGCTGCAGGTTTCTCACCCCCATCTTAAACTATTCTCCTCCCTCTCACACCCAAATTTAAAGGGGGAAAAAACCTGTCTATACTCACTGCCTCAACTTCCTTATTTCTCAGTCACTTGGTAATCTGGCTATTGATGCCACCACAAAAGTACAACTGTTTTCTCCAAGGTTTCCAATGCTCTCTTCACCTTTAAGTTCAATGGCCTTTTCTTACTCATCACTGTACCTGAATTGAACTCTGCAGCTGTTGACCACCTCTGCCTCCTGGAGCTTCCCTCCTTTCCGGTATTAGGCATGCTATTCTAAATTGGTTCTTCTCTCTCCAATACCTCATTCATTGCCTTTGAATTATCATCCATTTCCCACCCACTAAGTGCAGGTGCTGCCTAAGGCTCTATCCTCGGCCCCTTTCCTCTCAGTTATCTTAGTTCCCACGGTTGCAACTAGCATCTCTATGTGACTGTCCATACTGTATATCCAGAATCAATCTCGCTGAAGCAGCTGAATAACTAACCACTTGAGACAAAAGTACCAAATAGAGTGTAAGCATCAACATTCTGGCAGTTTGTGTTTTGGTGGAAAAATAAAAAATCAATGTTCTCTCATGTTCAAGATATCCCTGGGACCCATACAACTGACATTTCCCTTCCACTGAGAAGAAGCCAAAGTATTTGCTCTAATAACCGTTCCACTGTAGGGTGCTGGGATGCTGCTAAAAACAAATTATGTGCCTTCGTTTCCTCTCCTCTCACTGATAACTCCCTACGGCCTGGCTTCCAACTTCACCATTTCACTAAAACTGCTCTCTACAAAGTTACCAATGATCTCATAATTGTCCCAACGGCCTTTTCTCAATCTTCATTCCTCTTGACAGCTCTGAAATCTTTAACACCATCAATCACTCTCTTGCCCTTGATATTCTCTTCTCTGTACAGGTTTTTTGGATATCCCTCTCTCCTAGTTCTCTTGTCTGATGGCTCCTTTCCTGAATCTTCATCCAGTTCTTATCCACTAACCATGGGAGTCCCACAGGGCTGTGACCTGGCCCCTCTTCTCTTTTCCCTCTATACTATTTCACTTGGCAATTTCATCAGCTTCTCTGGATTAAATTATCATCTCTACACTGAAGATCCTCCAATCTACTTAACTAGCCCTAACCTCTGTCAACCTCTAGTCTCACATTTCCAACAACATATTAGATATCTGAAACCAAATGTCCCACGCAGCTTAAACTCAGTATGTACAAAAAGGAATTATCTTTTCCCCTAAACTCTACCCTACCCCAAACTCTCAACTCCTCCCAAACTTCCCTATTACTGTCAAGGAAGCCACCATCTTCCGAGTCACTAGGCTCAAAACCTAGGCATCATCCTCTACTTCTCAAAATCTCTCAGCCTCCCAAATCCAAAGCCTGTTGATTTCACCTTTGCAACATTTCTTGAATATGATAGCTTCTTTCCTCTGATACTATCACCACCCTAGTGCAGGTCCCCACCCAGCAAGTCCCATTTCCTAACACCTGGACTATTGCAATAGCCTGCTGGTGGGCTGGCCTGCCTCAAGTCTCTCTTCATTCCAGTCCTTCTATTCAGCTACCAAAATGACTCTCCTAAAGCACAGGTCTAACGATGTCACCCCCTGCCCCCAAAACACACACACACACAACACACACACACCCCACCACCAACACCAGTGCCTCCCTATTACCTCCAGGATAAAACATAGAATCTTCTTTGGCATTTGCAGCCCTTCATTACCTAGCTTCTCCTATCTTTTCAGTTTTTTTACACTTTGCACTCCCATCACGTACTTTTTGACCCAGTGATACTGGCCTCTTTGCTGTTCCTTGAACAAGACACTCTTATCTCCTGACTCTGGCAATTCCATGTTTAGAATGTTCTCCCCTTCTCACCTACTGGCTTCTCTCAAGTGCTAAGACGAATCCCACCTTCTTTAGGAAGAGATCCTCTGATCCATCTTAATTCTAATGCCTTTCCTCAGTTGATTATTTACTATTTATCCTGCATATTAGCTTGTTCGTATATAATTGTTCACGTGTTGTCTCCATTAGTCTGTGAGCTCCTTTGAGGGCAGGGACTGTCAAGCCTTTCTTTGTATCCCTAGTGCTTAGCATAGTGTCTGGCACATAGTATGCACTTAATAAATGCATTTATATAAAATAAATTTATTGACATTGAAATCACAATTTCCTTTGAGTACCTTGGTCAGTTCCAGCTCTTTATTCTTGGCTTGAATGATTGCTTCAAAGTCCTTCTTGCTCCGACTTAACTCTTCCATTAGAATGTGATGCTGCAGAAATACATCCAGATAATACATTTAACACAGCCTTTACTGTATCCTCCTCTCAATCCCACCACTGTGTGTTCTCTGTTCTACAGTTCACTGAAAATGCAAATTTTATTAAAATCCTTCCTTTCTTGGATTCTAACAAATCTCTCTCCACATTTTTTTTGAAGAGGAATAGGAAAGAAAGAAAAGAGAACAATAAGAGATGCCACAACCAGTAAAGAAATAATAACCTAATCTTACATTTGTATACTGTTTCACAGTTTCCAAAGCATTTTGTATGCTGATTTAATCTTCACAACACTTCTGTACAATTTGCCAGGCAGGTATTTTTATCCCTATTTTATATATGAGAAAACTGAGATTCAACAAGTTTATGTCACTGGGTCTGGGTCACAGTTAATAAGAGACAGAAGCCAGGGCCAGAACACCTTTTCTGTTTGTTTGTTTTTTTTTGAGGGGGGAAGGCAGGGCAATTCGGGTTAAGTGACTTGCCCAAGGTCACACAGCTAGTAAGTGTATCAAGTGTCTGATGCCGGATTCGAACTCAGGTCCTCCTGACTCCAGGGCCAGTGCTCTACTCACTGCACCACCTAGCTGCCCCCAGAACACCTTTTCTAACTGAGTCCACTGCAGAACTAGGAGATGCAAGCTGCAGAAAGGCAGGCTTTGGCTTAGTGTAAGGAAAAGCTTTCTGGAAACTACAAATATCTCCAATGTGCCTTACAAGGTAGTGGGTAGTCCTTATCATATGAGGTTTCCAAATAGGGTGAAGAACAATTCATTCTCTTGTTGAGAAAATTCCTGCTAAGGAATTCACTGATCTTTGAGAGACTCTCACTAATGATATCAGATATCACTATGAATCTAGATACCAACTATTTGGCTTTTAGAAAACATTAAAGGGAACTGAGGATCCAAAAAGTCCAAGTAAGCACGTTGGTTGAAATAGAAAACCATCCCAAATAAACTACTTTAGCCAATGCCATCCTGGCTACTCCCTCAATCCATGTGATGCCAGAAAGCTGAATACCATTAATATCTGCTAGAAGTCAAGAAGGGAGCAGCAACAGGAAGCTTCCATTTCATTTCTCAAAGTTGCCATGCTATACATTAGACGGTGACCTATGGTTTGCACTGGGCATGAATCTGCAGTTGTAAACGCAATTTAAAAATTAACAATTCACAAATTCAACACAATTTATATCATAGTAATGACCATTAACTAGGGGTAAAATATAAACCATTCAATAAAGAACACTAGGCTGTTGTCTGGACTTTGCCACTCTACCTATGTATAAACCTCAGTTTCCTTATTTGGAAAGTGGGGAAATACCTGCCTGACCCACCTCACAGGCCAGATGTGGAAATAAAGTCAGGTTATAGCTGCAAAAACACTCCAACAGTTTTTCCCCCTTTAAAAGAACTATATAAATTTAAATTATGATATCTTTAAGTCTGGTCTCAAGAATGGTAAAAAACTTAGGCTGCTTCTTACCACTGGTGCCTGGGAAGTGACTAGAATTTGTTAAATTGTAAGCTGAGAAGTGTCCATGAGCCAAGTACTCGAGCACACAGCAGTTGTTCTGTGTTCCAACATAAGGTAACAAAGGGAGTTGTGTATTTCTCAAGAGGGAGTAAAAATATATGAAGGGAGATCAGATATTTCTACAGTATCTTCAACCAGCGGAACTTGATTTTTTTTTTCCCCAATCAACCTCAACACCTCAATGAGATTTTCAGCAAATGTGATCACACTAGAGAAACCTGCAGCAGGGAATATGTAAATAAATAAATAACTTTTGAAGACATGAAAGTCTTCTCTTGAAAAGAAAACTAAGCCAGCACTGATTTCTTCACCATTCTTTTTCCTCATGGAATTTATATGTTCTATTTGGGGAGTCCTGGGTGCCTTCTGGTGTGGATGACACTGTTTCTCTAAAATGACTGGTCCATAGGTCTAAGAGAGAAGAACATGGAGTTAAACCTTCTGGGAGCTCTGCTCTCAGAACGAATTCTTATTCTGATGCTCATCTTTGCTAATAGGCCCGAAGCCATTTTCTAATTACCCTATGCCCTGACCATAAATTTACAACTGACTTGTATTCAGGATGAATAAAGGAAGGATGAGGCAAATTTTCAAAGATTCAACAAAACTTATAGAACCAGGGAAAAAAAACATCGAGTAGTTCAAACAAATGAACTAAATTACCAGGAATCTTTATCAGGATTTCAACCCTGTGAATCTGTAGCTTCCTGTCCTTTCAGTAAATCGATCTGCTTCACTGATTGTTAAATTGCACATTCTCAAATCGGTCTGAAACGTTTAATTGCCATTTTCTGCTAATCACTACAGTCCCCATCTTTGGCTGGCTATAGCTCTGAATGGGTGAGGTCAGCAGGGGCAGCAATGGGCCCCACAGCCCAGGCACAGCTGACATATCCCCCCCACCCCCACCTTTCTTTTTTTTTCTTTTGCAGGGGGGAAGGCAGGGCAATTGGGGTTTTAAGTGTGTCAAGTGTCTGAGGCCAGATTTGAACTCAGGTCCTCCTGACTTCAGGGCCAGTGCTCTACTCACTGAGCCACCTAGCTGCCCTTCTCACCTTTCTAATTGCACGGCCTACCCCAAACCATGAGCCTCACAATTCCCCAGAGGCTCTGAGTCCATTTTACTAGAGGAAGGACTGCTCAAATGAAGTTGCAGGCTTTTGTGCATAGACCCAGCATGTCTGTGGGGCTCCACATCTCCGAACTGATGGTGTAAGCAGCTGCCATCTGCTCCATTTGACAAACTGGAGGTACAGTGGAGGTGGAGGATAAGTAGGAGAAGCAGCCATCAGTCATGCAAGGCTTGACTGCACCCCCTGCTCTACAGTTGATGGAACAATTTCAACCCAGTGGCAAGAGATAAGTTACCTCCTGCAGGGCCTGTGCCAGCTGCTCCTTCAGGTCCTTTTCCCCATGCTGTTTTTCCAAACCCTGCAAAGCCAAAAACAAATGGAAGGTTTCCTTGAGGGGAAGTGAAAGGAGGAATAAAACCCAGCAACATGCAGAGCAGAGTGGATGGCACGGGCATCTGGGAGCAGCAGGGGGCGGAAGGGGGAGTAGGGAGCAGGTGGGAACAACTCCTCTTTTCTCTCAAGCTGTTACCTACAAAGGGATTGAAGCCAAGTTGCCTGACTTTATAGTGCCTATGATGAGATTTTCACCTTTAACTCATTCCCAGGCTACTCTGGAAATACAATGAATTGTTCCAAGCATCTTTCACAAAATTACAGTTCTTTGATGTAAAAGAGCACTTGACCTTAATCTCAGTTTCCTCACCTATGAAATGCAAACAATGATATCTGTACTACCTACCTTACAGGACTGCTGAAGGGGCTTTTGTGGTAGAAAGAGCCATGGATTTGGAATCAAAGGACTTGGGACTAAACTTTAGCTCTGCTGGTTATGAGCTACGTGACTTTGGATAAGTCACTTAATATCCGTGTCTCAGTTTCCTCATCAGTCAAACGAGGAATTGGACCGGCTGATCTCAAAGCCTCTTCCAGCCTGAAACTCAATGAACCAGAATACACAGAGTGTTTCAGAAACATTAGATACCTACTTGAAATGTCTCAGCCTGGCCTGCAGAACCATTACCTTCCCACTCTTAAGCCAGGATCATAGTTTTAGAGCAGAAAGGCATCTTGCAGGTAATTCAAAAAGTCTAACCTCTTATTTTGCAGATGAAGAGTATGGTCATATAAGGAATAGGTAGCAAAACTGAGAACCAAGTCCAGATGTTCTGATTCCAAAATCAGCCTTCTTTCCGCTGTACCACACTGGCTACTCTCAAGTGGTTTTGGGAGCTGGAGAGGCGGCACCTCTCCATCCCATTATACATATTCTGTTCGTTATCCTTTCTGTCACAGCTACACCTCTTCCTCTGTCCAAGTGCCTGTTGACCTCATTTTTACCATTTTATGTCCATCACCTTCTATGTGAATTTGCCCTTTGAACTGCATTAGTTCTCTTAATACATTCTGTATCAAATCATGCAGTTATTACTATCACCTTAAAACTGTTCATTGGTTTTTGCATGTGTGCTAAGTCGCATTTCTTCAACAAGATCATAATTTGTTTGAAGGCAAGGACTGATGTTAAGCTTCAAGGTATCCCCAGAGGACCTACCACGTGCACAATAAGAGCTTAATAAATGTCACTGAAATATGAAGATTAAATTAAAATGCATTTTCCAACTTGTTACGAAGATTAATAATCTTATCATAAAATTTACCTGTTCCCTCCGTCAGGGAGGGGAAATAAGATCTCCAAGTGCACAGAAGGCAATGCTCCTTATAAAGATGCTTCACTCCCCTCAACTTCCATACATCTGACCCTCTTCTCACAACTGGCAAGTAGGCAGTGGAATTCTTCAACCCAGTTGTTCTTGTTTTTGACTCTGTGGCTTTACTGGGTCCGGGGTAGTTGTTGCCACATCAGATTTTTAAAAATTTTTTTTCAATTAATAAGTTTATTTTCTCTCCCTGATGCTTTTCTCCATTAGGAAAAAAACACACAAACACTTGTTTTAAATTGTAAAAGGTCATTTGAGCAGGTAAAAGGTGAGTAACCTGAATGGAAATGTCCTCTGTTAATTTCCAGAATTGTATCAGGCCAAAGGCAGCAAAGATTTAGATACAAATAATCAGCCCAAATGCATAGCACTCCATGTGCTGCCATTCTCAAAATCACTTATCACAAGGGCATGAAGAGGACAGACCTTAAAATGCCTCAGAAATAAGAAAATTAGGCTCAAGATATGAGCTTTTACCTCAAAGAATAAGCAGATGATTAATGTGAACATTATAAATTATCTTGTCCTCAGTCACTTGATTCAAAGGCGAAAGCTAGTCTTTACATAACTTTTTGGGTCCTTGTCTCCTAATTTGACTTAGCTCTTGACCAGTTTGGTATTAAGTAGGCAGAATATATGCATATATGATTCCTGCCCTCATCAAGAATTTGGTGTTCTGAAGCATTCTGGTCTGTAGACCACAGAACCCACTTATCTAAACAGAGGCCATCCCTTGATTCACTAGTCATGGTGAGAGAACTGGAACACTCCCTGCTCCCCATTGTTATTTCCAGATTCACTCTCAATCACTATTATGCAATAACTTACTTCTCCTTCAAGGTTTATTTAATCTGTGTTTATCACCCAATCAAGATTCTGTAGGCTGTCAACCACTGAACTCCAGAACTCTTGCTTTCCTCCTTCAGAAAATTCAGTGCCTGACCCACAGTCTTCCTCTCATCGTTCCTCCTGCCTTCACACACACTATGGGACTTCAACATACAAACTGATATTCTCTCAAATACCCCAACATTATACCTACCTCTCTGCTACCATGTGGCTCCATTCAATAAGATCCACCTTCCCGTTACCCCACGGATTACATATAAACATGTAATAAACATATGTAAACATACACATGTTTGGCTTTTGAAGCCCTCTACAAACTTGCCCCTTCTTACTTTTCCAGTTTTCTTACACCTTTCTTATACCCCTCCACATACCCCAGCCACAATGGTCTCTTGGCCATTCCTGGAAAATGATCCTCCATCTCCCAACTCTGTGACTTTTCAATGGCTGTACCCGTGTCTGGAATTCTCTCCTTTTATCTTGGTCTCCTGGCTTCCGTTAAGACTAAGCTAAAATCCCATCTTTCACATCTTGTGACCCACCTTAATACTAAGGCCTTCCATTCAAGGTTACCTCCAATTTATCATTTATATATACTGTTTGGACATAGTTGTTTGCATGATGTCTTCTCCATTAAACTGAGGTCTTTGAGAACAGGAACTGTTTGTGCCTTTCTTTGAATCCCCAGAGTTTAACATAGTGCTTGGCCATGTACCTGATGCTTAGTAAATTCTTGCTGACTTGACTTAATGAGGTGTTCTGGGATAGAGACATGGATACAGTTCTGCCTGGACCACAGCCATGACACAACTAAACCAGCATGTTTTTCAAGATCAAAACTGTCAGAAGAGGGGCTCGGCACACCAAGTGCATACCAAATATCTAAGCTGTAGAGGATCGGATACCTCTATTGCTGGCTGTTCAAGATGGGGAGGGGAAGAATCATAAAACCCAACTAAATCATAACTTTGTCCTCTGCAGCTAAATTATTGTCAAGGTCTGGCATACAGAACTTAGGTTTTTTTTTTTTGGGGGGGGGGGGTGTTTTAGGAAGAGCAAGATAATCTGTTAACCTAAATTTGTCTTCCAGGTAAACATGATTCAGCTTTTTGTAAAAAGAAGAATGCTATCAATAACCAGTGGCACAGATGCCAAATCATTTCTTCTTCTTTCTTTCTTTTTTTTTGGAGACAATCTGGGGTTAAGTGACTTGCCCAGGATCACACAGCTAGTAAATGTCTGAGGCCATTATTTAAACTCAGGTCCTCCTGACTCCGGGGCTGATGTTCTATCTACTGTGCCACCTAGCTGCCCCACTCCAAATCATTTCTATGAGAAATGTATATTAAAACAACTCTGAGCTTTTTGCCTCTCACCCACCAGAGAAAAAGTGATAAAAAACAGAAATGGTCATTAAAATGGTTGTAGAAAGATAGGCACTGTAAGACACTGTTGGAGGAGTTGTGAACTGCTCTAGCCCTTTTGGAAGACAATTTGGAATTAGAAAAAAAGGGACAGGCACAAAAGATATACCTCTAATAAACTGCCTTTTATTTTCTCACATTCTGTACCTCTAAGTGCGGCTCCTTCTCCTGGAAATTTTTCTCTAGCTGTTCCACTCTCTGCTGCTGCTGGACCTGCTCTGTAAGCAGCTGGTCCTGTAACTCCTGCAGCTCCTCCTCCAACTTCACAACATCCTTCTGGGCCCTCTTGTGGCACTGCTTCTTTATACTCAGAACAGCCACCTGCTTCTCCTGAACCTTCACCTTCAGCTTGAGGATCTTGGCCAGCGTCTTCTTAAGCATGTCCAAGCTGCTTTGAGACTGTGACAAGCTTGGGCCTTTGTGCTCCTCGCTGGGCGGCACTACTGCTTTTTCTGAAATAGTATGAAGGTCATCCTCCGCTGCTCTCTCCCCACTTGGTCCAGGAGAAGCCAACTTTTGGTCCATGTTTTGAGGGGCCTGTTGGGCCATTTCGGCTCTTCCACAGGATTTCCCTGACTGCTCGTAGTCATGGGACACTTTATTTACTTTGGTTCTGGAGTCTGAAGAGCCCTCTGCTCCAGGGCTATCCAACTCCTCTAAACTACATTTCCTTTTGGTTCTTGAGCACTTAACTACTGGCCTATCGTTCCTCAGGGCAAGACATAAGTGGATTTTTTCCCAGTCTTCCTCTACTACTTCATATTCGTATTCTGCATTCTCCTTATTTTCTAGTGGAACTCCAAGCTGGATTCGGTCTCCCTCCTGGATAGGATAGGCCTTTAGAGGTTCCAGGCGTTGCTTGTTCAGCCAAACCCCATTCAGACTCTGGGGAATGAGAAGAGACACAAATGAATAAACTTCACAATGTTTATTCTCTTTAATGGGGGGGGGGGGGTCTCTCTGCTACAAATCTTTCTGCATCCTCAGAAGAAAAACTCTTGAGAACAAACTGCAAGGAACAACTACTTTTAGAAATAGCATTTTTCAAGTGCAGCTTTGATTTATCTCTTACATATTTTATATTCATGCCTCCACTGAGAAGTATCTGCAAAACAGGCAGGAATCATTTTATTTCAGGTAGTAATAATACTAACTAGTACTTAACACCTTGAGGTTTGCAAAGCACAGCAGAGTACAAATGTTATCTTATTTGGTCCTCACCACAACCCCGTGAGGTTGTCACTATCATTATCCCCATTTTACAGATAACGCAAGTGAGGCTGAAGGAAAGTGAATGACTTGTCCAAGGGTCACAAAGCTATTGTCTGAGACAGGATTGGAACTCAAGCCTTCCTGATTCCAAGTCCAGCACTCTTGAAGAATCACTAAAACAAATGCAACAGCACTGAAGGAAAAGTAAAATTAAGCCACACCTCTCGGTATTATGAAATGGAAAAAGTTCAGTTCGATTGTAGACAGTTTCTAATGGTGATATCAGTGAAGTAGGATATGCCTAAGAAAGTCACTGAGAAGTGAGCAGAACCAGGAGAACACTGTACATAGTAACACCCACAATGCATGATGACTGACTGATAGACTTAGCCCTTCTCAGTTATGCAAGGACCTAAAACAACTGCAAAGGACTCATGATGGAAAATGCCATCCACATCCAGAGAAGGAACTACAGAATCTGAAAGTGGAGCAAAGCAGACTATTTTCTTTTTTTTTTCTTCTCTTTCTCATGGTTCCTCCCATTCATTATAATTCTTCCTTACAACATGACTAATGTGAAAATATGTTTAATAGGAATGTATATGTAGAGCCTATATAGACTGCATGCCATCTTGGGGAGGGAGGGGGAGAAAATTTAAAACTTATGGAAGTGAATGTTGAAAACTAAAAATAAATAAACTAATAAAAAAAAAAAAGAAAGTCACTGAAACAGCCGGACACAGAAATGAAACCAAAAACCCCTCTGGAACACACTACCTGTGAGCAAGTTACTTCCCCTCTGTGGACCCCAGTCTCCTTACCTATCAAATGAAGGGGTTGGATGTTAGCCAAGTTCCCTTCCCGTTTCTTATAATCTTGTACATATCAGGGTAAATGTGGCTCAGTGGAGAGAGTACGGACTTGGAATCTGAAAGACGTGGTTTTAAGGGCACTTCAGATACCTCCTGGCTCTGTGACGCTGGGCAATTCAAGAAAGCCCTTTAAAACCTTCTTCTTCACCTCTAAGATGGGCACCTACTTTCCCACGTTTGTTGTGAGGATGAAAATGACAAGGTAGATAATAAAGCTAGAGTGCTATATTGTCAGCTATTATTATAACGAAACTTACAAAGTACACAAAAAATCAAGGAGAAAGGAACACCAATGCCTTGGATTGGGCATCATTATTCTGCAGGTTGAAACGATTGTCCAGTTGATTCACTCATTAAGCACTTGTGACCTACTGTGCTCAGTGCTATAGGAGATAATTATGAAAAAATGTAAATATGGAGATGATACAGGTCCTATGCTTGAAGAATTTACAGTCTGGCTGTGGAGACAAAAATGTACACACATGAAACCAGAGAACAATACAAGGTAATATATTAGCAAATATGAAGTTCTGTGTACTGACCATAAATTCTATTTCATAAGGGAAAAAGAATCAAGGGGTCAAATTAATTCATGGGAAAAGTTGATTTTGAGCTAGGCTTGAAAAAAGTGTGGGATTGAGGTCAGTTACTACAGCTGGGGGACATCTTCAGAGGGGCTCGTACGCATCTCAGATTCCAGGTTTAACTTTAGGGCCAGGATGGAGATGAAGTGAAGCTCTAAAATAAAGCTAAGATATTGTCAGCATATACATGGCACATTCAACTCCTGAACCTTATTTTTTTGTCAGTTTTATTCAACCCAAAGATTAGGGGTAATATAAGATAGCATAGTAATTCAAGAGCAATGAGTAGATAGCATGTAACACTTCCTTTTCTCCTTCTCTCCACGCCTCTTCAAGGCTCTCAACTGTAGCAATTTTGCATGCAAGATTTTCCCTACTACAATCTCTGAGGCCTGTTTCTCTAAATGAATATTTTGATGAAGAGTTGGCCTAAGGACAGTATGATTCTTTGGCTACTGTGCCCTAACATGACTCACTTGGCCAACCCATTCCCCAAACTGTTTCAAGTCAACCTGGAAGTGACCAGTTCATGGCAGACCTCTGACTTAAATAATACCTGACACATTAACAAAGAACAAAGCAGCTACAGTCTGGGAACTATTAGAAACAGGAACGACTTGAGAAAAAATTAAATTTAATATTGTACACACAGCAAACTTCTCAAAGTCAAAAAGCGAGCTGACCATGAGTGTCAAAGGTCAAGCTACAGAAATTTAAGTAAAACCCAAAGGGCAATGATGGATTTAGTCATCAGGTGAAAAACAGTGAGTTAATATGGAACAGGGGTTTGAAGAGAGGTAAAGGGAACTAAAGGGGCAAAGAAGAAACAACAGAGCCTAAGGAGGTCAGTCTAAGATCATGGTAACACGCCATGACCTCCATGTACTTTCTCTACATGCCTTCTCAAATATACCATGTCTGAGAAATAAGCTCACAGTATTCATTCTACTATTTCCTTTGGTTCTATTTCCCTATCTCTTAACTCCTGGTGCCACCTAGTGGCATAAATCTTCCTACATCTGTCTTTCAACTGCTTTTCAGTCACAGGTGACACTAAGAAAAGACAATCCACACAGATGCCCAACAGGCCATTCGGATATTCAGATTTCAAAAGATCATAGATTTAGAGCTGGAAGGGACTTCAGAGGTCATATAGTTAAACTTTCTCATTCTACAGATGAGGAAATAAGACAAGTTAAGTGACTTGTCTAAGGTCACAGAGGTTGAAAGTACTACATGCAATTTCAAAGTGTTAAAGACAAAAATGATGAAATATGGAAGTAGGCAATGTTAGATGCGTTTGGGGAAGAGAGAAACACTAGGACAATGTTGGTGGAGTTGTGAACTGGTCTAATCATTAAGGAAAATAATATGGATAATTATGTAAGAAGGTCATATATATCCCAAGAGGTTGTATGGAAAAAAGGGTACAATATATAGCAAAATATTTGCTAAGGCACTTTCTCTGGTAGCAAAAACTTGGAGATATAGGAGGTACCCAGTGGCTGGAAAATAGATGAATAAACTGGAGTACCTGAATGTAATGGGATGTTACTGCACTGGAAGGAACAGTGAAAATGGAGGATTCAAATAAATATGAGAAGACCTTATGTGAACTGACAGAGAACAAAAAGCAGAACCAAAAGAACAATATAGCCTAATGCAACCCAATGACTATAACAAATGTAAATGAAGACAACACTTAATGGCAAGAGATTCTAGGGCAAACACAGTGTCCGATGTTGGTTCCATTTGATAGTAAAACACTTTCCTGAAGCCATGAAAAATTGCTGAGTGAGGTGGTAAATACTTCTAATCCCTACCATTGGGAAAGCTGATGCTGGTGGATCTCTCAAGCTCAGTGGCTCAGAGCTGCAGTAGGCTAAAACAATCAGGTGTTTGCACTAAGTCCAGCATCATTATGGTGAACCCTCAAAATCAAGAGTTGCCTAAGGGTTGCCTAAAGAAGGGTGCATTGGCCTAGGTCAGAAATAGAGCAGTGAGAATTGGCCATTGAGTAGCCCTTGCTATTTAAAAGAGATACCTAATCTTAAGAAGGAAGTCAAAGGAGAGACAGGAAGGAAGGAAGGAAAGAAGGAAGGAAGGAGGGAGGGAGGGAAGGAAGGGAGAGAGAGAAAGGGAGGGAGAGAGGGAGGGAGAGAGGGAGGAAGGAAGGAGGGAAGGAAGGAAAAAAGTGAGGGAGAGAGGAAGGAAGGGAGGAAGAGAAGGAAGGAGAAGAAATGGTAAATTAAAAGCACTCAAAGATCCTTTTTTGCATAGTTCTATCAAAATCTTTCTATGTGCTGTGGCTTATAATCATCTGCAAGGATAGGTCACTGTCATAATTATTTAAATGGCTAGGAAATAAGACCCTCAGATTAAAAACAACTTGCCTAATGTTTCTCAACAAGTCTACTTGGGGGGATGGTGAGATAAGATATTGTAACACTTCTTTTGTCCATTTCTCAGACTCTAGTCACCCCAGATATTTAGGCATTTTTGTGCACTCTAAGAAGAAAAATTCACCAAAGGTCAAAGAAAGAAATAGAAACCCAAGACCATGAGGCAACGTTCACCTGGCTACTAGAATACTAGCTAAGCTGTCCTAAGCACCTGTATCTCAAAAGCCTTTACTGAGTCTGCAGTCTGAGAATTCCAAGTAAATTTCTCAGTTAAGGAACATTTACTATGTGCCAGGCACTATGCTAAGTGCTCGGGGATAAAAAGGCAAAAACATGGTCCCTGTGCTCTTCTGCTCATTCTAACAGGAAATAGAACATGCAAATAAATATGTACATATAAGACACATACTGTGTAAATGGAAGGGAATTCAGAATAAAGGCATTAGCAGCTGGCGAAGTCTGGGAAAAACCTTTTTGGGGAAGGTGGGATTTCAGATTTGAAGGAAGCCAGGGAAGCCTGGTAGAGGGTGGGGAGGAAAGGCATTCTAGGAATATGAGACATCAGTGAAAATGCATTGACTCAGAGGACGGAGTGAGGTGCAGGGAACAACAGTAAGAAAGGGAGTGTTGAGAGCAAGGAATAGTTTACTTATCAGATTTATGGGAAAGGAAAGAATTCATGACACAACAAGAGATAGAGAGCACTACAAAATGCAAAATGGGTAATTTTTATTATGTTAACTTGAAAAGTTTTTGTATAAGCAAAGCCAATGCAACAAAGATTAGGAGGGAAGCAGAAAACTGGGAGAAAATGTTTACAACTAGCATCTCTGATAAAGGTCTCATCTTTAATATATACAGGGAACTGAGCCAAATTTATAGGAATACAAGTCATTCCCCAATTGAGAAATGGTCAAAGGATATGAACAGGCAGTTTTCAGAGGAAGAAATTAAAGATATCTATAGGCATATGAAATCACTGCTGATTAGAGAAATGCAAATCAAAACAAGTCTTAGGTACCAGATCTCTCCTATCAGATTGCCTAACATGACAAAACAGGAAAATAATAAATGCTGGAGAGGATGTGGGAAAACTGGAACACTGTTACATTGTTGGTGGAGTTGTGAACACAATTTGGAACTATAAAAATGTACATACCCTTTGACCCAGCAATACCACTTCTAGGGCTGTATCCCAAAGCAATCATACATGTGGGAGAGGGACCCATATGTACAAAAACATTTATAGCAGCTCTTTTTGTGGTAGCAAAAAATTGGAAATCAAGAGGATGCCCATCAACTGGGAAATGGCTAAACAAATTGTGGTTTATGAATGTAATGGAATACTATTGTGCTATAAGAAATGATGAGCAGGCAGACTTCATAATAACCTGGAAAGACCCAGACATCTCCAAAGGACTCATGATGGAAAGAGCTAGCTACATCCAGAGAAAGAATTGTGGAGTCTGCATGCAGATTGAGGCACACTGTTTGCTCTCTTTTTTTCTCTTCTTTTTTGGTTTTGTTTCTTCTCTCTCATGATTCATTCCATTGGTCATAATTCTTCTTTACAACTTGACTATTGTATAAATAAGTTTAATATGAAGGTATATGTAGAAGATATAGAAGATTCCATGCCATCTTGGGGAGGAGGGGAAGAAAATCTGGAACTCAAAAAACATGCAGAACTGAGTGTTGTAAACTAAAAATAAAAAATCTTAATTTAAAAAAAAAGGGGGAGTGTTGCTGGATCATACAGTACATAGAGAGGAATGAAATGTAAGACTAGAAAAGGTAGGAAAGAGTCAGGTTGTGAAGAGCTTTGAAAGCCAAAGAGAGGATTTTATATTTGAACCTGGAAGTAATAATCCCAAGTCTACTGCAATAGTCCAGGCATGAGGTAATAAAGACTGTACCAGGGGGATGGCTGATCAAGCAGAGAAAAGTGGACTTACATCAAAGATGTTGTGAAGATCGACAAGACTTGACAATAGAGTGGGTGTGTGAGGTGAATATGGATGAGGAAGAGAAAAGGACACCAAGGTTGTGGGTCTGAGTGACTGGGAGGATGATGGTGCCCTTGGAATGTAATAGGCAAACCTGTAGACAAGGATGGTTTGGGGAAGAAAGAGAATGAGTTTTGTTTCAGACGTGTTCAGACAGTTTGAGATGTCCAAGAAGCACTTAGGGATTTCAAGACTACAGCTCAAGAGAGAGGTTAGGGCAAGGGGTCTGGGAATTAATCACACAGAAATGATTCACTGAACCCATACAGCTGATAAGATCACCAAGACAGATGGTACAGATAGAAAAGAAAATGAGAGCAACAGCAGATCTCTGAGGAATACCCATGGTGGGTGGACACGATATGGTTAAGGATCCAGCAAAGGAGGATGAGGACTGAATCAGAAAGACAGGCAAACCCCAGAGAACAGTGACACCAAAACCTAGAGAAGAGAGGGCATCCAGGAGAACAGCGTGATCAAAAGTGCCAAGGGAGAAAGAACAAACAAGAAGGATCAACAAACTGGAGATGAGAAGAAGTACTGTCATCAGAAAGAGAAGGAGAAGGTCAGGGGATCAGTCTGAGATGTCTCAAGGAACCAAAATGGTCTTTCATGTTGTCACTAACCTATATTTTATGCACTCTTGAAAAAAAGAATGGTGAAAGCATTATGTGATGAGACACAGCAAACATCTTCTAAACCACTTATTAAAAGCTGTGAGACCAAAACAAGTTCATTCCTGATGTTAAGCTCTATCACAAATTTTTTGCATATTTGTCTCAGTGTTTTTAAAAACAAACTCAAAATACTGTAAACCCCATCAAAATTTCATTAAAAATAAAATTCCTGACTCCATATTTAAGTGCTCGTTCTTATCCCAATAGATAAGACTGGCCATTTTGTGACAGATTATGGTGATCTGAGTCTTTATTTTTATTAAAACTGTACATCATCTAAAGGCCTCTTAGCATACATCCTTAGGCAAAAGTGGAACAATGAAATCTTGCAGCTGAAACTCAATCAATCATCAACAAAGGGAGGAAGCCAAGGTACTCATTCTACCAAGCAGAGGAAGCCACACCAAAAGACTGCCTAGCAAAAAGGGAATTTCTTCCCAACAGCTGCTCCCCTGACAACTTCCCTTTTTCTACCTTAGGTATAGCTTTCTGAAAGAGATAAAATACAGCACACAAATTTAACAAATGCTAATTGTCTTTAAATGTAGAGAGATGTCTCAAAAAGATCTTTGGTCAGCAATCTGTCTCTTTATTAGGAGAGTAAAATCTGAAGGGAGAAGTTGTATGAATAAGAGAGCCCTGCAATAAAGGAATATAAAGTTAATACTGAAACATGGTCTAAGTATGTAACAAGGTCTTGCTTCTCAGAAATGTTGTCTTTGTCTGTTTCCCTGTTGTAGTTGTTCAAGAATTTTTAACATGTGCCAGTTTGAAGGCCTGGGAAGGTCTCCGAACTTCATCATTAACCCTTTTCTTCAAAGAAATGGGTAAAGCTACCACATGCTTGTACCTTCTTTCCTCCCAAGGAAAGAAAAATCAAAGAAACATTTATACTCCCATGCAGACCTAGTCAACTCAGATTTTTTCAAAAAATCAACTCTTGTCTTAAAGTAACTTTCTATAAAACTGTGCATAATTTCACTTTGCCTTCAAAATTCTAAAACCAACTACGGCAAGTTAGCCCCGATGCCCTTTATTTGATATTCAAACAGTGCCTTGCTAAGACTGCTGAGTTAAATGATCTGCTATTTGTAAATCAAAACCCTCCTGCTACACAGTGTAAAAGCAACTCCACCATACAGCAGGAAGGTGCTTTCTCAAACAGCATGAATTCTGCATTCATGTTTGTACAAAATGAAGGCCTACTGGCTCTCATGGAGTTCTGAGCCCTCTTCATCCACCATCTAACATGCTCTTCCGTAAGTCCTTGGTTCTGGCATAGATGATAAAATTCACTGCTACAGAGTTTCAGCAGCCACAAGGATTACTGAGTTAACAATTCCCTGAAGGTGCTCATACATTAGAGGTAGCCCTGAAGCCAGGCCTTTAAAAAGATATTGAGATAGAGAAAAAGAACCACATCACTCCCTAGAGAGAAACTATCAGAACAGCAAGTGCAGATCTACCCACCAGGTATTAAGGGGCAGATCCAAGAAGGCCTGGGCTCTCTGGAGGGAGCAGTCTACTAGGCATATTCCTAGGCAAGGAAGATTTGAAAAAGCATTTGGGGGCTTACTGGACCCCAAGTTCAACATGAGTCAACAGTGTGATAAGCTGAGAAGGCTAACGAGAGATGAAGCATCCGATAATGGGGAGGTGATGATCACACATATTCCAACCTGATCTAGAGATAGATACTATGTTTCACTCTGGGCCCCGCATTTTGGGAAGGTCAATGGTAAGCTGAGGTGCAACTAGATGGCACAGTGCATATGCTGGGCCTCCAGTCAGGAAGACTCATTTCCCTGAGTTCAAATTTGATCTCACTTACTGGCTGTGTGACCCTGGGCAAATCATCTCACCCTGTTTGCCTCAATTTTGTCATTTGTAAAAGGAGCTGGAGAACAGGAAACTGTTTGCAGTATCTCTGCCAAAAAAATTCCAAATGGGGTTACAAAGAGTCAGATATGACTGAAATGACTGAACAGTAATTGTTAAGCTGGAGGTTACCATGAAGAGTCCAACTAGAATTGTGAATGGCCTTGAGTTCATACTATATAAAAACTGGCCTAAGGATCTAGGGATACTTAGCCTAAGGACACAATAGGTATCTCCAAGTACTGGAAGAAATAGTTTTGTCCTACTTGGTCTCAGAAGACAGAAGTAGGAACAATTAGTAAAAGTTGAAGAGATATATTTAGGCTTGATAAAAGGTAAAATTTCCTAAAGATTAGATTTATTCAAATGTGGAACTGGCTATACCTTGGGATATAATGGATTCGTCCTCACTAGAGCTCCTGAAGCAAAGGCTAGATTGACCATTTCATCAGGTATATTGTAGAGGGGATTCTTGTTCAGGTCTGAGTTGTATTAAATGGCCACTGAGGTTCCTTCTAACCCTGAAATTCAATGATCCTCAGGCCTAGAGAGACCATTAGAGAACAAGAGGTGTTAAGTCCTTTACAATTCCTGTCAAGTTAAATAAAAACTGTTCTATATTTGATGTTTTATTTGCCTGAGTGCTTTCAAGAGTTAAGACCCTTTTAAGAAAAAAGAAAAAGAGTGTGTGTGGGGGGGTGTGGTGTGGGTGTGGTGTGGACCTAGGTGTAGTGTAATTTTGCCATTCCTTAAGGAAACTCTCAAAGAATATAACTAAATAAAAACTACTCAAGATTAAATGTGATATACATAAATATAGAGGTTCAGTTCCAGGCCACAGAAATATTCCGTTGTTTTGTTTTGTTTGTCTTTTGTTCTCAAAGAGAACGACATCAGGGAAATGATGACATGACTTGCAGTTGACCTGGATTTGAGTGAGGGAGGGTTGTACAAGGTCACCAGCCTCACTTTCTCCTCCAAGAGCCATCTGTATCCTGTGGCCTGATACTCACCAGGACAACTGGAGATGGCCCAGGTTACACTGCAAGACCCTGGTCCTTTCAGGCCAAGGTCTTTTCAGGTTCTCACTTTGGGTGAGGTAATACCCATTCAGTGAACAGGCCTCTTTAAGAAGTGAGTAAAGGGATGCCCCCTTCAATCAAAACTCAAAAAAAAAAAATCAAACTGGGAGGGGAAGACCTTCAGGGTTCTTAGCCAAGAGAAACAATTACTATTTAGTATGAATTGAAATAAAGCTATCTAGACATAGAATTGTTATCCCTTTTTTCTCTCACTTAACTGAGATCTGATAGTTCCTCCCAATGTGTCTAAAATAAGCTAAGGTCTCCATGATCCCCAAAAAGCCTTCCCTTGAGCTTTCTTATTCCAGCTTAGCTACTGTCACATCTCCTCCTCATTGCTAATGACCCTTAAAAGCTGCCAAAATCTGATGCCTCTATTTTCTTAACCATTTTCTCTTCAACTCTTCCAAGAGGGCTTCTGCCTTCATAAACTTTATAGAAATTTTTCTTTCAAAGATCACCAATAATCTCCAATTTCCAAATCCAAAAGTGATTTTTTTTTTAAACTCTTGACCTCCCTATAGGTTTTGATACTGTTTATTACTCCCCTACTACTAGACATACTTCAGAGAGAACACATTCTGGTGCTTTTCCTTCCTCTGTTCCTTCTCTGTTTTCTTGTACTTTGATAAGGGGGCAGAGGGGAAAGGATTATAATTCAGAGTAATGTTTGTTAACTCAATGCTAAGTTCTGTTTATAGATTTACACTATACAGTATGGCCAATGGGTCAGTTTATCAAGGGAGTAACAACGTGAAAGCAATGTTTTAGGAAGATTATTCTGGTGGTAGGACACACATCAGCCTTGAAAGTGAAGCGCTGAAAGTAAGGAAGGCAGCCAGAAAGCTCCTGCAATAGTGGAGGTGTACCAGGTAATAAGACCTAGACTAGAGTGCTAGGTAGCAATGCAAACAGAGGAAAGGATGAATCGAAAACATATAATGATTTTTCAAAATACACTAACCGTTGAACTGTTTTGTTTACATTCCTACATGGAAAGATGATGTGTATGATTCATGAGACCTCAGTATTAGAGTAGTTGAAGGGAATATGCATATATATATGTTTATGTATATATATAAGTGAATGTGTATGTATGTATGTATCTATGTGTATATGTATGCATGTGTATGTAGGTATATATATATGTGTGCTTTTATGTATGTATATACATATATATATATATGCAAAAGAGAGAGAACAGACACAGGGTGAGTTGAAGATGAAGGGAAGATATGTAAAAGAAATAAAATGAAATTAAGGGATGAGAGAGCAACATACTGAGAGAGGGAGATAGGGAGAGATAGAATGGGGTGGATTATCTCGCATAAAGGTGGCAAGAGGAAGCAGTTCTGGGGGAGGAGGGGAGAGGGCAGGTGAGGGAGGAATGAGTGAACCTTGCTCTCATCAGATTTGGCCTGAGGAGGGAATACCATACATACTCAGTTGGGTATCTTACCCCACAGGAAAGAAGAGGGAGGAAGATAAAAAAAAAATAAAAAGGGGGGGATGATGGAGGGGAGCGCAGATAGGGGTGGAGGTAATCAAAACAAACACTTTGGAAAGGGGACAGGGTCAAGGGAGAAAATTCAATAAAGTGGGATGGGTTGGGAAGCAGCAAAAGGTAGTTAGCCTTTCACAACATGAGTATTGTGGAAGGGTTATACATAATGATACATGTGTGGCCTAGGTTGAATTGCTCGACTTCTTAGGGAGGGTGGGTGGGAAGGGAAGAGGGGAGAGAATTTGGAACTCAAAGTTTTAAAAACAGATGTTCAAAAACAAAAAAAAGTTTTTGCATGCAACTAAAAAATAAGATACACAGGCAATGGGGCATAGAAATTTATCTTGCCCTACAAGAAAGGAAGGGAAAAGGGGATGAGAGGGGAGGGGGGTGATAGAGGGGAGGGCTGACTGGGGAACAGGGCAACCAGAATATATGCCATCTTGGAGTGGGGGGGGAGGGTAGAAATGGGGAGAAAATTTGTAATTCAAACTGTTGTGAAAATCAATGCTGAAAACCAAATATGTTAAATAAATAAATTATTTTTAAAAAAAAATACACTAACCGTATTATCAAAGGATTCACAAAATTATAAAGAATACATTCTTTTTCAATATTCCACCACCTTCCCACCATCAAAAAACAAAACAAAAAACCACACAAACGATAGAGGGAGGCTCATTTGAGAGACAAGGAAGAAAGAAAAGTCTAGGGAACAGAGAGACTATAGTGAACAGATGTAGGAAAAGGAAAGAACAAGATGCAGGAAATACAGCTACTACCTCAGTGACCCCTAAAGTGTTTCAGGGACCTTAATTGGAGAGAGGTCAAGGACATTTCTAGGGGCAGATGATGAGCTGAGGCAGGTATGTGGATACAAAACCTACTTAGGGGAACCGGATTCAGTCCATTTTAAGTTAGGGGATAAGAAAGGAAAAGCCTACAGATTTCAGCTGGCCGATATCTCATCACGCCTTTGGCCTTTTTGGGAGAAGACTTACTGTATTTCCCATGTATAAGAAAAATTTGGCGTCTAGAACCTGGGTGCGCCTTATACAGTGGTTGTAGCTCTTTTTTTACTTACATTTCCCACTTTTTCGAGCTTGTCTTTGCGCTCACTGGTTCGCATTTGTTACCAGTATATTAGGTTACATTTTGCCATGTCCTGCCCAGAAATTGCTCAGAAAAGATTTTGTACTAGTGCTGAATTCAAGTTAAAAGTGACACAGTTTGCAAAAGTGAATGGAAGTCATGCTGCTGAACATAAGTTTGGTCCTCCTCCAACTGAGAAAACAGTCAGAGACTGGCTACAGGAAAAAGAAACCCTACTGAAAATGCCAGGGCAGAAGAAGGCCATGAGAGCCAAGTCAGCAAAATGGCCTGATACAGACAGGGAACTGAAGATATGGATTGAAGAGCAAAGGGCAATTGGAATTCCTGTGTCCACAAAGATGGTTCAGCATGAGGTAAAAAGAACTGCTGATGAAAAAGAAGTTACTGATTTCAAAGGAGGACACAATTGGCACTTCAGGTTCATTAACAGAATGGACTAAGCATGTGTACACACACCAGACTTGCCTAAAAGATGCCTGACAGCTATGTGCAGATGAATAAAACTTGAGTTCAATAACTTTATGTAATACATTTCTTTTTTCAAATTTCAGGCCCCAAAATTAAGGTGTGTCTTACACATGGGAACATCTTATGCATGGGGAAATACGGTAAGCATTACATTCCAGTGACTTGACAGGAGTAGCAAGATTGTTTCTTCACCCTAAGCCCTAATGAGCAGTGTTTTTTTTTTCCTTTTCAGTCCACTGAAGCTACATTTCTATGCAGATAACTCCTAGGTCTCTAATTCTGATTACTCTCCTGAGGTTTGGACCCACGATGCATACTTCCTATTAGGTAGCTTTACATAAAGGGACTGAAAACTTAGTAAGCTACAAACTAAGCTTCCTGTCTCAGGTCTGGTAGAGAGGAAACACAGGATGACCCAGAGGGAAGAGCACCTTATTTGTAATCGGGGGTGACCCAAGTGCTGTTCCTCCTTCCCATACTTAGTAGTTGTATGATTCTTAGCAAGCCACTTAGCTTGTTTAAGCATCAATTTCCTCATCTAAAAAACAGGATAAAAATCGTTTTAGTACCTAGCTCACAGGGCTACAGGAGGCTCAAACAAGAAGCAATCTGAAAACATTTGAAACTAGGAAATGGCCTTTATTATTATTATTTTTTCAACCTAAACCAGTCACTCCTTTGGATTTTGTGATTTCCATCTAAGGCAACAGCAATCACCTAGTCTCACACGTTCAGAATCTTGGAATTGTCTTTGACTTTTTCTCTCCTTCATCTTTTTATCATACCATTGATTACATATAGATCAATCACCAGGTCACCTTGATTCCACCCAGCAACACTTCTAAAAGCTGTCCCTTTCTCCCTATTCTTTCTGCCACTACTCCAGGACAAGACCTTATGACTACCAGCACATACAATCACAATAGCCTTCTATGGACACCAGAGTAATCTTTCTTAGGTATAGATCTGGTATCACCCTTCTTTTCAAAAACTTGCAGAGAGTCACTCACTACTAACTTTGTACAATTCCTTCAAGGATCTCCATAAACTAGCGGAGTATTTTTCTGCTAGTTTTCTGTAGAATATTTTTCCAGTTTTCTACACACTCTCATTCTCTAACTAAACAGAACTATTCTCTGCTCCTATAATACATAATGAACTCTCCTGCCTCTACTTTTGCTCATGCTGTTACCTACAGCTGGAATGCCTTCCTCCCTTTCTGCCACCTCTTCTATGAGGCCTTCCCCGATTCTACTACCTCCATCATGACCTCACTCCATGGATCTCATACAGTACTGTTTTGCAATTCTCTAATGCATTTATCATACAGTACTGTGTATTAAGTAATCTGAGTTCCTGTCTTCTCTTCCTCTTAGACTATAAGCTCTATGAAGGCAAGGATTGTCTTATTTAAAACCTATCTTCACATGGAAGATATTTACTAACTGTTTGGTGAACAGCAAGCTTCTGGAATAGCATCTGTCCCAACTCAGGTATCATTTTTGAAGACCATTAGGTGAGTATCACTTGAGGACTATGAATTATTCTACCTTGTTGTCCATCATTGTCCACTGGCCCTCGGCATTCTGCTTGAAAACACAGTGGTTTCGGGAAATCATCAATGGACAAATTTTAGAAAGCAGCTGGTATGTGACACCGAATCCTCGACCAACTGTCACCTACAAAGACAATGAAAACGAGAGACAAAATTGCATAAAATATTGAAAGAAAAGGTGTTTGCAATGATATTAACCAGTAGTATTTAAAACATTTTACAAGGGAGGACTAGAATTACCTTTAGGCTAACTAAGTATGTTCATAAGCCCATAAATAAGATGTGCCTTGCTACCTGGGCAGCTTTAACCAGTGCCCACCTTTTCCTACTTCCCAAGATCACTAAGTGTTGATCATCTCAATATTTGCCAGAAGATAAAAATAATGAAAATAAAACAAAAGGGAAAAAGAACTTCAGGTAAATTCTGAAAGAAACACAAAGCAAATATTTTGTTAAATATTAAGGGCCTAAAATTTTTTTTATTCTGTATGTATGATTTTGTTATTGATTACATTTATAAAAAATCACTCATTTCTAGAATGCTTTCCACACAACCAGTAATAAGTAATAAAAACATTATGAACACCATTTTTAAAATATAAATTTTTATGTCTTTTAAAAACACACTTATATTTTCTACTATGTCCCTCTCCATGTCTTTCCAAGAGAGACATCTTTGACAATAAAGAATTTAAAAAGAAAAAAAAAGTTCCGTAAATGTAGTGTAGGGGGCTGCAAATAAAAAACAGTTAGTTTTAAAGGTCCAGAGCCCCTCAGGACTTGACTTTATATGCCACCTGAGATAAAGAACCAGTATGATCTCAATGAGAGACTGCTCAGTCATATAATCTTAAACTGTGCTGAAAGGGTCCTAAGTTTTGGGAAAAGTTTAAGAAGCCTTGATCTAATGGACCAGTAAAACAAGGAGAGAGGAGCATGGAAATAAAAGGCTGTACTCAAATTGGTTTTCACCTATGGACATTAGCCAAAATAACAAAAAAAAAAAAGGTGACATAAGATACACAAAGGGGTGGGTGTCATCTCATCTCATTTATCTTATTTGAGATCAATTCTGGTTGTTATAATTTTATAGCATTTTGTTTTGACTACTGTTCTTCTGTCCAATGAAATTATTATACTTTAATTATGCATATGCATGTGTGTATGCGCAAACGTGTGTGTGTGTGTGTGTGTGTGTGTGTCTCTATTTTCCTGGTTCTGCTTACAGTACTTCACACTTTCCATCAGTTTACATGAGTCTATAACTTCTCTGTATATACATGTTCTTAATTTAATTTTATTCAGAACTTAAACTAATGCCCCCATTGTGCAAAAAAGAACATTTCCATATAAGCAGCAAGATCAGAAAGTTTATTTTGCTTATATTCCCTACCTGGTATTCTCCTCCCTCTTAACTCCGCCCCCAACTTCTATCCCTCCTCTTTCCCCTCTTAGACCTTCATTAGAGAACCAATCTGATCCCCAAGTCCTCAGTTGCTGTTGCTTAAATTTAACTCAATGACTGCCCTTGGAAGGATTAAAGTTCTGAAGGAACACTAGTTTGTTCTCCCTCATTATAAAATCCTATATATACAGCAATAAAAATAGAAATAGAAATAAATAATAGAAAAAATAATAGGTAGCAATGATAAAGGGCTTTAAAGCTTGCAAAGTGCCTTCCACATCAACCCATCTGAGCCAAAACATTTCCACCAGCAGTTTTTGTGATAGTAAGAAACTAGAAACAGAGTGGTTACTCTTTAACTGCTGCATAGCTAAACTGAAAAGGAATGGCTGTTGTTATATTTACATTACAATATTATGGTACTACAAGGAGTAACTAGGAAGAGTTTAGAGAAACTTGGTAAGACTTGTATGAATAATGCAAAATGAAGTAAAACAGATTCAAGAGGAACAATATACACAATGACCAAAATAAAGGAAAATGAGAGTAAAGGGCATCTAAACTCAAACAGATGTAATTCTAGAGAACTGACAATGAAATATACTTCTCCTGTAGGTAGAAATGTGGACTATAGGTATAAGATGAGGTATATGCTCATTTTACAGATGAAGAAATAAATGATGTAGATTGTTTTGATTAACTGTATTTCATTGCAAGGGAAAGAGGGAAATGACAGCAGTTTTAAAAAGAGCATAAATTTTTTTTTAAAGATACTCCACTGACTTGTGATCATGAATAGCTCTCCCAGCCTTCCTTTCTTCAACTGTAAAGTGCAGATAATACCTTTACTACCAACTTACAGGACTACTGTGAAGATAAAAACAAATATGTATAAAAAACAACTTTGAAAAGTTTCATAAAACATTATACAAATTGAAGGTTACCAGGGGTTAACAATTATGATTCAGACATGCTACCCATCTCTGACAGACAGGTGATGGATTCAGGGTACAGACTTTTTCGGAAACATGGCCAATATAGGAATTTGTTTTGCTTGATTATATATGTTTGCAATAGAGATCGTTTTTCTTGCTTTCTCTATGGGGAGAAAATGCTGATCTTTGTAAAAATAATATAAAAACAATTCTGATTCAGCAACCACTATGTTTAGCCCTTTATCAGAAAAGCTTATTCTTCAAACAGCACAAACCCATTATTTAAGAAACCTTCCCTACTACCAATTTTATTCCTCTATTCTCCTTCCTAAGCCTTTAAGTATAGAGGTTTTACTTTATTATTTGTAGTTTTTCATTTATTGCTTTTTAATTATTCTCTACTTGCTTCATGCAGCCGGAAAAAGTGCTGAATTTTAAATGCATCTGGGGGCAGATCCTCGTTCTGTCAATTAGTAGCCTGTGGCCTTGGACAAATAACTTCTCTCTCTGGGTCTCAATTTCCTCATTTGTAAAAAGAGAGGGTTTGACTAAATGATTTTTAAAGTTCCTCCTAGCTCTAAATCTATTATCCTATTGCCCATCTGTTGGGTCTCTTCAACTAGGCAAAGAAAACCACACCAAAGCTGGGAGGAACCCATGATTTAATATCATACTCTGCATTGAGAATGGCAGAGTCTTGAATGTATTTAAAACAAAAAGCATCTATCCTCAGAGAATGTATAGTCTAGTTAGGTAGACATTAATACTTCAATATACCCAAGACTTCATCAATGTGGGTATACCCCCTCCCGCTTGCAGATCACAGTCAGTCCACAACATCCAATTCCGTACATCTCTGTCCTCATCCATCCACATGGGTTCGACTCTCAGGATAGCTTTTCACTAGGCTTTTTTGTAATCTGCTTGTAGCAGCTCAATACTCTGGCTAGTCACTTCATGTCCTTCAGCATGAGAAGCTTCCTCCCTTTCTGATCATACTTTTCCTTCTTGATGCCACATCCCCATCTCTGGCTCTCCATTGTCCTTTGCCTCACATGCAACTTTGATTTTTCAGATACTATGGTATTCCAATATTCACAGCTATATAATATTACTGAGAAATGATCTGTATTTTAAAAATGGATCTTTATGCTGTGAATCAATATATTAAGCAGCTACATGATACAGTGGATAGAGTTGGACCTGGAATCTGGATGAATTACTAGTTGTGTGATCCTGAACAAGTCACTTAATCTGTCTGTCTCAGTTTCCATAAGAACAGTATCACCTCCTAGGGTGGTTGTGAGAAATATTTATTAAGCACTTTGCAAATTTTAAAATGCAATACAAAAGCCAGGTATTATGTGCTACTATCTTAGAGAACAATGAAAAATTTTCCAAATGTAAACGCCTATGTTCTTCCTCCAATTAATTCAGTTCTGGGTTCAATTGTCCATCTTCAGTGACCATCCCAGATATATGTGCTACACTACTATCACAATGCACCTGTCATTCAGTGGCATGTCATAATCTGGACAAGTTATTTTTCATCCATTTAGTTTGCCTATATGGATTATTAGACTCATATCATTTAAGTATTCATAGATTTCATTGAGGAAGCAGCCCTATAATGTTGCAAGGACTGATGTTATTATCTGTCCATAAACAGGAACATCTAGAGAGACTCATCATCTATAGGGAATCCCACTAAGATTTAGACCTTGCAGAAGATGACATCTGCAGCAGTAGTGGTGAATTCCTTTGGTGAAGACACATCTCCTTGATGCTTGAAGTGACACTAATATTAGTCATAGTGTCACTGAACAGTCATCAGTGACAGAGGAACCACTTTAGTCCTCAGTGTGTTATATTATAAAGTAGAAATGGCAATTAAGATGAAAAAATTGGAAGAACTGTTGAATTAGACTCCAATAAGTACACACAGAAAAAGTTCATGATGGAGGAAATGCAATCTTACAACTTACTGTTTGTTTTCCAAAATGTCTCAGAAGAGGAAGATACCAAGAGAACAGAAAATCATGGCTCATGTTTAACACTAAAAACAAAGCGTGAGTACAAGAATATCACTAACTACTGACCTATATGCTTATTTTCTTATGTATGTAAATATTTATGCAAATCATCTACATAGATATTGAGGGCATTTTCAATGAAAACAAGAAAGGAAAGGGGATGGCTTCTGCAAATAATCCTCTGCAGGAGACAACATCTTTTCAGTATGCAACTGACTGTAAGTCACAGAGAACATCAGATCTCACTGTGTTTACCATTTGCTGCTTTAAAAAAGCATTTGACTTGGTAAAGCAGCCTCAGAAAAAAAAAAAAACCTCATGGAATACAAGTCTGATAAATTCAATCACTGAAATCTATTCAGTCTTCTGATTAACGTAAAAAATACTTGAATGAACCAACATGAAAAGAAATTAAAAAAACATTTACAAAGTAATCATTCATTCAACACCTGTTTAGAGGTCACCATGGGTTCTCAAAGCCTATGTCAAAAGTACTAATTTGAATTTTTTTAATCATGTGATAGCAACATATGTAGGCTAAGCTAGTATTTTCCCCCCAAAAAGTAATGAAGCCAGTCTTGAGACTTTATTGGTCCAAGAGACTAAAACTTGAAGCATTTCCTGGTAGCCTAGTACACAAGGAATCAGGAGCTCTTCCAGTTTGACACCTAATTCTGGGCACGTTATCATGATAAGTACAGAACCAGGAGAGCTATGCCTTAAAACAACGCTGTTTCCTACCTGAATATCCTTTCCATGTTATTGTTAGGGAGAACTCTTTTTTTAAAAATATTACATGGTGTACTATCGAAAGGAGAATTCTTCATTTGGTTTTTTCACCCTGATTAACGAGGCAAAACTCAGGACAAAGAGAATTAAAGGGATTTTATTGTAAGTATATCAAAGAAGCAACATATGACTGATCACTGAACATCAGTAATGGCTTCAAGGTAAGGACAGTTTAACTTTAAGACAATTTAGATAGGTCCACTTCTGCAAAAGGGGTTGGGCCCTTGCATCTTAGTTCCTCCCGAAGGTAGCAAGAATGTGACATTTTAAGCAGGGGTGCATGACAAAGAGGAGGTAATACAAAAAGCTGCAGGCTGGATGACTCCTTTCCCAGCAGAGCCTCCCTCTACGCTGACTGACAAGCAGGGATACTGAGTCAACATAACTTTTTTTTTTGAGGGGGTAAGGCAAGGCAATTAGGGCTAAGTGACTTGCCCAAGGTCACACCGCTAGTAAGTGTGTCAAGCGTCTGGGGCTGGATTTTGACTCAGGTCCTCCTGACTCCAAAGCCGGTGCTCTACTCATCGTGCCACCTAGCTGCCCCTCAACATAACTTTCAACAGTACAAGTGTCTCATTTCATCCTAATCTGAAGCCTAACCAAACGACCGTGAGTCAGGCCAGGCCCACCAAGAAATCCGCAAAAGATCATTAAGATCGTCCAGTATCAACCAATTACAAAAAAATCTATTGTACTAAGGGCTAAGGACACAAAGACAAAAATATAACATTCTCGGCCCTCAAAGAGCTTATGTTCTATGGGGAAACAGTGCACAAATGAGAACAGTACAAGGATAACTGAGGAGTGTTCACTAACAAAAGGGCAAACGAACTTGTAATGGAGACACTCGCGGATTTGGGGTCAGACGCTGACTCACCGCCTGCTGACCCGCGGCCGTGACTGTTATCTCTAGCTCTTAGTTTCTTCATCTGTAAAAGAAGAGGCTCCTTCTGGGCCTAAGTCCCTGATCCAGCAAGATGACGACCTAAACCGAGCCCAGAAGGGAGATAGAGCTTCTCAGAGGAAGGACTAATGAGAGTTCGGAAAATAGTTCAGTTCCAACCAAAACAGAACTCAGAAAGAGCAGTAGTGTGAAATAATGCTGCAAAGATCAGGGGAAGTCACACCTGTAGAGCATTTTTCAAATATACAGAGATGTTACTATGACTGATGATACAAATTCAACTAAAAGCTTTACTGATTTCATGGGAGTTTTTGTAATCAATAAACAATTTTCTCCTATCTTGTTGGGGCGGAGCCAAGATGGCGGCTGGAAAGCAGGGACTTGCTTAAGCTCTCCCCCAAATCCCTCCAAACACCTGTAAAAAATGGCTCTGAACAAACTCTAGAGCTGCGGAACCCACGAAATACCAGAGAGAAACAGGTCTCCAGCCCAGGAGAGCCTGGATGGCCTCCAGGAAGGGTCTATCGCACAGCGCTGGGAGTGGAGCACAGCCCAGCGTAGGCCGCGCCAGGACAGACCAGACCCATAGTCAGCCGGCAGGAACAGGCCTTGGGGCCGTGACTCAGTGAGCTGTGGCAGTTACCAGACTTCTCGGCCCACAAACGCCAAAGAGCAGGTTAGAGGGAAACTGCAGAATCGAGTTCAGAGTGGTCTGATCACCAGCCCTGGGGGTGGCGGAGCTGGTGCAGCGGTGCCAGTGACAGCAGCAGGAAACTCCTGAGGCTGTTTCCAGAGCTACAGCGTCAGCTGCTTCCTAAATCCCTGGAATCTAGTGGGAATGGGAGTACAAGGAGCGCTTTGTGAGCATCGAGGCAGATTGTCTTGCTGTGCCCTGCTTGGATCTGTATTACAGTTCTGGCTGGCAGTTCTTGGGGGAGGAGGAGTGCTGTGGTGACAGAGCCTGGGTGACGGTGGAGTAGGAGTAGCTCTGAAAACAACAGTGCTTGGACCCTAAAGCTTGGGACAAAGTATTCTCTACTCTACAAGCAGTCATATCCTGACACAAAGCTCAAGGGTCAAGTAGTTGGCTTGGAAAATGAACAGGCAGCGAAAACGAACTCAGACTCAAACGTAGACTCAAACTCAAACGCTAGATTACTTTTTTGGTGACAAAGAAGATCTAAACATACAGCCAGAAGAAGTCAACAAAGTCAAAGAGCCTACATCAAAAGCCTCCAAGAAAAATATGAACTGATCTCAGGCCATGGAAGAGCTCAAAAAGGATTTGGAAAAGCAAGTAAGAGAAGTAGAGGAAAAATTGGGGAGAGAAATGAGAGAGATGCAAGAAAACCAGGAAAAACAAGTCAATGACTTGCTAAAGGAGACCCAAAAAATAATGAAGAAAATAACACCTTAAAGAACAGACTAACCCAAATGTCAAAAGAGCTCCAAAAGGCCAATGAGAAGAAAGCCTTGAACAGCAGAATTAGCCAAATGGAAAAGGAGGTCCAAAAGACCACTTAAGAAAATAACACCTTAAAAATTAGACTGCAGCAGGAAGCTAGTGACCTTATGAGAAATCAAGATGTTATAAAACAGAGCCAAAGGAATGAAAAAATGGATGATAATGTGAAATATCTCATTGGAAAAACCACTGACCTGGAGAACAGATCCAGGAGGGATAATTTAAAAACTACTGGACTACCTGAAAGCCACGATCAAAAAAAGAGCCTAGGCATCATCTTCCAAGAAATTATTAAGGAAAATTGCCCTGATATTCTAGAACCAGAGCGTAAAATAGATATTGAAAGAATCCACTGATCGCCTCTTGATCCCAAAAACAAAACTTCTAGGAATATTGTCGCCAAATTCCAGAGTTTCCAGGTCAAGGAGAAAAAAATGCAAGCAGCCAGGAAGAAACAATTTGAACATTGTGGAAACATAATCAGAATAACACAACATCTAGCAGCTTCTACATTAAGGGATCGAAGGGCTTAGAATATGAAATTCCAGAGGTCAATGGAGCCAGGATTAAAACCAAGAATCACCTACCCAGCAAAACTGAGTATAATGCTTCAAGGCAAAATATAGACTTTCAATAAAATAGAGGACTTTCAAGCTTTCTCAATGAAAAGACCAGAGCTGAACAGAAAATTTAACTTTCAAATACAAGAATCAAGAGAAGCATGAAAAGGTAAACAAGAAAGAGAATTCATAAGGGACTTACTAAAATTGAACTGTTATGTCTACATGGAAAGATCATGTGTGAAATGCATGAGACCTTTCTCAGTATTAGGGGGGTTGAAGGGAATATAGACAGAGGACACAGGATGAGTTGAATATGAAGGGATGATATCTAAAAAAATGAAATAAATTTAAGGGTTGAGAGGAATATACTGAGATAAGGAGAAAGGGAGAGATCGAATGGGGTAAATTATCTCACATAAAAGTGGCAAGGAAAAGCAGTTCTGTTGGAAGGGAAAAGGGTGCAGGTGAGGGGGAATGAATGAATCTTGCTCTTGTCAGATTCACCTTGAGGAGGGAATAACATACACACTCAACTGGGAATCTTACTCCACAGGAAAGTAAAGGGAAGGAGATTTAAAAAAAAGGTGGGGATGATAGAAGGGAGGGCAGATAGGGGGAGGAGGTAATCAAAAGCAAACACTTTTGAAAAGGGACAGGGTCAAGGGAGAAAACTGAATAAAGGGGGACAGGATAGGATGGAAGGAAATATAATTAGCCTTTTACAACATGAGCATTGTGGAAATGTTTTACATAATGATACATGTGTGATCTATGTTGAATTGCTTGCCTTCCTAGGGAGGGTAGGTGGGTAGGGAAGAGGGGAGAGAATTTGGAACTCAAAGTTTTAAAAGCAGATGCTTAAAAAAAAAAGTTGTCTTTTGCATACAGCTGGGAAATGAGTAGAGTGGTAATGTCAGGAACCAGAGAGAAGGGATTTGAGCTTTTAGTGAGGCAATGGGTTTTTCCTAGGAGTTGGGCAATAAAAAGGAAGTGTTTTATGTGTCCGGGGGGGGTGGGGGCGGGGGCGGGCCGGGAAGGCAGGGTTAAGGGAAGGACTGTGTAACATCCAGGCATGTTTTCAGGCACAGAGGAAAGGATCCACAAAGAGAATAAATGATGGACTAAATTGCTGAGGGGCAAGCTCATGGCGGGATGAGAAAGAAAATGATCAAGAAGAGTATTATTTGGCAGACAGAAGCATCCTTGTCAGAAGTTAACAGAAGAACTGTTGCCATGGTTTAGTGATTGCACCTCTGCAACATCTTTCCAATTTGCCCCCTCCTCTCCTATGACACTATCATAGTACAAGCTCTCACCACCTCAAACCTGGACTATTGCAATAGCCTGCTTTGTTGATCTTCCTCCCACAAGTCTCTCCCTTCCAGTCTATCCTCCACTAAGTTGCCAAAAGTGATCTTTCTAAGGTACAGATCTGATCATGTAAACACACCCCTTCTCCACCCCGCCCCCACTCCAGTAAATTCCAATGGCTCTCTATCATCTCCAGGTTCTAGTGTTCCAAGCCCCTCATACCCTAGCCCCACAACTCACCTTTCTATTCTTCTTACAACTTACATCACTACCACCACCCCATACACACAAACAATTCAATCCAGGGACACCGTACTCTCTGCTCTTCTTCCAACAAGACACCCAGTCTCCAAACCCAGGGCTTTTTCACTGCTCTCCCCTGAGGAACATTTTATACCATTTTTATCATTTTTGTAATTCTAAATAGGAACAGGGCCTGAATTAATGACCTGGGCTTCTTTGTTCTCTGAAGTTTGCTCAGAGAATACCTCTTTCCTCTGTCAACAAGGCCAGATTGGGCTGTCCTAAGAACACTCCTGCCCCTGTTAAGCAATAAAGGGTGAGACCCTAATCCTGAGAAACTACCTTGCTTAATATTTTATGGGCATATACTATGTTATGGAATGTCAATGGTAAATTAAACACAGAAACGCTGGGTTGTAGTTTCAACTGACCCTTGTCAACACTTATTGTATTTACAACCTATTCCATTGTCTTGTATCATGGTTAAACATACATGGGGATCGTAAAATTGAATAATGCAAAAACATGCTGAATTGCGACTGTTCTAAAAACACAAAAACCTGTTCATCCTTCTGTACAAGTCAGTCAGACTCTGTCTAACTCAATCCATGATCATGTCTGTCTGCTATGCTTAAGGGAATAAATAATATGAATTTTTCTATCACCTAGCTCTGTTTGCCTCCTTTAACCAAACTTTCAGATTAACAGTTATGGTGCCATGACTCGGATGGAAATGGTAGACCAGGACAAAGAACTGCAGCCCAACCATGCCAACGCTTCAAGCGCCACAAGATTTATTTTTCCTGGAATTTTGGCCTTGACAAGGTCAGGGGGTAAGTTGTCCCTATTCCCAGCTTCCAAAGAGGACTCCCACAAATTTGGTTAAACTCCAAAATTCCCTTTAAGCTAGCTTTGAGGGCGGGGACCAATAAATCGCTTTGGATTAATTCGGTTCCCTTTGTAGACAGATCTTGAAAACGAGTTGGGATTGTTTTTCACCTTGGGTTTGCTGAGATGGCTGAATGAGAACAAAAGGCAAAAGCTAATTCCCTCAACTTCGCTCTCCCCCTTTTCCAGCAGCTCCAGCTCTAGCTGTTCTACTCTCTCCTCCCTATTCCTTGCCTCCCTGCCTCTGCCTCCCAGTATCTACTCTAACCCAGAGGGAGGTAACTTTGTTCTGCTACCATTACCTCCTCTCTCTCCTCTCACCTCCCCCCACCCTGCCCCTCTCCCTTAAAGGCTCTGATTATGGGGAGGATAAATGCATCTTATCCTTATTCCTCGCCTTCCCTTACCTGCCCTAGTCCTAAGGAGGAGGATAACTTTGTACTGCCGCAGCCATTGCCTCCTTTCTTCTCCCCGCCCCATTCCCCTCCTTCCCAAGGGCTTTGTTTTTGAGAAGGACAGCTACACTCTGGATATAGGTTATGGAGAGTTAGAAACATCAGGGACGCCAAGGCTTAAAGACCATAGGCGTGCTAATAGCCAATTCATGAAAGCCTCTAATTCCCTCTCTTTGTTGTTAAATTCTGAGCTCAGTCTGTATTTGTTCTGTTATTTGTCTGTCAGTATGTGTGTGAGTGTGTGCGTGTGCTGTGAAATGTCTATACCTTGTAAAATCTGAAACACAGGCAGCCAGAGATCTCTAAGGCTGAAGATAGCGAAACAGAGCAAAAAGTTTGGAAACTGATTGGTTAGATTTTTGAGAGAGAACTCCTGAGACTGTAAAATCACTCCAGGAGCTCGCTCTTGCTAAAACACCCTTCTAATCCTGATCACTTATGATTCCCCACTCCCTCCCCGGAGTTAAGAGAGTATCTCAGTGTGGGAAATTTAAACAGCCACCAGGATTCCTGTTAACTCCTCTCATCCCAGATCAGATCATGAGAAAAGAATGCAGGAGAACTGTAGGGAAAACTTAAATCACCCTTCCCCACCTGGCAAAAGGAGGAGAGGGCCAGAAATTCACAGACTGACAGTATCCTGACAGTCCTGTGCCCCTGGGTACCTTTGTAGCCCATCCTTTTGACAAAGCTTGGAAATGTTACCCAGGTCCTATGCATTCTGCCCACTCTGTCCCAGTGGCTGCAAAACTGCCCTAGGCTCAATAAATTCTGCAGTTGTGGGGGAAGGAAAAGGTAGATGGATTTGGACTGTGGTTAGCATTCTCTAAGCTCTGCCTCCCAGAATTGTTACCACTGGGATACCAGCTTCTACTTTAGGTAAACTTCACACTTCTCTGTTTCAGTTGTAAAACTGTATTTTATCTCTGTTTGACCTGTTTCCTGATTTGTAAAGGGAAAATAATAATGATGGTTGTTATGGGATCAAAATGATAATGATTGTAAAATGCTTAACATAATGTCTGGTATATGTTAGACACAACCTTATTATTATCTCTCTCTAATTTAATGTAATTGTTAACTTTGAAGTGGTTTTTGAATCCCAAAAGTAATAAGTTGAAAATTTTTCTATATGTGATAATCTGGAAATGCAATTGATGTCATCTGAAATTTATTGTTTCCGTATTTCTAAAATTCTCTTAGATTGTGAAATTTGAGAAGACCATTGTGTGGTAAGAAATAATATTATAGCAATTCTAATCTGATCTGATATATGTGAATTAAGTTTTTAAAAGGGATGTGATAAAAATTTGACGATTTGGAACTGTTATATGTGGTTATAACAAGTAAATAATAAATAATACTGATATTTACTATGAGAGCAGATTTTCCATGTGAAAACTTCTATTATGAGAATATATCTGGTGGTTTAAAGTTATAGTTTCAAATGATGAGGTGAAAGATTCTCTGTGCAAGGAGATTTAGAAATGCGTTCACCTAAATTGATAAATGGGTTGTTTCAAATTTTAAAATGTATAATTATGTTTAGGGCATTGTTACATTTCTAAATTGTGTAATTTAGCAAACAGATGTGTCAGCAATATTGAAGAAAAAAATGTGATTTTATAGATAATAATCTTTTCCTTTATGGTGCTAAGACTATTGGGCCTTAGAAATTAAAATGTTACCACTAGTGATTATGAATCCAGATTTGATTTGCTCATCTAACTAAGTTATGATCACTGGATTGGTAATTAATTAGTTCTGTCTCAAGTTTTAAATACATGATAATTGCTTGTGGTGTACCTCTTATAATCCAGATGTTATTAGACTAAGAATTGTACTTAATTAAGAAGCTAAGGTTGTTAATGGAACCCAAGACTTTTGGCATCATCTAGTCATGAATTCTTATCAATCTTGTGTAGTTTTCTACACAAGGAATTCCTATGAAGTAAGTTTTTAAAGTCCTGGTAAACTTTGTAATTATGAAAAGGTTAATTTAATTGGGTATGTTCTTTTTAACTTACAGAAACTAAGTGTCCTCTACATCGCAACACCTTTTTAACTAAGGAACTGTGAAGTATCTAGGAATTCTGTATAACATTTGAGAATGAAGACATTTTCCACCAACTTAGTTAGCGAATTCCAGTGTTTAAGGGTTAATTTGCTTTAAGGAGAAACAGAGATGTCTATCATTTTAAAACTTTCTAAATAATTTTCTTCAGAAAAGTTTAGTGAGTATTCCTTTTAGCATCAGGATAAATTTTAAACCATTTTTAAAGAAGGGAAATAATTCTAGGAAGGTTTTGAAAAATATTTTTGTGATTTTAAGCAAGAGTTAGAGCTTATCAATGTGTATAAGATTTAATTCCTAAAGTGTCCTTTCCTCCAGAATGAGTATAATTAGGGAAGAATAAACAAACTTGTGAAACAAGAATAAGTCCATCAACCTGTGGGGTTAGTTATTAACCTCTTTGCTCTGTTTAAGCTGGAATGGGATTCCAGTACAGACAGTTATGTCAGTAAAAAGTACTAATTTATTGAGCTATCTCGTCTTATGGTTGAAACATAAAGGAAGGCTGAATAACAGGTTTGAGTGATTTGGAAAGATAAAGGTTTGATTGGAATTATGAAAGGCAGATAAGAAGGTTTGGGGACAAACAGGAGTTAGCTAAGACTAGTTTCAGATGGTTCAAGTAAGTTGAGAGAGAGTGTAAGAAAGTATTTTAGAAGACAGAAAAGTTATGTAGCTTGATTTGATAATTATTAGCTCAATGAAATTTGGGACAGTCCTGTTTCAAGGGTATTTATTTGCTATTTAAGATTTTATGGGACTACAATTTAATATTGTTTTAAGCTCTGATTACGGGGATAGGTCCATGAAGCCAGTAGTAGAACGGCAGGCATTACAGGCTGAGAACTTTAAAGGTGGATGTCTGTGCCTGGGAAAAAGTTTTGAAAACTACCTTGGACATGACCTAGGTAGGATCTTCTTGACTCTATTTCCCAATTCTGCTATTTCCTTTCTGAAAAGGAAAAATCCTCACCTATTACTCCTAAGCCCTGCTTTAAGCATCTAGTGACTATATGATTGGCTATCAGATATGATTCATGTCTGGAATCAAACAGAGCTAAAGAAGTTCTTTCCTTCTGTTAAGATACATGACATTGTCCCTCTTTTCTTTCATAGAAAATTCATATTATCAAAAAGTTTTGTAAGCACAATGCTCAATGTATTAGGTAATAGATAGATATTGGAATATCTCTGAGTTACAATAGGATGCAGGAATGAATAGCTTACAATTTCAAACAATTTTAACCTATGTTCATGGCCAAATAAAAAATTAAAATATTATAGAGATAACATCCTCCAAAAGGAGGAAATGATTACACAAAATAATAAGACAAAGATGTAATATGATAGATGTCTAATTAAAAAAAGGATAAAAAATTTTGAGAAAAGCAATAGGATCAGATTGAGTCTTCTAAGAATTATATACAGATTATATGATTTGACTTCCAAAATTTATTATATTTTGGTAGTAAGATCTAATTTGGATTTTTGCACAAAAAGTAAAATTATATCTCCTTTATTAAAGTATCTGTCTGATAATTTTAAAAGGAAGATGAGTTATATATATAAGCTGAAATTCTCTGAAGTTTGAATAATTTGGGCAAAGAAAAAGAAGTCTGTGAAATAAAAATACAAATGTAAGGTTGAATCATTATCCCATAGACTAAGACTGGGATTTAAAGTTACTTTGTATCTATGTGGAATAAGATCCTTAAATGTTTTAAAGTGACATAAGAGCAAATTGGGTATTAATACAAATTGTGCACTTAGTTGCTGGAATTAAATCAGAAACATTTTACCTATCACATTTATATGGTCCAATTTTTGAAATGCATGCAAGCTATTTAAAGCTAGCCTTAAGGATGTTCCTTAATCAATGTGAGATTATAGTATAGTAACAAATCTATTAAAATAATTGATTATGGAACATCTTAGATTACTACAGAACTGGAAGTAGTGTTCCTGTGTAAGTTAGGATCCTTTAACTCTTGGTAATGATATGAAGACGTGTGAGAATATTACTTTGTTAATACCATGCCTGTCTAAAGCTCTGTTACAATTAATAATGTTAAAAGAAGAATGGCTTATGGGTTATTTTGTAGATGCCATCAAAGAGACATGGCATGACTAAAAGTTTATGATGTTATATGAACTGTTACTGGGATACAAGGAATTTAATGTTAGTCAACATTGTTAATAATGATTGCATTACTTTGTATGATTAATGTTTAAGTTTTCTTGGTTATCTAATACGTAAATGTAAAACATGTGACATGCAAATTTCCCCCTCTCAATACCAGTCTATTGTGAACCATCTAAGTGGTTCAGTCTATACCCGACTTAATGTAATTGCACAATTTTGTGAATTGTGGGAAAACTTTATTGTATTTGTTTAAACTCCCTGTGTAGCTGGGAAACTGAACCATTTGTCCCACTGGATGAACTTAGCCCTGTGTGCCTGGGACCTATGTTGTGCTGTTTTTCTCTCAATTATCAAATCATATGTGTTCTGGGAGCTCCTGTCAGGTCTGACTACTCCTATAGCTGACAACTTGTGGATATGGACTCCTTGATCCTTCTGTCACATCTGAGGACTGCCCCTGCTCCCAAATAGAGGACATCAGACCCAGGCAGCCCTCCCAAAAGTCCAGACCCGAGCCTGAAGGAAGAACTGCTCTTTCCCTTTCTAAGTCCCTTTTCATTCCTTTTATGCTCCCTACCCTGATCCCCCTTGCAACTTGCTCCCTCTGCTTGTTTACAATTACTGCCCATCTCTGGGGATGTCCAACCACAGGAAAAAAAAAAAAAAACAAACCTAAATCCACCTAGATAAGGATTTTTTTTTAGAACTTCACCCCTCAAGAAGATAAGAGGTTTTTCCATACCTTATTGGTCTTCAGGTGAAGCTTTAGCTTACCTTTAACCAAAAAGAGAAAATGAGGAACATTTTATACCATTTTATATCATTTTTGTAATTCTAATTAGAGCCAGGGCCTGAATTAATGATCAACTGGAAAAAGAGCCTGGACCTGGGCTTCTTTGTTCTCTGAAGTTCGCTCAGAGAATACCTTTTTCCTCTGTCAACAAGGCCAGATCAGGCTGACCTAAGAACATTCCTTCTCCTGTTGAGCATTAAAGGATGAGACCCTAATCCTGAGAAACTACCTTGCTTAATATTTTATGGGCATATATATGTTATGGAATGTTAATGGTAAATTAAACACAGAAACGCTGGGTTGTAGTTTCAACTGACCCTTGTTAACACTCTTATCTTATTGTACTTACAACCTATTCCATTGTCTTGTATCATGGTTAAACATACATGGGGATCATAAAATTGAGTAAGGCAAAAACATGCTGAATTGTGACTTCTAAAAATATAAAAACCTGCACAAGTCAGTCAGACTGTGTCTGGCTCAATTCATGTTCATATCTGTCTGCTATGCTTAAGGGAATAAACAAATAAGTAATATGAATTTTTCTATCACCTAGCTCTGTTTGCCTCCTTTAACCAAACTTTCAGATTGACACCCCCATACCTAGAATTCTCCTCCTAGCTTCAAGTCCCAACTAAACTCCCTTCTTCTACAGGAATCCTTTCCCAATCCCTCTTAATTCTGGCCTCCGTCAATTTCCTTTTTGTTCTGTATATAGTTGTTTTGTATGTTGTCTCCAAGCCCTTAGCACGACCCCCAGCACACAGTAGGCGCTTCATAAATGTTTTACTGACTAAGATGGGGAGGGATGGGGATGACCAGGCTCATCACAAAACGGGCATTAATTTTGTTTCTCCTACTCTGGGCTCACTTCACTCCTCAAAGGCCGTCCCCTCCCTTCTCCCTGCGGCGCAAATCTTTTTTTTTTTTTTTTTTGCCCCACTTCTCCCCCCCCCCCCCCCCCCCCCCGCCTCTCCCCCTAGCAGGACACACACAACCCCCTCTCCCCCGGGTCCTTAGGAGCCCCGGACTCGCGGATGCAGACACACTGGGTTTCCATCCCCTTCGGCCTCTTCCATCTGGGTGGCCTCATTTCCCACCCCACTCTCCTCCTCAGTTTCCTCCCCAGGCCCGGCCCGGCCCCCTCACCTCGCGGCGATCCTCAAGCAGCAGCCACTCGGCGCTCATCCCCACCCGCCGCAGGCACCAGGCCCGGCCGCAGTCGCCGCCGCCGCCGCCGTCACCGGGATCCCCCATGGCCGGTCCGGCCGGCACAGACCCAGGCCCGATTCCGGCCCCAGCCCCGGACCCAATCCTGGCCACGCTCTCAGTCAGCACAGGGCAGGGCCCCTGCCGGGCTCCCGGGCCCGGCCGTCCCTCCTTCGCCTTCCCACTGGGATCTCACGGTCCGCCCCCGCCACAGCCACAGCCATATCTAAGTAACAAACAGAACCAATCAACGCTTCCGGCCCGCGCAACCGCAATCGATTCCAGGGGCGCTCGAGGGCCCCGGCCCGCGTTCCCGCCCCTCCCCCTGGACAACAAACACCGCACCCAACTCCGGGCCGGGAGAAAGCACCAATCCTTCGCTTGCACCACACCCGCCTCCACTCCGCCCCCGAGAAAGCCCTAGCGCATGCGTATTTAGGGCATGAGGGGGAGGGGAATGGAAGGAATGCGAGAGAGCCTGGTGGAGGCTTCTCGTCCAAAGTCATGCTAGGTCAGTAGGCGGTGTCGCCTCACTAGCTGGCTGTACTCCGTGAACTTTTGCTTGTAACTAGAGGGACAGGACCCTGTTGACACCTCCCAATTTTGTTCTTCCAGCTTTATGAAAAAAATGGAAATACGAATGAGACTCAGTTATATTTGCTGGATTCCCGAGTTCCAGGCACTGTGTGAAGTGCTTTACAAACATTTCATTTAAGTGCTAATTGTGTTCATGACGTTTGAATTATAAATGATTTGTTAAGTAATTTTTCAAATTATGGGTATTTGGTGGATTTAACGTATTTATTTTTAATAATATTTATTTTTAATTTAACGTATTTATTTTGAATAAATACACTACTTTAAAGTACTTGTACTTTAAATTATTTCCAAAATGGTGTTATTACAGGACAGTCATTTTCACCACAGATTTTATTCCAAAACAAAAAGAATCTGTTTAGCCCTTTCTTTATGTTAATATCCTAGGAACTAGTCTTTCGAAGCCAAAGTTAGAGACCCTTTACAATAGGTTTTAAGTGAAGTTAAATAATTTATAGGTATTATCAACCCTGAAAACAAATGACCAAAATGTCACGGAGGTTATGCAATCTCTTTTAACTCTGAAAATACCAAAGAGCTCACATAGGTTATCACAACCATAGTCAACTCTGAAAAATAAAATAAAACCAAAGAGCTAATAGTGGTCACAAGCAAAAAGCTTTCTTTATTCTGTTGAAGGAGGGAAACTAGAAACAGGTGCCAGAGGCCTCCTCTGATACAGAAAAGACCCACTTTAGCGTGGGCAAACCTCAATCCATATACTAGTAGTTAAGCAGTGAGCTGTAGCCCTGACATTGAGGGCTAACAGCAACAGAGACAAGTTTGATTCATAGCAGGGCTTCAAGACTAGAACATGGGACCTGCGGGTGTTTGAGCTCAGGTAACACCTTGTGCTGGTGTGAAACAACTCTGGATTTTGCTGTGGATGAGTTCATCCAGGGGGTGAGCGAAAATCCAAAACAGGAGACAGGAAGAGTAGGACATGACTGAAAAATAAAATGACCAAACAACAAAAAGATACAAAGTACTATGGGATATATATTCTGGGGATAGATGAAAGAAAGGATGCCCCTGTTAGGCTTCAGCAAAAGTGGGAGTATGGAGGGGTTAGAAGGACATTGAAATTGATAATCATTTAATATCAATTTAGTAACTTCAATAAGGGCCAGAGCCTGAACTAATCAACCAGAGGAAAAGTTTGGACCTAACAACTTCTTTGTTCTCTGAGCAAACTCAGAGAATACCTCTTCCTATGTCAACAAGCCTGGATGGGGCTGACTTAAGAACATTCTTTCCTCTGTTCACGGCCATTAAGGATGAGACCCTTAACCCAAAACACTATATGAAAAAATAGGACTTTTCCTTATCTCAGTATTTTATGGACATATACTCTGTTATGTTATGTTAATGGTAAAGAAAATACAGATGTCCTGGATCATAATTTCAATGGACATTTTGTCAACTCTGTTATTATATTTACAACCTATACAATTAAGAAATTCCTTTCTTATACTGTGATTAAACATACATGGAGATCATAAATGTTGAGTGACACAGACATGCTGAGTTGGGGCTGTCTGGAAATGCATTTAAGCCTTCTCATTCTTTTGTTCAGACAGTCAGAACTTATGCTCTGGCTCCTTGTCATGTACAAGTAAGCTAGCTCCACTAGCTTTAAAGGAATAAACAATATGAATTTACATATCACCTAGCTTATTTGCCTCCTTTAACCAAACTTTCAGGTCAACAAAATGTAAAGGGAACTGCTTTTAGATTCAAAATAGATATTCCCCAACCTGGAAAGGTTCTGAGGCTTGAATAGCTCTATTGTTTATGAACTGACCGACAAAATGTGTTGGATTCAAGATAAAGAATGAGACTTGACCAATGAGGATATTTGTTTTTCTTGACTATGCATGTTTGCTACAAGGATTCTGTTTTTCTTTTTTCTGTCCCAATGTGGGGGAGGGAGTTGACTGGGAAAGGGGGCTTGGAAAAGGCCCTCTTGTTGTCCATTTGCATCTGACTCTTCAGTGACCCCATTTGGGGTTTCCTTGGCAAAGATACTGGAGTGGTTTCCACTTTCTTTTCCAGTTCATTTTATAGATGAGGAAGCTGAGGAAAACAGGGTTGAGTGACTTGCCCAGGGTCACACAGCAAATAAATGTCTGAGGCCAGATTTGAACTCAGGAAGATGAGTCTTCCTGACTCCAGGTCCAGTGCTCTAGCCATCATGCTACCTAACTGAAAGAACTTTGTAGTATTCCAGCTGAGGAGAACAGAATACTACCCAGCCAACCTAGTGGCTGAAGGTGAAAAATGATTTCATCTGTCCATTGAAGAGTGAACTCAGGGAGAGATGCTGTTCCCTGAGATGAACCCAACAGCTAAGTGACCGGAAGTTCTCAGGCGTAACACTCCTTCAAGGATCAATCACCCAACTGTCACTGACAATTGGGTCCCCCAAAAGCTGGCTATTGTTACTTTCAAGGTTCTAGAGGCAAGTCTGTGATTGGCTATCCTCCTGAGCTAGCTCATGAACCTCCTATTTGTATGCATCCTTTTAAAAATATTAACCAGTGGATTTATTAATAGATTCTTTAGCAAAGTCACTTACTCTAAGGCATGGAAGAACAAAAGTACAAACATACAAACAATGGAAGGCATTAGCATCTGAGGAGACTAGGAAAGGCCTCCTGTAAGAGGCTGGCTTCAAGCTGAGTCCTGGAGTAAGCCACTACAAGGTGGGGGATGGGAAGGAAAGCATTTCAGGTATGAGGCGGCTACACATTAGGATAATTAGATTGGCAGCTATGTGGAGAAGGGATTATAGTGGTATGTGGTACGGATTTACGAATCCAAGAATTAAAAACAGAGGCATCTCAAGGTGAAAGTAGAAAGGAAAATTTACTACGATCCTGCGGGAAAGGGCAACTCCAGACACCTCTCAGTGTCAGAGCATGCTGGACACAGAGAACTGGGGTGTTTATATAGGTCTCTAACTGCAGTTCGCCCTCCCAACCTCCTTCCTCTCAGCTTGCAGACGTAAGCTTTGAGGGTACAATCTGGACGCGATAAATCTACCCAGTGACAACGGCAAGGAACAAATAGTATGGTTATTTTTGACAAGCAGGTGATGGACATAACCTTCCCACCATTCTTATCCCATTCTCCCATCAATCTGAAGTGATAAATTTATCTTAATGACAATGACAATGAACAAATGGTTTGGTTATCTGTGACAGGCAGAAGTCAGTTGTTGGCTACCTCATCGTCACATCTGTGGCAAACTAGCCTTTCCCATCACCCTTACACCTGTGACGGATATCCCCCAGGACCCTTACATTTTGTCTCCCATCATTCTTTTACCTAACTGGTCTTGCACATCTACATTGCACCTGGCTTTCCGGCTTTTCATCCATTCTTCTCCCAAGCGGAGGGTCCCTTATCCTGGGGTCAATACACAGGGGGTGAGCATCCTGTGTCCTATACTTACTCTCAGAGGATTTTATAGTTGCTGATTTATTCACCTCAACCCTTCTCTCTTTCAGGCCTCTCACCCTTAGGTAAATACACAGGATGTGAGCATCCTGTGGCCTATTCTTATCCTCGGGGGCCTTACAGGTACTAGCTTGGCTTATGGAGGGGAAAACATCTAAGTAGAGAAATGGCTTTACAGAAAGGAAAATATCTAAGTAGAGAAATAAGACTCACTATCTTACTTATTTCTATTTATTTAATTTGTCCTCTTTTATGAGAGGTCTTCACTCGTTCCACACAGTGGGGAGGATGAATCAAGGAATCTATTTATAAGACTATTGTAATAGTTCAAGCAAGATGTAACAAGGGCCTTCCTGAATGAAGGTGGTGGCTGTATAGCAAATGAAATGGGATGTACATGAGAGATGTTTAAGGGAAGGAATATTAAGACTTGGGTTGTTATTTTTTTATAAATATTTATTTATGCTTTTTTTTTTAGAGGGGGGAAGGCAAGGCAATTGGGGTTAAGTGACTTGCCCAAGGTCACACAGCTAGCACGTGTGTCAAGTGTCTGAGGCCATATTTGAACTCAGGTCCTCCTGACTGCAGGGCCAGTGCTCTACTCACTGTGCCACCCTAGCTGCCCCTGGGGTTGTTACTTTAACCCTTAAACTGGCCCAGTATTTTATGAAACAGTCGAAGAAAGTACTTTTCTATATCCACAGCATTTTATTCTTTACCTTAGAGTGGGAGTTAGTGTTAGATGGACCCATCAGAGATGTTTAATTATTGAACTGTCTCTACACTGTCTCCAGCAGAATAGATCTGAGGGTAGGGAGTATTGCATTTTTGTCTTTGTAACTTGGAACAATACCTTTCTTTTAAAAATGATTTAATGAATGTGTGGTATAAGTAAGAAAGAGGAGTTGAGGATAACACTGAGGTTAAGAACATGGATGATTGGAAGGACAGTGGTTCCATAGGAATTTGAGATGCCTCTAGGATGCTCAGTTCAAAATGTCCAGTAGGCCACTATTAATGTGGAACTGAAGCTCAGGAGAGAAATTAGGACTGGATAAGAAGATCTGAAGGTCATCTGCATAGAGATGTTATCTGAACCCATGGGAGTTGATGAAGTGACTAAATGAGAGAAAAGAAAAGAGCAGAGGGACTAGGATAGAGCCTTGGGGGACCCCTATTTTTAGTAGATGTGATATGAATGAAGATCAAGCAAGAGAGACAAAAATAGGTCAGACAGGTAAGAGGAGAACCAAGAGAGCAGAGTCACAAAAATGCAGAGAAAAGAGAGTATCCAATACATAAATATATGTAATATGTAAATCAATATATATATATATATATATATATATATATATGTAAATCAATATCGTTGAATGCTGCAGAGGTGAATGAAGGGATTAAGAAAAGACCAATAGGTTTGGCAATCATGAGAGCATTGGTAACTTTGGCTAGAGCAGTTTTAGTTGAATGATCAGATCAGAAATTAAATTGCAGAGGGTTTAGAATTGAGTGAAAGGAGAAGTGTCTGCTTTAAATTTCCTGGTTTTATTTTTTAAAATAGTTCACCTTTGTTAGCATTGTTATATTTGTTATGTATCATCATCATAATCTCCCGTATGCACAGTCAAGCAAAACAAATTCCCACTTTGACTATGTCCAAAAATGCATTTCTGCTTCTGCATATTAAATCCGTCACCTTTCTGTCAGGAGGTGGGTAGCATGCTTCATTATTAGTACTCTGGAAATCATCGATGGCCACTGTATGTCATTTGTACAGCAACAGCAACATTATAAAGATGAAAAACTTTGAAAGACAAGAACTCTGATCATTACAATAGCCATCAAAGAAGTTATAAATGAAGCGTTGATTACAGGTGATTTTCTCAAAAAGTTTAGTCACAAAAGGGAGGAGAGATATGGGATGGTAGCTAGCAGAGATGCATGGATCAAATGGGAATTTCTGAGGTGAGGGAGACATAAGCATATTTGTAGTGCACAGGAAAGCATCCAGTAGACAGAGAGAGACTGAAGAGCAACGAAAGACTAGGGATAATTGAGGGGCCAAATTTGTAGAGAAAATGGAACGGAATAAGATCAAGAGTACATGAAAAGGGGTTCTCCTTGGCAAAGAGAAGGGCCACTTCTTTATGTGAGATAGGTATGAAGGAGAAGATAGTGGCAGAAGATATCTAGGTGATGTGCGATGAGGAAGAATGGAGAAAAGGGAACTCTCAGTTGAACGGCCTCAATTTTTTTTCTGTAAAATATGAAGCAAGGTTCTCAGTTGAGAGGGTGGGAATTTGAGGAGGGATGAAAAAGTTTTTAAAAGTCACTATGATTGGCTAATATGATAGAAAAGGAAAATGATAAATGTTGGAGAAGATGCGGGAAAATTGGAACACTGATGCAATGTTGGTGGAATTGTGAACTGATCCAACCGTTCTGGAGAGCAATTTGGAATTATGCCCAAAGGGCATATCCTTTGATCCAGCAATATGACTACTAGGTCTGTACCCCAAAGAGATCATTAAAAAAGAGAAAAGAACATAACATGTATCAAAATATTCGTAGCAGCTTTTTTTGTGGTGGCCAAGAATTAGAAATTGAAGGGATGCTCAACAATTGGGAAATGGCTGAACAAGTTGTGGTACATGAATGTGATGGAATACATTATGATATAAGAAATGATGGGAAGGCAGATTTCAGAAAAGCCTGGAAAGACTTACATGAATTGATGCTGAGTGAAGTGAGCTCAACCAGGGGAACACTGTATATAGTAACAGCAATACTGTGTGATGATCAGCTATGATTGACTTGGGTTTTCTCTGCAATATAGTGATCCAAGATAATTCCAAAAGACTCATGATGGAAAATGCTAGCCACAACCAGAGAAGGAACTGATGGGGTCTGAATGCAGATCAAAGCATATTATTTTCACTTTCTTCTGTGTGTGTGATTTTTTTTCCATTTTCTTTGTTTCTTCTTTTACAACATGACTAATGTGGAAAAATGTTTTACACGATTGCATATGTATAACCTATATCAGATTGCTTGCCGTCTTGGGGGTGGGGGAGAGGAGGAAGGGAGAAAAATTTGGAACTCAAAATTTTTCAGAAAATGAATGTTGAAAATTATCTTTACATGTAATTAAAAAAATACTATGAGGAATTTAAAGAAAAGTCATTGTGGTGAGTGGGATAGTGAGTCTGTTAGGGAGATCTAGAATTGCCTTGCCATGGTGAGGGCCCACTTGAGATCATGTACCATAAATTTGTAGAGGAGCCAGTCAGCATGGTTTCATGGTTTTCTATAGCTAAACAGCACATGACTAGGAGCAAAGGAAATAGATGGAATAAAAGGAATAGATGGAAATAGATGGATTCATGGCTGAAGCTTGGCAGGCAGGATTAGCAATAAGATAAAGGAACAAGGGATTAAAGAGAAGAGGACAGTGTAGAGCTGAATTGATTCACTGAGAGGTCAAGATGGAGAAGGAAAGACAGTGTAGCCAGTGCAAGGATGATGGCATAGGAAAGAACTGAAGGCTGAAAGAACTGGAGGTCATGATGAGGATGAAGAACATGGTTTGGGGTTGAAAGGCAAAGGGAATGGTGGAATAACAACGAATTGTGACTAGATAAAGGAATTTCAGAATTCATGAATGTGGAAGTAGAACACTTGTGGGAGATGGTAAGATCAAAGGTATGACCAAATCTGTGTGTTGCTGAGGTAGGGTGGAGTCATGGGAAATAAGTTGAGGAACTCAGAAGTTAGAATGTTTGAAGGACTATCAGTATACGTATGTTAAAGTTCCCTAGTATAAAGGTAGAATTTGGGGAGGAGAGAAAGATGGTGAGCTAGACATCGATTTAGTTGAGGAAGAAAGAAAAGCATCCTGGGAATTGGTAGACATTTCGATTGCGTGGTAGATATGGATTGAGCCAACCTCAAAGGAGGAGAAGTTTCTGAGTAATGGTGGTAGAGGAGAGTCTGGAAGTGGCAAGGAGTATTCCAACTCCTTCGCTTCAACCAACGAGTGAGGAAAATGGGTGAAAATGCAAACAGTGCTAGAAAGGGTAGCCAAGGAGGCTGTATGGTGAGGGGGGAGCCCAGTCTCAATGAGAGCCAGAAGACTGGAGTAGGAAAGGAAAAGATCTAAGATGAAAACAATATATCATAATTTGCTTAGCCATTCCTCAGTTGATGGGCACCCCTCAGTTTCCATTCTTTGCCACTACGAAAAAAAATAACTGTTATAAATATTTTTGAACAAATTAGTCTTTTTTTTTTCTTTCTCTGATCTCTTTGGGGTATAGGTCTATTAGTGGTTTTGCTGGGTTAAAGGGTATGGACAAACTTTGACTTTCTGGTTATAGTTCTAAATTGATTTCTAATACAACCTCACAGCTCCACCAACAGTGTATTAATGTACCTGTTTTCCCACAGCCTCTCCAAACATTTGTAATTTTCCCTTTTTGTCATCTTCACCAATCTTATGGGTGAGATGTCGAACCTCAGAGTTGCTTTACTTTTAATTTCTCTAATTAGTGATTTTGGAGAATTTTTTTCATTCATAGCTTGGATTTCTACCTTTGAAAGCTATTTGTTCATATCCTTTGACTATTTATCTATTAGGGAATAGCTCTTATTCTTAAAAATTTGAATTGTTTTTTCTATATATATTGAAAATAAGAACTTTATCAGAATAACTTTCTACACCAATTTCTTTTTCTAGTTAACTATTTCCTTTCTAATTTAAATCTGTTATTTTTGTTTGCGTAGAAACATTTTAACTTTATGTAATCAAAATTATTTTATCCTTTGTAATCCTCTTTATCCTTTTTTTTGTTCATGAAAACAGATCTATAGATCTGAAGTATAATTTCTTCCTTGCTTCTCCAATTTATGTGACCTTTTATATCTTTAAAAATAATTTTTTTTAATTAACAAGCATCCGTACTTTTCCTTTTTTACTTGCTTCTCCTCCCCCCAACTAAGAAAAAAAAAAAACAAAACCCCTACAAAAAAAAAAACCATCTAGTCAACCAAAATAAATTCCCACAGAGGCTATGTCCAAAAGTGGCAAGTCTCTCTGCATATCTATTTCATCACCTCTCCTTCAGGAGGCAGGCAGTATTTTAAATTGGTCTTCTGGGATTATGGCTGATCATTGGGTCTTTCAGAGTTCTTAGGTCTTACAAAATTATTTGTTTTTAGTGTTGTTAAAGTATATATTGTTCTTTCTGTCCTCTCCACTCAGGATAAGTTAAAAGTGAGACTCAAGTTACCTACTCTTCTCACACCTTCCTCATTTGTATAGACATCTACTTACATTCCTGGATTAGGTGAGATAAGTTCTCCCATTCCTCCTTCATTACTCCCCTTATTTTCTCTACTGTATCTTTATTTCCACTCTATTTCCTTTTTTTTGGAAAAATCATAAAACATAACAAAAGTCATTAGCAGGCCCTCTACCCTATTTGATTCCCTTTATGACCCTTCCCTCTTTCTCCACTAAAATGCAAATATGGGGCAGGTAGGTGGAGCAGTGGATAGAGCACTGAGCTCACTAAGGACCTGAGTTCAAATCCAGCCTAGGATACTTGACACTTAACCCAGATTGCCTTGCAAAAAAAAAAATACAAATATGTCACACTTTTAAAGTCTTTTCTCATCACATATTTATATTTATTTTTTTGTTTCTCCTCATTGTGGTGTTTTTATTTAAAAGTTTTAACTTAGTTGTCATCTTTTCATTGGGAATTCTTGGAAGTACGCTACTTAAAGGTTTATTTTTTTTAATCCACTGTAGGATTATACTCAGCTTTTCTGAGTTATTTTTGGTTGTAAGCCTGTATCTTCTGTCTTTTGGAATATTGTATTCCATGCTCTCTCCTTAATAATAATAATAATAATGCTAAGTCTTATTTGATCCTGAGTGTGGCTCTTTCTTTCTGGTTGCTTTGCAGTACAAGTTTTATTTTTGTTTTGTTTTGACCTAGACACTTTGGATTTTGATTAAGATGTTCCTGGGAGTTTTCATTTTGCAGTTTCTTTCCAAAAGTGATTAGTAGATTCTTTCTATTTTTACTTTGTCCTTTGGTTCTAAGAGATGTAGGCCATTTTCATTCATGATTTTTTTTTAAATGCTATCTAGGCTCTTTCAATTCAGGTAGTGCAATGATTCTTAGAATATCCCTCCTTAATCTGTTTTCTAGGTCATTTGGTTTTGACATGATATACCCTATATTTTCTTCTATTTTTTCAATCATTTAAGTTTGGTTTTAATATATCTTGTTTTCTTGTGGCATCATTTCATCTTTCTAATTTTCAAGGCATTTATCGGTTAGGTAAGGTTTTGTATATTTTGTGCTATGTTGTTTTCTTTCCAAGTCTCTCTTCCATAACTCTCATTTCTTTTCCAATTCTTCCCCTTATTACTTTCATTTAGTTTGTAGTACCATTTTTAAACTCTTGCATTTCTTCTAGTAATTCTAATAGGTCTTGTAGGCAAGCTGTGCTTTTCTTTGAGGATTTGATTGTAGGTGTTTTGGAGTTACTCTTCTTTTCTGAGTTTGTGTCTTGAGCTTCCCTGGCTTCATAATAACTCTGAATATGTAACAAAAATTAAATTAAATTAAATTAATACAAAACAGCTCTAATTTTTTTTTGTTTTCTTGTTTTTCCAGCAATCTCCTTGATTTGCTCTGGATAACCCAGTATTTGTGGCCTAGCTAGGAACTCTGGGGGTTGAGTCTGCAATTCAGGCCCCTCTAGAAAGGGAATGTTTCCATAGAGCCAGGTTCCAGGCACTGTGCTAACCACTTTTTAAAAATATGTTCTTTGATTCTCCCAATAAACCTGCAAGGTAAGTGTTATTAGCCCCATTTTTCAGATGAGGAAACTAATGCAGAGATTAAGTGACTTGCCTGGGGTCGTACCACTAGTAAGATTCTGAGGCTGGATTTTAACTTGCTCTTCATGACTCCAGCTCTATCCACTGTGCCAGCAGATGCCTGGGAGATGCTTGCACTGCTATCCTGGACAGGGGCTTGAGTTTGAGATCAACTCTGGGTGCCCTAGTGCTTCTGACCTAGTACCCAGAGGTCTAGTACACTCTGGGAGACCCCATGGCCTAGGTGATCAGTTCTGGGCATCCTTACTTTCCACCCTGATCACTGCCTTAGCTTGGAGCTCTGGGCACTGAGTCTTTGATCATATCATAGCTCACACCTGTTCCATAGCTCCTGCTCTGATCTCATCCCAGTAGGTCAAATTTGTGATCTTGAACAAAAAAGATGGTCAACTACAATTTCTCCTTCAGTTTCCAGAAGGTTATTGGAAGAAGCTGGGCCACACTGCTTCCTGCTGGTCTGCTATCTTGTCTGGTCCTCCTGTAAAAAGCTTTTTCATAAATTTTAGCTGAGAACAGGAGAGATAAAGATGTGGACATGGTAGAGTCCTAGTGACGAATTTTTAAAGACAGTGGAGATTTACAGGTGTTTCTACGTAATATGGAACAGAGTAATAAATAAATAAAGATTGAAGATTAAAGAGAGACGGAAGGGATGATTGTAAGGGCAATCCGCTGAAGTCAACAGGAAGGGATAAAATCATGTAGGGGGGTTTGCCTTGGCAAACACAAGGTCCGTCCTATCCTCAGAGACTAGAGCAAAGAAAGATACAGTGGAGGCTGACATCAGAGAGATTATGAGATGAGAAGGAAAGGAGAAAGGGGAGCTGTCCTTGAAAGGTTCCGGTTTTTTTTTTTCAGTGAAGTATAAGGCAAGGTTCTCAGCTGAGAGGGTAGGGAAAGGAGGTGATATAGGAGGAGAGACCAGAATGTCTGGAGCAACTGCTCTGGTGAATGGGATAGGGAACTGGTTAGGGAGGATTAAGTTAACTAGGTAAGGGAGGATTATTTTGATGCAGTGATGGTCAGGTTCAGTTGAGACTAGATGGGGGTAGGGAACCTTTTGTTATGGAGATTTGTTCTGTGAAGTTTGGATTCAGTCCAAACTTCACCTGAGGATCTAAGGAAGGTTTCCTACCCCTGGCCTAAGTAGTATAAATCTATAGTGGATGCAGTCAGAATGGTGTCATCATTTCCTTCCATTCTATTCATAAGTATATAAGTAGGAGGGAAAAAAGGTAGTTGGTAGGAATGATCCAGGGCTGAGTTTGGTAAGATACTATTGGTGATAGAACAAGGGAACAAAAGAACAAGTGTTTCTAAAGTAGAGAATAGTGTAGAATTGAACTGATTTACCAAAAGATTGATATTGGGAAGGCAGGAGAATGTAGCCAGAGCAAGGATGATAGCCTGGAACAGTACTGAAAAATGGAAGCATTCACGTTCACATGGAAGATGAAGAGCACACTTAAGGAAGAGTTAAAGCATGGAGGGATATGGAAAGACAAAAGATGCTCAGGTATAGGAAATGCAGAGTTCTTAAGCACAGAAGTGGCAAGATCAAGAATATGACCTTCTTTGGGTGTAGGTGAAGTAGAGGGAAGGAACAGGTCTTGGAAGGTGAATCTTCCAGAGGGGTCACATTGTGGGCTAGGCTAAATTTAAATGACAAGGAAGCTGTCTCCAAGATTTTACTGGTCCAGAGTGTTCAGGCTTAAGCCTTTAATACTTATGGGCCTGAGGCCAGTTGCCCCTTAGACTTGTCAGATGTACCACTGCCATGCCACTAACCACATCTTGCTGACCAGATGTATTTCTATGCAGAGAGAAAGGGGTAGGGGCTGCATCTATCTGAATCAGTGCTGTGTCCTTGCTAAGTAGCCTTTCCATGCTATGGCTAACTTTTTTTTTTCAGTGAGATAGTCTGTGAATGTCATTATATTCCAATCTTGAACCTGAACTACAATCCTGACCTGAGTCAGTCCGGACCTACAATAAGTGTACAATTGAACAGATAAACACTGCAAAGGAAGGGCCATGTAGTAGGGAGAAAACTCACTGAATTTAGAGTCTGAATCGTGGCTGTGCCAACTTTGTAACCTTGGGGCAAGTCACTTAACTTCTCTGGGCCTCAATTTCCACATCTACAAATTGAGAGGACTGCACCCAAAGACTTGTATGGTCCCTTCTAGTTCTAAAAGCTGTGGGCTCATGAAAGCAAAGCCAAAGTTGTGATATTGGACCAGAAGAAGCAGGGATGGTAGGCCTAGAAGTTGCAGTGGAGACAAAGAATAGTTTTAGGAAAATTAAAACAGAAGGAGTGTTGGAAGGGTAGGAGAATATAATCAGAGCTGGGAATTTCAGAGTTAAAGAGTGAAGGCAGCAAATTTTGGGTGATAGCATTTAAGGCACAGTTTTAGTTCAGGAGTTCTTAACCTCTTATATGCCATGCACCCCTTTTGTAGCCTGGTGAAACCTATGGACTCCTTCTCAGAATCATGATTTAAAATGCATAAAATAAAATACGCACAGTTATGAAGAAAACCAATTATATTGAAATTAACATGCATTTTTCCCCCTAATACAAGTTCACAGACCCCCTGATATCTGTGTAACTCTCTTAAGAAGACTGATGAAGTAGGAGACATTAGTTCAAAAGTACATTGGTACGAATACTTAAGTCTCAAAGTACGAGGACAAAGGTCGGGGTGCAGACAGTGGTGTTCTGGAGCCATCTTGGACAGCTCTGGTTAATGGCTCTTATCAAATTTTCAGCGTGAGCATTTACACCTCAGAATTAAGTTCAATTCAATCATTTCTCAGTTGTGTCAAACTCTTCATGACCCCATTTGAGGTTTTCTAGGCAAAGATACTGGAGTGATTTGTCATTTCCTCCTCTGGCTCATTTTACAGATGAGGAAACTGAGGCAAACAGTTGCATGACTTGCCTGGGGTGATACTGCTAGTAAGTGTCTGAAGCTGGATTTGAACCCTGACTCCAGGCCTGATGCTCTATTTACTGCATCATCTAGCTGCCCCTCAGAAAGTAGCAAATGCTACAAATTAGGTCTGATTCACTGTTTTGTTGTCTAGATAAGAAAGTGATGAAGAAAATGTTAGTAATGCAGATTAAACTTAAAAGTGTGTCATGTGTACACCCTTCTTTCTCCCTCCTCCCTTTTCTATGAAAAGCTAGTCATTAAATATTTTATAAGCACACTCCTGAGTGCAGAGGGTTACTTCAGGCCAAGTACCAAACTCCTTGAAAAACAGGAGTGACCAGAAAGCTAGAGCATAGCAACGAGATTTAGACAGGTTGCTCTTGACACATAAGTTGAATCTCAGGAGAGGTTACCAAATGGTAGAAGCAGAGGGAAGGTCTGGAAATGTGAATGAGTGGCAAAGATGTTTGAGGGTGGAGTAGGGATGGAAGGAGCTGAGCTAGAGAGATAGGAGAGTACAAGGAGAGGTGTTAGGGAAGAGGGGTTTTTGTTTTTTTTTTTGTCTCCGCAAGATAGCAATTCTGAATTACAAAGATTGGAGAGAAGGAAGTGGGACTTTTACCCAATGTGAGATGAAGGCCATTGGTCGTGATGGAGCTGCATTGATTTCACAGAGGGTAATGGTGGGTAGTACATAATGATGTGGGATGGTGAAGGCCACCAGGAGAGTCATGTGGGCAAGAAGCCCTTTAGTCCCTAAGCTGAGGTACCTTTACCCTAGTCATGTGATGACCAGAGAGTTTGTACTGCTTCCTCTCTCTTTAGCTCTGGCAAACCCCAACCTACCAGGGCCTCAGTTTCTTCTTCTGTTAAATGGGCATACAATCTGTACCAATTATTTCACAAAGTTACTGTGAGAAAAATGTAAACAAATTCCCATCTAAAAACAGTTATTTTTGAAATTTTCTGCAAAACAAGGCATTTTCTGAGTATGTAAACATCAAAGGACAAGTATAAGGAAGTAGATGGGGGTTCATGAAATCAAAAAGATCTGACATGTGATCATACACAAGTCACTTCCTGGTGCCACAAACCATTCTCTAAGTTACAGGGGGGTTGCTAATAAGCACCAGCAGAGGGAGTTTCCACATCAGGAAGTTTCCTACTGCAAAGAAATCAGAGACTTGATTTAAAAAAAATAAAGAATAATTCTTGAAAATTGTGCGCATGTGTGTATGCATACTCCACGTCCTCAGTTTGCCAAGACCAGGAGAATTTCGAGTATTTTGGCATTTTTGATCAACAAGCTTATCATTTTAATACTTCCTCTTACCTTCCTGCACTCCCATCCAATCAGGTTTGGGCTCGTCGATTCTCCTTCCATAGAGTCTCTTCTCTCCAGTCACATCATCCCTTCTCCAATTTAGCCTCTCATTGCGATGTCTCCTAATCAGGCTCCCTGCTTCTAGCTCCCCCTTTTCTCCTTCCCACAGCAGCCAAGTAGAAAATCCCTAAAACAGAAATCTGACCAAATCACTTCCTAACTTGTCTCAGGTCAGGCTTGCTTGTTGTTAGCTCCTCCCCTCATAGAACACCCCATCCCTGCCTCTGTGACTTTGTGCAGTCTATCTGTCCTCCATGTTTTCTATGTACTCCTTCCTCATCTCCACTTCTTAGAAGTCCTAATTTCCTTTAAAGAACAGCTTAGGTGCCATTTTAAACAAAAAGGACTTTCCTGACCCCATCTCTCTTGAAATGATTTTGTATATAGTGTGTATTTTCGTATTTTTAAAAATAAAATTTTGACATCTCTTTTTAATTTTGCATCATCAAAATTTCTTACAGTATCCCTTTCCTTCCCTTTCTAGGAAGGCATCCCATATAATGATATTGAAAAGAGAAAAAACCCCATCAAAACTGGCCATTGAAAAAACATCAAAAGAGTCTGAAAATATGTGCAAGGAACCACACCTATGGACTTTTCACTTCTACAAAGGAGTGGGGTTGGGGTGGGGTTTTGGGTGTCTTCACACATCTCTCTTTTGGAGCCAGGCTTATTCTTTATAATTTTGCAATATTCACTTTTGATTGTTGTGTGTTTTTTCTTTCCATTTCATTCATTGTGTGTATTGTACACTTGATTCTGCTTTGTATATTTACATATAACTCTGTGTGTGTGTGTGTGTGTGTGTGTGTGTGTGTGTATTTCATACAATGGACTCTGAGGGAGACACAGGAGGCAGTATGTTCCAGGCAAGTCAGACCACCACTACCACCTTGACCACCGTCTCCCCTCAGACCTGGATAGAGACAGCGCAGGACCCAGAGTCCAAGAGCCAAGTTTGGGAAAAGCAGTGCCACTCTAATCAAATCTGTTTCTGGCTCCACAGCTATCACTGAGGGGAGAAATTATCCTGAAGAAAGGGGCCCACCTTCCTCACCACCACCACCACCACCACCACCACCACCACCACCACCAACAGGTGAATAGATACAGGAGCCCAGGGAGTGGCAGCACTACCCAGAGCACAAAGCCTGCTTCCAGCCTAGCCCTCACAGTCATCATCTGGAGAAGCAGCTCCTGTTAAGAGGGCCAGACATCTCCACCAATTGCCAACCTAGTTCTATACCCTGGGCAGATAAGACCCCTAAAGCAGTAGGGCACTCTGAAAGAGACCAGTAGCATTTACCCGAGAAGTCAAAGCACCACCACCATCTTGACTATCCCTTTCCTCACAGAGCCCAATGAAGACAGCTCAGTACCCAGAGCTCAGTACCAGAAGCCTCCTTACCAGGGAGCAGCTGTTTCCAGCCCAGGGCAGGTAGGCATCATCCTGAGAAAGAACCTCTGTGGAGATGCAGCTTGGCCACTGCTCCTGTGGGTGCTGTAGCAATAGCTACTGAAGACTCAGAATATAAAGTTCTTGTCACCAAAGTCCTTGTCACTATGAAATGGCTCAACATTAGAAAATGGACATGTTTTTATCTGTGGTAATAACATTAAAGAGGGATTACCAATCTGCTTTGCTGCTCCACCCTAAGAACTTTGCAACCTTTTCCGTCTGACTTTAAAAAAGTTCCATGTTCTATCCTTCCATTAGAATGGAAGATCCTTGAGAACAAGGACTGTCTTACTTTTCTGTATGACTCCCTAGCTCTTAGCATAATGCTCTGTACAGAATAAGCACCTGGTGAATGACATCTATTCATTCCTATCGCCATTCATTCATTCTTATCTCAGTAAGATGTGGGTTGCTTGAGAGTGGGGACTGCTTCATTTTTTTAAAACAAGTTTTTATTGATGTTTTGGCTTTTTACATTACCATGATTTCCTACAACAAATAGTATTCTTAAAGACATAAAAAGAAAAAGAGGGAAAAATCAAACCAATGACCAAAGAAGTCTGAAAATAGGTGCGGGGTACACTGGTGGATCTCCCATCTCTGCAAAGGGGTAGGAGGGGGTGTCTTTTCATACCTCTTCTTTCAAACCATGCTTGTTCTTCATAATTACCATTTTGGTTTTGTATTTTGAGTGCTTAGCACAGGGCTGTGCACACAGTAAGTCTGTTTAGTATTTGTTGAACCTTTGTTGAAGCTGAATCAATATTTGTTGCATACTTGTCCATAAACCATTTAGTCATCTAAACAGGCTTTCTCCTCCCAGACGACCCCATGATGACCTGCCTGGTGTCCAGGAAAGCCAGAGAGATGTCAAAAAACATCTATGTTGGGCAGCAAAAGAAAATTAAGCATAAGAATTTGGAAAAGACCAAGTCTCTGCTAACATTTCTCTTCTATTGTTTGCTTTTTTGTGAGGCAATCAGGGTTAAGTGGTGACACAGCCACTGTGTCAAGTGTCTGAGGCTAGATTTGAACTAAGATCCTCCTGACTCCAGGGCCAGTGCTCTATCCGTTGCACCACCTAGCTGCTACCAACATTTCAATTCTTGAGGCTTTATAGCTTTCAGCTTCATGCCAAGATGAGTCAAGTACAGTATAGAGCCATAATGGAGAGATTGCTGGACTTCAATTCAGGAAGACCTAGGTTCCAATTCTACCTCATATGCATACTAGCTACGTCACTCTGAAGCATCACTGAACTCTCTGGAAAAAGACAGGGATAACAGCTCCTACTTCAGAGGTTGCAAGGTTCAAATGAAGTAAGACATAGATCTCAAATGAGACAATAAAGTGCTTTGCAAACTTTAAAGTGCTATATAAATGGGAATTATTATGTGGACTTGGCTGTGATAGTTTCTGGAGAAAAGAAGAGTATGGAGGAAGCTCTTTCCACAGGTGAGTGCAAGGGTGCAGGAGGGGCCAGGTGAAGTTTATAATTGTAGAGACTCGATTACTGGCAAACTGGAAAAACTGCAGGTCAGAGACAGCTACCTTTAGTTTACAATACATACACTGGTATCATCAATACAGACAAAAACACCCAAATGTTTGGGTGGTGAGGTGTTGCAGTGGAAAGTATTGGACTTGGAGTCAGGAAGACCTGAGTTCAAATCCAGCCTCAGTCACTTATTAGTGGTATGACCCTGGGCAAGTCACTTAACCCCTGCCTCAGTTTCCTCATCTGTAAAATGGGGATAATAACCGCACCTACTTCCCAGGATGGTTGTGAGCATTCAATGAGATGATGGTACCGTTTAGCACAGTGCCTGGCACTATAGCTATGTAAACATTAGCTATGATGATGATGATGTCAAAAAAACCATATCTATAATTATCTTCCCACATGAGGATGGCATCAGTGAATGATATGAAGAAAAGTGACAAGCCCATTATTTTCCCCACTGGTATCACAAAGAATAATCTCCCTCTAGATACAAACACAAAAGGGGAAAATATTGTTAGCAGTTTCATATACTTAAAGATCTAGGGTTTCACTGAAGTGGGTCCTCTCTCCACTTGTGAAGACAGCAACTTGTGACTTGTATATTTTAGAGCTGGCCAAAAATACATAACCCTGTGGTTAATCTGGTGAGCCTCTGCAAATAAGTCATGCTGGTCCCCATCTACAATAGTCTATAGCCTATTTTCAGGCCAGCGCTGGAAGCTTGATAACAGCATCTGCCATATTTTATGCTCTTTAGAGTATCCATGGCATGATGAGACACTGGAGAAAGGCTGGAAATTCCTAGGATGGTGTATAGTCATGCTGAAGTTGTACATTAAATTTCCCCGTATTGTACACGGGAAAGTCCCATCTTCAACTGCAACGTGTTTCTGTAGTGAATTCCCAGAAGACTAGGAAATACTCCCAGAAGGACCTATTAGTTAGGGGATCCATAACCATCCATCTGTAATTGTGGGCAGAATGCACTCAATGATTTTATAAATATTCCATGAGAAGGTTGTTAGGGAAAAAAGTCTGCCAGAATCTTCTAGCTAAACCCTGTAAAGGGCACCACCATTCTTTCAGGTTCTCAACCTTCTCTTTCACTCCTTATTCAATTGAAACTGTCCTCTTCAAAGTTACCAGTAACCTCTTACTTGCCAAATCTGATTTCCCCCCTCCATTTTCATTCATTTTTTTTAAACCTTTCTGCATTTGACACTACCGACCACCTTCTTTTCCTGGATAGTTACTATCCAGGAGTACGGACGCTATGGTCTCTTTCTACCTGTCTGACAACTCTTTTTCAGTCACCTTTACTGGGTCTTCATCCATATCATGCCTCCTGTTGGTGGAATGGGAGGCTCTGTCCTACACCCTCTTCTTCCCTCTGTACACACTCATTTGGTGACTTCATCAGCTTCCGTGGGTTTAATCATTATCTTCTCTATGCAGATGACTCCCAGGTCATCTGGTCCTAATCTCTCCTGATGTGGGAGCTTCAGTCCCACATCATGAACTGCTTATCATGCATTTTATATTGGATATGCTTGTAAGCATTTCACTCATTGTGTCCAAAACAGAACTTACTACCTTTCCTCCCAAAAACCATCCTTCTTCAGAACTTCCCTGTTTTTGTTGAGGACACTACCATCCTTAACCCAGGATCTCAATCTTGGTGCTATCTTACACTCATCACTTTCCCTCACCTGTCCCGCCCCTCCCCCTCATCCCAATATCCAATTACTTGTCAAATCATTATCATTTCATTCTCTACATCATCTCTCACATCTGTCCCCCTTCCAACTCACAAAGCCACCACCCTTGTTCAGGGCCTGGGGAGTCGGGGGACGTGACTTCAAATCCTGCTTCAGACACTTAGCAGATGTGTGTAACCCTATCTGTAAAAGGCTAGATTTAGGGACCACGAAGGTCCCCCTGGCTCTGTTAGTCTACCTGCCTCAAATTCCCACCTCACTCCGTGTCATTCTCCACACAGCTGGCAGTAAGTGAAATTCTACATCTGTCACTTCTCTAGTCAAACTCCAGTGGCTTCCTACTGGTTTTGAGATCAAACATTACTTCATCTTTATCTTATTCTTTTAAGGTGTTTCTTGTGTAAGTTTTACAAGGTACATAATTATTAGTACAATAACAAATATGCAATTTATAAGTAACTAAATAGACCCTGGGCCCATGCTGGGGAGTGGCATGTGCATCAACAGTTACTGATTTAATGCATTATCAAAAAATTTTGGAGATCTCTTGTCTAGATAAAAAACCTTAAAGCTCAGACTCTGTAGGATTACATTAATGTGTTTAAAGTCCCAAAGTGCTTGTTGAATCTCTCAATTCCTCTTACGATTTGAAATGGACCTCTGCTTCTTATTTAACTATTCTTCATAGTGTCATAATCCAAGAATTGAAGACAAGTCCTTAAATCCCCAGTTTCCATGATCTCAGGGGATGAAAAATCAGCAAATGGAGGAGGAAATTCACTATTTATTTACAATTCTTTCACTTTATCCACAATTTCCCATACAAACATAAAAACTAAAAAAATAAAACCACCACTTGGGAACACAAGTGTCTTTCTTTAATTAGTCCTGCTGAGGAAGGACCACAAGCCCCCTGCCTTTGGGTAGGGACCACCTGAGATGCCCATACCACAGGAAGAGGGAGGAAAGGGCCATGAAGAACGCCTGAGAAACAGCTCCAGATGAGGAAGACAACACGGTACCGGAGTGGTTGGAGTTTATTGGCAATGAAAGTTGTGGGAGTCATCTGTTGCAGACACTGATGTTCTCTATTAACCACCCCCAAACCCCACAGCATACTGTTCTGAAGATGAGGCTGAGATGGGGTGGGAGGTGTGTGACATTTAGCTCTTTTTAAGAGTAAGAGCCAGAAAACCCAGGGTGTACACCACACCTCCCTTTCCCCTTGGCACTGACCAGTCACAGTTTCCATTCTGAATAAAATGCTGAATTAAGATTAAAAAAGGAAAAAAAAAACTCCAGATACAAAAGGAAGGGGTAGGACTAAAATCCATGGATCTGGCTTCCTCCTCTGCTTATGATACTGTCTGTGAGAGGGTACTGAAGTTCAAGGAGTTCTACCCCCCAGTGAATGGGAGAGGAGTGTGAGGAGCAGACCAGAAACTACAGGGAAGATAAGGTAACGAAGGAAGAGGAGGATGAAGGGAAGCTGTGAGAAACAAATGCATGTCCAGGGGCTGGTGTCAGAGGAAGGACAACCTATTCCCCCGTAATCACTCTGGCTCTGAACAGCCCTTCCTCAAAAGCCATTCCCACCAGAGGGCCTGCAAAACCAAACTGGAGTTCAGCATTTTGTTAGGAGAGGAGCTTTCTAACCTCAAATGTGCTAGTGTGTAGGCAAAATGTTCTACCTTCCAAATCTGGCAAATAGAATGCCTACTGCATCAGACTGAGATTGGCCTCAAACATGGGTGCACATTATAAATATAAAATCATATCTGCTACAAAGAGGACATATATTGTACATCTTTACCCATATACATAAGAACACAATATACACATAATGCCTAGGAGTGTCATGATGGAGAAAGGGTCTGAGGAGGCAAAAAGTCTCTTTCCCTCCCACCCCCATTCTTTTTAAAGGGCTGCTTGTATACCTGTTCACGTGGGTCATTCACAGCTGGTTATGGTGGCGCTAGTCTAGACACAAATGGATACCTTGCCCTGAGGGTGTGCACACATGCCAATACAGACATGCACGCCAACGCAGACATACACGCACACACACAGATGTACACACAAAGACACACATGCACACATGTGGGTGAATAAAGGGAAAACAAATGTTCCCAGCCCTTAAATGCACTGCATTTCCCAGATACTCTCAGGAAAACTCTATGCCTTAACACATCTATTATCTGATAAAAATGGTCCTAGAAAGCTGTCCATCATTGGGCACTGGCCAAAGGGAGTGGAGTTGGTGAGAGAATGATGGAGATCAGGTGTCTTAACAACATAAGGCATTTTTACCTGTGGTCAGATTAAGCTGTGTCTGAAGAGCAATGGACTCAGCCAGGGTAGGGTAACAAGAGACAACCAGGCAAAGCAGGGGCGCGATCAGGCAGATACCCTGAGCCCTCACGTTGTTTTGTTAGCTCCTCTCTTGGCAGGAGATGATCCTGTACTCTCCTTTCCACCCTCTCCCAGAAGTGAGCCCACCTACACAGCAGGGAATACTGATATCCAAGAGACACACATCCAGAGACATGGAGTGGCGTACAGGCACACACAAAGTGAAGACCTAGGTTGATGTGAGCGTTTTACAGCAGGAGTGGTTCCTGGCTCGGGGTCCAAGGGCTCAAACAATTGCCACAGTGATCAGATTGCCATCAGTGATGGGGGAAGTTCAGGTCTCTGCACGGAGGCAGCCCCTATCGTCGGTAGTGATTGGGAGCGTCCGCGAACATGTACTTGAGTCTGTATGCTTCTGCCAGGAGAAGGCCGATCTCTTCATTACCCCAGTGTATTGTGGGTAGGTTTTGCAACAACATCAGGAGACCCTGAAATGGAAGAAAGTTTCATTACACCACAATGCCAAGCAACATGGCCAACTGTCCCAAGACACAAATTTGGTCATCTCTCTGCTGAGAACATCCCAAACGACATGAAAGTTTCCCTTTCCACATTCACCAAATCACACCTTCTACTTCCTTTAAATCATGGCCTAAAGTACAATTTAATTCACTTAAATTAACTACTGCATGAATGGTGCTGTGCTGGGATTCAAAGACAAAAACTAAACAATCCCTGCTCTCAAAGAGCTTATATTCTACTTGGGGGAGGAGAGGAAATTAATGTCCTTCGATCAATAGATCAATCAATGAATATTTATTAAATGTCTACTATGTGCCAGGCAGGGGTGGATAGGTAGCATAGCAGATAGAGCACCAGGCTTGGAGTCAGGAAGATCTGAATTCAAAATCGGCCTCAGACATTTATCAGCTGTGTGACCCTGGGCAAGTCACTTAACCCTGTTTGCTTCAGTTTCTTCATCTGTAAAAATGAACTGGAGAAGGAAATGGCAAACCACTCCAGTATCTTTGCCAAGAAAACCCCAAATGGGGTCACGAAGATTTGGATATGATTGAGCAACAACAACAGATGTGCTAGGCATTGTGCTAATAGCTGGGGATACAAAAGACAAAAGTGAAACGGTCCCTGTCCTCGAGAAGCCTACAATCTCCTGACGGTGAAAAACACACACACATACATAAGCACATACAAAACAGATGCGAGGTAGACTTTTCTTCTTCTTTGCACGGGTAGGGGAGGGGATCAGTAGCTGAGGGATCAGAAATCTTCCTCATGCAGATGCTGGGACAGGGTCTGAGTTTTAAAGGAAACCAGGGATTCCAAGAGGTGAAAGTAAGAAAGGAGTGGGAGATAAGAATGGGGGACAGAGGGCAGGGAGACAGGAGTGGAGATACAGTGTCATGCATCAGGCACAGACAGACTAGTCCGACTGGACCACAACATGGGTGAAGGGTAATAATGTGTAATAAGGTTGGGGAGGTCCATTAGGGGAAGGTTGTGAAAAGCTCTGAATGCCAAAGGGATGAGCTTTTGTTTGATCCTAGAGCTAAAAGGGAGCCATGGGATCTTATGAAACCGGGGAACGACATAGTCAGAGTTGTACTTTAGGAAACTCATCTCTCCCTTAGTACTCTGCACTTTTCTTATAAACTCATGTGCTATTTTATATTATTAATACTTATGTATATGTTATATCTCTCCCACAAGAGCAGGGGTTCTTCAGGTAGTTTTCAGAGGAAGAAATTAAAGCTATTTATAGTCATATGAAAAAATGCTCTAAATCATTATTGATTAGAGAAATGCAAATCAAAATGACTCTGAGGCAGGCAACACACCATACCTATCTAATTGGCTAACATGATAAAACAGGAAAATGATAAATGCTGGAGAAGATGTGGGAAAATTGGAACACTAATGCATTGTTGGTAGAGTTGTAAACTGATCCAACCATTCTGGAGGGCAATTTGGAGCTATGCTCAAAGGGCTACAAAATTGTGCATGCCCTTTACCACATCTAGGGTTGTATCCCGAACAGGTCATAAAAATGGGAAAAGGACCCACATGTACAAAAATATTTATAGCAGCTCTTTTTGCGGTGGCCAAGAACTGGAAATTGAGGGGATGCTCATCAACTGGGGAATGGCTGAACAAGTTGTGGTATATGAATGCAGTGGAATACTATTGTGCTATAAGAAATGATGAGCAGGCAGACTTCAGAAAAACCTGAACTGATGCTGAGTGAGGGGAGCAGACCCAGGAGAACACTGTACACAGTAACAGCAACATTGTGTGATGACCAACTTTGATAGACTTAACTTTTCTCAGCAATGCAAGGACCTTAAACAATTCCAAAAGACTCATGATGGAAAATGCCACCCACATCTAGAAAAAGAAATATGGAGTCTGAATGCAGATTGAAGCAGACTATTTTCTTTTTTTGTTTTGTTTTATGTTTTTCTTTCTCATGGTTACTTCCATTCATTCTAATTCTTCTATACAACATGACTAATGTGAAAATACGTTTAATAGGAATGTATATGTCGGGCCCATATTGGACAGCATGCCATCTTGGGGGGAAGGGAGGGAGGGGGAGAAAATTTATAACTTATGGAAGTGAATGTCAGAAACTAAAAATAAATTAACTGATTAAAAAAAAAAAGAATGTTATTTTGAAGAGTCTGTAGGTTTCACCAGACTGCTAAAGGGATACACTGCAGAAAAAAAAGGTTAAGCATCCCTGAATTAGACTATAAGTTCCCTGAAGGCAGGGACGAAAATTTTGCATCTTCCCTAGGACATATCTACAGCAAGAACTTAAGCAAATGCTTGAATTTAATGAAGCACCCTTCTTGTTTTCTGTCCAGTCTTTCCCCACCCTTTTATTTCCCTTCCCTTAATGGCTGATATTCACATAGTGCTTTAAAGTTTACAAACCATTCCACACACACCATTTCATTTTTATGGTCACAACAACCCTGTGAAGTATGTTGTAAAAGTATTATTCAGCTCATTTTACAGATGAAAGAATTGAGGCTCAAAAGAACTAAATGACTCACTCCCCCATGTGACTCCACATAGCTAATAAATGGCAGCAGATCTGGACTATGCATTGTCGGTTGTTCACGCTGGTTACCTGACTCTAAAGAACACCAGAAGTCAGATGATCTAGGATCTGAGTCTCACCCGGCTCTTCTTTTGTTGTAAGAACCTTAGATAAGATACTGAATATCTCAAACCTAGGTTGTATCATTTTTTTTTTTTTAACAGAGAGGCCACAAGCTGCCCTCCCTGGAAGCAACTACAGGAATGATTAAATAAAGGGGGTAGATATGAAAGTCCTTTAAAAAGACAGTTTAAATATTGTAATTATTATTCATTCCAAATTTTAATGATTATTCAGTTCTACCACATTATTCATTGAAAGAGAAAAGATAACTTTAGTTTAAAACAATAACCAAGATAAGAGGAAGAAGGAAAAGAAAGTTTTTCCCACACAATAAATCATTTCCACGCAAAGAACTCTCATTTCTATTTTTGTTCCAGCCTAGGTAAGCTTTACACACAAGGGACCATCATTCAGAAGCTGACAAGGTCACCTGCCTGCTCAGAAATCTCAAGCAGATTTTTATTGCTTCTAATATAAGTTCCTCAGGCTGGTGTTTAAAGCCCTACACAATCTGGCTCCTATCTACCTTTCCAGGCTTATTTTATATCACTCCCTTTCATATATTCTATGTCTTAAATAAACTAGACTACTAGCTGTTTCTGGACTCCATTCCCTCTTTTGTTGTGTGGTTTTAAAATATTAATCAACGGCAATATGCAAAAGTTATAGCTCTTAAAGAGCACGTTTAAATTCTTGTTGGCAGAATGCAATTTCATTGTGGGCTTGAATAGTCCTTGAAAAGCCTGACCTCTCCACACTCGACAGCCACAATGAAACTGCGTCAGTCACAACACTGAAGGCTAAAAAATGAAAAACGATACCAAGGACTAACAGAGGGTCAATGAAGAATAGGCTAACTAATCCTCAGAAAATTAACAAAGACGAGCACTCTTGCTAGAGACGTTGCAGCTGGAAGGGTTATTATTATTGATTGTTTTACAGGTCAGCTCAGTCTTCTTGAAGGAAGAACAATGAGAAGACCAGTAAACAAATGAACAGTGGTTAACTACTTCCATGAAGGAAAAAAAACACTTGTTATGAGCAAGATGATATAATTATTGGAGTAGTGAAGGCTGGAAAAGGGTAGTTTTTACTGATAAACCTCACCTTTTCATTTAAGGTCATACTGAAACCCTTTTCAGAAGAAGTGTAAATGAGCTTGTGAGATTTAGGAATCTTCATCAGATTGTAAAACATCCACCCTAAAAAATGTTTTAGGGATCTTTTTACTTCCAGTAGGACTAGAAGTCTTGTCCCCACTAAAGAGGACCCTGTTTGCTTCAGTTTCTTCATCTTTAAAAATGAACTGGAGAAAGAAATGATAAACCACTCCATTATCTGCCAAGAAAATCCCAAACGGCAACACGAAGAGTCGGATATGAATGAATCAACTGAGCAACAACAAATGTGCCAGGCACTGTAATAGCTGGGGATACAAAAGACAAAAGTGAAACAGTCCCTGTCCCTGAGAAACTTACAATCTCCTGAGGGTGAAAAACACACACATATATAAGCATATCCAAAATAGATTCAAGGTGTTTTTTTTTCCTTTTTTGCTGGGGTGGGGAAGGGGACCAGTAGCTGAGGGGATCAGAAATTTTCTTGGGTCATGGCCTGAGGTGACCCTGAGGTGAGCTCTGATAAACACACTGATATATTGAGAAGAATTGTTTCAGAACTACAGAAATTCCCAAATAAACGCATACAAATAAAATGTTCCAGTGGGGATGGGGGGAGCCTACATTTCTTTAGCACATTACTAGTTAGTCTGTCTCTTTTGTGAAGGACTGTGTACTGAAATCCCTGTAACAGGCTGTGACAGGGACTAAAGCAAACAATAAGGGAAAAGGCATTCAGGTCTGTGGTTGAGCAAGAGGCAAATGAAGAAAAACTGGAGTTAACTAGAGAGGAGGTGAGCTCCAATAAGAAGCACTGCACAAGGGTGACACGCAAGTCCACGAAGCATTCCGTATTTTCAGGCACTCTTCAATACCACGACACTGGTCTCCTGGTGGTTCCAAGAATGAGGCACTCATCCTGCTCTAGGTATTTTCTCTGGCTGTCCTCCACGCCTGGAATGTTCTCCTTCCTCATCTCACCCACCATCTACTGGTTTCCTTTAAGTCCCAAATAAAACTCCACCTTCTATAGGAACCCTTTCCCAGCCTCTCTTAATTCTAGTGCCTTCACTCTGTCAATAATTTCCTATTTATCCTGTAGATAGCTAGCTTTGCATACATTTATTTAAATGCTGTCTCTCCCATTTATATTGTAAGCTCTTTGAGGGCCAGGGCTCTCTTTTGCACAGCATAGTGCCTGGCACACAGTAGGCACTAAATAAATGTTTACTGGTTGCTGGATTATCAAAGGGCCTTAATACAGAACAAACGGTGCTTTAAGTAGGTGGAAGAAATGAGGCAGCTTCAAGACCTAAAGTGAGAAGAAACAGAAGACTGGAGTAGCTCAGCCCACACAGAGTTAAAAAGAAAATTAATTTGAAAGTGTTCTTGATTACACTCGGAAATATAGAAGTGTAGCTGAAAATTGGAATGTTAACAGTAAAAGACAACATAAGTCACCCCAAAAGTTCACAGAGACAAGCTCTTTTTGAAATAATTTTCTCCCTCCCAGCATAACACTGGATTTATCTGTGCTGTGGTCATCATTACATGGTGGTAGACCAGGCCTGCACCACATATAGCCCACAGGTTATTTGCAGCCCACCAAAGTGGCTTGAGGGTGGTATGTTGTATAGGCCTGTTTTATAACCTCTACATTTTTTGCGGGCCACCCAAAATATTTTGGTGGGCCATATGCTGTGCAGGCCTATGGTCAACCCACGGACACTACCTAGACCAAGTCCTGTCCACAAATCAACAAACTACTACTTCCTTTCCTTGCAAATCCTAAATTAGTGAGTTCTGAAAAGAAGTTACTCCTTCTTGGTAGGGCGATTGAACCAATATGTATGTGGATACTGAAGTAAACAGGGTACATTTACTACTGCTTGAATTAATTTTGCAGCTTCTGGGATCTCATCTAAAATGTCAAATTAAGTTGGGGGTAGAATTGTTAAAAAAAATTCTATTACCATAATTTTATTAAATGACAGAATTTGAACACAGGGCACTTCCTTTGTTCAATAGTTCTTATCCTCCCACTGTTCATGCTGCTTTTACTTCTTGCCCACCTACTTCCATCCTTCCTATAGTGTTTGCCCCCTGGCAGCACCTGAGGAGCTGTCACGTAGAAGGAGGATTGGGTCTGATCTGCTTGGGCAGAACTAGATTAAGTAATGGGAGGTTACAGGGCAGCTGACTAACTCCACTAACAATTAGAGTGCCCATAAGTGGAATAGGCTGTGGCACCTTGGGAATCGGTGAGCTGTGCATCTCTGGAAATTTCAGGTTGAGACTAAATGAAAGCACTTGTCAAAGATGCTGGTTCTCTGAATTCCTGGGAAAAGAAGGATTCTTCTTCAGGTACAGGTGAATTACATGGTCTCTCTGAGATTCTTTCCAATTCTGAGACTCTCAAGGGCAACCTATCTTCCATCAAATTTCTGAGATGTCAATTATTGCATTCCAGAGATTCTCTCATGAAATTCTGAGCAATCCAGTCCACCTCTCACTTAGGCACTTGGCATCAGTACCGAAGCTTTTAGAAATTTTTGGTTTGGTCATTTCCCACGATTTACTGGTTACTTGATTAAGTGGATCAATAATTGTGTTGCCCCATTTTTCTCATGCACTCCCTCTAAGCTATCCTGGTGGAACCAATATCCATCTGAGATTTCTCTGCCAGAGCTATTAAATTTCCTCAAATTTTAGTTTAGAAACTTCAGTCTTTTTTTTGGAGGGGGCCAGGGACTTTTAGCACCAGAAAATTGGTTCAAATGGAATCTAACATTCTTCTACAAGTTCCAGTGGTGGCATTCAGCTGGTTCGCACCGGTTTGGTAGAACCAGTACCTAATTTTAGGTTTAGTTCCATGAACTAGTTGTTAGCAGAGGCAGCGCCTGAGTCCACCATGTCAGCAGCAGGGGTGGCACCTTCAGATTGGTTCTGTGGAGAATGGGTTGTTAATTCACTTGAATCCCACCACTGACAAGTTCCATCTATTTCCAAAAATTTTCAGATTTCTAATAAATCTAAAACCTTACTTTTTTGCACATATAGAGAATGTGGAGTCCCAGACTTCAGTCTAACAATCTGAATGTTAGCTTCTGGGATCTCCTTCCTGTAGTCACTATGTGATCCTCCTTTTGGTCCTTCACATCCCATGTGTTGAGATGTTTACCTCCATGGTTATAAGACATGAAAGATCAGGATGGACGTGGAAAGAGCATGAGAATGAGGTCCTTGATTCATGGAGGAGGACCTTTCAAGTTTATGTCCCAGCTTTGCTACTTACTATCTGCGTGACTGAGGACAAGGTACAATGTTTCTGGGTCTCAAGTCTTCACGTGTAAAATGAGGGGATGGGAGTAAATTGTCTGCTTCACCTTCATCTTAGCAGTCCAAAGTAGAGTCCAAGCAAATATAAAGCACTTAGATGCCAACTGGCAAACAAAAGAAGCAACTGGGAAGTCTGAGGAAGAAAGTCGGAGCCAGCACAGGAAGGGAAATACAAGAGAATTATATACTAATTCTAAATTTCACCTTGCTTCTTAAAGATTCTACTTTTTGGGAAGTTTTCTTGATGCCTCTTGTTTTTCCATCATAGTCCTTTGACAACATGCCCATGCCACCCTCAATGAATAGTTCACTGCAACACAGAAAGGAGCTCAGGAAAATAGACCAACAGGCTCTTCACTGAATAACATATGCTGTATCCCGCACCCTTCATCCTCCCACCTCTTTGAAAAGAACCAAGTGTGTGTCACAGTCTGTTCTCTGGAACCAGCTGTGGTCATTACAGTTAATGAGAGGTCACATGGCTGCCTTTCAGAATTGTTTTCATTTACTGTAATGTAATCACTGCATATATTGTGTTCTGGCTCCAATTTTTCTGTATTAGTTCATAAGGTCTTTTTGGAAAAAAGGCTTTTCTGAATTCCTCATGTTAACTGTTTTTCTTTTTTTTTTTACTGTCTAACAAAATCATATTACATTCATACACTGCAATGCTTCCAACCATTTCCCATTTGATAGGTATTCGCCTTAATTCCAGTTTTTTGATACCATCACAAGGGTGACTGTAATATTTTGGCAAACAAGGGTACTTCACAAGAGTTTCCCAAAAGCGAATCTTTATCATTTCATAGGATTCACAGTTGGAAGGGATCTGCAGGATTAGTTTAGTCCAATGTCCTTGATATAAAGATGAAGAAACTGAGACCCAGGGAGGGGTCACACAGAGTATTATACAGCGGGGCTGGGATTCATACTCAGGTCTTCTGCTTCCAAACCTGGTAATGTTTTCCATACATTGTACCTTCTCTAGTCTTGGTCATCACTTCCCTCAAAGTGGCCACCTGATAGCCATGTGGCTAAAAGCTGTTCTCCTACCTTGCTGCCAGACCAAAGCAATATCAGCAAATGTGTGTATTTTCCCAAGAATCATCTATCGTCACTGCAGATGATCTGGAAAGCACTTCATCATATTTGAAATGGGTCTGTGAGCCTGGTTCAGGAGGATAAAATTAGATGACATTCTCAATATCAGGCTCCATTTGAAAGCATACTTTTGGTAGGAGGCCATCCCAGAGTATTTCTGACACCTACCACGTAACACTCACTGGCAGTGGCTATGAGCCTTCATTACTAGGCTGCAGTCTTGACAGCATGTTCAGAACAGCCTTGGAATCACATGAATGTCTGTTTTCTCTTTTCTGGATCCTTTATTTGGGTGGGTCTGGTACTGTCTTTCCCTTTCTCTTCTGCATGGGTGTCCCTGCTCCAGCTTCATGATACCACTCAGTGAGATGGAAATGCTACTTGAAAGTACCTGTTTTATTAGTCAGTACCTGACTGGTCACAGGCCAGAGATGCTTTTTGCTCTGTGTTACCTCTGTTCTTTGGCCTCCCTTAGCAGCGTGGACCTACACATTCCTTAAGTTCTGCTCCAATTTCATAATTGTTTACAAATCTGCTTTTGGTAGGGCTGTTGGAATATTACCATCGTGGTTGCTTAGGTCCCCATAGCTTTCACAAAGGTCCTTTCTTTTCTCTTGCTGAAAAATCTCTGGTCCTATCTGACACAGCCCAGTGGGCAATGGGCAGTCTCCTTTGTTTATCCCCTTTAGGCCATGCTTCAGACTTTCTCACTCTGGGACAGCCAACTTCCCCCGTGGCCTTCTCACCTTGGAATAGCCCTCCTTCTCCCATGTGAGAGTTTCTCATGATGTCTGTTTTGAGGAGAGACCCAGGCTGGTCAACAGTCATTCCCTTCCTGGCTGTGCTTCCAACTTTTGGGACTTCGACTTCCCCCCCAGAGGGCGCTGTACCTTCATCCTTGCCCTTCTCCCCTCCCTTTTAGCTCCCTGGGGTAGTCTTTCTCCTTGAGAACAGGGGCTGCCTTTCTTTTTGTTTGTATTTGGATCTCAGGGCTTAGCACAGGGCCAGACACATATTAAGTGCCTAATAAATGCTTGCTCCTGGGAGGTCAAATGTTGCTCCTGATTTCAAAGGATCTGGGCCTTGTTAAGTACCCCACCCAAAGACAAGGATTTTCACACTTAGTTACAAAAGTCGGTCAGTCAGCCAGCATTTATTAATCACCTATTATGTGTCAAGCACCGTGCTAATCCCTGAGGATACAAAGAAAAGTAAAAGATAGTCCTTGTTCTCAAGGAGCTTGTTTCCAAGGCTTCTGTGCAAGGATCCGTGATTTCACTAGTGTGGGCGTTCTTTCCAGGGACAGACTGGAAGCCCCTTGATACAGCTGCAGTAGTCATCCTGGTCTTTGGACAACAACATTTAATCCACCCCGGGGCCCAGACCTGACCAGAGCTTGCACACAGGCCCAAGGGGTCACCTCCAAACCAAGCATCAGACAAGGACTTTTGTAAAGGTCTTATGTGTATACATATTTAAAACAGCCTCCATGCTTCTCCTGGATCTGTTCACATACGCAGGCAGTGTCTGGAGGCAGCCATTTCCACCTATTCTGAGGTGGTACTGAGTGGTCCAGATGAGACCCACGGATGAGAGGTGTCTGCTTCCCTCGACTTATCTCTCTCACATCTGCCAGGCGGCCCTGCTGTCTTCTCAACAGCGGCACTTGGTCGGCTCCCTCATTAGCTGAAGCAGAGTATAGTACGATCACAGCTGATATTTAGCATTCATCCAAAGTTTTGCAAAGTGTTTTATATACAGCATCATCTGAGCCCCATGATAGTCCTCTGAGGTAGGGCTAATTACCATTTTATAAATGAAGAAACAAGAGGCACAGGGAAACCAAGTGGCTTGCTCAGATCACACAGCCAATAACTATTGAACCTAGGTCTTCCTGACTCCCAGGCCAGTACACTGCTGCCCTGTTGGTGTAGGGAGGTACGGACTCCTCCAGCAACATCACATCATGCCCAAAGCCATAGCGACTAAAAGGGAATCACGCAAATCTCCACGATACACCAGCTGTGTGTGGGAACAATTATAAGCACCCAGTAATAAACTAGTTTTCTCATCTTTGCTATAAGCTCACAGATCCTCGTGGTGCTACTGCTCTGACACACAACAACCAAGCCCAAGGTAGGCTCCTGTCTACTCACCTGAAAATCCTCCTCATCCAAGATCTCCTTCCGCCACTTAATCAAGAAGGCAGCACACACATAGAGATGGAAATGAGAAAATCCTTCTGGTTCAGACTGGAAAGGACGAAATGAGAGTCAGTATCCCAAACTCAGATGACGAGGCCAGGTCTCACTCTTCCCTAGATTAAAATACATTCACCTAAAACTCACAAAATAACCCTTTACATCCAGGTAGCCTGAATATCACTTAAAAAAAAAAGTTTTACTAGTTTCTTTTAATGTTGAACCACAGACGTCTCAATACTTGCCCTCAACCTCCCCTCCCCCACCCTGCCACAAAGCCTCCCTTTGTTATACAGAAAAGCAGCAAAACCAGACATACTGACATAGAACCCAAATCTGACTCCTTGATGAGAAGCAAGAGGTGTTTCTGCTGAAAATTATTTATTCCAAATACCTCACTGAGTCTCTGGAAGACTTGGAAAGCTAAATGAATGGGCAGCTGAAATCTGCTATTTAACAAAAACGTTCAATTTAACCTTAATTAACTGCCTATATGATGTTCTGAGGTACCATGTTTGGTGCTATTTCTCCCCAGATAAAAAACTATCCTTGAACTCATAGAGTTTATAATCTAGTAGTGGGATGACACACAAACATCTAATCATGATACAAAGCATCACATAAGCAGAAAACAAAACAAAGTGTTACATAGATTGATAAATTAGGGAAGGCTTCATGGAAGAGGAGGCATTTGAGTGGGACTCTAAAGGAAAGGTCAGAATTCAACAGGATGAGGGGGAAGGGGATATTCTGGTGACAGGAGAGAAAGTGTGAACAGAAAGGGACAAAGGTGATAAGGGCAGGGCATATTAAATGGTAGAGAGCAGTCCATATTGACCAAAAAGTGGAAGTCATAGAAAAGACTAGTGGTATCAGCTTGCTGAAGGATCTGACTGCTGGCCAATGGAGTCTGAACTTGTCGGCAGGCACAGAAGATTTAAAAGCGGAGGAGCAACACGCAGCAGCACAAAGAAGCAAGCTGCAGCCTCAGGACGGCACTGGGGGGAGGGCATAGAATGTTTCTGTACCTGGTAGGTGTCCCAAAGCCGAATGGTACATCGGAGGGGCAGTTCCCTCATAAGCAGATTATTCATCCAGCGAAAGGCGAACTGTAGATATTCAACCTCGTACCTCCTGAAGTGATTGTGTACCTGTTCTAAAACAAGAAAATGCCATTGGTCTCAACAGCATAACCTATGGAATTGGGCCTGTTGAGGAATTTGATAATTATTTAATTTGACAAGCACTTAATATTATGTGCTAGGTACTATTCTGGGCCCTAGGGGGGAAAAATAGTCCCTGATCTCAAGGAACTTACATTCTCTCAGCGGAAACAATATCTACACGTAGAAGTAAATAGAAAATATACATGAAGTGAATACAAAGTACTCTGAGGGGCAGGCAGCACTAGCAGCAGAGGAAGATCTAAAAAGGCCTCATGCAGGGGAGAGAATTTGAACTAAGCTTTGAAGGAAACTCAGGGATTCTAAGAGGTGGAAGTGAGAAGGGCATAGGAGCCAGGCATGAAGAGCAGCCTATGAAAAGATACTGGGGCAGGAGGTGGATTGCTGTGTACGAGAAACATTAAGTAAATCAGTTTGGCTAGAACGAACTCTTCCGTAGAGGGAAAGCCTGGAAAGGTAGGTGGGAGTGAGACCATGGCAAATGGGGAGTCTATTCTTTATCTAAAAGGGAACAGAGAGCCAATGGAACCCTTCTGAGCAGTAACTGATGAGGTCAGATCTGTGCTTTAGGGAATGTCATTCAATGACAATAAGGCTGGATTGAAAAAGGAATAAGCATTTATGTGGTGCCTACTGTGTGCCAGGCACCGTGCTAAGCATGTTACAACTATTATCTCATTTGCTCCTAACAACCCTGTGACGTGGGTGCTGTTATCATCCCCATTTTACAGTTGAGAAAACTGAGTCAAACAGAATTGACAAAAAGAGAGAGGCCTGAGGCATGTGGAAAAATTAGGAATCTATTGCAGTAGTCCACATGTGAGATAATGTGGGGCTAAATGAGGCTGGTGGCTGTGAAGGGAGAACAGGGGATTTGGGAAATTCTGTGGAAGCAGAATTGGCTCAGTGAGTGAGGGAAAATGAAGAGTGGAAAATTAACACGTTTTCATCCCAACAGGAAAAGTAGTTCTTGTTCTCATCACTTTTATGAAGTTGGAGACAGGCAGGAATCTTCCCTCCCCTTCATTCTACACCAATGTTCTCCCTCCCAGCCACTTCACATTAATACTGCCCATGAAATAAATCTATCCTGTTGTTTAGTCAAAGAGTGCAAAAATTAACAGCCTACCTCACATGTTATAATTGCCCTCCTCTCATTAAGGGTATCTCAATTGTAAAAATGGAAGACAAAAGGTTTAGCTGTCTGGTATAACTTGTTAATTCCCCTGGGTAAGGACTCAAGAATTTGTTTCAAACTTCTGATATTACCAAAGAATCAAAGAATTTTAGGGGGCCTCAGAGCTCAGATTTGGTGAGGAATAGGCTCTACAGCATGCCTGAGAGATGGTTAATAGTGCTCTGCCTAAATACTTCTAGCGAAGGGAGCTTATTTCTTCTTGAGACAGTCGATTCCATTAATGGATACATCTATTATAGGAAAGCTTTTCTTTCTGGTGAGTGGAGATTTGCCTCTTTACTTAACTTCTATTCCTTGGGGTTTTTACATGGATAGAGCATTCTAAAGAAATACAGAATGTGTCTGATCCTTCCTTTTCTTCACTGTGGCCTTCACATATTATTTAACAGCTATATTAAAAAATCTTTGTTCTAAAACACCATTCTTCTGTTATCAAACTATCAATGCTAAAAACAGAAGCTGACCATCCCACTTCAGTCAGGTCTCAGACATCCAGTGACAAAGTGGGGCCACACAGTGTCACTTGCCCTAAGGAATCCCCGGAACCAGCAGTTATGCAAAGGACGAGAGGTTTTTGAGTGTGTGCTTGAGAGCCTGTATTAGGCACTCAGAGGTCAGAAAATATACAACAACAATAAGGTCTGTGAAATATTTAACATACGTTATCTCAGTTGATCCTCACAAAAATTCTCCCTGCCCTTTTCCTGATGGTGCTAACGATATAATATGGGAGACATTAAAAAAGGAACCATAAGCAACAGAAATAAAACAAGTGCAGAGAACTGAGCCATCAGAAACTAAACGCATACAGACTACAGCTTTCTTCTTCAGTGTGTAACTGGGGTTGCAGAGAGCAGTAGCATCTGAGTGGCCACTTCCTACCACTTTGAATTACACAAAAGCCATGAATTAGGTTATCACTTGACTCAAAAACTAAAAGAGACTTAATGAAACTAAGGAAGATTTCTAAGTATCAGAGTGATATGATAAACTATGCTTTAGACATTATAATTCTACTCTGCTCAATGTTATGACCAATGGTGACTTCAAGAGGACTGATGGGTAAAATATGCTTCTCACTTCTCAAGAGAGAGGTGGCAGACTACAAATGTATATATTTTTCAGATGTGGCCAATATATTGATTTGTTTTGCTTCATTTCACTTATCTGTTACATGGCAGTGTTCTACTGTGGGAAGGGGAGAAGGGAGCCAGTAGAAAGTCCAGGTGATGAAATAACGAAAAAAGCACCAATAAAAAAGAGTACGCCATCTGTTATGCATTAACTGGCTTAGAGCGAGATAGGTATGAAGTAGGGAGCTCTGCTAGGACAAAGTTACAGCCATCTAGATACATAATTGATATGATGTAGACCAGAGTTATGGCTATGGAAGTGGATAGGAAGAAATATGACTAAGAAATGCTGAAGATTAAGAATTTTGGGTAATTCACAAAATGGCTCTTTCTTTTCTTTTCTTTTTTTGGTCACAAAGGCAGTCCTTCCCTTGATGATATATGTTCTTGGGTTTAACAAACACTGGGTTTTTTTTTTTTTGCTTGCTTCCATTTCTTGCCTACTATTCCACCATTGCAATGAAGGGTGCAATCTGAGAGAATTCAGGTCCAATAAATGACTGATGTAATGACAAAAAGGTATCACTAAATCATCAGATAGATTAAAAAAAAAGAACTTTTAGGAGTGTGTAACAGAAAACAATGAAAAGAGCCTGTCCAGTCACTGACCCTGTAGGCTCAAAGGGACAACAACAGGATAATGGTATCACTGATGATAATGGATAGATTGGGAAAGGGTGACAGCTATAGGGTGGTGTGGTGTTAACGATGATTAGTTTGGACGGAAGTCCAGTGTTCTTTGGACCTACCATCAATCCGGCTGACCAGCTCTTCCAGTGCTTGGACTTTCTTCTGGATCCCTGGCTGGGCAAAGGTGTAGTTATCCTGCAATGACACAATTCGAGATTAAAGGAGGTCTGGGTACTGCTGGGCACAGCACCACTCAAAAATAACCATGGAGATCACAATATATATTGCATTCCCACTCTAAAAGTGGCCATTTAAATAAAATACAAGTCCAGATTTTCATCACCCCAAACCATAATACTAATGATCAATGGGAGCCTTCTTGGGAACAATGTAATCTGGAGCATTATTCACTAACACAGCTTAGGGCAAATAAAGGAAAGGAAAGGACACATCCACATGGAAATATGTAGCAACACAGCTTAGGAAAGGGAAAAAAAAGATGGAGGAAGAGAAGGTTTGGGTTCACTGTAATGATCTGGAGGACTAAAAAGATAATCTATTTTAATATGTACACACCATGCTCATTCTCCTTTCTGTACTTTTTTTCTGATACTAATTCCCCTCACCTGTCTTTCCATCTATTCAAATCCTGCTTCATTCTTCACAGAACCATAGGAACTCAGAAAGTCAGAGCTGAAAAGTATCTTATAGAATGATAGACCATCTAGTCCAATTCCTTAATTTTACAGTGAAAGAAATTCCAGACTTGGCTCACATCACTGCCGACATTCTATCACTGTCACAGCTAAATCAATAGGATTTCAGCAAGAATCATGATATCATTTGATTGTAAAGGACAGGTATATTACACTGAATTTCTGTGGCAGATAAAATTCTAGGCTCAAGCATCATTTTGGTATGGTATCAAACATTTAATACCCTTGCTGTACTCCTATGTGTATCAAGACTCTCAAAAAGACAATCCTATTGAGCACTAATAAAAGCATTATTCTGAGGGGCAGCTAGGTGGCACAATGAGTAAAGCACCGGCCCTGGAGTCAGGAGGACCTGTGTTCAAATCCGGCCTTAGACATTTGACACACTTACTAGCTGTGTGACTTTGGGCAAGTCACTTAATCCCAATTGCCCTGCCTTTCCCCCTCCAAAAAAATACAATAAAAAGCATTATTCTGATCTAGGCATACTAAGAAGCATAGTGCCAGCTTGTCATCATGGATTATTAACTCTTTGCCAACAATTAGCTTGCTTACTCATAGGAGATTTTAGTAATAATTTTCATAAACTGTTTTTATTCCAGCCTTCATTACCTGTTGAATGCTGGCTCAGAATTAAGTCCTACTTTCTACCTGAAGCCTTACTGTGTTGCTCTAGCCCTCATTAATCTCCCTCTCCTCTGGAACTGTTAAAGCACTTACAAGTCTATGAGACACAACTTAATATACATACACACATATCAGGACAGGAAGAGAGGGAGGATGAGTGAGTGTGGTCCTATGATTTCATTGCTATATTCAGCTCTGGCTGCTAAAGCTTCCTCCACCAATACAAATGAACCCTGAAACCTATAGACTTCAAGAGCTGCCCAGAATACTGACAGATGAACTCAGGTTATCCTAACCCAAAGGCTGGCTGTTACCCATTATATTGCTTCTTATCTAAATAGGAGACAGGGACTATACCTGGCATTTCATTGGTACAGTGACCTCTAGGGTGAGTTCTACTCCTTCTTGCAATGCACCTTCTTTGCAACTCAGCCTTAGAATACTGAGGGGTTAAGTGACTTGCACAAGGTCATACAGTCAATAAGTGTTAGAAGTGAGACTTGAACCCAGGTCTTCCTGGCTGCTTCTCTTTATTTAAGTCTCATTTCTAAATCTTTTTCTTTTAAACAACTATCGCTCATCTATACTCATAATGGGAGCAGGAGTTATGATACTATTTTGTAACTAAAAAAATTAGTACCTACGAGTAATGTGAATATGGTTACAAAGAAATTCAATACTGAAGCCAGGACTAGAAGGAATGAACAAATGAATGAATGAATGGAAAAAAAGTATATATTAAGTGCTTACTATGTGCTAAGCATTAGAGATACAGACACAAAAGAAAGACTGACTCCATCTTTAAGGAGACAGCACAGATAGGGGAGTGGTAGCCAGGAAAGAGTACTCTGGTTTGGGACATTGGAGACAGTAAGTGGATTGAAAGGACAATCCAATGACACGCCTTGATAATCTTGACTTGATTTCAGAAAGCAGGAGGGAAGGAAGGAGGGAAAACACCGGTGGTGGCAGGGAGGAAGATGGCTAAAGTAAAGATGAGGACAAGCGGTTCCCAGCCCACCAGTGGAACTGGCTGGTTTAGCTCATCTTGGGCATGTTTCATAGTGGTCCAATTTAGAGCGTGGATCAGCAGCAGCAACAGCAAGGCAAAGAGCAGATTTTTATCACTCTCAATCTCATTTTTGACTCAGTAGGGCGGTGCAAGTCACCTACTTTGTTAGGGACAGCCACATTTACATGAAAGGGTGCTAATGAGCCAGATATTCTGAAGCTGAGTCTCTAGCACTGACCTCAGCAGGTCTTACTTCCTCTTTCATTTCCCCCCTTCCTCCTCAATCTCTCTTCTTCCTTACAGCTTGATGGCAGAGGTCAATTCACTACTGGGTCAGCAATGCTCAACAAGAAGGCTGATCTAGATGTTGGAATGGGGAAGGGACAAAGGCAGGTCTGAGTCTGGGTTATGTGCAAAAGGCTGGTACCTAATGTGAAACAACCAACCTATAAAAGAGAAAAGGAAGTGGATTGGGCCTAAAAGTGAATCTGATGGCCTTAGTGAGACAGGACTGCCTAATGTCAGAGGGCATCATGATAGGAAAAAAGCACGTGGAGATTTCCACACATCAAGTAAACTTTCTCTCTGAAGTTGTTTTATTTTGATGAAAAGAGGAAGAGAGTAATAAGAGCTTTGCTGAAGTGGTGACCCCGAATGAAAAAGAAGAACATCCATGAAGGACCAGATAATAAGTAGCAGAGATGTGTCACCCTGACTTGGACCCAGGGAAAGCTCACCTGTATCCCATCCAGCAGCTTACTCATGCACCAAAAACTGTCTGCTTCGATGCTTCGTAGAATATCTTGAGACAAGTTTGTCACATCAAAGTTCTCCACATCCTCTTCTGTAAAACAAAAGGTGAAGAGAGTCCAGAGGACTTATCTAAAAAATGGAGAGAGAGAGAGATAGAATCTAGTGTCTTCATTGGGGTCCTCAAGCATAGGGGAGAACCACACTAACCCACTAGTTAAAATAAGATGGCTCACACCTTTCCTCCCAAGGACACATATGAATAATATGCCACTACAAGCCCATTCTCATGTTGACCCTCTCTAGCCCAGCACATCTCTCCCTTTCTCTAAGAGAGGCAGTACATTCAATTTTTGCTCTTGCTTATTTAAAGAGTTTAAGTTTTGAAATTTTAAAAAGAAGATACTACAAATTTAATGTTGAGCACATTACACTGTAGTGTCCCGAACACATTCTGGAGAAATGAAAATTCATTTATTTCAAAGGTTTGAAGAGTGGCACAGAACTATCACATGGTGGCAGTAGCTATGAAGCCAAAATCATTCTTCTCAGGGTATTTTGAAGGAATGACCAAATAGTTACAAGACTATCATTACTGTTTCCTAATCTATAGATGGTAACTTCGTTAGAGTAGATGATAGCAGTGTGGCACCGGGTGTCACTAACCTAAATATTTTTAGATCTAAAGTCTACCAGACGTAAATGGACCATACTACAAACAGGCAAAGTGTTTGTTATTTTATCTCCATCTATCTCCCTCCCTCTAACTTAGTAGAAAAATCTTATGGAGCTGTTTGAGGCACACAAAGGTTAAGTGATCTCCCCAGCGTCACACATATAGTAGGCACTTAAACCATGCTTGTTGATTGACACTCAGTAAGTAACAGAAGCAGGGTCTGAACCTTGTCTTCCCCTCTCCAAGCTTAGCACTCAACTCACTATAATATACTGCCTCATATTAGGCCAAACAAATTACCTGTGATAAACCTGTAGCATTAAAGCAAAGTTAATGATTGTGCAGTTATTTCTCTCCATAATCTTAAGGCATTATCTCTCCTTGTCTGTCAGGAAGAAGCAGAGAAAGTGACAAAGCCTTCTTCTTCCTTACCCAGACTGACACCCTTTGGCGTAGACTATGAAAAGCTTATTACAGATAATATAGAAAAGTTTTTCAAAATTTTCAAGTTCTATTCCCTAGGCAGGACTCATTCCTTAGACAATATAAACAGACATTTAACTGTCTGTTGTTCAGTCATTTTTTAGTCTTGTTGGACTCTTTGTGACCCCATTTGGGGTTTTCTTGGCAGAGATGCTGGAGTGGTTTGCCAGTTCCTTCTCCAGTTTATTTTACAGATGAGGTAAGTGAGGCAAACGAGGTTAAGTAACTTGTCCAGGGTCACACAGGTAAGTGTCTGAGGCCAGATTTGAACTTGTGAAGATGAATCTTCCTGATTCTAGGCCCAGCGCTCTATCTACTATACCACCTACCTGCCCATGTCTGTTGTATTTAAATTGTATTTAAATTCAGGCATTTAAACGTCTTTCCAAAAAGGCAGTGGAATAAGTGGTCACGCCTAATCCCAGCTCCCCTAAACTACCTCCGAACGATAACAAATATAACAAATAAAGTAAGATGGAAAAAAAAAGGAAGAGGAAAGAAATGCTTACAAGAAAACTAACAGAAAGAAAGGAAGAAATGAATAAGCAAAAAATAGCTGCCAAAACAACGAATAAATGTTATGTGGTATGAGAAAGCAAGGACAAGTCTGCATCAAGAATAAATAAAATTACAATAACATTGGCCTCTAGAAGAGAGAATGAACTTATTGCAAGAACCTCTAAAGTAATTTAGAATCACAACTGAGAGATGAAAAGGAAGAAGAGGTATGCATAACATAAGAAATAAGATAACTGAAGGAAGAATTTAGCAAGATGAACAAGAGAATTGACAAAAGACAGTGAAAATATAAAAGTGGTTCAAAAACAAAAAAATACAGGGATGGAAGAAGAAACAATAGCACTAGATATCATATATAAGAAATTATACAAGAAAACTTCCTAGAAGTATTAAAAACAGAGAACAAAGGGCAAAAATCGATAGAATCCATAGGTTGCTGACAGAGGAACATAAAATCTGACTCTTTGAGAAATGCGGTTGACAATTTCCAGTGCTTCACAGTCATGTAAGTCTTTTAAGCAGTATATATATATCAACAAGCACCATTCAAATAACAAAAATCTATGGAATGAGGACAAGAAATCAAAGAGGCTGAAAAGAGATGTACTGTAAAAGAAAACAGCCTGCACTCCAAGATTAATTATCCTGCAAAACTGAGCATACTCTATCATAGGAAAAGATGGATCTTCATGAGGTCAGAGACTTTAATTCTTTCTAGAACTGGGCAGGGCCTCTGACATATACATGGACCAAACAAATGAAATATAAACTAGATAATCTATAACTGAATGCAATAAGAAGTAAAGGATGATTTACATGTTATAAGGAAATTGTAGCTTTTAAGTCATAACTAATATCAATCAAGACAATCAATTAAATTTTTACTATGTGTAAAATCATTAAAAAAATGGCTAGAATTTTAAAGGCCAGATCACTTGAAAAGAGAACACAAAATACTAGATCATCTAGAGATTTGATGGGAATGAGTAGGGGAAGATGTAAAATAATATTTCTTTAAATTAAACACCCTAAATGAAGGTTAATCAAACAAAGAGATGGAGTGGGGTGGGAGAAGAGTAGGATGATTTCTAAACCCAACTCTTATCTGGGATACGGCCAGGGAAGGGTGGTTTTTAAAAAGAAGATTCTGTCAATAAAAGCATAGTCCTGAGTATGAACAGGGGGAAAGAAGAAGAGAGCTGTTTAAGATTAGAATATTGTAAAGTAAGATAAGCTTCAACTGTGTTTGATGAGGAAAGGAGTGATAGATGGATGAATGTACCACGGCTCATACTGAACAGTTAAAATAGGAAGTTATGATGCCTTAGTTTCACAGGAAAATCAAATCAACAACTACGCCCTAGAAATGTCAATGGGTTGAATTCACTAATAAAAAGGAAGCAAACTGCAGAATGGATTAGAAAACAAAACCTTATCATTTGCAGCTTATAAGAAACACATCTAAAGCAGAGATTCAAAGTTTGGAGTCAGTATTTCAATTAAGGTCTTCTAAGCTACAAGTCTAGCACTCGGTATACCGTATCATAATTCCCCAACGATCCTAAAACAAAAACAAAAGATTACATTACAAAAAATAAAAGTAAGATAAATAGAACCGAACATTTTAAAATTAAACAAAAAGTGGGTCTGGGGGAATATCAACACAACTTTGGTTAATTTTGTCCATGAGAACACTAAACCCAATAAAAAAACGAAAAGGGAAGATTCACAACAGAAGAAATTAAGAAATTATTATATTAGAAACTACAACATTAAACACAATAAAATACAATGCCACTTATGGCAAAAACAAAAAACCCCTGAAAATCTAAAGGAAATGGATGAATATCTATAATAATGTAAAATACTAGAAGTTTTTTAAAAAGAACCTAGTTACATTAAAAAGAGAAACTGAGGAAGACATCATTCCCACAAAAACGCCTTTAGGTACAGATGAATTTACAATCGAATTCTATTAAACGCTGGGGACCACTTGTGACTAGTTGCTACAGAAAATACTTAAGACTTGTCCATGCATATTTGTAAAGTCACTGAATTCTATTTGCTCCATTCTATTTTTCAGGGAGTCCACTATTTGGGTAAAGTTTTCTATTTTCATTCCTAAGCTATTTATTATCCTTTCAATTTTTTCCTCTTATCTCTTATTTCATTTTCTTTTAACCTTTTGCTTCCTCTCTTCCAGATACCTTTATAGTTCCTGTGGCCCAACCATTTTCTTCCTCTGAAGAATGGATGGTAGTTGTTGTGAGGTTAGTCTTTTGTTCTGGATTTACCTTTTTGGCATCTCTTAACCTGTAATATGTTTTTTCTATTTTGTATGGTGTTTTATTCTGTTTATTCGTATTTCTAGCCTCATTTTTTGTTTTAGATATCTGAGCTAAGACCAGACTCTGCCCCTTCCAACACTCCTGGATGGGGTGGTCAAGTCTTGTGGCCAAATTCTGGGATTCCTGCTACTGGTTTCCACCTTTCTTGATGCATCTGTACATAAAACACTGTGGAGTTTAGGTCCCCAAACCATGCCCAATCTAAGTGTTGCAGGGTTCAATCAGTTTACCGGAGATTATGCTGGGACTCCTTTCCTGGTGCCCAAAGGCATCTCATTTTCTGTTTTTGCAGGCCTGGGGTGGATGGAGGAGTTTAGAGTTATTTCTCCTTGTGATCATGATCTTTCATGATCATTGTTTTTCGATCTGTTTTAGCATCCACATGGGAGAGAAGGGTTCTACTATAACCCTCCCACCAACTCTTCTAATTTATTTCAGATGGCTCCTCTCTACATGCTCTAATCTGTAGTCAAACTGCCTTAGTGATTATTCCCCAAACTCCAAAATTCGTCTTTGGTCTCTATCTCTGTCCTTTTGTAAAGGCTGTTCCCCAGGCCTGGAATGCATTCTCTCTTCTCTGGAATTAAGAGGGACAGGAAAGGCCTTTTGCAGGTGAGATTTTAGCTGAGAGAGAAGCAAATATACCACCACCCTGCCCCCCCCACCCCGACTCACACAGTAAACCTGTAAGAGCTATGCAAATTTATTAGCTACTGTTATTATTCCTATTTTGCTCCAGTTAAGGGGAACTCCTAGAAACAGCCCACTCTACTCTCAGATAGCTCTACTTGTCTGGAAGTTTTTCCTTCCATCTAGCCCAAAGTTGCCTCTAAAACTTTCATCCAGGGTCAAGCAAAACAAGTCCAATCTCTCTGCTACATGCCCAAGTTTCTCCAAACAATTCTCACAGGGCATGAGCTCAAGAGGTCTTGCCATTCCAGTTCCCTTCTTCTAGACACCTCAGTTTATCAACATCCTTCCTAAAATGTGGTGCCTAGAGTCAAACACACTAACATAGAGGTTGCATCAGCTTTCTTGGCTTCCATATTACATTGCTGTTTCACAACGAATTTATAGTCTGCCAAAAAATGCTGTTGATACAGTCAGATGAAACAATGGACAGAGTTGCTGGGCCTAGGGAGATCTAGGTTCAAATCTGGCCTCAGATACCTACTAGTTGTGTGACCCTAGGCAAGTCACTTAACCTCTGTTTGCTCCAGTTTCCTCCCCTGTAAAATGGGGATAATGACAGCCTCTACTTCATAAAGCTGTTGTGAGGATAAAGTGAGATAATAATCACAAAGTGCTTAGTATGGGGCCTGGCACACAGTAGGCACAGCATAAATGCTTCTTCTCTTCCCTTACTCCACCTGCTAACATACTTGGCTTTTTCTCGGCTCAGAGGCTATCACGTATGCAAAGTTTCTTCCGATCCCTCCAATAGTTACAGCTCTCTCTCTCCTCAAAGTACCTTGTTCTAACTTATCTGTGTCTGTGTTGGGTCCCTTCTCGCAAATGAGGTTCCTGAAGGGCAGAGACCATTTCACTTTTGTGTTAGTACCACCAAGGCACCGTACTTTGTGCATACTAAAGTGTTTAATGTTTGGTAAATTAAGTAATAGCACTACTTGTAAATAAATCGTTTTTTACTCATAAAAAATAGAAACAAATTGTGTGCTCCATGGTTAGGGAATGGTATATGAGTGCAAGAGAGTATCACTGAATCTATAAGAGTAAAATTCTGGACGCTGGTTGTTGGTGGATCTTACACCCCCACAGAAGCTGCTAGCTGGATTGTTGAAACATCAGTCTTCATTGTTCTCGGGGTCATTGTGATGCTGCTTTCTTGGTTCTTTTCCTACCAGTCTATTTCTTCTCAGGTTCCTTTGCTGGTTCACCATCCATGTCATATCACCTGACTAGAGCTGTCAAGGATCTGGTCCCCGGGTATTCTTCTCCTTGCACTCTATACTTTCACTTGTTTACCTCATCAACTCCCACGGATTCAATTATCACCTCTATGGAAATGACTCCCAAATCTATCTATCCAACCCTAGTTTCTCACCTATGCTCCAGAATAGTATCATGAACCGGCTCTTAGGTATTTCTAATTTGGTGTACTATAAGCACCTCCAACTCAATGTAGTCAAAACAGAACTCATTCTCTTCTCCACCTGCAAATTTTTCTTTTTCTGTTGACAGCATGACCATCTTTTCAGGAAACCAAGTTGTCAATCTTGGCATTATCCTCAGTCTCACTCACCCACCTCTATTACCTCTGTCCCCATCTCTACTCACATAGTCACCACCCTAGTTAAACCTAGACCACTGCAATAATAGAATTGGTTTCTCTGCCTCAGGCCTCTCCACATTCCAATCCATCTTCCATACCCAGTTGCCAAAGTGATTTCCCTAAAGGATAAATCAGACCTTGTCACCCTTCCCTCCTATTTGATAAACCCTAGAGTTAAATGTAAAATCTTCCATGTAGCATTTTAAAAAAACAACTTTTTAAAAAATATATTTATTTTTAGTTTTCAACATTCATTTCCACAAGATTTTGAGTTACAAATTTTCTCCCCATCTCTATCCTCCCCACCCCACCCCAAGAGGCATTCTTCTCCTCATTGGCTTTTTGGAGCTCTTTTGCCATTTGGGTTAGTCTATTTTTTAAGGTGTTATTTTCTTCAGTATTTTTTTGGGTCTCCTTTAGTAAGCTGTTGACTCATTTTTCATGATTTTCTTGCATCACTTTCATTTCTCCTCCCAATTTTTCCTCTACTCCTCTTACTTGCTTTTCCAAATCCTTTTTGAGCTCTTCCATGGCCTGACACCAATTCACATTTTTCTAGGAGGTTTTTGATATAGGATCTTTGACTTTGTTGACTTCTTCTGGCTGTATATTTTGATCTTCTCTGTCACCAAAGTAAGATTCTATAGTCTGAGTTTTTTTAAGCTGTCTGCTCATTTCCCCTGTCAATTACTTGACTTTTGAGTTCTTTGTCAGGGTATGACTGCTTTCATAGTGGAGAGTGCTCTGTCCCAAGCTTCAGGAGTTTGGTGCTGCTGTTTTCAGAGCTACTTCTAGGCACCTGTAAATTTTCAGTTCTTCTGAGGTGATATGAGCCAATGAGAAGTGTTTACTCCTCTCCTGGCCTGTGCTCTGGTCTGCGAGCGATCTCAAGCACTCTCTTCTGCTGTGTAACTACCAGGGGGACTACCTCTCCACAGCCACCACAAGCTCTCCTCCTCACCCCAGGATCACCAACCAAGGCTGAGACCCAGATCCAAGCAGGGCAAAGCAAGAGAATTCTGCCTCAGCGCCAGCAAAGAGATTCCTGCACTCCTGCTCTGATTAGCCATTTGATTCCCCCCACTCACTGTCTATGGGCCTGGAGCTCAGTCACCTCTGCCACCCCAGGGCTAAGGCCAGACTGCGCCCTTCTCTCACACAGGTCCAACAGTTTCCCTACCTCGTAAGTTGTCTTTGGCGTTTGTGGGTTGAGAAGTCTGGAAACCGCCACAGCTCAGTGATTCAGGGCCCTGAGGCCTGCTACGCCAAGTCTGCTCTGGCCTGGTCTGTCCTAGCGTGGCCCCAGGTGGGCTGTGCTCCACTTCCAACATGGTGCAATACAGACCCTTCCTAGTGACCATTCAGGCTGTCTTGGGCTGGAGACTTGCTTCACTCTGTCATTTCATGGCTTCTGTAGCTCTAGAATTTGTTTAGAGTCATTTTTGCAGGTGTTTGGAGGGATTTGGGGGAGAGCTCAAGCCCTGTTTTCACCATCTTGGCTCTGTCCCCTAAAAAACTCTCAACAACCTTGATCTTATCTCTGTTTCCAGTCTACTCACATGTTCTTCTCCTCTACACCCTATAAGCCAGCTGCTGTTATTTATCCCTGGCTTCCCTTAAGATTCAGCTTCTGCATGAGATCTTTCCTGGCCCCACTACCATCTAGTGCCTTCCCCTCCTCCAAGGTTATCTTGTATTTGATCTGTCTCACCCATATATTTACGTCGTGTCTCCCTCACCAGCATGTAAGCTTCTTTGAGGGCCGGAACTGTTACCATTTTGTCTTCGTATCCCTAGAATTTAGCACTGTGCCTGGCACAAAGCAAGCACTTAATGAAGGTTTGCTGACTGCTCGCACCTCCACAGTAAAATGGAAGCTGGGAAGTAGACCCTGCTCCTGAGAACAGAGCCTTGCATATACAAGAAAGAGCTCAACAAACGTTTGTTGAACTGACTCCGATACCCAAATATACATTCAATGGCAACATGATCTCCCAGGAATCATATGCCAAAGTTATGCCTTTCAGCTCCCTGGCCTTAAGTGTGAAGAACAGGAAGAACATGACATGTATAAAAATCTGTGTTTGTCAAGTTCTGATGTTTTCTCAGAGCCCAAGTCATCTGACTAACAGAAAAGTGTCAGTGAGAAACCACACTTGGTGGGCAGAAGCTCTAATCCCCAGGACCAATCAAGGTCCCTAAATCTGGTTCATGGTATCCCTGTTTTTTTTTGCACACCTGTTCTATGGTTGTGCTGTACTCATGCTGCTCAGTCTAGAACTCAGGCCCTTGCTCTCACAAGCAAATGCTGACTTGCCAGCATGCCATACTGCAAGAAGGGAGAGCATCGTTCCATTCTTCTGCCTACAGGCAGGCAGGGAGACTCAGAATTCACACATTCAACTCAGAAGAGCATCAGGAAAACTGGAGATTCTGTGAAGCTGAGGGCTCTGGCAAATGACAACAGGGAAAAAAAAGACCAAAAGCTCTCTGAAGTGGTTCATTCAGCAAAAACAATCTGTTCAGAAGGATCATGAGAAGTCCCACAAGAAGAGTCAGGTTATTTTATACATGCCTGAAGCCAAAAGGGGAAGAAAGTGTGCCAACAACCAACCCCTCAAATGAAGGCTGATGCTATCTGGCTGCTGGTACAGCCCAGGGCGGCCAGGATGGAGTCATGAGCAAATTGGCAGAAACCCACGGCCAGGGAGGCCTTTCATGCCTGCTTTATGAAGTCAAAGTTTTCCTCAAACAAGGAAATTATAGCAGCTTGACCCACCCTTGGGTTGATGTGGGTGTGCCATTTCTAGCTAATCAACTTTACTCAGGAAAATGAATTTTAGACCTAAAATCTATACAGTTCCCAACAGGTTCCTCTAGATGTAAGTCAGACTACAATATAACCTCTACTCAATAAATGCTAGTAGATCCTTGTTCCTTCCAGGATCAAATATAAAATCCTCTGTGTTTTAAAGTCCTCTACAAGCTTTACCTCTTACCTTTCCAGTCTTTATACTTTACTTCCCTCTAGGTACCCTACAATCCAGTTACACTAGCCTGTCTGCTGCTGTTCACACATGGTACTCCAATTCCCAAATTGATGCATGGGCACTGGCCGTATCCCATCTGCCTGAAAGGTTTGTTCTCCTCACCACTGACTCTTGGCTTCTCCGGCTTCCTTCAAGACTCAAATACCACTTTCTTCAAGAGGTCTGTCCAGGTCCCCACCCTACCTCCATCTCTTGGAAATCACTCCCTATTTATACTGGATTTATCTTGGATATATATAGTTATTTGTATGGCATCCCTTCCCTTAGATTGTGCACTCCATGAGGAACTGCCTTTGCCCTTCTTTATATCCCCCAGTGCCTATTAGCACAGTGTCTGGCAAATAGAATGATTATTGGCCAATTTATTTTTAACTCTCTTACACATTTGCATATTATTGTTATAATTATTTGTACACATCATATCCCTCTCCTAGACTAATTTCCGTGAGGGCAGGGACTGTAATTTATTTAAACTTTGTATCTCACCCACACGATATATATGTATAAGCAGGTGTTCATATACATACACATATCCTAGGCTTGAAATGTACGAGATGTCAGTTTCTGCAGTTCTCCAAATTATAAATTCTTCCTTGGTTATATAAAGGAACTCTGTATACTACCTGACTGAGACAAAAAGTAGGCTGACTCTATTTCCTTGCTATCTACCTTCTATGATGGTGGGATGCTAAACAGTAGGTGCTATGCCCCCCAAGCTTTCCCCAGGCTCTACTACCAACAAGGTGTCAGTTTTAAGTAGCTGAGCTCAGCACCCCAGCTGAGTTCATTGATCAGCTGAAATAGCAGTAGTATTTTCTGGCAGAGACCCAAATATGTCTCCCAGCCTATATTTTGACTGTGCAGATGCACACAGGTGACAGCTTGGAGAAAGGGTTGAAGTCTAAAATGCTAGGCTGGGAGGTAAAGAATTCAGTATCAATCCATTTGCTCAATCTCTCTAAACCCATCAATAAATCAATAAACACTTATTAAGTGCTTACTATGTGCCATGCACTGTGCTAAGCGCTAGAGATACAAAAAGGGGCAAAAGACAGTTTCTGCCCTTAAGAAGTAATGGAGGAGACAACATGCAAACAAATATATACAAAGCAAACTATATACAAGATAAATAGGAAATAATTAAGAGAGGGAAGGCACTGAAATGAAGAGGAGTTGGGGAAGGCTTGTGACTTGAAGCCAGAGAGGGCAGAGCAGAGGAGGGAGAGCATTTCAGGCATGGGGGGTATCCAGAGAGAATGCCAAGAAGGCCAATGTCACTGGATCAAAGAATACATGTCCAAGAGCAAGGTGTAAGAAGAGTGGAAAGGTAGGAAGGGGCTAGGTTATTGAGGGCTTTGAATGCCCAAGAGAGCATTTTGGATTTGCTTCTAGAGGCAGTAAGGAGCCAATGGAGTTTACTGAGTAGGGGGTGACAGAATTGGCCCCATGCTTTAGGAAAATCACTTTAGTGGCTCAATAGAGGATGGGATGGAGTGGGGACAGACTTGAGGCAGTAGACCCACGGGCAGGCTACTGCACTAGTCCAGGTGTGAGGTGATGAGGGCCTGCACCAGAGCAGCGGCAGACTCAGAGGAGAGAAGGGGGTACGTGAGAGAGGTTGCAAAGGTGAAATCTACAGGCCTTAGCAACAGCTTGGATATGAGCTGGGGGTAGGCGAGGGGTGAGAGATAGTGAGAAGCCAAGGATGACTCCTAGGTTGTGAGCCTAAGGGTCTGGGAGGAAAGCATTGCCCTCTACAGCAACAGGGAAGGTAGAAGAGGGAGAGTTTAGGGAAAAAGAAGATGAGTTCTGTTTTGGACATACTGCATTTAAGCTGTCTACTCAACATCCAGTTTGAGATTTCTGAAAGGCAGTTAGAGAAGTGAGATTGGAGGTCAGCAGAGATGGGGCAGGATAGATTGATTTGAGGATCACTGGCATAAAGATGATAATTAAATCCATGGGAGTTGTTGAGATTACCAAGTGAAATAGTAAAGAGGGAGAAGAGAAGAGAGCCCAGGGCAGAATCCTGTAGAGTTGAACTGGTTCACCAAGGGGTCAAGATGGGGAAAATAGTAAAGTGTGGCCAGTGCAGGAGAGATGGCCTGGCAAGAGAAATGAGGGGTCAGGGGACTGCAGGTCACGGTGTAGATGAAGAACAGGGTTATGTAAAGGCAGGGAGAGGTGAAAAGTCAATGCATTACGGTTGGATGAGGGGATTTCAGAATTCTTAAACACAGAGGTAGTACATTTGTGGCCAATGTCAAGATTGAAGGCATGGTCATTTTTGTGTATGGCTGAAGTGGAGTGGAGGGACATGGGAATGAGTGGGTTGAGAAGCTGAATGGTTAGCATATTGGAAGGAAAGTCAATATGTATGTTGAAGTTCCTAAGTGCAGGAACTGGCAAGGAGAGAAAAATAATAAGCCAGGTAGCAAACTTATTGGATAGAAAATGACCTGGGGGTTTGTAGACAACAGCTACCAGGATTTTGATAGGGTAGTAGATATGAATAGCATGAATGTCAAAGAAGAATTATTGAGTGATGGAGGAAGGAGGAGAACCTGGAAGTGGCAATGGGGAGCCAAGAGTATTCCACCTCCCTTACTTCAACCAGTGAGCCAATACTGGAAAGTATGGCCAGGGAGGCGGAGTTATCAGGGAAAGCCAGGTTTCAGGAAGAGCTAGCAGATGGAAGGAGTGAGAAAGGAAAAGGCTTCAGATAAAGGGAAGCTTGTTGCCTGCGGAGGGCACAGTGGAGGGATTACGTGTTGTTAGAATGAAACCCTGGGGTTGAAGGGCTGAGGGGTAGGGGAATGAGGAATTGAGTAGGGGGGAGCTGATGACATACAGGGGTGTGAAGGGCATGGCCAGGAGGGAGAGCGATCATCACTGAGTGAATGGTACCACTCCTCTCTCGACGAAGAACGAGAGCAGCAATAAACCAATAACATGCAGAGGGTCCGTTCATTCTCTTGATACATGCCAGTGACATAAACACCGTCATTCACATGTGCTCATTTGGTGTTCTATCTACATAGTATACTAATTATCAGTGTAATATGTTAACATATAGTTGTTTGAAGGAATAAAACAAGCTTGGTGCTTCTTTCCAAAATTACTTGTCATTAAGGATGTAACTTAATGAGGATACTATAGTTTATTCCTCTATTTATCATTAACCAAGGGTTTTTACATTCTTCCAATTAATCCTCACAACTGCCAAATGTACTCAGGAAGGCGAAACAGTTATTATTCTCATTTTATAGACAGTAAACAGCTCAAAGGAATTAAGTGATTTGCCTAAAGTTACACAACTAATGCATGATAAAGCTGTTGCTAGAGTGCAGTTCTTTTCCCTCAGGTCAATGTTTTCTCAGCTAGATGACGCATTATCACAGATCTCTACTTGTAAGTGAGTTGGTTAGGGGAGAATGATTTGCTCTGGGTTTGACTGCCAATTTGGAACATATAAGACTTCTTAAGAGCAGCTGAAAAGTCACGAATAACACTAGGGCTTCCTTTTATTTTCAACAAATATAATCCATGTCTAAAAACAAACTGGTTATTACAAACTATTTACAAAGCCAAGGAGAAGTTCCTTCTCAAAAAGAATGAGAACTATCATAATACCTCTTATTTATGTCCTATGTATGGACCTATTGCCTTATTCATGTGGATACTCACACCATGATACAAATCACAATCCATCCTCGTCAACTCTAATATACATCCTCCTATAAATCCTTCAGAGGGGGTCCTCACCATCTACTGGGGAATTTTCCCTAGAGTTTCTTTCAGGAGGATGCAGCAACAGGCAGAACTAAGCAGACTGCCAGGGTGGGATGGGTAGAATCAAAGAACTTTGACTAGAAAGGAGGTGACCTAATCACCTAAGGAGAGGGAGACAAATTGTGCTTTTGTGCTGCTTTAGGACCCATGTAATGTCAAGAGACCTAGGGTATCCCACTCACAGCAAGGTTTTTGAGGGATTTAAAGGCAGCCTGATACAGGAGAAAAAACCTTGGACTGGGAGTAAGCAGACCAAGGTGCCAGTCTCAGCACTGACACTTTACTAATAATATAATCACAGGAAAATCATTTAATCTTTCAGCTTCAATTTCCTCCTCTGTAAAATGTAAATAATAATACTTTCATTACCTCTTTAACAACCTGTACTGAACATTCAAATGAAATAATGTGTAAAGTATTTTGTAAATGTAAAACGCTACCTACGTAAATGTGAGCTATTGAACTGAAAAAAAGAATAAAAAAATCAGTGAGAAAATTTTAATTCACTTCAACAAATGCAACAAAACTAAGGTAGTACCAGTCTTAACATTCATTTGGTCATATAATATAGACCAATAATGACTCAGAAGCCATGCTAGTCTTTCTAGCAAAACATCTCATAGTAGAAGTCAAAATCAAAAAGTTTGAACACCAACTATTTTTTTGTTCTTACAGTAAGTCTGATAATAACTTATATAAGCTGATCCTGAGCAGAGCATAGCACTGGGTGCTTGGGGAGATACAAAGTTTGGATAAGATACTCTTTGCCCTTAAAAACCTTGTAATTGAGGAGGGGAAATTGACTTGGAAGACAGGAAACTAAGGCTCAAATTTGGCCTCTGATTCTAGTTATACAACCCTGGGCAAATCATCTCCCCTGGCTCAGGCTGTTTTCTCATCTGTAAAATGACGACAAAAAAACTTATACTAAGTGTCATGGTGAGGAAAGCACTTAATAACCTTGAAACACTATGTGACTTATAATAGCAAATAGTAAATATGTGCATTAGAGAGGTATGAAACATTAGTCTTGAGGGGAAAGGTCATTACAGACCAACCAGAAATGGATAGGTCACTCTAAAAAGGAGTATAAAGGAAAAAATCAATGACCACAGGTGGGCAGAATTGCTTCTATTTCAGTCTTGGAGAATTTAAAGGTTTGGCTGACTGCAGTGCAGTACGACATTGTGTTTTGGAGCCCTCTAGTGGCCAGTCCTGGTAAGGACAAGCAGTTTCTCTGAACTATAATCTACAACAGGGCTGTCCAACCTTAGGTTTTTATTGAAACAATAGACACTAAATTTTGATTTGCCATTTTAGTGAGAGCTCTGAGGTAGCTCGGCTTTGTTTATTAAAGCATTTATGCAAATTTCTATGCTTGTAGGTGGGCCGCATAAATCGCACTGTGGGCCACACTTTGGACAGCCCTGATCCCCAACATAAATAACAGTATAAGACAAAGAGAAGTCAATCTGCTGGGTCCTTCAAGAAAAATGCTTTTCCTAAGGTGTAAAAGATACATTGCTGCCATTCTTCAAAAGAAAAAAGACTGCAACCAACAGTGCAGGGGGAGACAGAATTGGGAGGAGGATGTTTAATAGCTGTCATTGTATTAACCACACAAAGGAAAAAGGCTCTAAGTGAATAACACATAATTTTCCACACATACACTTGTATAAAGTGTCATCTGGTGTCACAAGGGTGACAAATCCAGTTCATATTGAGGAGGAGCTTTATACTAGGAAGTCATGTCTTTACTCTGGGCCTAGATGCCTTTACTTTATAAATGAGGGATTTAACTACATGACCTCAAGTTCTTTCCAGCTCTATGATTTTATGTTATCCTTGCAAACTGTGGTTTATAATTTTGTTAACTACTGACAAACACAAAATGATCTGTCACCATGAGCAGCCTGCGTTATGGGTTGGTTTGTTCGGTTGGTGTGCACACTCAGACTCTCAGAACCCTGAAGAAGCCTTACATGAATACCTGAACCATTTGCAGCCTGGATGAAGAAGTCAGTATAGAGAACAGAGACAGATTTGGTGCCTACCTTTATTAAGTAAATGTTGACCCCTGGTTACAACATGAAGGACATATTTATTCAACATCCACTGAGTTGTCAGACACTACTGATGGAGAAATTTACCCATGTATGACTGTGGGGCTAAACACAGGATAGGTGACTGGCATTCTTTTTTTGCATATAGACTCTTTTTAATTTGCAGTTGCTAAGTGTGGACAGCCCACTTCAGACTCACCCTGAGCTTGAAGCCTTTGCTCATAGGCTCTGATTGCTGCAGGCCAGGCTGGTCTGTCTTTGGTTTCGCAGCTGTACACAATGATCTGCTATCTCATATTAAGTTCCATTAATGAGCATTTGAGGGAGCCAGTATGTGAGCATTTAAGTGGGCAATGCTCTGGGAATGCTCTAGGCTAGGAGGTCTAGATTCTGATTCTGGTCCTGCCATTAGTTAATCGGATAACTCTTGGCAAGTCACTTTCCCACTACAGGCTTTAGGTTCCTCATCTATAAAATGAGGAGGTTCTAATTCTAACATCTACGAGGTGATGTAAGACTGATGTCAAACTGGACAGTAACATGAAACAATTAGATAAATCTGACATTAGAACATTGATCCAAACGACAGCAGGTACTACCCTACAAGGCAGACCAAGTATGCCTTAATCTTATGAAACAGCCTGTTCACAGGACAAAATGCTACAGAGTCAATTAAGCCAGTGCCCCCTTAAAAATATGGCATCCCAGGATCATCTATTCTTGTCAAAGTATTTTGCATATAATCTTATTAACTTCCCTCTGAAACAGCTGCATGTTTTTTCCCCCATCATCAATAAACATTTATAGAGAAACTGCAGGGCAAAGATACAAAGCTTCGGTCCTCGAGGAGTTTCCAGTTTAACTGGGGAGATAAACATATACATTTGGCTAATTCATATTAGCAGTATGTAACATAGAAGCATATTCATGAATGCGGAAGGCTCACTAGAGGAAGTGTGATTTATTATGTTCTTGAAGAGGCCTTGCTCCTTTTCCTTTCTGAATCTTTTTTTTTTTTTAATAGAAGTTTTAAAAAACAAGTACATAGTGGTATTCCCCCCACTATACAGAAGACTGCTACAAGACTGGCTGTTCTAATGATTGCCATCTTACCAAACGGCACACCCCTAAAGATGTCCAAAGCTCTATGCTATCTCCACCTGATCTCCAAAGTTCTGGGTCTCTAGGGAGGCCTGAGTAAGTAAAACTGCCATGGAGAACCTGCCCACCAAGCATCTAAGACCATCTACTGTTGTTGGCTCTTCTTGATTATGAGGAGGAATTGCTATGGGAATACAAAGGACTTGTGAGCACTGCAACCAGTGGGCACAAATGCGATTGATTTATCAATGTCACAGACAATAGGGAGGCCGCCACAGTTGGTGATGGGCTTGTGGCAGGGCTGGTGATGGGTCACTTTTCTCAGAACACTACATGCTTCTAGCATTTAAGTCTTAGGCAAGTAGGGTCAATGTAAAGTGCTATAAATCGGCCACTGGAGGAAGACATTCTGAGAAACTGTTGGTATAGAATGAGAGTTAGACAAAGTTAGCAGGGCAGAGGTCACTTTGAAGAAATGCTGGCTCTCTTTACGTACAAATGACACCTTTTACACACTTCAATGAATGCCAGAGGTGGATGAGATGTTAGCGATTACCCAGCTGAACCCTCAGTTGACAGGGTTTTACTTCTCTAAGCATTAGACAAAATAACCCCTCAACTCCAGAAGCACAGGACTTACATTATCCTGAAATGCCCCCTTCTGAATGGGTGTGATTTCCTCAGGAAGCCAGAAGACTAGGAGTCTAGTATTGGCTCTACCACTGACTAGCTATGTGAGGGTGGCCAAGGACTTTTACCTGCTCTGCCTATTTACTGTCCTGAGGTAGGGATCATCAAAGAGGTGCTGGAAGGCTGGCCCTAGCTTTGGCCCGGGAAAGGGGAGTCATTTACCTCTCAAGAGGATACCGCCATGAGGGAAGCATGGGTATTACTTGAGAGGAAAGGCAAGGAAAACTGCCAGAGTGGAGGTGGTGGGGATAGAGAGGTCCCTCACAGACTCCTATAATGGCTCCATGGTGTAGGAAGACCTTTCCAGTTTGTGTAACTGCCCATGCTCAAGAAAGCTAAGGCAAGAGTCAAGCTTAACCTGTCTCAAAGTGGAGGTCAGAATGGGAGGCAACAAGCATTTATTAAGTGATGACTACATGCCAGGCACTGCATGTGGATGCTGGGGAATGAATGTTTGAGGTGTGTCAAACAGAAAAAGGCTAACAACATCAGTTCCCCACCACAGAGGTCCTGACCCACCTTGGGTCTATTTTTGGGGTAGGGAATGCATTGGAGCAAAAAGGTTAAGTGACAGTTCAAGGTCTCACAAGGAGAGGTAACAGAGCCAAATGGGAACCCAGCTCCTCATTCCAAATTCAGTGTCCTTTTCACTACTATTTTGGGAGATTGCTGAGTCCTAAACAGAGGTTCTCAGAGCCTCTGCAAAGGGATTTTCCAGTCAGGTGGAAAGTGAAAGGGAAGGAAACAAGCATTTATTAAGTGTCCATTATGTGCCAGTCACTGTGCTCTAAGCACTTTACAAATACTACCTCAAGAACTCACTATTTAACAAAAACTGCTGGGAAAACTGGAAAATAGTATGGCAGAAATTAGGCATAGACCAACATCTTACACTCTATATCAAGATAAAGTCAAAATGGATACATGATTTAGATATAAAGGCTGATACTATAAGCAAACTAGGAGAGCAGGGAATAGTTTACCTGTCAGAGACAGAGAACATTATGAAATGCAAAATGGATGATTTTGATTACATTAAATTGGAAAGTTTTGGCACAAACAAAGCTATATTCAACCAAGATTAGAAGGGAAGCAGAAAACTGGGAAACAATTTTTACAGTCAGTGTCTCAGATAAAGGCCTCATTTCTAAAATATATAGAGAACTGAGTCAAATTTATAAGAATACAAGTCATTCCCCAATTGATAAATGGTGAAAGGGTATGAACAGGCACTTTTTAGATGAAGAAATTAAAGCTATCTATAGTCATATGAAAAAATGCTCTAAATCACTATTGATTAGAGAAAAACAAATCAAAACAACTCTGAGGTACCACATCACACCCGTCAGATTGGCTAAGATGACAAAACAGGAAAATGATAAATGTTGGAAAAGATATGGGAAAATTGGAACACTAATGCATTGTTGGTGGAGTTATAAACATGATCCAACCATTCTGGAAAGCAATTTGGAACTATGCTCAAAGGGCTATAAAACTGCATACCCTTTGGCCCAGCAATACCACTTCTAGGGCTGTATCCCAAAGAGATTATAAAAATGGGAAAAGGACTCACATGTACAAAAATATTTATAGCAGCTCTTTTTGTGGTGGCCAAAAATTGGAAATTGAGGAGATGCCCATCAGTTGGGAGATGTCTGCACAAGTTGCAGTATACAAATTAACGGACTTTGGAAAAACCTGCAAAGACTTATACAAACTGATGCTGAGTGACGTGAGCAGAACCAAGAGAACACTGTACACAGTAACAGCCACTTTGTGAGATGACTGACTTTGATAGATTTAGCTCTTCTCAGCAATGCAAAGATCTAAGACAACTCCAAATGACTCACAATGGAAAATGCCATCCACATCCCAAGAAAGAATTATGGAGTCTGAATGCAGATTGATGCATACCATTTGCTCTCTTCTTTTGTTGTTTTGTTTTGTTTCTTCTTTCTTGTGTTTCCTCCCATTAGTTCTTTACAACATGACTAATGTGGAAATATTTAATATGAATGTATATGTACAGCCTATATCAGATTGCATGCCATCTTGAGGAGGGGTGAGGCGGAGAAAATGTAAAACTCAAAATCTTATGGAAGTTATGTTGAAAACTAAAAATAAATTATATATTAAAAAATAAATTTAAAAAACCTCAAATATCATCTCATTTGATCCTTGTGGGTCTAACTAGTGAGGCCAATTTTCTGCTGCCTGGATGGGGTACAGCCTTCAACAGACCTCGTCAAGGACATGCAGTCAGGTACAGTACACACAACGCTAGTCTTGAAGTCAAGAAGATGTGTGCTTGAATCCCACCTCCAACACTTATTCTTAGTGACCTCTTGGGCAAGTTTCAACCTTTCTGAGCTTCAATTTCTTCATCTGCAAAACCAGGGCTAACCATACCTATACCTCACAGCATGGCTGTGGGGCTCAAATGATATAAAATATGTAAAGAATTTTGCAACTGAAAGTGCTACATTAATGTAAGGCACCATTGTCCTGAGCTGGTCAAAAGTTTGGCTGTCCATACAAAGTAGATCAATCCTTGGCAACAGCTGGTTCTTTTCTACTTTCAAAGACTAGTTTAGCAAAGATTTATGGAAATAAGAGTCAGCTCTCACAGAGCAGAAGCCAGGCATGCTTTGAGATAAAGGATTTTATTGTAGTGATTCAGGATGAAGCAATTGCCACCCGAAATTACTGCAAGTACATAGAGTAGGGAAATTTGAAACAGATGACAGAGGGTCCTAGCAAAGAACACGAATATCTAAGCAGCCTCAGCTGCTTATGCCAACAAGTTTAATAATGATGCTAAGCATTTAAACCAGCAATCAAATTTCAAATGGGGATTGAAAAAATGCTGTAACACATGCTGAACTCTATCCTTAAGAGTATTATTTCAAAAAACAATCACTACTCTTAAGAAGTGGGCTAGAGCTGTAAGAAGAAACCAAAAGATTCTGACAAATAGATCAATTATTCTAGCTGACATAGAGCAATTCACACTGATGTAGTGCTTTATCACTTACAAAGCCACAGAGATAAGAGATGTCAAGTGATGTGCCTATAGTTACGTGGCTTTTAAATGTTACAAGAGAATTTCAAACACCAATCTTCTCTCGGAATCAAGTTCAATATTTTCCCTATTACACCGAGTAGTCTTCCAATAAAACCCAAGCTATCTCATTTAACAGAATGTTTAAAAAAAATCTTCCCTCATCTCAAAGCATAAACTGATCTTTTACTTTAAAAAACCTCCCCCAGCCTGGGATCATCCTGTATGTGTGCCAGCAAGGTAGATACTGCCTGTCTCCCCACTCATCCCTTACACTCAGTCAGCATGACTATTTTTCAAAATAAAAAAAAAAAACTACTGGGGGCGGAGCCAAGGTGGCAGCTGGAAAGCAGGGACTAGCGTGAGCTCCCTGCCGAGTCCCTCCAAAAACCTATAAAAAAAATGGCTCTGAACCAATTCTAGAATGGCAGAACCCACAAAACAGCAGAGGGAAACAGGGCTCCAGCCCAGGACAGCTTGGATGGTTTCTGGGTGAGGTCTATCCCACACAGAGCTGGGAGCTGGGAGCGGAGCAGAGCCCAGCGTCTCGGACCAACCAGACCAGAAGCCGGGTGGAGCGGGCCCTAGAGTCCTGAATCAGTGAGCTGCGGCAGTTACCAGACTTCTCAACCCACAAACACCAAAGACAACAGAGACGGTTACTGGGAAAAGCTGTGGGAGTGGAAGGAGTTCAGGCCACCACCCCCGGGGCAGCAGAGGTGGGGCAGCTACAGCTGCTGTTGCTTCCGGCCCCAGGCCCACCTGGTGGGAAGAATTAAGTGGTGGATCAGAGCAGGAGTGCACAGCCTGCTGAAGATCTAAGCCCAGTCTGGGTTGGGGGTTCTTGGGGAAGGAAGAGTGCTGGTGTGGCAGAGCATCCCCCCCAAACGTGGAACATAGAACTCGTTAGTCTACAAGCAGTCACACCCCACTGAAAAACTCAAGGGTCAAGTTAGTTGGTTGGGAATATGGCCAGGCAGCGAAAGCACACCCAGATTCAGTCTCAGACTTTGGATTCTTTCTTTGGTGACAAAGAAGACCAAAACATACAGCCTAAAGAAGACAACAAAGTCATAGAGCCTACACCAAAAGCCTCCAAGAAAATCACGAACTGGTCCCAGGCCATGGAAGAGCTCAAAAAGGATTTGGAAAAGCAAGTTAGAGAAGTAGAGGAAAAATTGGGAAGAGAAGTGAGAAGGATGCGAGAAAACCATGAAAAACAAGTCAATGACTTGCTAAAGGAGACCCAAAAAAATACTGAAAAATACACTGAAGAAAACAACACCTTAAAAAACAGACTAACTCAAATGGCAAAAGAGCTCCAAAAAGCCAATGAGGAGAAGAATGCCTTGAAGGGCAGAATTAGCCAAATGGAAAAGGAGGTCCAAAAGACCACTGAAGAAAATACTACTTTAAAAATTAGATTGGAGCAAGTGGAAGCTAGTGACTTTATGAGAAATCAGGATATTATAAAACAGAACCAAAGGAATGAAAAAATGGAAGACAATGTGAAATATCTCATTGGAAAAACCACTGACCAGAAAAATAGATCCAGGAGAGATAATTTAAAAATTATTGGACTACCTGAAAGCCATGATCAAAAAAAGAGCCTAGATATCATCTTTCAAGAAATTATCAAGGAGAACTGCCCTGATGATATTCTAGAGCCACAGGGCAAAATAGAAATTGAAGGAATCCACCGATCGCCTCCTCAAATAGATCCCCAAAAGAAATCTCCTAGGAATATTGTCGCCAAATTCCAGAACTCCCAGATCAAGGAGAAAATACTGCAAGCAGCCAGAAAGAAACAATTTGAGTAAATAAAATACACAGGCAATGGGGCGTAGAAATTTATCTTGTCCTACAGGAAAGGAAGGGAAAAGGGGATGGGAGGGGAGTGGGGTGACAGAAGGGAGGGCTGAATGGGGAACAGGGCAACCAGAATATACATCATCTTGGAGTGGGGGGGAGGGTAGAAATGGGGAGAAAATATGTAATTCAAACTCTTGTGAAAATCAATGCTGAAAACTAAATATGTTAAATAAATAAATTTAATAAAAAAAAATAATAGAAATAAAAAAACTACTTAACATAAAAAATACATACAATTAATGATTAGCCTTGAACAGTTTTCTCAAATCATTAAATCATAAAAATTCATTTGATTCACAAAACCCTCATCAACTTTATCAATATTTATTAGTATTCTCTCATGTCATTTGCTTTTGACTTAAGACTCACAGACGTAGATGCCCTAAGAAAGATCATCTAGTCCAAGTCCTCAGATAGGAAGTGTCTTGCCCCAGGACACACAGTTGATGAATGCCATGGCCACAAAAAAAAATCCAAATGTCCTGATTCTCCACCCAGTGTTGCTCTCCTCATAGCATGAGGCAAAGAGAATACAACTATCACACTGTAGCCATTACACTCAAAGGTACCAAGAAGACAGTCCTCCTAAAAGGCCATAGAAAGGAGATATAGAAGCTAATCAAGTTCTTTTAAGCCTATTACCTGATTTCAGAACTATCTGATTTTCTAGAGCTCTGGACAGTCAGTCTTGTACTTTCAGGGCGGACATCACTAACCACGATGCTCTCTAATGTACTGTAGGCCTTAAGTTTTCCACCTCTTCCACTGGGGAAAATGTATCATGGAGGGCCCATTCTGTTTTCTAGGGACTGCCTATGAACTGATGAGAATGCCTGAAATGCTTCCAGCTAAGAGAAAAACAGAAAACTGAAGACATGTTTGCAGCTTAAAATTGAAACAATCACAAGTAAAGGCCTTTGCTCAAGACTTGTTCAAAAGCATCCCAAAATAGCAGAAAATAGATCTATTTGGTTAGTATCAGAATTCTTTTCATGTCCTGAAAAAAACAGACTTCCTTAGGTAGGATCCATGCAGCTGTTCTAAGAAAGGAATTTCTTGCCTCTCACATTAAAACAGGTTTAGCTAAAACTGAATGGCAGAGGCATCATCTGCTGTCAATGACACATAGAGATACTAATGACATCAGGAATGGTACCTTGGAGAAGAACAAACAGAAAGAGTAAAAGAAAGAGTAAATGCTTGTTCCAGGTGGTGCTTGTGCATCTTACCCACATATTCTGAGAGGAAGACGACAAAGAATGGAGTGACCAAGTCATTAATTCCCTGCACGTAGCCACTGGCAGGGTGTCGGATGGCCCAAATGAACAGAATTCTTTCAAAGATCTAGGACAAGGAGAAAGAAGAGAAACATGGGGTTAAAGCCTGGCAGACCATCACTTTCAATGTATCCCCCTCATAGCATGTTGCAGGGTTGGTGCCGGATTTTAAGAAAAAGTCTTAGCACATCAATATACTTATGCTAGGAGGCCTAAGCTGCTTACCTAATTCTCAATTATGTGGGTGTTTTTTATCTCTTCCCTCTTTGGTTATTTGATAATCTCTACAAAGTGGGAACAATAATTAATATGTCTATAGCCCTTGAAAGTTTATAAAGTGCTTTCCTCACAACAACTCCAGGAGGTGCCAAGATTATCCCCATCTTGCAGATAAAGAAACTGAGGCTCAGAAGGCTTTAGTGACTTACCCACAGTCACACAGTATTGGAACTGGGAGAAGAACCCCAATCTCCTGATTCCAAATCCACTGCTTTTTCTATCAGATGGATGAAACTCAGATCAGTTCATTTTGCTACCTGGACAATGACCGGAATGGGTAAGTTACCCAGACTATTACTCTCCTACCACTGTAGAACATGAGGGTTCACTGCTTTTTAATTCAGTTTCCATTTTGAGAATAGTATCAAAGAGTATTTGAACTCTATTTCTCAACGATCATTTCTCTCTTTTTCATTTATATAGGAGATAAAGGAAAAGAAGATGAGGAATGCCATCTTGTGAAAAGGAAGGGGACCTAAAATAGTAACAACTCATATTTAACAATTTAACATTTACAGAGCACTTTACTTACAATAGCTCTGTGAAATAAATACTGCAAGTACTATTCCTGTTTTACAAATGAGGAAATTGAAACTAAGAGGCTCAGTAATTTTTTCACAGCTACAGAATTGGTAAATGGGTAGCCCAAATCAGCTATACATAGGGGAAGTCAATTTACAATCAGGACAAAACAGAAGGTAATCTAGACATTATCTTGGGATGGGAAGTCATGTACATTACAGTCAACTGAATACTTACTAAGTTGGGAATTTGAAGACAAAGATTGTAGTCAGGGCATCAGTGAGAAAGGCTCTGAGGATGACAGAACCTCTGCAAGTAAAGACAATTGGACTGGACAAAGGGAAAGGTGGTACTAATGTCCTGGAGCTCTCTTCTCTGCCCACTCTAGGCCAAGGTACTTCTCCTTCCCCTATACTCTCCAATTTCCAAAACAGTCTATACATGTGTTCTTTGTTTCACTTTGATTCCTATGCTTTTGAGACCAAAGAGACACATCCAGAGGTTGGATTGGGTAGGGACTCACAAGACCTGAATTCTAGTCCTGGTTCTGCCACTGACCTATGATCATGTGTAAGTCTCTTCCCCAATGCTGGGCCTCAGTTTCTCATCAGTAAAACTAGGATGTTGAACTAACGATCTATTGAGCAACTTGAAGTCAAGTTGTATTCAAAGACTCCATATTTTAGAAATCTAAATTAGTCATAAAAGACAGAGGCAAATAACATGTGAAGGAGGGCTCTGCAGTAGGATTACATAATAATCCTAACCGTAAACTCTTTTTTAAAAATATATTTTTTATTTTCCAATTATATGTAAAAGCAATTTTTATATTCTTTTTTAAATATAATTTTGAGTTCTAAATTCTCTCCCTCCTTCCCCCTAAACCTTCCCTAATTAAGAAGGCAAGCAATTTGATATAGATTATAAATGTACAGTCATACCATATTGGTCACATTGTAAAAGAAAACACAGACTTCACCCCCAAAAAAAAGAAAACGAAAGATAGTATGCTTCAATTTGCATTCAGATTCTATCAGTTCCTTCTTTGGAGGTGGAGACCATTTTTCATCATGAGTCCTTTGGAACTGTTTTGGATCACTGCATTGCTAAGAAGAGCCAAGTCATTCACAGTTAATCGTTGTATGATATTGCTGTTACTGTGTACGATGTCCTCCTGGTTCTGCTCACTTCACTTTCAGTTCATGTAAATCTTTGCAGCTTTTTTTGAAAGCATCCTGTTCATCATTGCTTATAGAACAATAGCATTCCATTATAATCATATGCCACAATTTGTTCAGCCATTCCCCAACTGACAGGCATCCCTTCAATTTCCAGCTCTTTGCCACCACAAAAAGACCTGCTATAACTATCTTTGTACAAATAGGTTCTTTTCTCCTCCCCCCTGCCTTTTTTTTTTTTAATAAATCTGAGACACAGACCTAATAGTAGTATTGCTGGGTTGAAGGGTATGCAGTTTTGTAGTCCCTTGGGCACAGTTCCCAATTCCTCTCCAGAATGGTTGGATAAGTTTTCAACTCCACTAATAGTGCATTAGCGCCCCAATTTTCCCACATCTTCTCCAACATTGATTATTTTCCTTTTCTGTCATATTAGCCAATCTGACAGGTATGAGGTGGTACCTCAGAGTTGTTTTAATTTTCACTTCTCTAATCAATAATGATTTAGAGTATTTTTCATATGACTATCGATAGCTTTGACTTCTTTGTCTGAAAACTGCCTGTTCATGTTCTTTAAACACTTGTCAATTGGGGAATGATTTGTATTCTTATAAATGTGACTCAGTTCTCCATATATTTGAGAAATGAGGTCTTTGTCAGAAATATCTGCTGTAAAATTTTTTTTTCACCAGCTTTCCACTTTCCTTCTAACCTTGGCTGCACTGGTTTTGTTTATTCAAAAATATTTTAACTTAATGTAATCAAAATGATCATTTTACATTTCATAATGCTCTCTATCTCTTGTTTGGTCATAAATTCTTTCCTTCTCCATAAATCTGACAAGTAAACTATTCCATGCTCCTTTAATTCGCTTATGGTATCATCTTTATATCTAAATCATGTATCCATTTTGACCTTGTCTTAGTATATGGTGTGAGATATTGGTCTATGCCTAGTTCCTGCCAATCTGTTTTCCAGTTTTCCCAACAGTTTTTGTCAAATAGTGAGTTCTTGTCCCAAAAGCTTGGATCTTTGGGTTTATCAAATACTAGATTACTATGGTCATTTACTGCTGTGTACTGTGTACCCAATCTATTCCACTGATCTATGTATTTCCTAGCCAGTACCAGATTGTCTTGATGATTACTGTTTTAAGATCTCATATGGCCAGGCCACTTCCCTTTACATTTTTTTTTTTATTAATTCCCTTTTATTCTTGACCTTTTGTTCTTCCAGATGAATTTAATTATTTTTCTAGCTCTATAATTTTTCAGTAGTTTGATAGGATGGCACTGAATAAGTAAATTAATTTGGGTAGAATTGACATTTTTATTGTATTGAGTGGCTCAGCCCTCCCATGAGCAATTAATATCTTTCCAATTAAAAAATTAATGTTTTTCCAATCGACTTTGTATGAAAAGTGTTTTGTAATTGTATTTATATAGTTTCTGAGTTTGTCTTAGACTCCCAAGTATTGTATAATGTCTACAGTTATTTTAAATGGAATTTCTCTTTCAATCTCTTGCTGCTGGACTTCTTGATAATATATAGAAATGCTGACGATTCATATGGGTTTATTTTACATCCTGCAATTCTGCTAAAGTTGTTAATTATTTCAACTAGTTTTTTAGTTGATTTTCTAGGATTCTCCGAGTATAACCTCATTTCATCTGCAAAGCAATAGTTTTCTTTCTTCGTTGCCTATTTTAACTCAATTCCTTTTTCTTCTCATTGCTACAGCTAGCATTACTAGAACAATACTGAATAATAGTGGTGATGGGGGTATTCTTGCTTCTAGCTTCTAGCTTTTCCTCATTACAGATAATGCTTGCTAATGGTTTTAGACAGTTACTACCTATCGTTTTAAAGAAAGTTCCATTTACTACTATGTTTTCTGGTGTTTTTAATTTGAATGAGTGTTGTATCTTGTCAAAAGCTTTTTCTGCACCTATGGAAATAATCATATGATTTCTGTTGGTTTGTTATTGATATGGTCAATTATGCTGATAGTTTTCCTAATACTGAACTAGCCCTGCATTCCTGGTATAAATCCCACCTGCTCATTGTATATGATCTTTGTGATACGTTGCTGTATTCTCCTGGCTAGTATTTTATTTTAAATTTTTGCATTAATACTTATTAGAGAAATTGATCTATAGTTTTCTTTTTCTGTTCTTACTCTTCCTGGTTTAGGTATCAGCACCATACTTGTATCATAAGAATTTGGAAGGAGCCCTTCTTTGCCTATTTCTCCATGTAGTTTATGTAGCATTGGAATTAATTTTTGGAATATTTGGTAGAATTCACTTGCAAATCCATCTGGTCCATGTGATTTTTTTCTTAGGGAGACCATTCACGGCTTGCTCAATTTCTTTTTCTAACATGGGGTTATTTAAGTGTTCTACTTCCTCTTCTGTTAATCTGGGCAATTTATAATTTTGTAAATATTCATCTATTTCACTTAGATTGTTAGATTTATTGGCACACAATTGGGCAAAATTTTGCTTTAATTTCATCTTCATTGGTGGTAGAGCATTTTATCATAATACTATAGATAGCTTTGATTTGTTTGTCTGAAAACTGTGTATTCATATCCTTTGACCATTTATCAACTGGGAAATGATTTGTATTCTTATAAATTTAACTCAATTCTCTATATATTTGAGAAATGAGGCCTTTATCGAAGAAAATTGCTGTAAATTTTTTTCAAAGTTATGATTACTGTGTATTTCTCTCCATCCTATATTTACCATTTCTCTCTTTCTCTCTCCTTTCATCCTGTCACTCTCATTTCTTTTTCCAATTTTTCCTCTTTCTCTTTTATTTGATTTTTAAAATCCTTTTAGAGCTCTTCCAGGAATTCTGGGGGGAGAAGGGGCTGAGACCTATTCACATTTTTCTTTGAGGCTTTGGATGTAGCTGTTTTGACTTTGTTGTCTTCTGAGTTTGTTTTGATCTTCCCTGCCACCACAGTAACTTTCTATGGTCAGTTTTTTGTTTGTTTGTTTGGTTGTTTTTTTTGCTCATTTTTCCAGCCTACTTTTTGACTTTTAACTATATTAAGGCTGGGCTCTGCTCCCAGGGTGGAAGAAGCATTGGCCCAAGCTTCAGGTTTTTTGTGCTGCTGTTTTCAGAGCTAGCTCAGGGGTGTGTGTGTGTGGGGGGGGGGTGGTCCTGTAAGTTTTCAGTTCTTCCAGGGTGGTATGAGGTGTGATCACTGATCTCCTGGCTGGTGTTCTAGTCTATGAGCGACAAGCACTCTTTTCTTCCCTGGAACTGTGACCAGGGTCTCCACTCCCCTGCAGCCATACACTCTAGTGTCCCAGTGCTTCTCCTCACCCTGGAAACCAGGTATGGGCAATGCAACAGAGTCCTGTACTCAGTGCCCACAAAGAGTCCCCTGTAAATTCCTTCTGACCTAGTAGTGGTATTGCTGCGTTAAAGGGTATATATAGTCTTATAGCCCTTTGGGCACAGTATCTAAATGCTCTCCAGAATGGTTGGATCAGTTTACAACTCCACCAACAATGCATTAGTGTCCCAATTTTCCCATGTCCGCTTTAACATTTATTATTTTCCTTTTCTATCATATTAGCCAATCTGACAGGTATGAGGTGGTGCCTCAGAGTTGTTTTAATTTTCACTTCTCTAATCAATGATGATTTAGTGCATTTTTTCATATGACTGTAGACAGCTTTGATTTCTTTGGATTTCTCTTACCTTCCATAGGCTAAAAGCTCAGGAAGCCTCTACTGCCCACTGAGGCCAATTTAGTTGCTCTGCAAGGTTTACTGAGGCATAGTCTGAGCTCCACTCACACCCTAGTGAGATAGACCTTTCCTATCTTTCCTTCTAAGTTGTCATGAGTGGAGAAATTGTTTCACCCTGTCCGTTTGTTGGTTCTACCACTCCAAAATTCATTTTGAGGCATTATTCTCAAGTTGTATGGAGGGGAATTTGAGACAGCTCAGGTGAGTGCCTGTCTTTATTCTGCCATCTTCCTAATCTCAAACTCTTTATCTTGTGAACATCAGTAATCAGAAAACAACTGGCATTTTCTATGACTGAAGTAGTATTCTCAGAGCTTAGGTACAGAGGAGAAATATCATCAAGAAGACAGATCCAAAGGAAGCTTTTATTTGGCTTTTGGTCCTTCATTAAACAAAAATGAAAAAGCAGTTAATTACCCAGGGGAGACAAGGAGGCTAGAGAATTTATAATGCGGTTCTTAACTTTTTTTGTATTATGGCCCCTTTGGCTGTCTGGTGAAACCTACTCTTTCTCAAAATACTCTTTTAAAATATGTTTTTTGAAATGCACGTGATTACAAAGAAAACCAAATTATACTGGATCATAGTTATCAAAATATCAATTTTTTTCCAAACAACGAATTTATGTATCCCAGGTTAAGAACCCCTGGCTCTAGAGGCACCCTGAAAAATTAGTATTGGTAATGATCCACCATGAGTACAAAGGACTCCAGATGAAGCATATTTTCATTTCCTTTATTTTTCTTGTTTTTTGGGGGGTGGGAGGCAGGAAGGCAACATGGCTAATGTGGAAATATGTTTTGCATGACTTCATATGTATAATGGGTATTGAATTTCTTGCCTTTTCAACGAGTGGTAGAGGGGACAGAAGGAGGGAGAGAACTTGGAACTCAAAATTTTAAAAAGTTTTCCTTGGTGGGGGTCAGGGGGGAGTAACAAAAGATACCAGTAAACATCTATTTAAAAATTAAATTAAAAAAAATTATTTTAATTGGCCCCTATTGTCAAAGAGAGTGGAGTACAATATCCTGCTAGAAAGATGAAGCTGCTACAATGTCTTTACTGTTAACACTCCTACACCAAGGGCAAGGGAGCATCAACCCCAACCCAAAGTGCGGCTGTCCTCACTATTTTCACTAGACTGGCACACTGGTCTGGCAGCTGAGCAGGGCGTTTATCATGCCCAATTACTCTGTGTCTAGCACTGCAGTCACAGTTCTCCACTACTTGTAGTCCTACAATAGCTTCTTTCACCCTCTGGATCTCTGTGTGAGGCTCTTCCCCAATGACTTTGACCCATCTTCCCCCATACCTCACAGCTCTTCCCTCTTCTTTTCAGCTTCATATAACTTCTTACTCACCCCCTCTGCCCAGCATAGACTTCCCCACCCCCTTTGTTCCACTTTCAAGTCTTTCCTCATAGTAAATCTGTTTCAGTTAATCCAATTTACCTTCTTTTAAACTGGAGCATTCTAATAGCCAATTTTTAAAAAAATTTTGATAATTTATGTTGATTATTAATCCTGACACTTCTATTAGGGAACAAACTTCATGAGGGCCACACACGATCTTGATGATGTTCTTCCAAGCGTAAATGAAGCACCGCACACCTTGTGAATCCTCAAACGTTGGTTAACTGATTACACAACTTTGTTCTAACAGTAAAGTACATATAAGACTATTGTATGGAAACTGCTGATGTAGTAGTACTCTTTGTCTAATGAAGTCAGAACAAAGCAGCAATGGGGTCAAAAGTGCAATCCTGGGGATTTAAACTAGATCCGAGAAAAATGCTGCGATAACAAAGGCCAAGAAACACGTTACTATGGGAGATCACGAAACAACCGTTACAGTAGGTCATTAACAATGTCTGGACTGGCGTGGCTGTCCCTCTGCTTGTGAACAAAGGGATGGACCAGGTGACCTTCCTAGCTCTGTGACCTAATGGGTTTGCTGTATACAGTATACCATCCATTGCCCTCTGCACCAACAGAGACAAATGCCTAAAGCCTGTGGGATTCATTACTTCTGCACGGTGTGCAGCACATGGTAAGTACTTAATAAATGCCTGCTAACTTATCTGCTTCTTCTGTGTGCTCTCCTACTGCAGCATATTAGAACTTAAAAGAGAGAGTGGTTTGTGGTTCTCTCTTTACATTCTGGTCTAGCTACCAAGAGAAGCCTTTAAAAATACTTAAATTCCTTCCCAAGCTCCAAGGAAGGGGAGCTGAGTAGGGGAGCAAGCTGGAGAAACTGGAAGGCTTCTATTTCCTCTTCTGTAGTGTTATTGTTTTATTTAGAGTCTTGTGAATCCATAGAAGAAGAGATATATGCATATTTATGTAGGCTTTCAGCCTGATGCAATAAAAACAACACCAGGCCCTTTGGCCACAGAACCACAGAAGAGCCACTAAGATTGGTAAGAGATCTTGGAGGCTTCCAGAGAGAAAGTGCCCACTGTCTCTCATTGTACTTGGGTTGGTAAATATTCCTATACACATAGCCTCTCTTTGAGTCTCTGCGGTGTTGTCTCCCTTGGTGCTGTTGGTTCTGCCTGAAAGGATCCAATAGGACAAGCCCAAATCCTCTTCTGCATAACCTTTCAAATATCTGAAGGCTATAATCACGTCTTCTCAAAATCTTTCCATCTCCAGGGTAAGCCCTCTTGGCTCCAGTCCCCTCACCATCCCATTTAATCTCTTTTGAATTCATTCACAGCCTTCCTAAACTGTGATGCCTCAAACTGAATACAACACCTCAGCTGTGGCAGGACCAGGACAAAATATGGTGGAACCTTCACTGCTTTGCCCACAGGCAGACTGACTGAAGCCTAGGAGAGCATGCCACGTGGTTGGCTGACATACGGTTAACTCATCCTGAGCTGGCAATCCACTAAAACCCTACTATATGCACTATTTTCTAGCCACACCTTTCCCTATTCTGGACTTGTTTTTTTGAACATAAGATCTAAAGTTTACATTTATCCCTATTAAATGAAATCATTAGATGAAGCCCAATTTTTTAACCTTTCAGGACCTTTCTGGATCCTGACATCTACTGTGTTAGGTTATCCCCTTCAACTTCATGCCACCTGAAAATCTGAGAGCACGGCTTCATCCATGTCATGGAGAGAAATAGTAAGCAATAGTCTGTCGTGAACAGACTTCTGAGACCCTCCAAAAGAGACACCCATCCAAGCTGAAATCAAATCATCAATCAACTGGACCTTTGGAGTCTAGCCATTCAACTAATTCCAAATCCACCTAAATGCAGATCTGGGATCTGCCACATATCTCTCCACGAAATACAGTACAAGAGATTTTGTCAAATGTTTTTCTAAAATATAAGAATGCTATATTTACAACTTTCCCCTGATCGTCCAGTCTAGTTACCTTGTCAAAAAAAGAAATAAGGTTAGTAAAACATAACACATTCATGAACTTATATTAGCTTTTAGAGATTAATGCTTCCTTCTCTGTTCACGAACCATCCTCTTTAACGTGCTCTGGAACTTTGCTACAGGAATAGAAATCAAATTCACCTGCCTATAGTTTGCAGGTTCCACTCTCTTCCTGAAGAAAAGAGTCTAAAGATCTGAGTTCTAATTCTGACCTTGCTTCTATCTTTGTGACTCTGGGTAAGTAATTTAACCTCTTCAAGACTGTTTCCTCACCTGTCAAATGGGGATCTTTGTTTCACTTAAGTTACAGATTAAATGACAGATTAACGTAGAGGAAAGTGAATTGAAATGTATGAAGCAGTACATGAATGTAAGGCATTACCATCTGTAGCTATATAATCAGCTGCAAGAGGAAGACATCTTAAGAGCACAAAGGAAGGGCAACGGTAACACGTTATGACGTACAACAGTGGGAGGAAGGCCCCAATAATAAAGTGCATGCCTCACCTCTTGGACAAGTGGCTGCTGGAACAATGGAATGAGAGGATTCGTCCTCGGAATGTCAATGTGTATCTGAAAAAGAAGAGCCATATCCAATTAGGCCCATGGCCAAAGACAATCAGCAGCCTACACTCGTCGGAGTTATTTTAGGACTTGAACAAGGGGCTGATTACAAGCTAGTGCATAGGAATGACATTTCCTTTCTGTAGGAGCTCAGAAAATTTCTGTTGCAGTGGATCAATGTGAAAAAAGCCCTGCGTACACCCATTGGTTTCCCCCAGAGTGCACATATAAGATGACTTTACAGGGTAACAACTAGTTGAAAAGCAAAATAAAGAATGGGTTGAACAGTGTTATTCACTCTTCCTGTTGGCCAGTCCTTCCAATGTGTTACTGGGATGTCTCATGTTGGGAGCTTACTAACCAATCGCAGATGCAGCACGCACCCAGAAAGGTGCACTTTTCAGACTTTTTCAGTCTTACTCAGCAAAAATAGCCCCAGCTCCTGTGAATCAAGAGGTCTACCAGCTGCAGCTGTGGCCCTGACAGGGGACCCAGGAGGAGCCTATATGCTTGTCAGTGCAGCAGCAGGATGCAGAGAAGGAACACATGGAACTTCTGTGAAACAAGCACCACCTTCAATTCTCAGGGGTGGAAGCACTTGGGCTTGTTGACTTCAGGGAAGGGAAACCTGAGAGAGTTCTCTCTGAGATGAGAGCATAAGGGGCTCTCCCACGTTGTGTCTAACAAACAAAAGTGTCAGGAGCACTAAAAGAGGCCAACGACAATTCTGAAAACAATTTAACCAACATCTATTCAATGCCTGCTGCATGCTAGGCTATCCAAAAGTCTAAACTCTTTAAGGGGGACAAGATAGGTATAAAAAGAATTATCATACAGAACAAGACTTCGTTAGTACACAGGAAGGGTACAGTGTAGAGATGTGGAAGGAAGGAAGGAACCACAAACGGAAACCAACGCACTTAAATTTAAGGTACAGCTCCTCCCTCTAGTCCTCCTCCACCTCTTTCTACAACTATGATCATGACTAACTCCTCTAGCTCACTGCTGTTGCCAAACCTCTTCAGCTCATGATAGCTAGAGCAAATGTCCTGATACCTGTCAACGGCAGCTGTGGGCAAGCAGATACTAACGTTGAAGAGGGGTTTTAGTCAACTGGTCTCCAGTTTTTTGGCTGTGCACAAGAGCCTGAACAAGAGTGGTGGCTGTGTGAGTGGAGAGAAGGGGAAAGATGTCATGGAAGTAGAAATGGCAAGATCTGATGACTGACTGGGTATGTGGGGTGAGGGAGAATGAGGCACTGAGGTTGCAGACCTGGGTGATTGGAAGGAGGGTGGTACCCATTCTGTAACAGGGAAGTTTAGAAGAGGGGTTAGTTTGGGGGAGAAGATAATGTAATGGAAATGGCAATGAAGATAAAAACTCCTCATGCCTGCTCGCTGTGGGTGACTCACTTTGTTCTACCCAAAATGAAAAGGAGGTAGGGAGAGTTCTTATCCAATGGGCACTGCTGTGAAGTTCAGGCTCCACCCTCGCTCGGAGGAGAGGCTGCTGTATCTGTAAAGTGATCTGAAGGGAGGGAGCTATTATTCTGAAGGGGGTAGGGGGTTTAGAGGAGAGGGAAATTTTCCCAATAGGACCTGCTGGCTGGTAGAGGACAGGTTATGATTGCCGGAGAAGGCCATACTTGGCTCAGAAGGGGGAAGGCTGGGAGTTTGCACTCCCAGCTGTTAAGAAAACTTCCCCTGCTCACCTCTACCTCCTGGCTTCTCTTCAAGTCTCACCTAAAGTCCATCTTCTGCAAGATGTCTTTCCTAGTCCTTAATCTTAGTGCTTTCTACCTCCAATTAATCCTGCTTATAGCTTATTGGTATGTAGTTGTTTGCATGTTGATTCTCCCACTGGACTGTGACATCCTGGAGAGCAGAGACTTTCCTTCCCTTCCCTACCTCTCCCTTCCCCTTCTTCCCTTTCCTCCCCTCTCCTCCAAAGGAGGGAGGGATAAGAAAAGGGGAGTGTTGAGGAATAAGAATAGGAAAGTTTGTTTGTATTGCAGACAAGTCCCAAAACAGCCTATGAGAGATGGGGGAGGAGTAGAATGTAACCCATCTTTCCATCCTGTGATTCGTTGATTATAGAGTCCTTGGGGTCAGGCCATGGCCCACACTTTGGAGAATACTGCTTTATTCAGCTAGAAGAATATGTGATATTGAAAGAAGGAAAGGTCATAGTGCTGCAATATTTTCAACCATGGGTATGCCAAGAGATCAATGACCCAGGGACTTACCCCTTGGAAACAGTCTGGGGCATATGGTACATTAGGGAGAGAAGAGGCAGAGTCAGCAAATGGTAAATATACCTGTCGATAGGTATCCTGGTGGTGTTCTTCATTTCTGGAGTCATAATACTGCTCAATGAAACCAAAGTATTCTTCCCGCTTCCGCTGCAGTGTCATCTTCCTCCTCTCGGTGTTGGCTGGGAGGTATCCCTAGAGACAGGAGCCCAGGTCAGAGGTGAACATGAATTTATTTTAGCCTTGTTATTGTACTAGAAACTGTGAAAGGAAAGAAGGAAAGGCTTCCAAAAGGATGGTGATTAATCTTTTTTAGTTTCTCGTCTCCCAGTGTGTTCCTTCCCATTCGCTGAAATCCAAGGGTAATCAGATTAAACAGTGCTAACCTCCACAGAATACTGATTACTATGTCGCTAGGATTGAGCTCAGTCTGTAGGGCTGGGAACTACTCCAAGGCTTAGTTATCTGGTACAACAAGGCACTGAATGTGGGTCAGAGAAAGGGGTTTGAACTTCAAGCTAGAGGCCTCCCAAAGTCCATAACTAGACTTTGGAGGCATATACACATTCCCCACATATTACTAAGCAACATTAGTCCAGTGAGATTCAAAGTGGCTGTTGACTATTTCCCATTCTACTCAACTGCATGTCATCAGAATTATAAAGCTAGAAAGCTGAATGGAAGGCACGCTACGGTAGCTGTAACACACAAAGCCAGACCTTCAAATGAGCCTCTGTTGGAGCCAGGCTCCCTCCTGGCCACAGCACCTGTCCTCCCCTTCCTGCCCCTGGCTTAGAACTCACTCGCAGCACCGATCTGCTGCACTACTGCCATCTTCCTTAATTAAATCCACTTTGTGTATCTTTAAAATTTACCACAGGTACAAAGGCAATGGATCAAATCATTCCAGGGATGTGAAGGGAAGATCAACAAGAGGGGAAATGGGCTGCCTCAAGTCCTCTGGTCTTTGTTTTCCAAGTCATTACATTTCATGATAGGTTCCTTTAGGACAAGTGCTATGTCTGAATTCTCCAGCACAGTTCCTTGAACAAAGTAAATTTTCAATAAATACTGAGCAAATGAATGAATAAATGAATGGATTGTGCATGGTGAGAAAGTCCATGCACAGCTACTGTGATGCCTGAGAGGAAACTCAATGTCAACTTTAAATGAAGACTCATTTATAAGACTTTTCTTTTTTCTTTTTTTTTTCAGCTGTTTACTTGACTTTTATTTTTTTTAAATTTAAATTTATTTATTTAACATATTTAGTTTTCAGCATTGATTTTCACAAGAGTTTGAATTACAAATTTTCTCCCCATTTCTACCCTCCCCCCCAACTCCAAGATGGCATATATTCTGGTTGCCCTGTTCCCCAGTCAGCCCTCCCCTCTATCATCCCCCTCCCCTCTCATCCCCTTTTCCCTTCCTTTCTTGTAGGACAAGATAAATTTCTACGCCCCATTGCCTGTGTATCTTATTTTCTAGTTGCATGCAAAAACTTTTTTTTGTTGTTGTTTTTCAACATCTGTTTTTAAAACTTTGAGTTCCAAATTCTCTCCCCTCTTCCCTTCCCACCCATCCTCCCTAAGAAATCAAGCAATTCAACATAGGCCACATGTGTATCATTATGTATAACCCTTCCACAATACTCATGTTGTGAAAGACTAACTATATTTTGCTCCTTCCCAACCCATCCCGCTTTATTGAATTTTCTCCCTTGACCCTGTCCCCTTTCCAAAGTGTTTGTTTTGATTACCTCCACCCCCATCAGCCCTCCCCTCCATCATCCCCCCCTTTTATTTTTTTTTATCTTCCTCCCTCTTCTTTCCTGTGGGGTAAGATACCCAACTGAGTATGTATGGTGTTCCCTCCTCAGGCCAAATCTGATGAGAGCAAGGTTCACTCATTCCCCCCTCACCTGCCCTCTCCCCTCCTCCCACAGAACTACCTCTTGCCACCTTTATGCGAGATAATCCACCCCATTCTATCTCTCCCTATCTCCCTCTCTCAATATATTCCTCTCTCATCCCTTAATTTGATTTTATTTCTTTTAGATATCTTCCCTTCATCTTCAACTCACCCTGTGTCCGCTCTCTCTCTTTTATATATATAGATATATATATATATATATATATATACACACACACACATAGATATATACATACATACACATTCACTTATACATATACATAACCATATATATATATATATGCATATTCCCTTCAGCTACCCTAATACTGAGGTCTCATGAATTATACATGCCATCTTTCCACGTAGGAATGTAAACAAAACAGTTCAACTTTAGTAAGTCCCTTGCAATTTCCGTTTCTTGATTACCTTTTCATGCTTCTCTTGATTCTTGTGTTTGAAAGTCAAATTTTCTATTCAGTTCTGGTCTTTTCACTGAGAAAGCTTGAAAGTCCTCTATTTTATTGAAAATCCGTATTTTGCCTTGGAGCATGATACTCAGTTTTGCTGGGTAGGTGATTCTAGGTTTTAATCCTAGCTCCATTGACCTCCGGAATATCATATTCCAAGCCCTTTGATTTCTTAATGTAGAAGCTGCCAGATCTTGGGTTATTCTGATTGGGTTTCCACAACACTCAAATTGTTTCTTTCTGGCTGCTTGCAGTATTATCTCCTTGATCTGGGAGCTCTGGAATTTGGCGGCAATATTCCTAGGAGATTTCTTTTTGGGATCTATTTGAGGAGGTGATCGATGGATTCCTTCAATTTCTATTTTGCCCTGTAGCTCTAGAATATCAGGGCAGTTCTCCTTGATAATTTCTTGAAAGATGGTATCTAGGCTCTTTTTTTGATCATGGCTTTCAGGTAGTCCAATAATTTTTAAATTATCTCTCCTGGATCTATTTTCCAGGTCAGTGGTTTTTCCAAGGAGATATTTCACATTGTCTTCCATTTTTTCATTCCTTTGGTTCTGTTTTATGATATCTTGATTTCTCATAAAGTCACTAGCTTCCACTTGCTCCAATCTAATTTTTAAAGTAGTATTTTCTTCAGTGGTCTTTTGGACCTCCTTTTCCATTTGGCTAATTCTGCCTGTCAAGGCATTCTTCTCCTCATTGGCTTTTTGGAGCTCTTTTGCCATTTGAGTTAGTCTATTTTTTAAGGTGTTGTTTTCTTCAGTGTATTTTTCAGTATTTTTTTGGGTCTCCTTTAGCAAGTCATTGACTTGTTTTTCATGGTTTTCTCGCATCCTTCTCACTTCTCTTCCCAATTTTTCCTCTACTTCTCTAACTTGCTTTTCCAAATCCTTTTTGAGCTCTTCCATGGCCTGGGACCAGTTCATGTTTTTCTTGGAGGCTTTTGGTGTAGGCTCTATGACTTTGTTGTTTTCTTTAGGCTGTATGTTTTGGTCTTCTTTGTCACCAAAGAAAGAATCCAAAGTCTGAGACTGAATCTGGGTGTGCTTTCGCTGCCTGGCCATATTCCCAACCAACTAACTTGACCCTTGAGTTTTTCAGTGGGGTATGACTGCTTGTAGACTAACGAGTTCTATGTTCCACATTTCGGGGGGGAGGTGCCAGCTCTGTCACACCAGCACTCCTCCTTCCCCAAGAACCACCAGCCTGGACTGGGCTTAGATCTTCAGCAGGCTGTGCACTTCTGCTCTGATCCGCCACTTAATTCCTCCCACCAGGTGGGCCTGGGGCCAGAAGCAGCAGCAACTGTAGCTGCCCCACCTCCGCTGCCCCCGGGGCTGGAAGCCGAACCACGAACTCCTTCCACTCCCGCAGCTTTTCCCACTAACCTTCTCCGCAGTCTTTGTTGTTTGTGGGTTGAGGAGTCTGGTAACTGCCGCAGCTCACTGATTCAGGGCGCTAGGGCCCCCTCCGCCCGGCTCCTGGTTTGGTTGGTCCATGCTGCTCAGGCTGGGCTCTGCTCCACTCCATTCCCAGCTCCCAGCTCTGTGTGGGACAGACCTCACCCAAAGACCATCCAGGCTGTCCTGGGCTGGAGCCCTGTATCCCTCTGCTGTTCTGTGGGTTCTGCCATTCTAGAATTGGTTCAGAGCCATTTTTTATAGGTTTTTGGAGGGACTCGGCAGGGAGCTCAAGCTGGTCCCTGCTTTCCAGCTGCCATCTTGGCTCCGCCCCTTATAAGACTTTTCAAAATTACAAAATGCTTTTAAATAATTTTTATTACTCTTACTAAAAAGAAAATGAGGGAATAAGAAATACCAAAATATTTTTAGTAGTACTTTTTTGTAGTAACAAAGAACTGGAAAGAATGTAGATGTCCATCAAAGATGGAACAGTTAAAAAAAAAAAACTTGGGTTACATGAATGTAACGGAATGGTACTGCACTCTAAGAAATGATAAACACAAAGTATTTACGAAATATTATGAACTGGTGCCGAGTGAAGTAAGAAGAAACAAGAAAACAACATGCACAATGACTATAACAATGTAATTGGAAAGAACAACCATCACGAAAACTGAATGGTATGTGGCTCTAATGACTAAGTCTGGCACCACAGAGGAGATTTAAGAGATGTACCCCCCTCTCAACTCTGCAGAAGTGAGGCCCTATGCAGGTGGAACACAGTATTGACTGTTGGACTTGATTAACGTGTTAGTTTTGCTAAACTGATTTTTCCCCCTTTTAAAAAATCTCCTATAAATGATGGCCCTCAAGATGGGGAGGAGAGGGATATATTGGAAAATGAAAGTGATATTTTTTTTAAATCAATAAAAAGTGAAAAAGAAAAAAATTTAGAAATTTGTCCAAAGTCTATAAATGACAGATGTTGATTAAAATAATTAACTACTTGGATTACTTTCTCAGGGATGAGCCTGCTCAACTCTATACTTCTCTCATGTAAATTTAAGCATGAGCTAATTCATGTAAAAGTAGGTATATTGTTACTAAAGAATATGAACAGACTATTTTCAAGAAATGCAAGTTGTCACCAATCATATGAAAGAATGCTCCAAATCACTAATAATAAGAGAAATGTAAACTAAAACAACTCTGAGGATCCACCTCACACCCATCAGATAAACAACGGTTAACAAAAGATGAAAATGACAATTGTTGGAAGGGCTATGGGAGGACAGGCACACTACTGCACAGCTAGGGAGACTATGAATTGGTCAGATAATTCTGGAAAGCAACCTGGAAGCCATTTAAACTGCTAGTCACAGAACCACCAACTATGGCTGTTCCCCAAGGCTCTATTATGAACCCTTTTCTCTTCTCATTTTATACCAAAGGCTCTTAATCTAGGATCCATGGACTTGTTTTTTTAAGAATATTTTAAAAACTGAGTATCAATATAATTGGTTTTCTTGGTCATCTTATATAATCTTTATGTGTTTAAGAACATTCTAAGAAGGTGTTCATAGGCTTGTCCATGACACAAAAAAGGTTAGAACGTCTGCCCTACAGAACCAGGAGAAGATCGTACATAGTAACAGCAATATTATGAAGGAAAGGAAGGAAGGAAGGGAGGGAGGGAGGAAAGAAAGAAGGGAGGAAGGAATGGAGGGAAGGAGGGAGCAAGGGAGAGAAAAAAGAAGGAAGGAAGGAAGGAAGGAAGGTATGCTTTGTATTGCCTTATTTGATGATCTCAGCTTCCATGGGTTCAATTATCATCTCTATGTAGATGACTCCTAGATCTTTCTATATTCAGTCCTAACCTTTTTCCAACTGGACATCTTGAACCAGATGTCCTCTAGACACCCCAAACTTAACATGCTCAAAACAGAGCTATTATCTTTTCCCCAAAACCATTCCCTCTTCCAAACATTCCTGATTACTGTCAAGGGCACCACCATCCTTCCAAGTCACTCAGGCTCCTACCTTAGTGTCATCATCCAGTGCGCACAAGCACTCACCCCACATATCCAAACTGCTGACAAGTCTTTTCATTTCTACCTTTGCTGCAATCTTCCTATTTTTCCTCTTCTCTCCACTCACATGGCCACCAGCTCTGGTCACCTTGCATCTGGACTATTATAAGAGCCTTTTGGTTGGTATCCTGCCTCAAGTCTACATCTCCATTCCAATCCATCCTGAACTCAGCTGCCAAAGTTATTTTCCTAGAAGGCAGATCTTACCATATTACCATCTCCTCCCCTCCAAATAAATTCCAGTGGCTCCTTACTACCTCCAGATAAACCCAGGTCAATTACCTGCAGAATCAAATATAAAATCCTCATTTTGGCTTTTAAAGCCCTTTATAATCTGGTCCCTTCCTATCTTTCCAGTCTTCTTACATATTACTCTATTCTATGATTTGGTGACATTCCTCTCACATGATGATCTAATTCCATGCACTTATACTGGCTGTACTCCATGCTCACATTCCTTGCCTCTCACTACCTGGCTTCCTACAGGCTTTTCCTCCTCCCATCCCAGTGCCTTCCATCTGAGATCATCCCCTATTTACACTGAATATATCTTCAATATAAATAATTATTTGATTGTGATCTCACCAATTAGGAAGTGAGCAACTTGAAGGAAAGGGCCCTCTTTTTGCCTCTCTCTGTATCCTCAGCACTTTGCACAGGGCCTGGGGACATAGTAAGTGATTAACACTTTATTATCTGAATGACAAGAATTATGACTATGCAAAGCCTTGGACCCAGCTAGAGTTCATAGACTCCAAAGGGTCAAAGACAGTGGGAATGGACCAATATGTTACTTTTTGTTACAGAGAAAACCTCTAAGCACAGTGGATATCGACTGATTAGAGAAGAGTTCAACAAATTATGGTATGTGAACGTAATGTAATGCTATCATGCCTTAAGAAATGACGAAAGGGACAGATTTAGATAAACCTGGGGAGATCTGTATGTATGAAATGATGCAGAGTGAAGTGAGCAGAACCAGGAGGACAACTCAGACCCTTAGATTATAAGCTGCCTGAAGGCAGGAACTGTTTTTTGCCTCTTTTTGTATTCTTAGCACTTAGCACAGTGCCTGGCTCATAGTAGGCACTTAATAAATGTTTATCAAATGAATGAATGAACTTTCACGATGATCACAGTAATGTAAAGTAAGACAAGTGAAAGACTTGAAAGACTTCCAGACTCTGATCAATGCAGTGGTCAGTCATGACTTGAGAAGTCTAATGAAGCAGGCTTCCTGTCTAGTGGCAGGGCTGACAGAGCAGAGGGTTCAGAAACAGCCAATGTGTTGACTTGTTTTACTATTGACATTTTTTGTTATAAGGCAAGGGCTTCTAATGGGATAGAGAAGGGAGTAAATAAAGAAAAAAGAACACAAACAGGTCAATTTTGTTACTGTGTTGTAAAATTTAAATACACTTGTGTAAAACAAACTGCATATAGCAGAAGTTCACAGTTTCATAGGCAATCCTCTTTTTGTTCCCCCTGTATTAAAATATCATTTGTTGATGACTGTTAAGCACACACAAAAATATTAAAATCAGGCACATACTTTTCTGCAAATAAATTTCTAAAGAGAGACAATTAGGAGGTACTGTCCCCAGTGTACAACACCTGGTAGGTTTAGTGGAGCCAACAGAATAAGATAAATGTGCCTAATCATTGTCTAATCAGACAAAAAGGATTGCTTGGAGCTCACACAACTCACCGACAGGAGCCTCCATGTGACAGGTCGAACCTCCCTGGGAACTCCTGGCCAGCTACATTTCCTCAGTTCATCTGCAAATAGATAACAGCCTCAAAGGATTATATTTTTCCCAGAATGACAAATGACGCCAAACATCTAACCACTGCCTAGAGTAAAGTTATCACCCCCCACTGGCTCTTGACAAAGCACAGGGAACAGGACAAATCAATAACCCTGAACAGTAAAGAGCCATAGGTTGCAATCCTATAGTGCCAACCCATCTGCTCAGCATTTTGCCTGAAAGACAAAAATAAAAATCCATTCAGATTGAGCCAGTAACAGGACCTTCAGAAAGATCCACCTCTGAGGCAAGTCAGAAGGTCCTGAATTACTCCTTGAACTGTGGGACTCCAGGTTAGAAGACACAGAACCCAGACTCATCTAAATGGTAGCCTTAATAGCCCTTAATCTAACTTAATATTGAGTCTCCACAAATAGCATTTTATTAGAAGCTGAAAAATTTTAAAAAGACCAGTGAAGAATACACCAAGGAAGTCTAAAGACAGTTGCCCTTTCCTTATCTTTCTTTGACTTTTCTAGCTTTTCTAATAAAATGCTTACTATGGAGCCACAGAAGTATTAAGTGACCAAAATGACCTGCTAGTGGTACAATGACAACTCACCTAGGTCTGTATTGTGGCTAGAGAGGAGCTGCCGAAATTTCTCTAAGCGTGTTTTCTCTCGGACAGTCATTGGGGGAGCACCGGAAGCATTCTGGTCTGAGATCCGGGCAACAAGGGGGATGATGGGTCGGAGTGGAAGTGATTGCTGTTTATGAAGAGGATTCCTTAAGCATGTGTCACCTGGGAAAATTTTTAAAGAGAAATTTAGGCAGTTTTGTAAAGTTCTTCAGTACCTTTCTCTTCATTTTTAGCCCAGTAACCCCAAGAACTCTTTTTTTCTCATTCCAAATGAGAAGAAATCCAAGTTTATAACATCTACCCTCAACCTTATGATTTACTTGGTGCACAGACTCTAAGGTCTCAACTCTCTAACCTAAGAAGGTCTTCTCTCATACATAGTTTTAGTTTTCCTATACTGGAGTTGAGAGAAGTTAAGTGACTTGTCTAAGGTCCCACAGGTCTGAGGCAGAATTTGAATCCAAGTCCTCAGATTAAGGTGCCAGTGTTCTTTTCAATGTATCATTTTACCTCCCTGTAGCATTTCTTTATATAATGTAACCCCAGAGCTCAGCTTCAATTTTTGACATACTTTAGATAGAAACAAAATTAGAAATTGCTAATGAGATAGGAGGACCTATGGGCCTGTGTATCCAACAGAGGCTTAGCAAAGGAAACATGAAAGGAACTGGTTACTCCTCCTCATGTCTGCGTGTATAAGGTCCTCAGAAGGGGCTACCTCAGATCTTCAGGCATCAAAGATTGGCAGAAGTGCCAATATAAGAGGCCATCTACCTTTCAAAAAAAGGACTGAAAAAACCAGGAATTTTAAAGAAGGATGTCTTTCCAATACTTCTGATTGCCACAAGGCAACTTTATCCTCAATTTCTAGGCCCCTTCCACAGCCTCTTACAATAGCCACAGTGTTGCTTACTAATCACTCAACACTCAACAGAGTTCCCAATAAAAAGGCCCTAGCAACCGGAAGCACAACACAACTCACCGGGGCATGACTCAGAGGGCTGAGGAGTCACCTCTGAATCACCCTCATGGTTTGCTATGAAGGTCTCCCAACCAATTTCACTATTCATGAATTAAGAACAAAAATTTTGCGTAAAAAATGTTATCTAAGAAGTTTAGCCCTGACATACTTGAGCCATTGAAACACTTTTCCCTTGTCCTATGGATAACTGACTCAAGTAATCACAAAACCTCTAGAGGCAACACTAAATATGGAAGTATAATGGGGGATAAAGGATCAGGCCAGTTTCTTAAAAAGAAAAAAAAGTCTTGTTCATTCTTTGTTCCCCACTCCACCCTCAATGAACATACCTGGGGCTACCAGGAAAATGTTTCCAGAAAAAAAATTGTTTCAAAATACCTTGGACACAGAAAAGAGGTCAAACTTTTGCCAATGGCTCTTTGCAAGTGTTAAAGTCTATTCAAAGGAACCAAAGATCTGTAAAATCCATGCACAATACACTTTAAAGTCCCTAGCTCAGTACACTTAAACTTGACAAATTGTAAAGTGGTTTTGAAGCAATCAAATTTAATGAACCCTGGACCTTACCATAAAAAGGGAAGGGGTGAAACACAAAGGGGTTGTTAGCAGAATACTACCAAAAAGGGGGACTATGCCTTGGAATTGTGTGTCCACCATCACATCATAGTAGATCTGAGTGAATAGATACTGAAAGATGTTTTTCTTCTGCTAAGAAAGTCTCTGCTGAGAGAGTTCATATTATAGACAGGCGTACCAGAATTTCTAGACAGCTGGGCATCACTGCTGGACTTGATGACTTTAAAATTAGCTGTTATATCAGCTGCTGTAGATTGGGACCGCTCTGGCTTCACCCGTAACTTGCTGTGGTTCTCCAGGACTTGGGCTGCAGTTGCCAAAGCAACCTTAGAGTTCAGAGTCTGGAAAGAGGATGTGGAAAAATCCTCATCCTCATCATCTCCAATGTCCCAAGCATCACTGGTATTTCGGGCAAACTCATGAAAACTGGAGGCTTTTTTATTCTTCAAGGGTACTGCATTGACTTTTGAGCGTTCTTTAATGAAGCTACAAAAAAAAAAGCAGAAACCATTATCACAGAAAAATTAACCACTTGTGACACTACAAACTGGTCCCATACAATTAAAACCCTCTTGCTTGCTTTTCTCTAAAGGAATTATATATCCAAAGTTAAGGAATATTAAGGGGTCTCCTGAACTTGTCTTTTTGAGTTGCCATATTCTCCAGATAAACTGGATCCAGAGCAGATCTGCACAACTTGGCAGTAGATAGGGGCCAAAATTAAAATAGGCTAAATTTCTTTGGGCACTCTACTCGGAGCTAGCAGTAGGTGCAACTATCAAGAATGAAACAATCCTTATTCATGAGATGCCTATGTTCTATCAGGGAGACAAATACACATATTAAGTATGTATATAATAGAGAGAAAAGACACAATACAAGGTAATTAGGGAGGGAGGGCACTAGCAGTTGGAGGACTGGGGAAAAGCTTCATGTAGAAGGAAGTGCTGCATCTTCAAAGAAGAGGTTGTATTTTTTCCCCCAGAGGTCAAATTTTTTTTATTTTGTTTTAGCATTTGCCAATTTTTTTCTTTATTTTAAATTTATTTAGTATTTTATTTCCCCCCAGTTACATGTATAAACAATTTTTAGCACTAGTTTTTAAAACTTTGAGTTCTAAATTCTCTCCCTTCCTCCCTTCCCACTCACCCTCATTGAGAAGGCAAGCAATTCAATATACATTATACATGTGCAGCCATGCAAAACATTTCCATAATAGTCATGTTGTGAAAGAAAACATAGACCAAAAAAAAAAAACCTCAAGAAAAATAAAGTTAAAAAAAAAGTATGCTTCAATCTGTATTCAGTTCTTTCTCTGGGGATGGATAGCATTTTTCATCATGAGTCCTTCAGTTGTCTCAGATCGTTGTATTGCTGAGAATAGCTAAGTCATTCACGGGATCATCCTACAATATTGCTGTTACTTTGTACACAGCACATTTCACTTTGCATTGGCCCATGTAAGTGGTTAAGAAGAGATTTTTATTAAGCAGAGATGAAAGAGGGGTGACATTTCAGATGGAGGGGACAGCCAGTGCAAAGGCATGTGTGAAAAAGCGAGAAAGGGCCTGTCTGACTAAAATGCAGGATACAGGAAGGAGAATAATGTACAATGAAGCTGGAAAGGTAGAGAGATGGAAAAGCTAAACAGAGGAGTTTCTATTTTATCCTAGAGACAATAGGAAACCACAGGAGTTTAGAAAGTAGAGGAGTGACATGGTCAGATATGCACTAGGAAAGTCATTTGAGCTGCTCTGTAAAGGATAGACTGGAGTGAGCAGAACTGAGGTACATCTAATTCAATTAGGAAGTTGTTGCAATAATCTAGGCAAGTACTGATGAGAATCTGAACTTTGTGAAAAGAGAGAAGGGGTCAAATACTAGGGACGTTGTGAAGGGAGAAATAGCAAGATCCGGCAAACTGTGTGTGGCGGGGGGGGGGGGGGGGGGGGGGGGGGAGGGGGGGAGAGGGAGAAGGTGAGATCACCAATAGAGGAAGAGTAGAGAGAGAAAAAGATGGGAGGGACTATAAGACAGCCAAGGAGATTTGAGATGGAATGGTCAGACCGGTAGGGAGAGAGCCAGGAGAAAGTAATATCATGAAAACTCAAAGCAGAGAAGATACATAGGAGAAGATCAACTGTGTCAAATAATAGCTAATATTTATGTAGTGCTTTCAGGACTGCAAAACCCTTTACATACATATTATCTCATTAGATCTGAGAGGTCAAGTCAGATGAGGATTGAGAAACGATCACAAGGCTTGGCAATTAAGAAATCACCAAGTTCAGCTGAATGACAAGTTGGAGGACAGGTTGCAAAGGGTTAAGGAGCAAGGGAGAGGAGAGTAAATGAAGATGAATGTAGATGGCTTTTTCTACAAGTTTGGCTGAGAAAGAGAGGAGAGATATAGTATAGTGGTTTGAAGAAATGGCAAGACCTAATGAAGGCTTTTTTCAGGATGGGGGAGGCTTGGATGTGTTTGAAGGCAGCAGGGAAGGAATCAATAGATAGAGAGAAGAAGAGACAGGGAGAGGGGAAAAAGGGATGGAGAGGGAATGACTGAGGAGGCGATCTGCTGTAGAAGATGGGAGAGGATAGGATCAAGGGCACATGTAACAGCCTTGTAACAAGGACCACATCATTAGCAGAGAGAAAAGAAGAGAAAGTGATGGAGGATGTCAGTTTTATTATATCTGGACAACATTTCTTATAGTAAGTGCCTTTTCTACAGCATATTAAGATTTGTTTTGATGACCAGCCTCCAATAGAAGCTATCAGCTAATCAAAATGGCATGTTTAACAGAAAAGTCATTAATTCTGTTAACATTTATAATTTGGGCCCAATAATATCTTAATTTTCTAAAAACTTCATGTCAAATTATTAGTTGACAATTACAATACAAACTACCTATGAGGATGGGATAGAGGCAATTCTATATTTCAGAAGGGGTTAGACTAGAAAAAAAAAATCCTTCCTTTCAATTTGAAGATTCCACAACTACTGATTTGCTAATGATGAATATGAGCTGGGTGTCTGAGACGCAGATAAGAAAGTTTCCAGGAATTTACCACTAAATACTTCAAAATGGAAACTAGACCAAACAGAAAAAACATTGCTAAAGAGCAGAAGCAGAGATAATCTATCTTAGGAGGAAGGCTGCTAAGTGATACTGGACATCATGTCAAGCATGAAGTTGCAGAAGAATTGAGATCAGAAGACAGAGTTATACACAATGAACAAAAAAAGAAAAGTGGAACTAGTAGTGACAGCTGAGGACAGTGAAGATATGCAGACTTTCAGATAAATTAGAAATGTTTGGGGGAGGGGAGGAGAAAATTTGGAACTCACAAACTTGTGGAACTGAGTGTTGTAAACTAAAAATAAAAAATAAATTAAAAAAAATTAGAAATGCCCTTCTAAGTTTGTGATCCCACAATCTAGGCCTGGGAATAAGTTTCATGGGTTTTGCAATGTGTTAAGAAGGCAAATAAAGTGAGGATGCTCAAGTGAACAACTTCTAAAGTAGCTCACCCTGGAGGTAGGGGTTGGGTTCAGAAAAGTTTCCTAATTAGTCTCCTGATTCTGGTCTGCCTCTCTCACTAAATCCATACTCCACACAGTACCAATTAATATCCTTAAATCAGCTCTAACCACGTCACTGTCCTGCTTGAAAATCTTCAATGGCCCCCTACTCCATCTGGAATAAAATACAAACTTCTGAGTCTGGCTCGTGTTTATGTTGCATGGCATTTCAGACTATTCCCCTTTAAACACACGATATCCCAGCCAAACTGGCCTACTTGCTGCTGCATGAACTCTATACCTCACCTGCTGCCCGCTTCTGGGTCTTTCCACAGGGTGCCCTCTCTCCATGCCTGGCATGCCTCCTCCTCCTTCCTTACCTCTGCTTCTCAGAACCCCAGCTTATTTTGGGATTCAGTTCAGATGTCACTTCCCACAGCTGTTAGTGTTCTCTCCCCCTGAATTTACTTAACTTATATTTAGTGATCTGTATACATACTGTATTTCCCCCCAAAGAAAGTAAGCTCCTTAAGGCAAAGAAAGGTGTTGCATAGAGTAGGCACTGGAGGTAGAGACCAGTAAAGAAACTATTACAATAGTTCACGGAAAAGGTGACAAAAACCTAAACTAGGGTAATGTCTAGGAGAGAAAAGGGGGAGGGAACAATGTGAGGGGTGCTTCGGAGGTCGAATACATAAGAATTAACTACTGCTTGGATATGGGAGGTCGGGAAGAAGAGCAGTGTGAAATAAGGGAAAGTCTTAGCATAACTAACCACTTGACAGGTATGTTAAAGTGGGGATTTCTTTTGTATATGGATTGGACTAGCTGACTACTGGGGTTCCTTCCAACTCTCCAATTCTGTGATTTTTTTTTTTTGAGTCAAGGATTATTTGAAGGTGAGAAAGTATGGCTAGAAGGATGATGATGTCCTAATTCCACTCCACCTGCTACCCTCACTGGGGCCTATGACTACAACCCTTCCCCTTTTCACGCAGATCTTTACCCCATCCTGGATCTAATAATTGTCTGCCCCTACCCATGGCCTCAGGGTACCTACCCTACTTTAGTGCTGTTCTATCCACACCCTAACTTTGTCCTCTTAACCTATTCCTCATGCTAGGCCATAAGATCACTACATGAGTCCTTACAGGTCACTTAGTCAAATTCTCCCTCCTCTGACTCTTGCCATGTGATCGCTCTGCCTCACCGCCATCATCTCTGTCCACAGAGCTGCTGGATGGAGTTACACAACCTCAAAGCCGTGGTCTAGCACAAGCTCATGCTGTTCACCTTATGCACACTTACTCCTGAGCCACAATCCTTTAATTACTGTCTCACTTGACTCCCTGTGGAACTCCCCTCTCAGAGTTCCTTTGGATCCTCCCCCCCTTTTCTTCTTCATTACTTTCAAGAGGTAAGTTGTTTTTTTTAATTGCACTGAAATAGGTTATCATGAGGTCTCTCCTGTGCTTCTGTGAGGACCTCTGTCTCCTACCTCTATATCTATCCCTTCATTCTTACCTCCAGTTTCAGAGGATGATATTCCTCTTCCCCTTTATCAGAATTCCAGAATTACACTTTCCTAAGGGACCTTTCTACTACACTTATTCCTTATTTCCTTTTATCTTTAACTTCTGCCTTCAAACATGACATGGTTTTCCTACTTTAAAAGAACTTCAAATGATTCTGCTTTTGGTCTTCTCACTTTGCCTTTTCACTACCAAACCTGGCCAAGTAAACAGGATCTTCTGCTCCCAAACCACCACCACCAACACGCCCCCTCCCCCCCTTACCCCCAATGCCTCTAAGTGCTTTAACAAAGGTCATCGATGTTTTCTTTCCAGACAAACACAGAGGCTCTTCTCAGTCCTCGTCCTCTTTAACCGCTAGAGCAGCGTGTGATAATGCAGACCAATCCCTGCATTCTTGAAATTCTCTCCGAACTATTTCTGTCACTCTGTGCTACCAAAGCTCCAGCTTCTCTCATCTCTAACCATTCCTCCCAGCCTATGACTACAGGCATCCCCCCAGGGCTCAGTCCCCCTTTCTTTTCTCTCCAAACTCACTCCCAAAGCTACACCTCAAATCTCAACCTTTCACCTCGGCTCTAGTCTCATACTTCCAAATATAGGATAGATCCGCTTGGACCATGGCCCACTACTGCTTCCGAGTCACCACATACAAAACCATGTCTCTCATCACCTGGCTCACCTTTACCAACTGTCCATATTTTTAAATGACAATATCCACAAGAGTATTCCACAGTGGCTAAAATGCCAAACTTGTAGTTGCTAAGACCTGGGTTCAAATTCTGCCTCTAACCATACTAGCCATATAAGCATGTCAATTAATCTCTCTAAGCCTCAGTTTCCTCAATCAACAAACATTTATTAAGTGCCTACTATGCACCAGTCATTGTGCAATGAGGATACAAGGCAAAAATGAAACCATCACAGTGAAACAGCTTATACGGGGAGACGACACGTACACATAAGTATGTACAAAACGATAATAATAGTAACAAACGCTGGCTGTCCTGCGTTAAATTGAGAATATCTATAGTATGTACCTCACAAGGTTGTTTTGTGCTTCAACCGGGAGCAATGACAAAGTGTTTTGTAAACTGTAAATGCCACTTCTTGTACTTCTCCTTCACCTAATGCATCTTCTTTTACTTTCTTCTCACACAAATCAAACCTGAACATTAGTCAGTATCATTTAAATTTTCCTAAAATGTCATTTTCATCGCCTCTTTCTTGACTCAAAAGTCTATTACTACTTCCCTATCAGATCAAATTTAAATTTGTCAGCCTGACACTCACTATCGACCAACTGCCTGTTCCTTAACAAATCACCGGAGCTCTAGTCAGTCTTTTTATCATACATAACCATTATGTTTTCATTTATGTTGTCCGCCAAGCTTAATATGTCCTTCCTATCCTGCTTTTCCTTCAAGGCCCAACTCAAAACCTATATCCTCTAAGAAGCTCTTGGTAGTAAGCTTCCCCTGGCTTTTAATTCCCTCATCACTTAAGGCAGGTCTTTATTTGCATTGCCAGCACTTGGCACACTGCCTAAAGATGATAATTAAATCTGTGGAAGCTGATGAGGTCACCAAGAGAAAGAGTATAGAGAGAACAGGGCCCAAAATATACTTTCAGTTAAGGGGCCTGAAAAGAAATGGTCAGAAAGTGAGGAGGATCACCAAGAAAGTGATGTCACAAAAATCTACAGAGGAAAACATCTGGGAAGAGAAGGTAGCCAACTGTGTCTAAAGCTGCAGGGAGGTTATGAGGAATGAGGAAGGAGATCCTTGGTAACTCTGGAGAGAATGTTTCCAACTTAAGAATGAAGTCAGGAACTGGATTATAAAGGTTGCTGTTGCTTCTGCTATTTGTCCTTCCTTCTCCAAGAGGACCGTGACATCACAGAAGTGAGGTGTAAAGGCTGAGAAGGGGGAGGGACAGTCATGGAGGCATGCCTATTTAAGGGAGGAAAGATTTGGATGACAGGCTTGAGGAAACAGTAGGATTAAGTGAAGGCTTCTTACGGATGGGGGAGACCTGATTGTGTTTTCAGGTAGTGGGCAAGAATACAGGAGACAAGGAAAGATGGAAGATTTGGGGCAGGGAGTGATGGCTGTGCGGGCAATCTGCTAGAGGAGTTGGGAAGGGATGGGATCAAAGGAACACACAGATGGGCCTTAGCAAGAAGGCCAACTCTTCATCAGACACTGGAGTAAAGAAGGGGAGAATGGAGATGATATCAAAAGGCTTTGTGAAGCAGGGGAGGGGAGAAGGAACTCCCAGTTAACGGCCTCCATTTTCTCCCTTAGTATGAAGCTCTATGGAAACAATGGGAGGAGGATGGTGCATGGGAGGCCTGAGGAAAGAAAAAATGGTTTGGAACAGCCACAGAGTGCTGCGGAGAATTACCTGGGGAAGAATAAAAGGATTCATGAAGACAGTGTGGTAAAAGCAATACTGTAACCCTTCCCCCATGTAGGTTAGGCTAATTTTTCCTTGAAAGGTATTGAGACATTCCTTGAAACTCGGCTGGCTCAGAGGACCAGAGGCACAGGCTTCTGATATCACTTCCTCATCACCTGAGTAACAAGGCAACCACGTGTGTTAGGAGATGGATGGTGGATGGTGGATGATGAAGGTTATGCAGGAGAAGGAACTGTTGAATCAAGCTAGGGAGGTCCTCATTTCCTATCCTTGAGAGATGGCTTCGGAGTCAGGAAGACCTGGGTTCAAGTCCTACCTCTGATACACACTGTTTATGTGACCATGGGCAAGGCCCTTAACTTCTCAGTGCCCCAGGCAACTTTGTTTAAATTACAGACATACATTACAGTTATAGATCTGCTCTGATGGAAGGAGTTTCTACATGTTGGTTCCCTACATGGAAGAAAGCACAGATCTGGACCAAAAATACTTACGTCTTACCTTCCCAACCAGATCACAAGTATTACAAGGCAGAGACATATCTTCTACTGCCTTTATATTCTCATAGTACCTGGTGAAATGTTATACATTTGTAAGCGACATTTAGTAAATATTTGTTAATATAAAGTTACATTACTCCAGTCTGTCAAAATGTGGAATGATTGATACACTGTTTTTCTCAGGCTTATACAACAAAATTTAAGAGGATGTTTACAAAAAAAAGTTTAAAAAAAGTTTACAAATGATCTGATATGAAAAACAGTGATCTTAGTATTCACTACCTACCTATCAGCTAAGAAAAAGAGGTGGCTACTCAAAGTTTCCAGTTATCAGAGAGCACGGTGTAAATAGCAGAGTAAATAAAGTATTAACAACAGCAGGGAAAGGGTAATGGGAAGACAGGCATACAATGCACAACAACAGTTCAGGAAAACATGGAATTATACTGGAAAAAGAAACTAAACTGTACAAACTCCAGCAATACAACCACTAGGCCAAGGAGGTCATAGTCAGGGAAAGTTCCCATACACACAAACACATTTACAGCAACACTTTTTATTAGAGGAAAAAACTAGAAACATTGTGAATGTCAACTTACAGGGAAATGGCTGAATAAATGATATATGAATGTAATTAAATATTCTTTCACTATAAGAAATGTCAAAAATTCTAAGAAACGTGAAATGTCTTTTATGAACTGAGGTGAAATACACAGAACCAAGAGAACAATGTACATGATGACAATAGTGTAAAGGAAAACAAACCTTTGGATCAAGAAACTGACCAATATTGACTCCTGGGCACTGAGAGTAAAATATACCTTAGGCAATTAGGTGGTACAGTGCATCAAGTGTTGAACTTGGGAGTCAGGAAGTCCTGAGTTCAAATCCTGTCTCAGACACTTACTACCTGAGTGTCCCTAGGCAAGTCACTTAACCCTGTTTGCCTCAGATTCCTCATCTGTAAAACTGGGAAAGTAACAGCACCTATCTTCCAAGTATTACTTGGGACAATGAAACATTCCCATAAAAACCAGAAACAGGGCTTTAATGGAGAAAAGGACCTGAAATTGCAGATTCCCTTCCCTGGCAGAAGGGAAATTTGACCTTATCAGGAAGCTGGAATATGGAAGAATGTCACACAGAGGAGGAAGGGGAGGAAAAGGACAGCTGTACACCTGTAGAAGGAAGGAAGCTAGATGCTGTGAGGACGGAACAACTGCTTGTCCTCAAAGAAATGATCAATCAATCAATAGGCATTTAGTATGTTTCTACTATGCACCAGGTATTGTGCTGGAAATAAAGGAGAGTCACAGAAGATGTTAGGTGAAATATCTACTAATAAGGGGTCAGAGAGAGAAGCATCAAGGCACCTATTTATCAACCTGATAACAACAGAGACATCTGTTGCTCTTCAGGGGCATGAATCCAGGACATAACGGAGAACCTCCCCATGGCTTGTCAGAATGGATGACTATCAGACACTTCCAGTGATCCATATGGGCACAACGATACTGCCAGGAGGAACCCAGAAAGCATTTGCCAAAGATTAGAAAGTCTTGGCATGAGACTGAAGATCACAGGGGCACAGGTGGTGTTTTTCGCACAGCTGCCCATCAAAAGCAAAGGATGCAAAGAGAAAAGTCGATCTCGGAAGTGAACAGCTGGCTAAGAATATGGTGCCTGAGAATGAGACCACAGTCGTATAAGACAGTGTTTGCTTGGATGTTAAACTAAGAAGTATGGGGGAAGGGTGAAACGTGTGTGTGTGTGTGTGTGTGTGTGTGTGTCCGCACGCACATGTCCCTATTAAGCCAGACACCATAGAGAGGAAAAATAATAGATGAGATTCTCAATTCATAGGAAACAAAAGTGAAGAGCCTGTAGTAAAATCTATATCCTCAAATGTCCATACAAAACTGTCCAAATTTTAGGCAGCAAGCAACATGAATTAGAGATGCCAGGCACTGTGGTACAGTAGAAAAAGAGTAGCGGCAACATGGTGTGGTGGATAAAGAGCTAGCCTCAGAGTCAGGAGGATATGAATTCAAGTTCTGCTTCCTACACATACTGTGTGACTCTGGGCAAGTTATTGAACCTCTTGGTGTTCCAGGCAATAAGTCCCAGAATGTGGCTCTAAAACATTAAGTCGCAGAATAACTATAGCTTTGCATCGGTGGAAGGAATTTACACACAAGGAGTTCCCTATATCAGTGAAATCACAGGTCTGGATAAAAAAAAATGTAGGGAGACAAGTTTGTTTCTCATACACATGACACTATTATCTCCTGTCTCTGTAACTTTGCACCAGCTGCTCCTTCTATTCGGAAAGCACTCATTCCCTCTTCACTTCCAACTCCAATCCCTTGTTTCCTTCAAAACTCGGCTCAAGCCCTACCTTCTTCATGAAGCCTCTCCTGATTCTCCTAGCTGCTGCTGCATTTCCACTCCATGTGTTACATACATATACACACATGTATATACACGCACATGCGTGTATATATGTATATGCACATATACACACATGTAGGTATATATGCACATATACACATGTTTGCGTATGTACATGGCGTATGCACACACATACATGCATGTGCACACAAACATATCATGCATGCTTACGTATGTGTGTAGTGTGTGCTGATTTATGTATATGTTGTCTCCCTGAAGAGAAATATGAGTTGTTGTTTTTTTAAATCATGATTTTACTCTTTCTCCTCAGATTTTCATTCTTGCCTTTAGTGGATTAGCCAGTGGATAAAGAGCTGACCTTGGAATCAAAAAGTACTGGGTCTGAAGTACTGCTTCTGACATGCTGTGATTATGTGGCCCTCTACAAGTCACAACTTTTTAGTGTTCCCAAGTGACTCTAGGTTATACAGTAGTTACTAATCTGCACTGGAAGAGGAAGTTAACTATAGCAGTGAAATCACAAGTCTGGTTAAAAAAAAATTAAAGACAAAGAAGACAAAGGAAAATAATTTCCATGATGTAGAAAAACCAGAGTTGACCAAAGAGATCAATGTGGACACCATGTGGATGCAGAGAACTTATCAACCAACTTAAATCTTTGAGAGCAAGTATGAAAGATTGAAGCAAGAGGTTAGGTCACAGAAGACCAATACGAAAATACGTATGGCACAATTCTGTAAAACTAAGGGTCAGGAATACTATAAAGCTCAGAATGAACTTTAGCAAGAAAAGATAAAGAGAGCAAAAAGGTTTTGTTTTTTGTTTTAAGCTATGTTAGGGAAAAAGAGAAAGATCAAAGGGCCAGGCCCACAGATTGGGTTGTATTACAAAACAAAAGTTCAGGAGACATGATTTCTGGGTAATTAAGAATCATTTTATTAATTACAGCTACCAAATGACTAATAAAGGATAGTCATTTGACTTTCTCTTGTAAAGCAGAGAGGCATCATGGAGGGTGATCAATGCGTATGTGTCCTTGGAAGAGTAGGTATTCCCAACAGATAGAAAGAATCAACTCTGACTGGTTAAAAACCAATGAGAGAATAAATATTATAATGAAGGTGGGCTTATTCTTTTTTTTTTCCTTTGCTGAGTAATTTTTTTTATTTAAATTTATTTATTTAACATATTTGGTTTTCAGCATTGATTTTCACAACAGTTTGAATTACAAATTTTCTCCCCATTTCTACCCTCCCCCCCACTCCAAGATGGCATATATTCTGGTTGCCCTGTTCCCCAGTCAGCCCTCCCCTCTATCACCCCCCTCCCCTCTCATCCCCTTTTCCCTTCCTTTCTTGTAGGGCAAGATAAATTTCTACGCCCCATTGCCTGTGTATCTTATTTTTTAGTTGCATGCAAAAACTTTTTTTTTGTTTTTGAACATCTGTTTTTAAAACTTTGAGTTCCAAATTCTCTCCCCTCTTCCCTTCCCACCCACCCTCCCTAAGAAGTCGAGCACTTCAACCTAGGCCACTCATGTATCATTATGTATAACCCTTCCACAATACTCATGTTGTGAAAGGCTAACTACATTTTGCTCCTTCCCAACCCATCCCGCTTTATTGAATTTTCTCCCTTGACCCTGTCCCCTTTCCAAAGTGTTTGTTTTGATTACCTCCACCCCCATCTGCCCTCCCCTCCATCATCCCCCCCTTTTATTTTTTTTTATCTTCCTCCCTCTTCTTTCCTGTGGGGTAAGATACCCAACTGAGTATGTATAGTATTCCCTCCTCAGGCCAAATCTGATGAGAGCAAGGTTCACTCATTCCCCCCTCACCTGCCCTCTCCCCTCCTCCCCCAGAACTGCTTCCTCTTGCCACCTTTATGCGAGATAATCCACCCCATTCTATCTCTCCCTATCTCCCTCTCTCAGTATGTTGCTCTCTCATCCCTTAATTTGATTTTATTTCTTTTAGATATCTTCCCTTCATCTTCAACTCACATATATATATATACATACATATATATACACACACACATATATATACATACATACACATGCATACATATACACATAGATATATACATACATACACATTCACTTATATATATACATAAACATATATATATGCATATTCCCTTCAACTACCCTAATACTGAGGTCTCATGAATCATACACATCATCTTTCCATGTAGGAATGTAAACAAAACAGTTCAACTTTAGTAAGTCCCTTGCAATTTCCGTTTCTTGATTACCTTTTCATGCTTCTCTTGATTCTTGTGTTTGAAAGTCAAATTTTCTATTCAGTTCTGGTCTTTTCACTGAGAAAGCTTGAAAGTCCTCTATTTTATTGAAAATCCGTATTTTGCCTTGGAACATGATACTCAGTTTTGCTGGGCAGGTGATTCTAGGTTTTAATCCTAGCTCCATTGACCTCCGGAATATCGCATTCCAAGCCCTTCGATCTCTTAATGTAGAAGCTGCCAGATCTTGGGTTATTCTGATTGGGTTTCCACAATACTCAAATTGTTTCTTTCTGGCTGCTTGCAGTATTTTCTCCTTGATCTGGGAGCTCTGGAATTTGGCGACAATATTCCTAGGAGATTTCTTTTTGGGATCTATTTGAGGAGGCGATCAATGGATTCTTTCAATTTCTATTTTGCCCTGTAGCTCTAGAATATCAGGGCAGTTCTCCTTGATAATTTCTTGAAAGATGGTATCTAGGCTCTTTTTTTGATCATGGCTTTCAGGTAGTCCAATAATTTTTAAATTATCTCTCCTGGATCTATTTTCCAGGTCAGTGGTTTTTCCAAGGAGATATTTCACATTGTCTTCCATTTTTTCATTCCTTTGGTTCTGTTTTATAATATCCTGATTTCTCATAAAGTCACTAGCTTCCACTTGCTCCAATCTAATTTTTAAAGTACTATTTTCTTCAGTGGTCTTTTGGACCTCCTTTTCCATTTGGCTAATTCTGCCTTTCAAGGCATTCTTCTCCTCATTGGCTTTTTGGAGCTCTTTTGCCATTTGAGTTAGTCTGCTTTTTAAGGTGTTGTTTTCTTCAGTGTATTTTTCAGTATTTTTTTGGGTCTCCTTTAGCAAGTCACTGACTTGTTTTTCATGGTTTTCTTGCATCCTTCTCATTTCTCTTCCCAATTTTTCCTCTACTTCTCTAACTTGCTTTTCCAAATCCTTTTTGAGCTCTTCCATGGCCTGGACACAGTTGCATGTTTTTCTTGGAGGTTTCTGTTGTCGGCTCTTTGACTTTATTAATTTCTTCTGTCTGTATGTTTTGGTCTTCTTTGTCACCAAAGAAAGAATGCAAAGTCTGAGACTGAATCTGGGTGCGTTTTCGCTGCCTGGCCATATTCCCAGCCAACTAACTTGACCCTTGAGTTTTTCAGTGGGGTATGACTGCTTGTAGATTACAGAGTTCTATGTTCCACGTTTGGGGGGGAGGTGCCAGCTCTGCCACACCAGCACTGCTCCTTCCCCAAGAACCCCCAACCCGAACTGGGCTCAGATCTTCGGCAGGCTGTGCACCCCTGCTCTGATCCGCCACTTAATTCCTCCCACCAGGTGGGCCTGGAGCCGGAAGTAACAACAGCTGTAGCTGCCCCACCTCCGCTGCCCCTGGGGCTGGAAGCCGAACCGTGAACTCCTTCCACTCCCGCAGCTTTTCCCACTAACGTTCTCCGCAGTCTTTGGTGTTTGTGGGTTGAGAAGTCTGGTAACTGCCGCAGCTCACTGAATCAGGGCGCTAGGGCCCCCTCCGCCCGGCTTCTGGTCTGGATGGTCCACGCCGCTCAGGCTGGGCTCTGCTCCACTCCGTTCCCAGCTCCCAGCTCCCAGCTCCCAGCTCCGAGCTCTGTGTGGGATAGACCTCACCCAGAGACCATCCAGGCTGTCCTGGGCTGGAGCCCTGCTTCCCTCTGCTGTTTTGTGGGTTCTGCTGTTCTAGAATTGGTTCAGAGCCATTTTTTATAAGTTTTTGGAGGGTCTCGGTATGGAGCTCACACTATTCCCTGCTTACCAGCTGCCATCTTGGCTCTGCCAGGTGGGCTTATTCTAATGAGGGATTGGAACAACTGATTATGTCCCTCATAGATAAACAGAGGCTCATTTCAAGGAAATGTGTGATCTATACAAAAGGATTTATCCCCTACCCAGTCAATAAACAATGAATGATGGTGGGATAAGAATTCCACTTAGATAAGATGATCTGAGTGGGGTAAATTTTGGATCACAGTCAAATGTCCTTGAGAAACCTGGCTTTGAATGAAGAAATAGGAAGGGAAAACCTTAACCCTAGTTTAATAATTGGTTATTAATATAAGAGAAAAATAACCATTTCTCTCAATTGGAAAGAACAGTGGTAACTGACAATGGAGAAAAAGGACAGCAGTACAATTCATATTTTACTTTTGTTTTCTCTCTCAAGGAAAAAGAGTTTGGGTTGAGAAAGGACAGAACAAAAATGGTTAAGAGCAAATTGATGCCCGAGACAAGGAGATAGGAAGAGAATGCCTGGCTAACCTGGAAGAAGTCAGGTCTCCTGGCCCAGATGAACTATATCCTCAGGTACCAAAAGAAATGGTGGCTATGCCTGCAGAATTACTGTCAATGACATCTGAAATGGCAGAGAATGAGATAGTTCCTCAGAACTGAAGAAGGGCAAATATCTTGATTTTCAAAGAAAGGGAAGGAAAGAAAGTCTATAAGCCATAGGTCAGTGAAACTGATTTTGAAAGATTATTAAAGAGATGGTTATGAACATCTAGAAAAGGAAGTTAGAATCGCAAAATGCCAGCATGATTTTGAATAGGTCGTTCAGCAGAGAGCGGCAGGATTCACAAGCAGAGAGCCAGCACTGAGAGTGAAGAGCAGAGAGTGCTGAACAAGAGAGTTGCAGAGATCAAGGAACTCAGAGTCAGCAGAGCCGTAGGAGGGAGTGCTGGGAGCAGAGTTAGGACTCACGAGTGATCTTTTACAGGAAGGCCCTAGCAGGGGAAGTTACAAGTATGGCTTGGTTCTTTGCTATAATGTTTTGTTATAATTTCCTTGTTACTACAGTGAGGTGGGCTTACTGGTTTTGGAATATTATTGCTGCAATGTCAAATTGGGGGCATTGGTCCTTGAATCTGATCCTCTGCCTTCTACCTAGAGAATTCCTTATACTTCTCAATTCTGAACCACTAAGGCATGTCCATGGCCCTCTCTGAGGTCATGAATTTTGCCTTACTGCTCTATCTGGCAGTAAGGCAAAGCATTGGCATTAAGCACTCACAATATACCAGACAGACTAACATCAAAGAACAGGTGTTAGTAATTCAATGTCAACCTGGCAACAGGTTGTAATATCAATTAAGGTGGGACTTTTTTTTACTGTTTTAGAATGATAAATTAAGTGTCTTTGACTGAGCCTTACTAGCTGCAAAGCCCCAGGCCCAAACCCCTATCTACTAGGTGCTAAGCCTATGCGGACATGAAGCCCTCAGGGTCCTAAGGGGAGTTGCTAAGACCAGAGCCAATAGTAGGAGCTTGAGTTCTGGTAACTCAGATGACATTTGATGGCAGCTAAAGAGTGTATAAAAAGAGAACAGAGCTATTTACTTGAGGCTTTCACTCCTGGAGGCAAGGGACTCTGAGCAGCCACTCTAAGAGCCTCCTGGCTCACCCAGATGTCAATGGCTTCTTGGTAACAATGAATTGTATTTGGTCTGTTCATAATGTATGTTTGTAATTTGTTTGTATTTGCTCTGAAGTTCAGGGTGCTGGCTTTTTCCCCTGAACTAAGTGAATGATGTTTGTATGTTGGATTGAAATAAGATTGTTAACCCCTTAACATTACTTTCCTTAGTAAAGCAGATCAAAAGAACCTGTGCTGGCAGTGTTCTTGTTGTTGGGCTTTCACCCCCACAGTAGCTGCTAGCTGAATTGTTGCAACACAGGTTTCCAGTGGAGACCCCCAACCCCCAGGAATCTTTGCCTGCCAAGTGCTGTTTAATATTTTTATCAATGATTTGCATAAAGGTATAGAGGACATGCTTATCAAATTTGCATATGATACAAAGTTCAGAGGGAGTGCTAACTGGATGACAAGAGTGAAAACCAAACAGATCACGGCAGGTAAAAATATCAGACTGAATCCAAAAAAGATGAAATTTAATAGAGATAAATAAATGTAAAGGCTTGCACTCAGGCTAAAAAAAATCAACTCCATAAGTACAAGATGGGTATGGCATAGTTGGACAGAATGTTCTTCTGAAAAAAAATACGGGAGAGAGGGAAGAAGGGAGAAGAATTCGTGGACTTCAATCTCAATATTAGTCAACAGCACGGAATGGCAGTCAAAAAATGCTAATGGGATCCTGGGCTGCATTATGAGAGCCACTGCTTCCAGTCTAAGTATAGGTGTTCCCCAAGGTTCTGTCCTGGCCTCTCTTCCCTTCCCTCTCTACACACTCTTGGTAACCTTATCAGTTCCAAGGGTTTAATTATCATCTTTATGTAAATGACTCATAGATCTATAAGACAGCATTTGCTTACTAACTGGCTGAATAAAAAGGTAATAGTCTTGCTGTACTCTGCCATGGTCAGACAAGATGTAGCGTATTATGTTCAGCTCTGGGTGCCACAGTTGAGGAAGGGTATTGATAAGCTGGTAACCAGGATGGTGAAGGGCCTTCAGTTCATACCATGTAAGGACTGGGTGAAGGAAATGGGAATGTTTGGTCTGGAAATGAGAAGATGCGGAGGCAAGGCAGGAGAGGAGGAAGGGGTTCTTCACAGTATTTCAAGTATTGGAAGGGTTGTCATGTGAAAGCGGCATTAGATTCGTTCTGTTTGGTCCCAAAAATAAGAAGTAGGAACAATAAGAGCAATTTGCCAAGGCAGATTTAGGCTTCACATGTCAGAAAAACCTTCCTAACAGTTATGCAAAGGTAGAATGCATTGTGTCAAGGAGGTCTTCAAGTCTGTGCTACACAGACTAGGGACTCCTTTGTAGGAATAGGTCAGACTAGATGACTCCGGAGATTTCTTCCAACTCATCAACTACGTATATTAGGTGGCTTACCTGAAAAAGATAGGACTATGACTACAGAGCGTGGCCCAGAATAAAAACAAAACAAAACAACCCCCAAACATCAATGCAACTCCAAGGAACTAGGGAGCTAAAAAAGACCCTGCATTGGGGAAAACATGATCTCAATTCTAAAGGAAGGGTGAACTGGAAAAATGGGGTAGCAGTAAGAAGCATCTAGAAGTGACAGTTTTAAAGCCTTAAAACTGTGCTGGATTTCCTGCCAGATCTCCAGTTTACTCCAGGAAGAGGAGAAATATGATTCCACTGCAAACCTGACTCTTGCCTTTGGGAGAACGGAAGAAAGTGCCATTCTGCAAGCAAAGTCTCTGGCCTCCCGCTGGAAGAGGAGAAAGACCAGTCCCTCAAGTCTCCAGATTGGTCTCTTTCTCTAGCTCTCACTCCTCCCCTCACCAAAGGGTGATAGTTGTTCCATATATTAGAGATTTTGTTTGGCTGTTTCAAGAAATGTCTTGGGTGAAAATACTACTGCTTTACCTTTAAGTGTGGAAACGGGAATAGAAAAGTGCTTATCTCTTCCTCCTGGAATGGAAGGCAAGTATTGGCAAACTAACTTAGAGGACTACCATGAGATAGGTGAATTTATTCTATGGAATCATGGAATTATTCAACTAAGAATAACTGAAAGATGGCAGACAGTCCCATATTTCTGGATAATAAACTCTGCAAAGGGCAGTAATATGTAAGAAGAATAGAAAGGTAAGAAGAGGTCAGATTGTAAAGAGCTTTAAATGTCAAACACAGTTTTTATTTGATCCCACAGATCAAAAGGAAGTACTGGAGTTTATCAAGTGTGTGGGGGAGGAGTGGGGTGGTTGACATGTTCAGACCTGACCTTAAAGTAAATCATTTAGGTGTTTGTGTGGAAGACAGAGTGGAGTGGGGAGAGACTTGAGGTAGGGAAACCAATTAGCAGGATATTTAAACAGTCCAGGCAAGAGATGATGAGGGCATGAACTAGGTGGTAGCTGTGTAAGTGATAGAAGGAGAATACAAAAAAATGTTGCATCAGAGAGCATATAAACCTAAGAATGTTTTAGGAAATTAATGCCACAAATTGTGCTGGCACAGAACCAAAATGAATCAGATATACAGCAGAGCTCACTGGTACATGCCAAAGAAAGACTGGCTGAGGAAACTGGGGCTGTTTTACTTAGCCAGGAGAAAAGCAAACCTTGTGGGCACATAGTAAAAGTCTTCAAGTAACCAAAGGATTAACATGCAGAAAATGAATCAGACTGACTCTGCTTGGCCCTGGAAGGCAGAACCAGGAAAAACGCACTGGCTGAAGTTATAGAGACAAATTTCAGCTTGATGTAGGGAAAAACTATCTAATTATTAGAGCTACCAAAAAGTAGAACAGGCTGCCATTGAAGGTACTCGGTTTTCATTCACTGGAAGCCTTCAAGTAGAAGCTGCATGGAAGTTTGTTAGAAGTATTTAGGCTAGGAGGACAGAAACTTCTTTAGGGCAGGAACCATGTCCTCCCTGTCTTTGAATTTCCAGTGTCTACCACACTGAAAAAAGAAAAGAAAAGAAAAAAGGTTAAAAACAGCAACAACAACAAAATATTGAATGAAAGGATTCTTGGTCAGTTAAGAGTTGGACAACATAATCACTGAGCTCCCTTCCAATGCTCAGACTTTGTGATTTTGTGGTAAATGACTTACTGTTTGTAGAGACATCTGCATTTATATTTGTCATTAGGACAATGACTTCAGTAGAATCACAAGACTTACCTCCCCCACCCCCACCCCCAATAGAGAAGTAGAAGATCACAAAATGACACATATATGGTCAGGCACAATCACTGTGATGGTCAGTTTTGCTTACCTGTTTGTATGCATAGTGGTGAGTGTGGAAGTTATCAGGGAATAATTGTTGTATTAAAAAAAAGAGACATAGCCACTTAGGAACTAATATTATAATCTAGTTGGGAAACAATCCGCACATATTTCTCCAGACTGACCCCCTTCATTTTACAGAGGAGAAAATGGAGACCTAGAGAAGTGACGGGCTTTGTCCACGGTCACACAGGTTTACAGGATCAAGGACTCCAAGGTGGAAGGTCCCTTAGGGGTAATGGAGTACAATACCTTCTTTTTCCAGATGATGGAGCTAGGAGATAGGGAAGTCAGACAATTTGTCCAAGGTCACACAGGTAACAAACGTCAGAGATGGGATGGGAATCCAGGTCCTCTGACTCTAGAACCAGGACTTTTTACGCTGTACTTACATTGCCATTGCCCTGAAGGTGGTAAGTGGCAAGAGATGAGGTTTTAAACCCAAATCTTCAGACTTCAATCTGCTGTTCTTTAAATTTCACAAGAACTTATACATTGCTGCTTTAATGGAACAGTGATTCCTCAGTGTGAGGACTTCCAAATAATCTGGGCACACCGGAGGCATGCACCCTCCTGTTTGATACCTTTAGATCAGAGCTCTCTCTAAGGCCTCAGGGTAGTTAAGGACCTTGTGGACAGCAATCAATCTGCATGGGGCTCTGCAACTTTGCTGCAAGAAGGTCTGAGCCAACCCTGATGACTTTAAAGAGCTTAGTGCTCTTACCTGGAGGATACAAACAAACCTGGAACCCACCAGCATTTTGTGAACAGCAGACAGCAGGGAATGGAGGGCCAGCCTCAAAATCCAAGACAATGGGGGCCCACCATCCCATCCAAGGAGACTGCAAGAACAATTGGCTCTAACAAAAAATCTCAGTTTAGGAATTGAGGCTAGAAATGTCAATATGCAAAAGAAGATACTGAAAATTAATTAATTTTATGGATCTAAGAACATCTAGGTCATAGACCTAGAGGAAGAGCATACCTCCGCAGTCACTATGGGTAGAAGCTCAAATATAGCTATAGTTTGCCAACAAAGTCTATTAGAATTCCTGGAAGAGAGGAAATAAGAACTTTTAAAAAAGATATTGTAAACTAAATGAGAATGCTAGGGGGAAAAGCTAGAAGGTGAATGAAAAGCTTAGTACAGGAATTAAAAAGCTTATTGCTAAAAATCAGAGTGGACCAAACAGAAGTCAATGTCTGTAGGAGACAGAAAGAAATATGAAAACAAAGCTGAAATACTAAAAAAGAAGAAAATGTGAAACAATGGCCTGGAAAAAAATTAAGGAGAGATAATGTAAGAATCACTGGACTACCTAAAAACTATCTGAGTTCTGATCAGGAAAGCCAAGGAAAAGTCACAGCGAATAGTTTTTCTAGCCTAGGCTAGCTTAGAAAGACAGAGATTTCTGTTTACACTGGTGTGGGAGCTGGCAAAGAATATAGTAGGAAACCAGTGTCAGTGGTGGAAGGTGGATGGGGAGCAGTCCAGCACCCAGGAATGGAAAGGAAGCTGGGAGAGAGCACTAGGGCAGGAAGAGCTCCCAAGTGACCCCTGAGCTAGTGTTGGCAGCAGGTGTCATCTGGCAACTCTCTCACTCATTACCCAGTTCCAGATCACAGATCCAAGGCAGAAGAGAACAATCTTAAGTGAGTGCAGGGCCTACCTGAACACTGAGAACAGAACAAGTTCTGGAAAAGTAGCTATGTGGCTCTGAGCCCAGGAGCAGGTGATTCAGTTCTAACCTTTAGCCCAGTACATAAGCCCACAATAGAATAACTGGCGCAGAAGATCAAGACCATAAGGGAGTCAGCAATTTAGTCACTCAGAACCAAAGAGTAACAGTCCAGCAGTCTACTGAAGCTCAACTACACAAACCATAGGACCCAAACCTGGGTCAGGTACTTGGAGAGCTCAGACCAGGAGGCCGGTGAATGAATAAACCTCATCTAGACCACACCACTTTGGGAGTACTGAAAATTTGCAGGCCCCAAGACTGAACTGTGAAAGCAGCAGCAGGACACAAAAGGACAGAAGATCAGGCCAGTTGCTCCAAAAGTGAGCAGAACCCAACACTAACATAAAGTCCAAAATAAAGAAGTAGGCTTGAAGAATGAATGAACAAAAAAAGAGCCCAATCATGAAGAACTACTATGGTGACAGGGAGGCTAGTGACATAAACAGAGAGAAACAATGACTTAGAAACATCTACCCGCAAAGCCCCCAAAGAAAAATACAGATAGGATAAGAAGCCCAACAAGAATTCCTACAAGAGTTAAAGATTTTTTTTTTAATTTAAATTTATTTATTTAACATATTTGGTTTTCAGCATTGATTTTCACAACAGTTTGAATTACAAATTTTCTCCCCATTTCTACCCTCCCCCCCACTCCAAGATGGCGTATATTCTGGTTGCCCTGTTCCCCATTCAGCCCTCCCTTCTGTCACCCCACTCCCCTCCCATCCCCTTTTCCCTTCCTTTCTTGTAGGGCAAGATAAATTTCTACGCCCCATTGCCTGTGTATCTTATTTTCTACTTGCATGCAAAAACTTTTTTTTGTTGTTTTTGAACATCTGTTTTTAAAACTTTGAGTTCCAAATTCTCTCCCCTCTTCCCTTCCCACCCACCCTCCCTAAAAAGTCAAGCAATTCAACATAGGCCACGTGTGTATCATTATGTAAAACCCTTCCACAGTACTCATGTTGTGAAAGACTAACTACATTTTGCTCCTTCCCAACCCATCCCCCTTTATTGAATTTTCTCCCTTGACCCTGTCCCCTTTCCAAAGTGTTTGTTTTTGATTACCTCCACCCCCATCAGCCCTCCCCTCCATCATCCCCCCCCCCTCTTTTTTTATCATCTTCCCCCTTCTTTCCTGTGGGGTAAGATTCCCAATTGGGTATGTATGGTATTCCCTCCTCAGGCCAAATCTGATGAGAGCAAGGTTCACTCATTCCCCCCTCACCTGCCCTCTCCCCTCCTCCCACAAAACTGCTTCCTCTTGCCACCTTTATGCGAGATAATCCACCCCATTCTATCTCTCCCTATCTCCCTCTCTCAGTATGTTCCTCTCTCATCCCTTAATTTGATTTTATTTCTTTTAGATATCTTCCCTTCACCTTCAACTCACCCTGTGTCCGCTCTCTCTCTCTCTCTCTCTCTCTCTCTCTCTATATATATATATATATATAGATAGATATATACATACATACACATTCACTTATATATATACATAAACATATATGTATGCATATTCCCTTCAGCTACCCTAATACTGAGGTCTCATGAATCATACATGTCATCTTTCCATGTAGGAATGTAAACAAAACAGTTCACCTTTAGTAAGTCCCTTGCAATTTCTTTTTCTTGTTCTTTTTCTTGATTACCTTGTCATGCTTCTCTTGATTTTTGTGTCTGAAAGTCAAATTTTCTATTCAGCTCTGGTCTTTTCACTGAGAAAGCTTGAAAGTCCTCTATTTTATTGAAAGTCCATATTTTGCCTTGGAGCATGGGTTATTCTGGTTGTGTTTCCACAATACTCAAATTGTTTCTTTCCGGCTGCTTGCAGTATTTTCTCCTTGATCTGGGAGCTCTGGAATTTGGCGACAATATTCCTGGGAGATTTCTTTTTGGGATCTATTTGAGGAGGCGATTGATGGATTCTTTCAATTTCTATTTTGCCCTGTGGCTCTAGAATATCAGGGAAGTTCTCCTTGATAATTTCTTGAAAGATGGTATCTAGGCTCTTTTTATGATCATGGCTTTCAGGTAGTCCAATAATTTTTAAATTATCTCTCCTGGTTTTTCCAATGAGATATTTCACATTGTCTTCCATTTTTTCATTCCTTTGGTTCTGTTTTATGATATCTTGATTTCTCATAAAGTCACTAGCTTCCACTTTCTCCAATCTGATTTTTAAAGTAGTATTTTCTTCAGTGGTCTTTTGGACCTCCTTTTCCATTTGGCTAATTCTGCCTTTCAAGGCACTCTTCTCCTCATTGGCTTTTTGGAGCTCTTTTGCCATTTGAGTTGGTCTATTTTTTAAGGTGTTGCTTTCTTCAGTGTATTTTTCAGTATTTTTTTGGGTCTCCTTTAGCAAGTCATTGACTTGTTTTTCATGGTTTTCTTGCATCCTTCTCATTTCTCTTCCCAATTTTTCCTCTACTTCTCTAACTTGCTTTTCCAAATCCTTTTTGAGCTCTTCCATGGCCTGACAACAGTTCATGTTTTTCTTGGAGGTTTCTGTTGTCGGCTCTTTGACTTTATTAATTTCTTCTGTCTGTATGTTTTGGTCTTCTTTGTCACCAAAGAAAGAATCCAAAGTCTGAGACTGAATCTGGGTGCATTTTCGCTGCCTGGCCATATTCCCAACCAACTAACTTGACCTTTGAGTTTTTCAGCGGGGTATGACTGCTTGTAGACTAAAGAGTTCTATGTTCCATTTGGGGGGGGGATGTGCCAGCTCTGCCACACCAGCACTGCTCCTTCCCTAAGAACCCCCAACCCGGACGGGGCTTAGATCTTCAGCAGGCTGTGCACTCCTGCTCTGATCCGCCACTTAATTCCTCCCACCAGGTGGGCCTGGGGCCAGAAGCAACTGTAGCTGTCCCACCTCCGCTGCCCCCGGGGCTGGAAGCCGAACCGTGAACTCCTTCCACTCCCGCAGCTTTTCCCACTAACCTTCTCCACGCTGTCTTTGGTGTTTGTGGGTTGAGAAGTCTGGTAACTGCCGCAGCTCACTGATTCAGGGTGCTAGGGCCCCCTCCACCCGGCTCCTGGTCTGGTTGATCCACGCTGCTCAGGCTGGGCTCTGCTCCACTCCGTTCCCAGTTCCCAGCTCCCAGCTCCCAGCTCCGTGTGGGATAGACCTCACCCAGAGACCATCCAGGCTGTCCTGGGCTGGTGCCCTGCTTCCCTCAGCTGTTTTGTGGGTTCTGCTGTTCTAGAATTGGTTCAGAGCCATTTTTTATAGGTTTTTGGAGGGACTCGGCCGGGAGCTCACGCTATTCCCTGCTAACTAGCCACCATCTTGGCCAAGAAAGATTTTTAAAAGAGCAAAAATTAAACAAAAAGGTTAAAAAAAATAAAAGAGGAAGAGGAAAAATGGGAAAAGAAATAACAGTTATGCAAGAAAGTTATGAAAAGACAATTAACAGCTTCGAAAGAGGTACAAAAACCTTACTGAAGAAAATAAGTCCTTAAAATTTAGAATTGGCCAAATAGAAGTTAATGACCCCATAAGACATCAAGAAATAAATTTTTAAAAAGTCAAAAACTAAAAATAAAATAGAAGAAAATGTGAAATATCTCACAGGAAAAACAACTGACCCGGAAAATAGATCAAGGAGAATCACTGGACTACCTGGAAGCCATAAAAAAGTAGCCTACACATCATATTTCAAGAAATTACAAAGGAAAATTGCCCAGATCTCTTAGAGCCAGAAGACAAAGTATAACTTGAAACTATTCTACCAGTCACCTCCTAAGACAGACCCCAAAATGAAAACTCTTAGGAATATTACAGCCAAAATCAAGAACTCCCAGTTTAAGGAGAAAATACTGCAGCTAAAAAGAAAGAATTTAAATACTGCAGAACTACATTCAGATTATATAAGATTTAGCAGCTACTACTATAAAGAAATGGAGGGTTTGGAATAAGCTATTTCAGAAGGCAAAGGATCTAGGATTACAACCAAAATTAACATATGCAGCAAAACTGAGTATAACTCTATGGGGGAAAAATATGGATATTTAATGAAATGGAGGACTTTCAAATAATCTTTTTGAAAAGACAAGAGCTGAATAGAAAATTTGACAATCAGACACAGGACTCAAGAGAAGAATAAAAAAGGCAAACAAGAGAGAAACCATAAAGGACTAAACAAGTTTAAAATATTTATGTTCTTATATGGGGAGATGATATGTGTAACTCCTCAGAGCCAAGATGGCAGCTGGAAAGCAGGGACTTGCCTAGGGCTCTCCCCCAGGACCCTCCAAGCACAGATAAAAAATGGTTCTGAACAAATTCTAGAGCTGTAGAACCCACGAAATAGCAGAGGGAAGCAGGGGTCCAGCCCAGGACAGCCTGGATGGTTGCTGAGAAAGGTCTATCGCGCATGGAGCTGAGAGTAGGGCAGAGCAGAGCCTGGCGTGGGCTGCGCCCGGACCAAGAAGCCAGGCGGAACAGGCCCTAGTGCCCTGAATCAGTGAGCTGTGGCAGTTACCAGACTTCTCAACCCACAAACACCAAAGACAATAGAGAAGGTCAGTGGGAATAGCTGCAGGGACAGAGTGAAGAGAGTTTGAGGTTCGGCCATTGCCCAGGGGACAGTGGAGGTGGTGCAGCTCTGAGAACAGAACTACAGCTGCAGTTGCTGTTGGCCCCAGGCCCACCTTGTGGGAGGAATTAAGTGGCAGATCAGAGCAGGAGTGCAGAACCTGCTTAAGATCTGAGTCAGGTCTGGGTTGGCAGTTCTTGGGGGAGGAGGAATGCTGGTGTGGCAGAGCTTGCTGTGAGAAATAGCTCTGAAAACAACAGCGCATACCCTCAAGCTTGGAACAAAGCACTCTCTACTCTACAAGCAGTCATACCCCAATGAAAAACTCAAGGGTCAAGTAGTTGGCTGGGAACATGGCCAGGCAGCAAAAACGGACTCAGATTCAGACTCAGACTTTATAATCTTTCTTTGGTGACAAAGAAGACCAAAATATACCACCAGAAGAAGTCAACAAAGTCAAAGAGCCTACATCAAAAGCCTCCAAGTAAAACATGAACTGGTGTTAGGCCATGGAAGAGCTCAAAAAGGATTTGGAAAAGCAAGTTAGCAAAGCTAAGGAAAAACTGGGAAGACAAATGAGAATAATGCGATAAAACCATGAAAAGTCAATGACTTGCTAAAGGAGACCCAAAAAAATACTGAAGAAAACAACACCTTAAAAAATAGACTAACTCAAATGGCAAAAGAGCTCCAAAAAGCCAATGAGGAGAAGAATGCCTTGAAAGGCAGAATTAGCCAAAGGGAAAAGGAGGCCCAAAAGACCACTGAAGAAAATACTACCTTAAAAATTAGATTGGAGCAAGTGACTTTATGAGAAATCAAGATATTGTAGAATAGAACGGAAGGAATGAAAAAAATGGAAGACAATGTGAAATATTTCATTGGAAAAACCACTGACCTGGAGAATAGATCCAGGAGAGATAATTTTAAAATTATTGGACTACCTGAGGGCCACGATCAAAAAAAGAGCCTAGATATGATCTTTCAAGAAACTACTGGGGAGAGCTGCCCTGGTCTTCTGGAGCCAGAGGGTAAAACAGAGGTTGGGGGAGTCCACCGATCACCTCCTGGAGGAGATCCCAGAAGGAGGGCTCCTAGGAATATTGTCGCTGGGTTCCAGAGCTCCCAGATCGGGGAGGGGGTGCTGCAGGCAGCCAGAGGGAAGCAGTTTGAGTATTGTGGAGGCACGGTCAGCATGGCATGGGATCTGGGAGCTTCCGCATTGGGGGACTGAAGGGCTTGGAGTGTGATGTTCCAGAGGTCAATGGAGCTGGGATTAAAACCAAGAATCACCTACCCGGCAAAACTGGGTATCATGCTCCAAGTCAAAATATGGATTTTCAATAAAACAGAGGACTTTCAAGCTGTCTCAGTGAAAAGACCAGAGCTGAATAGAAAATTTGACTTTCAAACACAAGAATCAAGAGAAGCATGAAAATGTAAACAAGAAAGAGAAATCACAAGGGACTTACTAAAGTTGAACTGTTTTGTTTACATTCCTACGTGGAAAGATGATGTGTATAATTCATGAGACCTCAGTATTAGGGTAGCTGAAGGGACTATACATACATACATATATATATATATATATATATATACACATATACATATACACACACACATACAGAGGGCACAGGGTGAGTTGAATATGAAGGGATAATATCTAAAAAAATAAAATCAATTTAAGGGATGAGAGAGGAATATATTGAGAGAGGGAGAAAGGGAGAGATAGAATGGGGTAAATTATCTCGCATAAAAGTGGCAAGAAAAATAAGAGGGGACAGGTGAGGGGGAATGAGTTAATCTTGCTCTCATCAGATTTGACCTGAGGAGGGAATAACATACACACTCAACTGGGTATCTTACCCCACAGGAAAGGAGGAAGGAGACAAAAAAGGGGGGACAATAGAAGCAGGGGCAGATAGGGGGAGGAGGCAATCAAAAATAAACACTTTTGAAAAGGGACAAGGTCAAGGGAGAAAATTGGATAAAAGGGGATAGGATAGGAAGGAGCAAAATATAGTTAGTCTTTCACAACATGAGTATTGTGGAAGGGTTTTGCATAATGATACACATATGGCCTATGTTGAATTGCTTGCCTTCTTAGGGAGGGTGGGTGGGGAGGGAAAAAGGGAGAGAATTTGGAACTCAAAGTTTTAAAAGAAGATGTTCAAAAAAAAAGTTTTTGCATGCAACTAGGAAATGAGATATACAGGCAATGGGGCAGAAACATCTATCTTGCCCTACAAGAAAGTAAGGGAAAAGGGGATGGGGGAGAGTGGGATGACAGAAGGGAGGGCTGACTGGGGAACGGGGCAATCAGAATATATGCCATCCTGGAGTGGGGGGCAGGGTAGAAATGGGGAGAAAATTCGTAATTCAAACTCTTGTGAAAATTAATGCTGAAAACGAAAAATATTAAATAAATAAATAAGGTACCACAGAAAATGAATTAATATCATTTATGGACATATATGCCCCAAATGGAATAGACTGTAAATTCTTAAAGGAAAAGTTACATGAATTGTAGGAGGAAATAGTAAAACTGTAACAGTGGGGTGAAACTCAGTTTAATCATCTCAGATTTAGATAAATCTAAGTGTAAAATAAAGAGAGAAGCTAAGGCAAGGAAGAATTTTAGAGAAGTTAAACAAGATAGAACCATGGAGAATACCGAATGGGAGGAGAAAGGAATATACCTATTTCAAATGTGCTTGGCAACTTCAAAAAAATTGGCCAATAAGGCACAAAAGTCTTACAAATGTGAAAAGGCAGGGAAAAATTAAATGCATCTTTTTTTCTGATTTCAATGCAATAGAATTACAATCAATAAAGGGTCTTTGAATTATACAGGGCGTCCCTAAAGTCTAGACACATAGGAAATCTCATTAACATCTCATTAACTGTTTCACCAAAGACTCTGTGTTGTTCAGGGATGAAGCTTTGTTTTATGTGAATGGTGAGGTTAACAGACAGAATGTTCGATAGTGGTCACAAAGCAATCTGCATTGGGTGGACCATTCCAAACAGCAAGGAGGCACAAAAAATTACAGTGTGGTGTGGTTTGTGGAAAGTTCATGTGTTGGGGCCATTTTTCTTCAATGAACATGTAACTGGTAAGACTCATCTCACCATGTTGAGAGACCAGTTAATGCCCCAACTTGAAAGGCTAGGTGAAGGACTTCCTGAGTGGTTCCAACAGGATGGCACCCCTGCCCATTTCACCACGGTGGTAAGAGATTGGCTGAATGACAATTTCCCTAACAGGATTGGAAGACATCGTCATGTGGAGTGGTCTCCTTGTTCACCAGACCTTAGCCCCCTTGACTTCTTTTTCTGGGGTATGCTAAAGGAGAAGCTATAATCAATGAAAGTCACAGATGCAACACACTTGATTGAAAACATAAAGAGTGAATATGCTAAAATTGACAGCAATGTGGATTTATTGCATGGAGTTCATGTGGATCTTGCAAAGCGCATCAACCTTTGCATCACAAATGATGGAAATCATATTGAAGATGTTATTTATTAATATTCCAATTAAACAAAATGTTGAAAATTTCATTCATTTCATTTCTTGAAAATATGCATTTCTGCCTATGTGTCCAGACTTTAGGAACACCCTATAGATTAAAAATTAATTATAAACTAAATAACTTAATCCTAAAAATGAGTGAATAAAAGAAAAAAATCATAGAAACAATAATTTCATTAAAGATAATGACAACAATGAGACTACATACCAAAATTTGTGGGGATACAACCAAAGCAGTACTTAGGGGAAAATTTACATCCCTAAATGTTTACATCAATAAAACCAAGGGACAAAATCATATGTAATAGAGAAAGCCTGAAGTGACTTTTCTAGTAGTAACAGGAGTAAGGTATGGCTATCCCATTATCATAGCATGGTACTAGAAATATTAGCTATAGGAATAAGACAAGAAAAAGAGATTATGAGAATAAAAAAACAGGCAAAGAGGCAACAAAACTATCATTGTTGCAGAAAATATGATACTGTATTTAAAGGACACTAAAAGTTTAACTAAAAATTGAAACAATTTGAGCAAAATAGTAAAATAGAAAAATAAATTCACATAAATGATTACTTTTTCTGTTACACTACCAACAAAATACAGTAAGAAAAAATAAGAAATTTCACTCAAAATGAATACAGAATGTGCAAAACACTTGGGACCCACATACAGAGACTATATAAATACAACAACAATACACTATTTATAGAAATAGACAGATCTAAATAATTGGAGTACTATTAATTGCTCTTGTGTAGGCCATGACAATATAATAAAAACAATGATATTATTTAATTTATTAAACAATGTTAGACCAATAAGCAAATACTTTATAGAGCTAGAAAAAAATAACAAAATTCATCAGGAGGAACAAAGGTCAGGAATCTTAAAGGGAAAAATGAAAAATGGTGAGAAGGAAAGGAACCCACCAGTACTACAAAACAGTAATCATAAAAACAATTTAGTACTGGCTAAAAAATAGAAAAGCAAGTAAGTTGAGTAGATTAGGTACATAATACACAGAAGGAAATAAACATAACTTCTGAAGAGAACACAATGCTTGATAAACCTGAAGTCCCAAAACTACCCAGGTAAGGTCTGCTTGTCCACAAAAATTAGGAAAAATGAAAAGCAATCTGGTAGATAGTAGGTATAAATCAACATTTAAACCATATACAAAGATAAGCTGAAAACGAAAATATAACTCAACTATGAGAGATCCTATCATAAGCAAATTAAAGGAGCAGGAAATAATTTTTGCAACTCCGGATTGGGGAGGGATTCATAGCAAACAAGGGAAGGGAACTGAGAAGGATTCATAGTAAATGATAGAATGGACTAAAGAAAATCAGATGGACAATTGTGATTACATAAAATTTAAAATTTTACATAAACAAAATAAATGCAGTTAAAATTGGAATGCTCCAAATCACTAATAATTAGAGAACTACAAATTAAAATTACTCTGAGGTTCAACCTTGTGCTTATCAGATTGGCAAAGATGATTTAAAAGAAAAAAAGATAATTGTTGAAGAGGCCATGGAAAGACAGGCATTTTAATGCACTGTTTGTGGAGATATGAATTGGTTCAACCATTCTGTAAAGGAATTTAGAACTAAGCCCCAAGAGTCATTAAGCCATCCATTTCTTCTGACAGAGTAATACAAGTACACCTGTATCCCAAAGAGATCAAGAGAGACGGGAAAAAACAAGATGTACAGAAATGTTTATAGTAGCCCCATTTGTTATAGCAAAGACCTGGAAACAAAAGGAGTGTCCTTCAGTCAGGAAAGGCTGAATAAATTATTGTACATGAATATAGTGGAATATTATCGTGCCATAAGAATTTACAAAAGGGATGGTTTCAGGGAAATCTGGGAAGATTTATATGAATTGATGCAGACAAAGTGTGAAAAACCAGGAGAATTATTTATCCAATAACAAAAACATTATGAAGAAAGTCAAATATGAAAGATCCAAGAAATTTCAGCCATGAAATGACCAATCATGATTCCTGGGCACTGATGATAAATGAAGTTATGTACTCCCTGAAAGAGAGATCATGGTCTCAAGGTGTAGAACAAGATAGATGTTTTCAGACATGAACAATGTTTTGTTTTGTTTGATTTTTTTTTTGCTTGATTATATATATTTGTTAAGAAGGTTTTGTTTTTTCTTTTAAAAAAAAGAGGGAAATTTAGGGAGGATAAGGAGGCTAACAATTATTAAAAAAAAAGAAAAGTGGGTCATTGAAGCATTTTTTAAAATATGCTTAAATGGACAATGGTTCAGAAGGAAACTTAAGACAACTCTGAAAGCAACATTAAATTTATCATCTACTTGAAAAGTATTAAAAGATTCATAGTTTCATGTATAATACTCATTTGTTCTACTTTTTATACAGAAATGCTCATTTTATTTGTTGGTGTTAAGTTCAGAATTAAAAAAAGAGTTTTAAAAACTTTGAATGGATAAAGTAATAGATGGGAAGCTAACGTAGTTAATGCCTTACAGTGACAGCCTGAGTCCTGAGGAGTATAATATCAAATACGGCCCTAATGGTGCCAAATGTTATGTTAATTGGTAACTCCAATTTTTTGTGAACATTATCACATAACTATGCGGAATTGTTTTTAGCCACATTGACAAAACAGGCAAAGCTGTGCAAGGCAAAAACCAAAAAATATACAGAGGAGTTTGTATTTGTTCCTACATGTGATAAGGAGTCATTAGAATTTACTCATCTGAAAAATGACATGGTCAGACATACTTTAGAAATATCACTGCGGCAGGTGTGTGGAAGGAGAGGGGAGAGACTTAAGGCAGGAGAGAGATCAATCATCCACACACCATCCACAAAGAAATCTAGGGTGCCTCACCATTTATGGAGAAGGCATTTTCCTGTGAAATTTGCACAGGGACTACTCCATGACAATGGCAGACACATCTGTCAAGCGCCTATCTTATTATATGCCTCATTTATTATTGATGAGGCCTACTGAACAAAATTAACCTCTGTAGTTTCTAACATTAAGTTATTTTTAGTTGCGTCTGACTCTTCACGATCCCTTTGGGGGTTTTCTTGGCAAAGTTACTAGAGTGCTTTGTCATTGCCTTCTCCAGATCATTTTACACATGGGGAATTGAGACAAACAGGGTTAAGTGACTAGCCCAGGGTCACACAGCTAGTAAGTGTCTGAGGCCGAATTTGAACTCAGGACTTCCTGACTCCAGGCCCAGCAATCTATCCACTGCATCACCTAGCTGCCCATTTATCAGTAAATTTTGTTATGATCTTAACATATATGCATGGGAGATACTTTGTTGGAAGACAGCCTTAAATAATGAATTTTACTCTGCTAAATCAACTAAAGAATAAGCCAGCAGGATCTAGTGCAGGGTTCCCCATATTTTTCAGTAAACTAAATGAAACTGAAGATGTGGTCAGCTGGAGACAACTGATTGCAAAAGACTGTTAAAATACTGGCCCAGTAATCCACACAAGAAATACAAAGTGGATGAGCAACCAATGAGTGTATATCAGCATATTTAAGTTGGACAGGCCCTGCCTATGGACAATTAGCAGGAGTCAGAATTAAACAGAAGAATGGGAAGGGCCTCATTTGGGAAAATGCACATTTCTTTCATTAATAGTAAATGGTTTCCTGCCACTAAGCTCACAAACTTTTAGCAACAGTATTCTCCCAATGATGCTACATGGTTCCAATTTACGGAACACCACAATCCTAGAAGAGTCAAAGCAATGGGTACCTCAAAGGTCAATGGAAAAATGTCTGGTGGTTTTCAGTCGGCTATAGCACATCATCAACAATGACTCATATGGAAGATGTGGAATAAATGGCCAGAAAAAGAAGGTGGGCTAGTCATGTATCAAGAGCAGGCTCCAATTCACAGCCTAAGTATTGCACTGGTATCCACGAAATATTGACTCAGAGGAAGACCTCACATGCTTTGGGTAGCATCATGATAGAGAAGATTTATGGAAAAATATGAACAAGAATCATTCAGGATGAGAAGGCATGGATGAGTTACCCATACTGATGAGATCACAAATACACTGAAGTAACTGTAAGTTAATACAAAGGGTGAGGGGTCAACTTACTGTAATGATGCTGTTCAAATTACTGAAAACCAGTGGAAGGAGAAACCTATAAATATCTAAGTTTCCTGCAGTTGAGAGGAGTGAACCACAAAGCAATGAATGAAAAGTTAAATAAGATACTCAATTTTCTTGGGGAGAAAATATTTTAAATTTATCTTAATGCAGATAATGAAATACGGTCAACAAATGGTCTTCAGTCCTTGCTTTGAAATATTAATTCAGAATTTTTAAATGGTCTAATATAGATCTAGATGCTAGGGCAACACAGTGTTGATAGCAAACATCATGAGCACCTAAAAGTTACATTAGATGCTTCATTCTAAGAAAGGAGGGTAATTAGCAGTAATAATTTATATTACCCACAGATTGTAAAACTGCTTTTACTTCTATAGCAAGTCTGACTGCAACCTATATAAACTGGTAATAAAAATTGTCATACTTTTACACCACTGTTTGAGAAAATAGTATACGAGACACCTAACAAATTGAAAACTCAAGTGTTGAAACAAAAAGAGCTTCATGATATATATCTTCATAATTTAGTCAAAATTAGCAAAGTCAGGGCAGGGAATTAATTGACCCAAAGCAAGGTTTGAAAACTGTTTCCATGACTTTTGCGAGTAGGATGAAGTGAGCAGAATCAGGGGAACAATTTCTGTGATAACGACACCATAAAAACAAACAACTTGGAAAGACGTAAGAACTTTAATCAATGCAATGATGGACCATGATTCCAGAGAAGGAGGTAGTAGATTCAAGATGCAGATTAAGACATATACTTTTTGGATGTGGACAATATAGGAATTTGTTTTGCTTGATTATGCTTATTTGTTACAAGGGTTTGTTTTTCTTTTTTTCTTTTAAATTGGGGGAAAGGATGGGAAGGAGAGAAAATTAATTGAAATTAATTGAAATTCAATTGTTAATTGAAAAATAAAATAGTGCCCTCAAGTCACGTCTACTGAATGTTTTGCACCTACACTGTCATATATGCTAACGGACATGTCACAAAATTATATCATCCTCATCATAATGGAGGTTTACAAAGCACTTTTACATGTTTTTTTTACTCATTTGAGAGTTAAACAATTTCATGTTGGAAACATAGCTACAAAATGAAAGGTAGAATTTTCTGACAATAAAAATGTGCATTTATAAAAAGAAATATTAAAAAGCATAGGAATTATGTTCCCTTTTATGTAGTCCTAAGTGGCTGCCTGCTTTGAATAATCCGATATCAGCTTTGGAGATTATATACAGGGTATCCCAAAAGTCTTGAGACAATTTTAAACTTACTGAAGCTTAAAACTACATCTAATCTTTGGTTTAAATAAGTTATTTGGTTAACAGGAAGGCTTTATATGGGCAATTCAATACAGAGTGAACGGGGTAGAAAATATATGGTTACAGTTACTAGCAGACTAAACATAAAATGAGAGTAAGAGATGACAAATGTGGGTTGATAAATGGCTAACGCAAAACTAAAATACTAACCAAAGAATAAATGATTACAAGATGTTCTGGATTAGAACCATTACACACCAAGAAATGCTGCCTAACAAGCCAATCTGCTGCTGGAGAAAACTAAGGAGTAGAATTAATTTAATCTACTAGAAACATCACAGAAAACAAAACAAAAATAAAAATAAGCATGTAGCTTGAGCAATTAAGCTGGAACACAAAGAAAAGCTAGTCATCTAAGCAACAAACAGTTCCAGATCCACTCACTAGATATTCATCTCACAGAACTAGAGATCGATGTTTTAGCAACAACTCAGGAAGTGCTTTCTAGATACTTGTATAACCATGAGATAAGGATGGTAGTATTATAAGGAATTTGTGATATATTCATCTGCAATAATCTGTTAATTCAGTAGGCATTTATTAAGCACCTACTATAATGCCAAATACTATGCTAGGAGTTGGGAATATGAAGAAAAAAATAAATAATCCCTGCCCTCAAGGAGCTTATATTCTATTGGGGGGAAAACATGCACACAGGAAAAACAAATGTAAAATAAATACAAAATAATGTGGGAGAAAGGGCAGGGCAGGCTCTCTGGATAGAAGAGGAGGGAAGGATATATTTGGAAATTAAGGTGATGTAAAAACAAAAGATATTAATAAAATAATGTCAATTTGGCAACTGCATGGAGGATGGATTGGAGGGGGAGAACGTGAGAGACCAAGTAGGAAGCTACTGCCATAGCCTAGGTAATAGGTAAGGAGAGCCTGAATTAGGGTGATAGCAGGGAATGGGAGTGAGAAAAAGAAGAGGCTTCATGTGGGAGATAGTATTTGAGTTGAGTCTTGAAAGAAGTCAGAGATTCTAAGAGGAGGAGGTCAGGAGTGCATTTCAGGCGTAGCAATTTTTCAAAGGCATGGACACAAGAATGGAATGTTGTGTGTAAGGAACAGTGTATAAATGAGAGTAATGAGCAACAAACATGGAAAGGCAGGCTGGAGTCAGGCAATGAAGGACTTTTAAATACTGAAAAGAAATTCTGTATTTTATTCTAGAAGCAAAGAGTCACAGAAGCTTCTTAAACAGGAAAATGAAATGGCTCAGACTGTGCCTTAGGAATATCAATGTTGTAATAACCATCTTTGACTCTAAGGAAGAGATGAGAAAACACATCTTCTCTCTTTCTTTGAAGACTATTGGTGTAAAAATTTGTATATATTGTCACATGTGGTTGATGGTCTGGTTGGTTTTCAGAACTGCTTTTTTCTCTCATTTATTCTTTGATACAAGGGCTGGCTCTCTGGATAGGAGAGAAGGGAGGGATATATTTGGAAACTAGGGTGATGTATAAACAAAAGATATTAATGCATTTTTTTCTTTTTGAAAACAATGTCAATTTGGCAATTGCCTGGGGGATAGATTGGAGAGGGGAGAACCTGAGAGACCAATTAGTAGGCTACTGCCATAGCCTAGGTAAGAGTCGAGGAGACCCTGAATTACAGTGATAGCAGAGAATGGAAAGGAACTGGATGCAAGATGTTGTAGAGGCAGAATGGACAAAACACTGGCAAATGACTGTATGTGAAAGGTGATGAAAAGAGAAAAGTAGGATGATGCTGAGGTTGAAAAGTCATTTGGTGGCACACTCAACAAAAATGGGGTAGTCAGGAAGGAAGGGAGGATTTAGGGAAACACACAATGAGCTCAGTTTTGAACATGCTGAGTTAGAGATATCTACAAACATCCAGTCTGACATATCCAAAAGGCAATCAAAGATGCTAGGACTGGAGCTATAGGGAGAGGCTGAGGCTGGCTATAAAGATCTGGGAATCATCTGAAATACAAGTATAGCAATGATAATAAATAGTTTTATATAACATTTTTCCTTCTAAGTAGTTAAAGCATTTTTGCATACATGACGTAGCCATCAAAACATTACTGTGAGGCACTGTTGTAAAACTCAAGTAGAAAAGGGGGCCACTAAACCCTAAATAAGGATCCCTGTGAGCTGTGTGTTGACTTCGAAAAGCACACATTAACATTATCTATGCTCTATTATATTTTTACTTATTTTGTTCAATATTTCCTAATTACATTTTAATCCGGCTCTGGTGCATGGGCTGCGTGTTTGACAACTCTGTTGTGAAGGACAAAAGAGTTTCATTTTTCCAATTTTGTATAAGCGGTCTGCCCAGCATTTCTCGGTGGCTCAAATGGATTAGAATTCTGGTCTTTTCTATCTTTTCACTTATCAAATCACTTATCTTTTCACAAAAAAAAAAATCATCCTTCACAAAACAGATTCCTAAACTTAGCAACTATGAAGAGGTAGAGAGACCAACAGCACAGGGAGGAAACCAAGACTTCAGATTTAACCTAGGTTAAGAGAACCTCTAGGGTACCTGTGCGGCTATTTCAGCCCTTATTCCTCAAGTATCTGGTCATCCTCAATAATGAAGCCAAATGAAAGGGTAGTCCAGAGCCTGAACACACATACACTTAAAGTTACGATCTGTTTGGGATTTAACCAGACATTAAGGTCTCTGGTTTTATCTTATTAACATTTTAGAAGAGAGATAATTTCCAGTTGATTTCTATGTCTGCTGCACACTCATGTCCAAGAACAGGGCATATCTTCAGTCTTCCACAAAAACAAAAATAAATTTAAAAAACTCCAAATCTCAGGCAGGAGTTAATCTTTTACTCAAGAAGACAACTCATCTGATTTAAACTAGGGAAGAAGTGAAGCTGAGAAATGTCCAAAGTCATTTCAACAAGGTGAGAAAGGCCATGAGAAGCACATAGGTGCAAAAGGCAAATGTCTTACTTACTTTTTTGTGAGACGAGGATCCAGAGGAGGATGCTGGGCTCCATATACAGGCTGGATACTGAAAGGGAGAAAAAAAGTAAGAAGTAAAATCATCAATATACCCAATTGGTTAATAGTCTTTAAGAAGATGGTGGAATAGATCAGAAAACTCCCAAGCTTTCCAGATTATCTCCACAAACAAGACAGAATAAATAAACAAGAACTGGGGTAGAGTGGTAGTCCTCCTGGAACAACTGGAAAAGACCAAGGAAAGACCCCAGGGAGGAGGTTTTGTCTGAGTGAAATGCACATACCTCTAGGCTATCTCTGCTGAAACAACAAACCACAAGCCCTGGGATCTGCTGGCTTGAGAGATAGCCTCAGCCACAGGAATTCTCACCTAACAGACAGTGTGGGGAGTCAGACATGGAGCTGGGAAAGACTGCAGGACCCTGTGCTGCCCAGGGACGCCAGACCCAGCTGTGAGGCCTGGCTGTGATGGCAAGATGCAGTCCAAGCTACAGCAGAAGGTGAGAAGGAATGAGCACACACTCAGGCTAGAGGGGGAACTAAAGGTTACAGCCACTGGAAGGTTCTCAGGGAGCAAGAGCACTTCCAGCATTGTGTGTGGGGGGAGGGGGGGAGGAGGAGAAAGGAGGGCTGAAGTTAGGGCCCAAACAAAGCTCAAAAAATAACAGCAAGAAGAACCTCAGGCCCCGGGGCAGCTAGGTGGTGCAGGGAGTGGAGCATCGGCCCTGAAATCAGGAGGACCTGAGTTCAAATCTATCCTTAGACACCTGACACACTTACTAGCTGTGTGACCCTGGGCAAGTCACTTAGCCCCAATTGCCCTGCCTTCCCCCCTCAAAAAAAAAAAAAAAAAAAAAGAAGAACCTCAGGCCAGAGGCACCATCCCCCACACCCCAAGACTAGAGGTGATTACAATAACAAACTACTTAAAAAAAAGAAAGAAAGAAAAATGAGTAAGCAAAAGAGAAAGAACCCAACCATAAACCACAACTACAGAGATAGAAAAGACCTGGTTTTCAGAGGATAGTGAAGCAAGAAAAGCCTGTCTTACCCCAGAGTAACATCAAATGGCCACAGACCTAAAGAGAGCTCTTGGAAGAACTTAAAAAGTACTTTAAGAGAGTAAAAATTAGGAAATTATTAAGAGGTAAAAATTAGGAAAAAAAAATAAGAACAACCCAAGAAAACCAAGAAAATTATGAAAAGTAAGTCAACCAACAGGAAAAAGAGATCCAGAAGCTTAAGGAAGAAAATAACTCCTTAAAAACTAGAATTGAGCAAGGGGAAGCGAATGATATTATAAGATACCAAGAAATAATAAAACAAAATGAAATGAAAAAGTAGAAGAGAATGTAAAACATCTCATAAGAAAAATAATTGATCTGGAGAACAGATCAAGAAGAGAAATTTTAAGAATTATCAGACTACCTGAAAGTTATGATTAAAAAAAGGAATCTTGACACAATATTATAAGAGATAATTAAAGAAAATTGCCCCAAAGTTTTACAATAAGACAGGAAAGTAGAAATAGAAAAAAACCCACCAATAACCAACTGAAAGAGATCCCAGGATGAAAAACTACAGGAATACCATAGCCAAATCTCAAAATCCCCAGGTTAAGAAGAAAATATTATGAGCAACAAGAAAAAAACAATTCAAATACTGTGGAGCCACAACTAGAATCACACAAGACCTAGAAGCTTCTACACTAAAAGACCCCAGGTCTTGGAACACTATATATTGAAGAAAAAAGAACTGGGGTTGTAGCCAAAAATAACTTACCCAGAAAAGTTAAGTATAACCCTGAACAACAACAACAAAAATAGATATTCAATGAATTGACAGACTTTCGGGTTTTTGCCTCAAAAAGACCAGAACTTAATACAAAATTTGACATATAAGATCCAGGAGAAATATAAGGTAAACATCAAAGACCAATTACAAGGGATTCAGTAAGGATGAACTTTACATTTACATTCTTAAGACTGTCATTAGTAATTGGGTGCTTTGAAAGATTGGAGATGAACTGAGTATGATGTGGTGGTTCTAAAAAGCAAAATTGTATAGGAAAAGGTAAAAACAGCAATTATCTCATACAAATAAGGCATAAAAGGAAGAAATGATACAGAGGAATCAGGTCGGGGTAGAGGGCTGGTAGTGCTGGAACCCTAATCTCATCAGATCTGGGTTAAAGACGGAATAACATATACATCTAGAAGGGTATAAAAGTCTAAATTTATAAAGAAATAAGAGGATGAGGGAACAGGATAAGGGGGAGGAGGTTTAGAAGGGTGTGTAGATTAAGATTGAAGAGGGTGAGAGGAGAAGAAAAGGGAGGGACCCTTAAAGAAGTGGGTAGAAGAAGAAAAAAGAGGGTTAAGGGAGAGGATAAGGGAGAGATTCTTTAATAGGGTATAGAATAAGGAGGTAGTATTTAGAAGTAAATTAGAGGAGGCATAGGGTAAAAAGAGAGGCTGAGAAGGACAATAGTGAGGAAATATAGGATAGAGGGAAATACAGAAATAGTAATTATAACTTTGAATGTGAATGGGATGAATTCACCCATAAAACAGAAATGGATAGCAGAATAGATTAAAAATCAGAATCCAGGGGCAGCTAGGTGGCACAGTGTGTAGAGCACTGGTCTTGGAATCAGGAGGACCTGAAGATCTTTCCCATTCATTAATAGGCCCATGTGACCTGCTTACATCATAGGAAGCCTAAGTCACATGTGGCAGGAAGAGCTTGATGAATGAGAGGAACAGGAAAGGGTGGAGCAGAAAATGCTAAGGGCAGTTAGAGGGAGTGGGCAGACATGTGCTAGCTGTGCTGTGAATGACTGTGGGTGGCAAGGTCTCAGCAGGGGATGGGAAGGTTATGGGATGGCTTGGCTCCCCATTGTAATATCGTGTTTTATGTTCTTTGCTTTATTATAAAGTAGACTTACTGGTTCTAGAATTTGTTCGCTGCTACGATGGACTAGACTTATTGGTTTTGGTATCTGATTCTCTGGTGTCTGAATAAATGGTTTATTTCTTCTACCTCCTATATGGAGAGTCTCTTATAGTTTGCAATACAAAACTACATAGGCCTATTTGTCTATACTGTGATTATTGCCTTGCTAATACAGGTAGCAATCATGATATCAGACAAAGTCAAAGCTAAAATAGATTTAATTAAAAGAGATACACAGAGAAACTACATTATGATAAAAGTTTCCATAGATAATGAAGTGTTACCATTACTAAACTTATATGCACCAAATACCACAGCATCTAAATTTTTAAAAGAAAAGTTAAATGAATTACAAGTGGAAATAGACAGCAGTATTATAACAGTGACAGACTTTAATCTTCCCTTCTCAGAAATAGACAAATCTAACCAAAAAAAAAAAAAATAAGAAAGAAGTTAAGGAAGCTAATAGAATTTTAGATAAGCTAGATGGGATATATTTTTGGAGAGAAGTGAATGGAAATGGAAAGAATACACCGTTATTCTCAGGGGTACATGGTAACTTTACAATGATTGACCATATATCAGGGCACAAAAATTCTATAGCTAAACGCAAAAAAATTAAGCATTTCCTTTACACAGCACAATGCAATAAAATTATATTTAATAAGGGACCATGGAAACATAGAAACTGGAGACTAAATAACCTAATTTCAGAGAACACAAGCGTTAAAGAATAATAGAAACAATCAGTAATTTCATTAAAGAAAATGACAATAATGAAAACATATCAAAAGCTATGGGACACAGGAAAAGCAATTTTATATCTTTATCTATGTTTATATCTCTGAGTGCTTATATCAATAAAAAAGAGAAAGAGCAGACCAATGAACTGGGTATGCAATTTAAAAAAAAACTAGAAAAATAACAAATTAAAAATCCCCAATTAAACATTAAATTGAAAATCCTAAATATTAAAAGTGAAATTAATAAAATTGTAAGAAATAGCAAGAAAACCACTGAATTAATAAATAAAACTAGGTATTATAAAAATAAAATCAAAAAACCATTGGCTAATAAGATTTTAAAAAAGAAAGAAGAAAATCAAATTACTAGTATCAAAAATGAAAAGGGTGAATATACCACTAAATGAAATCAATGCAATTATAAGGAGTTATTTTGCTCAATTATATGCCAATAAATTTAACTATTTAAATGAATGGAAGAATATTTTAAAAATACAAACTGCAGAAGAGGAAATTAGCAGAAGAGGAAATAGAATATCTAAATAGTCCTATCTTAGAAAAAGAAACTGAACAGGCTATAAATGAGCTTCCTAAGAAAAAAGCACCAGGACCAGATGGATTTAAAAGTGAATTCCATAAAACATTTAAAGAACAACTAATTCCAATATTAAATAAATTACTTGGAATAAAAGGCACTGAAGGGGTCCTACCAAACTCCTTTTATGAAACAAATATGATATTGATACCTGAAGCAGGAAAAGTAAAAACAGAGAAATAATATTATAGACCAATTTCATTAATGAATATGGACACAAAAATCCTAAATAAAATACTAGCTAAAGGATTACAACAATATATTACAAAGACCAAGTGGGATTTAAACCAGGAATGCAAAGATGGCTTAACATAAGGAAAACTGTTAACATAACTGATTATATCAATAATAAAAACAACAAAAATCATATAACATCAATAGATGCAGAAAAAGCATTTGATAAAGTATAACACTCATTTCTATTAAAAACACTTTAAAGTATAGGCATAAATGGACTTTTCCTTAAATTGATAAGAAGCATTTACCTAAAATCATTAGCAAGCATCATTTGTAATGGGGATAAGCCAGAAGCCTACCCAGTAAGATGAGGTGTGAACAAGGATGCCCACTGTCACCAATATTATTCAGTATTATACTGAAAATCCTAGCAATAGCAATGAGAAGAAAAAGAAATAGAAGGAATCAAAATAGGGAATGAGATTTAAAAAAAAAAAACTATTTCTTTTTGCAGACGATATGATGATATACCTGGAAAATCCTAAGAATCCTCAACTGAAAAGTTAATTGATATAAAGTAAATCCATACAAATCATCAGCATTCCTATATATCACCAACAGGATCATGCAGGAAGAGATTGCTAGAGACACCCCATTTAAATTAACTCTAGACAGTACCTGGGAATATACCTACCAAGACAAACTCAGGATCTATATGAACAAAATCATAACTTTGTACCAAAATCAAACTTAAATGAATGGAGAAATATTAAGTGTTCATGAGTAGGCAGAGCCAATATAATAAGAATGACAATTTTACTAAATTTAATTAATTTAATTTTGCCAAAATTAATCTACATATTCAATGCTATTCCATTTAAATTACCAAAAATTATTTTACAAAGGTATAAAATAACAAAATTCATTTGAAAGAACAAAAGGCCAAGAATATCCAAGGAACTAACTGAAAAAAAATGTAAAGGAAAGAGTTTTAACAGTACCAGATCTTAAACTATATTATAAGGCAGTAATTGTGAAAACTAAGAAACAGAAAGGTAGATCAGTGGAAATGAGTGGATATACAATCTACAGCAGCAAATGGATACAGTAATCCAGTGTTTGACAAGTGTAAAGACTTAAATTTTTGGGATAAGAATTAATTATTTGGTAAAAAAAAAAATTGTTGGGAAAGCTGGAAAGTAGTCTGGCAGAAACTGGGCATAGACCAACATCTTACACCATTTACCTGGTCAAAATGGATATGTGACCTAGATATGAAGAAGATATTACAAGAAAATTTGAAGAATATGGAACATATTATCTATCAGATTTATGGATAGGTGAACAATTTATAAACAAACGAGATAAGAGAGTATTGTGAGACATAAAATGGATAATTTTGATTACATTGAATTAAAAAGGTTTGTACAAATAAAACAAACGTAGCCAAGATCAGAAGGAAAGTAGAAAACTGGGGGAAAAATTTATAGATGGTTCCTCAGATAAAAGTCTCATATCTCAAATATATAAAGAACTTTGTAAAATCGATACGAATGTGAGTCATTCCCTAACTAATAGATAGTCTAAGGATGTGAACAGGCAGTTTTCTGATGAAGAAATCAAAACTATTTATAGTCATGAAAAAATTATTGATTTAGGAAATGCAAAAAAGTAACCTTGATATATCATTTTACACCTATCAGACTGGCTAAAACAATAGAAGGGGAAAGTGACAAATGTTGGAGGGGATGTGGAAAAATTGGGACCTTAATTCATTGTTGGTGATCTGTGAGCTGATTTGACGATTTTAGAGAGAGATTTGGAATTATGCTCAAAGAGTTATTAAACTGACTATGCCCTTTGACCCAGCAATTATAAACAATTAGGTCTGTTTCCCAAGATGGTTAGGAAAAATGGAAAAGAACCTACATGCTCCAAAATATTTACAGCAACTCTCTTTATGGCGGCAAAGAACTGGAAATTGTGGGGATGCCCGTCAGTTGGGGAATGGCTAAACAAATTGTGGTATCTGTTCACGATGGAATATTACTTTGCTCTAAGAAATGATGAGCCAAATGATTTTAGAAATAAAGAAGAGTGAAGTGAGCAGAACCAAGAGAATATTTTATGCAGTAACAGCAGTATTGCTTAACCAGAAAGATCCTATGAAGGATGATGTTTGAATTCAGAAAAAGAACTGACGTACATTACACACCCCCCCCACACATACACACCACACACACACACACACACGTATATATGTATGTACATGTAAATATGTACGTGTCCATTATATATATGTATATGCATATGCACATTATATATATATACATACATTCGTGACTAATGGTAGCCATCTCAAAGTTTGCGGGGCAAGGGAACAAAAAGAAAGTCATATGATAACTTTGTTGTGGGTTTGAAAGGAATAGCAAGTTGTATATAATAGGTCTGCAATTTCCAATGCAATCCTCTGTTTTTCTATCCCATTTTGTTATGGAAATGCTTGTTTTATTTCCTAAGTTCAAAATAAAATAAATTAAAAAACAAAACCCAGATGATTAACATGTAAAAAAAAGTCATCTGCCTCCAGACAGGCCTGTATTCAAATGATAGCAGTCTACCGACATCCTAATTTCTCCACCTAAAATGTTCAGTGTTTCGCAAACCTTATAGTCACAAAGTCCTTCTGGATATAACCAATTTCTCTCAGCTTATTCTTTTAAAAAAAAAGGACTGCTTTACCTAGAGCGGCAGGTTTGTGGAGCAAAAACAATACTGGACTTGCAGTCTGGAGAGATCTAGATTCAAGTTTAATATCACACACTTACTAGTTATATGTGCATAGTTCTGATTTCACAGGGTTGTTCTGAGGATCAAATAAGAATACATGTAATTTGCTGTTTCTGTGGGTAAAGAAATTGCATACATTATCATACTTAGTTGATGGATTGGTTGGTTTGCAGAACTGCTTCTCTCATTTATTCTTTGCCACAAAGTCTAGCTCTGTGGATAAGAGAGGGAGAGATACATATGGAAATAACAGTAATGTAAAAACAAAAAATATTAATAAATTTATATCATATGTATGTCAAAGTGCTATGCTAATGCTAATTATTATTATAACATACTCCACTTTACACAATAGGTGTGATGCTGAGAAGTTATATTTAAATAAAATATTGGCCAATTCTAGGACATTTTCTCTCTGACATCGATGTACAGGCATTTTATCTTTATTTATGTGACCAGTCATTGGATGCTGCTCCTGACCTTTGAATTTATCTTTAAGTTGCTTTGCTTTAAATAAATGGTAATGGGGGAGTTAGTATGGAAAGGTAAGAAACGAAGAATCATACTGTAAGGCAAATCATCACGTTGGTACATAGAGGAGCAGACAGAAGGCTGGATCTGGAGTCACGAAGGTGGCTCAAATCTCACTTTAGACATTTACTCGCTGTGTGACCCTGGACAAGCCACTTCACCTGTGTCTGCATCACTTTCAAACTCAATGAACTATAAGGTCTCTTTAAACTTTAAATCTAGGATCCCAAGGGAAGAATGAGTGGTTGGTAGAGGATGGGGCATGGAATGAAAACGTCACCTCCCCTAAATGGAAAAGTATAAATGGTAGGATTCCCCTTACCCTCAAGGATCGGGGTTAGTGATGGTACTACTTAACACTTTCATAAATGAACCTAAAGAGGAAATACCCAGGAAAATCTCTAAATTCCAGAAAACACTAAAGTCTTAATAGTAAAATATAAAGCCAACTGCAGTAAAATACAAAATTTCATCAAGTTGCTATAGGTACAGGATATACTATGAAAGAACTGAGATACTAAAAATCTAGTCAATACCTAAGGTAATTCTACTATTTGACAATGCTGACAAGAGAGTAGAATTTATTGATAGTTATTTCACTCATTTATTGATAGCTGTAGAAATCTGGACCGAAAAAAATAAACAGATGTTTGTCTGGCCAACAAAGGACATAAAACAAATGTAGGAGCTGAGGAATATAGAAGACACAGGATTAAGAGCTGGGAGGGACATTAGAGATCAACTCTTCCACCTCCTTCATTCAACAGATAGGAAAAGGACAACTATCTTAGGAACTGCTTTGTTTCACATATGTTCATTACAAAACTACAATTCTACCAGATTTTGGCAGTAACTTGTTGAGTTCCAGATACTTGCTACCTCACTAAGACATTCCTATCCCCCAAATGCTGACTGTAATGTACTTAACCAAGACACAAGCTGGAACAGTCATACTGAAACTACCCTCTCAAGGATCACTACTGATCCAACTCCCAAATCCAGTGGTTTTTTTCTGTCCTCATTCTTCTGGGTTGCATTTGACACTGCTCATCACTTCCTCTCTCGACTTCTTTCTCCCATGCCTCCTAAGGTTCCATACTCTCTGAACTCTCCTTAACCTCTTTAACTTCTCACAAGCTGTGGCCTAGGCCTGGAATGACTTGCTCCTCTCCTAGACGTTTTGGAATCCTTACTTTCCTTCAAAGCTCAAATCAAATTCCACCTCCTACATGATGCAGATTCTCCTGATCTCCCTGGCTGTCCCCAACAAAATTATCTTATTTTTATTTTGCATCTACATGTGTAGATACTTATTTATGTGTTGTCTCCCCTAATGAAATGTGAGCTCTTGTGGGTAAGGACTGGTTGGTTTTTGTCATTGTATCCCCAGCTCCTAGCACAATGCCTGACACAAAGTAGTCTCTCTGTTGATTGACTGTTTTGTCTTTTTCTTTTTTTGAGGCAATCAGGGTTAAGTGACTAGCCCAGGGTCACACAGTTAGTAAATGTGTCAGGTGTCTGAGACCCCATTTGAACTCAGGTCCTTCTGATTCCAGGTCCAGGGCTCCACCTAGCGGCCCCCTACCTAGCAGCCCCCTGATTGTTTATCTTTCATTGGTTTTTCCTCATGGGGACCCCCATGAAGTGAATATTCCTAATGGTTCTGTCCCTGGCTGCCTTCTCTTCACTCTCTCCCTGTTCTCCTTTGGCAAAGTCATTCACTTCCATGGTTTCAAAGATCATCTCTTCTTAGACGATTCCCAAATCTCTATTCCAGCCCTATCCTCTCTTCTGAGCCACAGAGCATACATCCAACTTCTTGGATGTTTCACTAGCACCCCAAAACTGAACTTAGCTATCTGGTCACTCATGTTAAAAACTTCCCTTATTCTTGATTCTTCCCCCACCTTCACTCTCATATCCAATCAGTTATAGTACTATCTCTACAACATATCTCAAGCCTGCCCTCTAATTTGATTTATTCATTCTTCCATCATCATAGTATAGGCCACCTTCGTGGTACACCACCACCTACCTGAACAACTATATCACCTCCTGACAGGGCTTCCTGTCGCCATTCTTTCTCCCCTAGAAACTATCCTTTGTATCAGTTCTAAACTTATCTTCTTTACGTATAGACTTGGTCACCGTCATTCCTCTGTTCAAAATCCTTCAACAGCTGCTTGTTGCCTACTAAGTTCAGACACTTTTGATTGGCATTCAAAGCCCTCTTCCAACTGGCAGGACCATGCGTTTCAGGCAACCAAATGGGAATACTTAGTCATTTCTGTAGCTAGCCTATACCTGCCTACTTCCTGACTCTGTTACTGTTGTTTCTGTTATAACCAGAAATGCCCCTATGAAATAGCTCACATTTGTACCAGCTTTAAGGCTTGTAAAGCACTTCATATAATTATCCCATCTGATCTAACCTCCTTAAATTCCTACTCATCTTTTAAAGTCACTACTAGGAGTTGAGAATCACCTCCTTAAATTCCTACTCATTCACTCAAATGCCACCTCTTACCAGAAAAATTTTATCTCATGAACAGATAATGATTTTTCCCTATCATAAGGCCATTCTCTGCCACTTCTTTAATGCCCTAGAAATACACTATTCCATACGAGTTAGAGGTGTATAAATATTATATCCTCTAGCACTTAGCACAGTGGCGTACATATAGCAGGCTTGTAATAAATGTTTGTTGAATAAATTCCCTTATCAGACTGAAAGTTCCATGAGAACAGTGGCCTTCTCCTCTAAAATTTGATCTTTTTTTTTCTTAAATGACTCTTTAAAAAAAAATTTTTTTTGGAGGGGCAAGGCAGGGCAATTGGGGTTAAGTGACTTGCCCAAGGTCACACAGTTAGTAAATGTGTCAGGTGTCTGAGACCCCATTTGAACTCAGGTCCTCCTGACTCCAGGGCCGGGGCTCTAATCACTGCGCCACTTAGCTGCCCCCTAAACTTTAATCTTTTTAACAGAATTGCATCAAATCATTCTGTGTCCACATCAGATTCATCTAAGCTGTAAGAAAAATAAGCACAGCTTTTGTTAAGACCTAATCGGTCCTGTCTAGCAGATCCAGATTCAGAAGTAGTTAATTTAGGTACTTTCTTCAGTCCTCCTGGATCCTGATAAAGCAATAAAAATTGCTTAACAGTCATCATTTCTGCATAAGAAGAAGGAAGGGCTCTGCTCCTGGTAGAAAGCAAAATCAGGATGTGGTGATTGAGCCTGAGGCTCAGGCTTTTCCCCTACAGTTCTAGATCCCTTCCTCATCTTCTTAAGGGGAGAATCCATTCCCTGAATTCCTCATCTTCTTAAGGGGAGAATCCATTCCCTGAAGCAACACCAGGTGCTGGCAGGAATGGCATCATGAAATGAGAGATTTGGAGAAGGAAGCAAATTGGTGGTCATTTTACAGAGAGGAAAGTGAGTAAGGAAGTTGCAGGCTAGGGTAATGGCCGTGGGGAGTAGGGACAGTCACAGAAAAGAAGGAAAGAGAATACACCAGTATAATCAATAGAACCAAGAATTCCCATATTTCTAACCTCAACACTCAAAAAGGGAAGCATTAATTTCTACCTATGAGAATGCATGGGGCAACTGTCAGAGCACCAGAGGAATGCAATCCATTGAAGCCACTAGGAATAGGAAAATTTGATCAGACTAACGTAGAGACATAGAATTTCAGCTCTGGAAGGGCGGTCAGTCCATATTTACTCAAATACTCTTATTTTACAGCTGAGGAGAAAGGAGGCCTAGAGAGGGAACATATTTGTCCAAAGTCTCCTAGCTAGATCACCTGATGTGTGATGATGATGCCTGATGTAAAGCTTTTTCCACGTCACCATGCATTACGATAATACTTCATGTTTAAGCTTTACAAAACATTTTTTTACAATTATGCCAGGTAGATACTGTCAGTATCATCAAATGTATTTTATAGATTAGGAAACTGAGGCAGGGAGAGGCTGAGTGGCTTCTCCAAGGTGAAATAGACAAGGCTTACAATTCTGTTAATCACCAATTAATATCAAACCACCTATCATTCTCCTGAGCAGAACTTATTTTCCCTGAGGCTCAGATGGGGACTGGACAATTCCTGGTTAGCAGTCTCTCATTACAGCTTCAGAAACAAGGTGGAGGACAAAGTTTAGTTCAGAAATCAAACCCATCCAATAAAAATAAGAAAGTACCATCTTCCCCAACATCAAACTAAGTCTCAATGATACATTATTAAACCAAAGAACTTATAGGAGAAAATCAAGAACTTACAGGAGAAAATTTTTTTAATTCTTTAATGACTTATGGTGGGGGATGGTTGTATTTGAGAAAGTACTTTATTAAAGAAGATTCCCATTTTTTTTTGTCACAAAGTTTTCTGTATCCGCTATCAAGGGAACTAAAAGCAATCAGTCATTGCTTTATTTTCTCCATCTCAGCTTAAAGAATAGTAAATTAATTTTACTTCTAAGCTGTTAAACACATGTGTAGTTTTCTCAGTTCTGCACAAAACAGAAGAAAGTTTTTCTTTAGTGTGACTGAAAGAGGAAAAAGTTCTATGATCAGGAAGCTGTTAAAAATTTGTGTCCAAGTCAAAGTATCACTTAAGATCCTTTGTTATTTCTAAAATACAGTCCCTAGCCCAGAAATAAATCCAGATCTAAATCTGTTTAAGAAAAAGAACAAAGTGCTAACAAAAATCACCAATTACCTAATACACCAAATGCATAATGGAGCAAGGATTAACAGTAAGTTCATCTATAACCAGCAGGGGTGAAGGCCTAGTTATAAGGTTCACTTGTCATGAACTTTAAAAGAATATGAAACGGATTGGTTTGGGGGAAGGCCACAGAGCACAATAAAGAAACTCTTCAATCACCCTTCACTGAAGTATAGAGTTTCAAAAGGTTACATCTTCCCTTAATTGTTTAATAAGACAACATTAGAAATACCTAAAATAGAAGTAGAGGCTATAGCCCACATCTTGTACACACACCCTTTTTCAGCTTAGATTCCCCAAAGATCCCAGTTACTCATGCCATATTTCCAGGCTTCCAGGGCAGAGCAATACATAATGACCTCATCATGGAAAACCCGGATTACAGCATTTAATAGAGGTGGAGACCCCATTGAACCAGGATGGAAAACAGAACAGTTGGGAGGAAATGGCCTATTAAAATGTCTCAAATACGAATTCAAAATAATATAATTAGTATAAAGTTGTATCTGAAGCAGATTTTTACCGTCTCCCTCTCCCCTTGCGTGTAGGTCTTGGTTGGATAATGAATAAAATACAATAACTATATAACTTTCCCTAACCTTCACTTCTTTCATTTTCTTTTCTCTTAATAAGTCATATCCATTGTGGGATGGGGGGAACAAGTAAAAGAAACTAATAAGAGAAAAAAGAGGCAGAAACATTGGAAACGGCAGTTTATGTGCCACCACTAGAGCTGGCCCCATCCGCAATTGCCTTCTGTTCACTCAAGAAGCACAAACTTCTTAAGATATCTCTGAGGAGGTATCCTGTCCTTCTTTCACTCTGCAAACCACATGTAAGGGAATGGATGTGCTGATGCCAAGGCATATTTACGATGCAACAACATGAAAAAAGCAGACACATTAGCTAAATACATGAAGCATTTGGGGAGAATTCTATATACTTGCACAAGGACAGGATCATAGGGGAGTATCTATGGATGTTAGCTATTAGAAACTTTGAGAGAGATAGAGATGGAGGGAGGGAGGGAGAGGGAGAGAGAAAGAGGAAGAGGGAGAAGGAGAGGGAGAGGAAGAAAAAAGGGGGAGAGAAAGAGAGGGAGAGAGGGAGAGAGGGGGAGAGAGAGAGAGAGAGGGAGAGAGGGGGAGGGAGGGAGGGAGGGGGGAGGGAGAGAGAGGGGGAGAGAGAGAGAGAGAGAGAGAGAGAGAGGGAGAGAAAGGAAGGAATTGGATAAATCCTCCAGACAAACCAACACTCTTAAGATCACCTTATAATACTCCTAATAAGGTTAGGGAAATGTCTTCACTTTTTCTGTCCTCTGCTTCCAGCCCCAGGCACACACAAGCTGGATGACCCTGAGGAAGTCACTTAACATCTCAGCATCTCAGTGTCCCAAGAAACTCTAAAACTTCTAAGTCGCATGAGCAAAGGGAGCTTCCTTACTAGGAGTTTCCAACAGGTATGAAATTACTGGTCCGAAAAAAAAGTGATTCATCAAGGATCCCTATCTTCTAAGAATCCCCAGGTTCACTTTCCACAATAGGGGTGGCCGAGAGAAAGGTGGGGGGGGGGGAGTACCTGGCACATAGCGAGTAGCCTATTAATAAATGCTTGTTGATTGCTCGATAAATGGGCATCGCCTTGCATTTAGAGAGTTCAAGAGGGGCCCATGCCCCTGCAACCTTCCACCTGTACAACCCGGAGGCTCGGAAGGAGACATCCTAATTCAGGTGGGAAACAAGTTATGCACCTTGGAGAGTCCCCTTCCAACACAACTGCGCCCCCCACCCCTTACCCTCATACTAACTACTCAGTAAGAAAGCAGCATGTGCTATAGGGCTGTGGACGGCAATGGACACCGGTCACGAATCCGGGGGGGTCCATCTGGGCTTCTTCCTTTCCAGGCTGTGTGACATCGGGTAAGTGGCTGCCCTTCTCGGTGCCTCAATTTCTGCATCTCTACATGGGGGTTGGCAGCTGCTGCAACCTCACGGGGCTGCCTCGAGGAAGGAGCGGTGTAGACAGACCTCCAAGTGCCGCCGAAAGGTGAGTGATCATCAGCACGCCCCCCCAACTCCCCGGGGGTTCCTGTATGCACCTCCCAGGCGCGGGCAGCCCCCACCCCGCAGCGGCCCCGACCCCCGCCGGGGCCCCCCTCGCTAGAAACAGCGCACACACGCGGGGCTGGGGCTCGGGTGGATCCCGGCCCCGGCCCGACCCGGACTCCCTCCCTCGCTAGATCGCTCACCTCCCTGGCAGCTTGGCGCTCCTCTTCCAAAACTGCTTGCTGTTGTCTCCAGCCATGGCTCGGGCCCGGGGAGCGGGCTGCAGGCAGGGCCGGGGGAGGCGGGGAGCCGGAGAGACTCCCCTAGGACCCCGCCACCCTGGGGCCGAGCAAGGCCGCTTCCCTCCTGCCGCCGCCGCCGCCGCCGCCACCGCCACAGCCGCCACAGCCGCCGGTCACCAGCTCCCACCTCCTGGGGGCGCCATCTTGGATGTGGGCGCCCCCTCCCCCCCTCACGACGCCGCCCCGCTGCCATTGGTCGGCGGCGGGGGCCGTCGCCGCGCAGGCCAATGAGGAGCGTGCGTCGTGTGGGCGGCCGAAGTCGAGTTTACGTCAGGAGTCGGGCACACATACAGGTGGGCAGCGGGGGAGGAGTCCTAGAGGATGGAGGGGCGGGACTTGGAAGCGCCAATCACTGGGAAGAACTGAAATAGGTAAAGACATACACCTTTGTGAGAGAAAGAAGATACTTTTTTGTTGAGTTGGGGCTCTTAGGACCCCGAGCTGACTTTTTTCTTTTCTCTTTCTCTTTCTCTTTCTCTTTCTCCTCTCTTCTCTTCTCTTCTCTTCTCTTCTCTTCTCTTCTCTTCTCTTCTCTTCTCTTCTCTTTTCTCTTCTCTTCTCTTCTCTTCTCTTCCTCTCTCCTTTCCTCTCCTCTTTTCTTCTCTCTCTTCCTTTTCCCTTTTTCTTTTTTTTGCGGGGGGAGAGAAACCTGAAAAGGGAAGGGAGAAGGGAGGACCAGATGAGAAGTAGGAAAAGAACTCTTCTAATAGTTAAGAACTCCAAAGGACTCGTGATGAAAAAATACTATCCCCCTCCAGACAGAGAACTGATGAACTCAGTGCAAACTGAATAAATTTTCTTGCCTTCCCCACCCCCCATATGGCTAATATGGAAATGTTTTGCATGATTTCACATGTATAATTGACATCATTTGTTTGCCTTCTTCGTGGGTGGGGGAGTGGGGGGAGGAAGGGAAAGAATTTGAAACTCAAAATTTAAAAAGAAAATGTTAAAAAAGAAATAATAAATTTATTTAAAAAAATGAAATAAAAGTTAGGAACCCTAGTATTCCAAAGTCCTAGCTCCCATCACCAACCAATTGTCACTGCTCTATACACCCAGTGAAAAACTTTCTCCTTCTAGACCACAACTCCTTACCCACAAAGGGAAGAAAATGCTTTTGACTCAGGGCTACCACTTCTGCAACAAAAGAGCCGTTGGTTGATGAGAATCCCATTAAGCACTTAGAGGATTGGTGAGGTGTACCACATAAAAGAAGAAATCTTGTCCTATTGAAGTTCACATACTAGATGTTCCACATTCTTTCTGTTACTTTCGGGAGGCAACTTGGTGTGGTGGATAGGGAGCTGGGACCCAAGCAAGAAGATCTGGGTTCAAACCTCACTACTGGCTATATAATGTTTAGTCACTTTAACTTTTCAGTGGTGCAAGCAGTTCTCTAAGGCTATAAAATTGTCGAAAAGGTACTGACCTGTATTGGTAGAGGGAAGTCCTTCTTCATTGAACCAACATACATTAAGCTTCTACCATACAGACAAGAATTATATAGGTTGAATGGCCTAGTATTAGTATATAGAAAGATCATGTTCATATTGAATCACATTATGGAAAGAGAACTCTCTAGAAAATCACAAAGGTGAAACCACAAACAGTTGACTATGATAGACAGTATTATGTAAACGCATTAGAAATAGACAAAAGTAGTTTTTCAATAACTAGGAGGAAAGTCATTACTTCTTTGTGACAACCCAGATGCTGACAAACAGAATATAAGAAATTACATAATAGTTTCAGTCAACAATTCATTGAGAACAGGGTGCCAGACACCATTCCGTAGGAGGGCATGATTGCCCTCCATTGACTTAGTCACTAAAGTTGGAGAGGGACCCTCCAAACATCTTTGTATTTAGAAAAACCCTTCCTGAATCTATTTCTATTTTCAAACTGTACCGCCTATTGGGATGAGTTTAACATGCTTACTACTCAAGCATGACCTCCTTTCAAACTAACTTTTACCCCTTTCTTCAAGCTTCTTTTGTCCTATGACTTTAGTACTGAGATTTGATATAAAAATCACTCAACTCATGCTTTTATAGACTTTGATCATGTCCTCTCACTTCTTGCCCACATACTCCCACCTGATCTCTTTTGTTCTTAAGCTGTTATACTCAAACGGAAACTGCTCCATCTATCCCTTTGAACATTTTTAATGGATATTTTCTAATTATGTTTCTCATGAAATTTTGTGATCAGAGCTGTACACAACATTCCAGATATGGATATACCATGGTTTTGTGCAGGCATACAAAAAAGTCTTGGTCTAAGAGAGCTTAGTCAACCTTAATCATAGCAACAAAGTAAAGAATCCCTCTTGAAACGGGCCTGGATATGCTTCTCACTTATTTCTTTCACTATTTCCACCCAGGTAATATCTAGAAAACTTTAGTATCTGATACTCCCTTAAGGGCAACCTTTACTAACAATCAGGCTTGCTGGGTTTCAAAAACATAGAACAGTTCTATTTATGGGGAACATAGAAAGACTTTACATCCAAACCCAAAAGAATCAAGGTCCCTGCCCCCATCACCACTTATCATCCAACCTTGCCTCCCAGGAACCTGTACAGTCCTTATGACCTACAATACTCCCTTGAGTGGTGCTCCAGAAAGGAGGAATGTCTCGGAATCTGTACCCTCACTTTGGTGTTCTGCTCCTGCTGCCTTGTTTACAAACACTGATCTTCTCCAGCACTTCCTTGCTGGAAGTCTCTTTTAATTGTCTCTTTTAATCCGATTACTGGCTGTTGATATTTGCTACTTCCATGATCTTTAGCTCTTCAATCCATAAAATAATTACATTAGAGGAGCCTCAGCTGCCTGTATTACAGGCTACTATTTCTCTCCTCTGGGGCCAGAATGCCTCTAGGCTATTTACACCTGTTGTTTTTAACACCATAGTCTCAGGAGTCTCAGAGCACCATTCTACACTAAGGGGTCTTAACCTGTTTTGTGTCATGGACCCCTTTGACAATCTAATAAAACTTGGAAACAATCTTCTCAGAACAATGTTTTAAAATTAATTTTAAAATATATATAGGATTACAAAGGCAGCCAATTATATTGAAATACATTTTTTTAAATTAAAAAGTAGCTCTAAATCACTATTGATTAGAGAAATGCTGATTTAAACAATTATGAGGTACCACCTCACACCTACCAGATTGGCTAACATGACAAAAGAGGAAAATGATCAATGTTGAGGGGATGTGGGAAAACTGTTGGTGGAGTTGTGAACTGATCCAACCATTCTAGAGAGCCAAATGGAATTATGCCCAAAGGGCTATAAAACTGTGCATACCCTTTGATCCAGCAATACCACTGGTAGGCCTATATTCCAAAGACATAAAAAAATGTGGGAAAGGATCTATTTGTACAAAAATATTTATAGCAGCTCCTTTTGTGGTGGCTAAAAATTGGAAATCAAGAGGATGCCTATCAATTGGGGAATGGCTAAAGAAGCTGTGCTATATGGTTGTGATGGAATACTATTGTGCTATAAGAAATGACAAGCAGGATGATTTCAGAAAAACCTGGAAAGACTTACATGAACTGATGCAAAATGAGCAGAACCAGGAGAATGTTGCATACAATAACAGCAATATTGTACAATGAAGAACCGCGAATGACTTATCTCTTCTCAGCAATACAAAAACCCAAGACAATCCCGAGGGAGTAGTGATGAAGCATATTCTCCGGCTCCAAAGAAAGAACTGATACTGTCTGAATACGGACTGAAGCGTGCTATTTTTCTCTTCTTTCTTTCATTCTTTTTTTTTATTTCAGTCTTATATAAAATGACTAATATGGACATGTTTTACATGATTGCACATGTATAAACTGTATCAGATTTCTTACTGTCTCAGGGAGGAGTGAGGGGAGGGAGGGAGGGAAGGATAGAATTTCAAACTCAAAACTTTAAAAAGTTAAAAAATTGTTTTAATATGTAATTGGGGAAATATTATATTAAAAAACAAATGTTAGCAGGTTGTCCTGAAAAAAAAAAGTCCCAGATTAAGAACTCCTGCTCTAACTCAAAGCACTTAGATATCCATTAAATTCTCCTTCACAATGAATCTCTTCCTTTTACCTCCCCCCTTCCCCAGCACCTCAGTTGTGTGTCTTCAGCTACTCAGTTAGCAACCTTGCATTTATTTTCAGTGGGATTCAGAGGGTACTGGTAATCCCTTTGTATTTGTCTTTCTCTTCCCTTACACCCACCCCACTCTGTTCAGACAGCTGGGCCGCACTATTTGAGTTACATTTGGCTTCTTTTTGCTGTGGAAACAGGATAGGGTGGGGCAGAGCCAGTTCTTCCCAGCAAAGGCACTAAGGAAGAAAAAGAATTTGAAGATCCTTGCTAGAGTGGGATAAAGATTTCTGTTTACTTCTGATGACCTTCCTGATAAAGTTGAGAGTTTTGTTGGGGCAACAGTACATTGAGTAGTGATATCTTTACAGCTGACTTTCCATATACACTTCCCTAAGGAGAGAATGGAAGTATATATCATTATCAGACATTTGGAGCTAAGATGGATTACTGCATTTAATCTGAATTTCAATATCTTTTAGTGTTGCTTTCAAGTGACATTGTCGTGATCATTTCACTAATTTTTCTAATTTATACTTTCTTTGCTCCATCATCAGTTCATACAAGTTTTCTGTTTCCCAGAATTTCTTATATTCATTGTTCCTTATGTACAATAATATTCCATTACATTTGTAGAAAACAATTTGTTTAACCATTTCCCAGTTGGTGGGTACCCACTAGGTTTTTGCTACCCTCAAAAGTGCTATTATGAATATTCTGGTCTCTATACGGGATCTTTCTTTTAGTCTTTGACTTCCCTGTATATGATGGAGTCCAACAATGGAATGTCACGATCAAAGGGTGTAGAGAGTTTAGTCATTTTTCTTGAATAATTCCAAATTATTTTCTAGAATGGTTGGACTAAAGTTGCTAAATTTTACTGTTTCTAGATCTACAACATCTCTCCTACATCCCCCTTATCTCAGCTCTCACAGCCACTACCCTGATTTAGGCTTTCATTACCCTTAACTGCATTATTTTTTAAAATTAAGTTTTACTTTAAGCGAACAATCAGCTGTCTCTTTCTCCCACTGCTCCTCTTCCCTTTTGGCCCCATTGAGGAAGCAAGAAAAACAAAGCTTCTTTTACAAACATATATAGTCAAGCAAAAACAAAATTTGACTGGCCTATTGTAACAAACAGCCTTCTAACTGATCTTCCTATCTCAAAACTCTCCACTCCAACTTGTCTTCCAAACAGCCGCCAAAGTGATTTTCCTAAAATGTAGGTTTAACTAAGTCATGCTTCTACAACCCAAGATATTCTAGTTTGATCCCACAATAAGAATTGAAAACTATCATATTTTATACAGTAGTATGTACGTATGGATGTGTATAGCAAAGAGTGAAACAATAGCAAAGAAAGGACAGTGTTTGAGAGAGGAACAGTTTCTTAGAAAGCAGTCAATGCTTACACCATCGGTTGAAGAGGCAGAATCGGCTTCTTCCTTTGAGTTCAACCTTCTCCCAAAGGGAAAAGAAATCATCTACCAATTTACAGAGGTAGGAACACTGAGTCAGTTTTCTTTAAATTGGCAAGTAAGGGAGGATGAGCACCTCTGCCGTGAGGGCTTGCTGAGCTCTTTTCAGGGCTGTTCATCCACCTTTGGTGTCTACCTGGCACTCAGCTCTCACCTGCGGCTCCAAGAAGCTGTAGAATGTGCAGTGGCCACACCCCCGTAAAGTATCTCAGCGGATGGGCTAAGCCAGGTTGAGGGTAATTGACAGGCATCCAACCTGTCAGTGAATTGGGGGTTGTCTACCCCAAGCATGTGAAGACTTTTCCAGGGGAATGGGAGAATGAGAACAATTTGTTCCGGGGGCCACAAAGGCAGCCGAAACAGGCTCTGTAGAGGTCTTAGAGCTTGCTCAGGCATCAAAGACACCAAGGTTAACCACTGCATCCTAGGGTATCAACAGTGGTCTTGATTTTTGTCTTGCCGCTGGACTTCGGTGACTCTGGAGGATAGAATGAGACTGATGACTTTGTGCAACTCTTCTTCACTTAAATCCAATTCACACAGCAGAGTCAAAACATCACCTTCTGATGTCATTGGTCCACTTTGAAAACCAAGGACAGTGGCAAGTGGAAGGCAAGGGAAATATGGTCCCAACTAACATTAACTCAGCAATATCCACTTATCATTTGGGGTGGCGGGGGAGTGTTGTGTGCATTCAGTACCTATTGTCTTTCCCTTCACAGGGCCCAGAAGAAAAAGAATAGAAGCTAGTATGCAGAGGTTGGAAAGCCCTGTTCAACCTTCCTGCCTTCCTCTCTGCCTGAGGAAGAAGTGAGAGCAAAGGGGATGCCCACAGATTGGGGAATGGCTGAACGAATTGTGATCTAGGAATGTAATTGGATATTACTGCACCATAGGAAATGACAAATATAAAGAATTCAGAAAAGCTTATATGAACTGATGCAGAGCAATATGAACAGAACCAGGAGAATAATATGCCCAATGACCCCAACATGATTAAAATAAAACAACGCAGAAAGACTTCAGAACTCTGATCAATGCAGTGACCACTCATGATTAGACAGAACTATAATCTTCTATAATCACTAAGTAATTGATCCTCTGTAGTGAAGTGGTGAGCTCTAGCTATAGAATGTATGTGTGTGTTATAAGGAAGTGATACTAATGTTTTTAAAAGCATCAATAAAACATTTTTCCCAATTATGTTTGGTGAGAAACTTTGTTAGATTCTTTTTTATTTTTTATCTTATTTTATTTTTGTAAATCTAAAGAATTGACCTTGCCCAGATTCCTTGCTTAATTACTCGTTCATTCAACAAATTTCATTGTGTATATCATGTGCAAGGCACTGTGCTAAGCACAGGGGACACAAGTAAATGTACAATACAGAGGAGGAGAGAGGAGAGACAGAGAGACAGAGAGAGAGACAGAGAGAGAGAAATGCAAAAGAGAGGTCCAAGCAAAATGGTACCAGAAATTGGAGAAGAGAGAGATCATTTTCACTTGGGAGGAACAAGGCCTCAAAACACAGAACAGTGTTATTTATACAGTAAAAGTACATGTCATGGAAAAGCCGGGGCTTGAGCTGGGACATATAGTCCACTTATTTACCTCCTTCAAATACTCTTGCATGATGGTCAGGCTCAATGATTTCACCTACAGAAACCAGATGGCCTTTTCTTGAATAAGCTATATTTATTGAAATTCATTTAAATGAGCATTTCTCAGTGAGCTCATGTATAGGAACAATATTCACTGGCTTTTAGCTTCCAGTTTCTCTTCTGTAGATTTTCTCATCAATGGAGGTGGAGGAAGAGAATTGAGGGAGGAAAGGAAGGGAATAAGAGTTGTACTCCCTAATTGGAATGAGACAGAGAAGGATAAATGGTAATACTGCTTTTACATCAAATTGACGTGGAAAGAGAGATTTCTCAGGTTCCCACATGTGACGATTTTCAAGATAAAAGTGAAGGAAGCGCAACCTGGGATGACTTCGACTTTATTCTGTGGCCTGAGTGCAGGAGTTCCCTATTCCCCAGTAATAGAAACCAAATGGCTTAAACAAGAATGGTTGCTGCGGGTACAGGCAAATTCCAGCCAATGAGGGAGCAGCATAGAAGAGATTTTGATGCCTTGGCACAGCCAGGTAGTGAAAAGAGCAGTGGATAGAGTACCAGGCCTGGAGTCAAGAAGAGCTGAGTTATCTCTGCCAAGTAAACTCCAAGTGGCATCATGAAGAGTCAGACACAAGTGAACAACAACAAAAGCTTCAGCAGCATCGCGCCATCCTCTTTAAACATATAGTGGTAACCATGAAAATCATCCAAAACTGCCAAAGGGTTTTCAAAGCTAAGTAGAGACCGGTGGGGTCAAATTCAAATAGAAATGGATACCTTTGGCTGCATTTTGACTTGGAAAGCCACAAATTAACATTATTGTATTTTTACTTATTTTATTAAACACTTCCCAATCCCATTTTAATCTAGTTTTGCAAGGCTGAATGCCACAGGGTTTGACACCTCTGGTGTAGAAAATGGCCTGTGATTTAACCGTGCCAGCTCCATTTTCATCAGAGTCAAGATGTTTATGACCACTTGATATTGTTCAGTCGTGTCTGACTTTTTGTTTGGCAAAGATACTGGAGTGGCATGCCATTGCCTTCTCCATTTTACAGATAATGAAACTGAGGCAGAGTTCAATGACTTGCCAAGGGTCACACAGCTAGTATCTGAGGTTGGATTTGAACTCAGATCTTCCTGAGTCCAGGCCCACCATTCTATCTCCTATACCACCTAGCTGACCTTGACCAGATATGAATTCTTATGGACCCACAATCAGACCTCATTTGGAAAGGCTACAGTTTAGTGGAATAGATACCATCCCACAAAGGAATGGGATCTGGGACCAAATGTGATACACCAATCTATAAAATGTAGAAATAGCTTCTAATTTTGTACACTTTTTATCCAATCAAATTAAATTGCTTGCTAAGATAATGACCCTTTGTTCAAAGGTATTAATGACTGACTGCAGGAAGAGAGAAAGGAGCGGCCAGAGGGTTAGGTCATAAGCCTGGAAATGTGATTGGCAGAAATAGACACACATCTAGATTGACTTATGAGTCTAAAGTAAACTAATAGAAAGGACAGAGCCAAAAGGGGAGTGGCATTGGTTGCTCTAAGGATCCTAAGTGGAATAGGAATCTTAGCTAATATTCACAGCACACTTGGAAGCTATACACATTCAGTGACAGTATAGGCATTTGTCCTCCAAAAGGTAAAGGATATATTCTGAATATTCCTTGTTGCTGTTATTGTTCAATCATGAAGTATTGGTTGTCATGACCCCATTTTGGGATTTTAGGGCAGATACTGGAGTGGTTTGTCATTCCCTTCTCCAGCTCATTTTATAGATAAGGAAACTGAGGCAAACAGAGATTAGGTGACTTGCCCAGGGTCACATAGCTAATAAGTGTCTGAGGCTGGATTTGAATTCAAGAAGATGAGTCTTCCCAACTCCAGGCCCAGCACTCTATCCACTGCCCTGAATATCCTTAACTTTCTTTTAATAACCATTTGTGTTATATTGTGTTATAACCATTCATGACTTTTCCTGAAGTTTCTATTATTTTGAAACTCCAGAAATTATTCTTGAAACTACCCTTGTTAATTCTGTCCATCTTTTATCATTTTCCCACTCACATCTATTTTTCATCTTCAGTCACAAGTAGTGGGAAAACAGCTTGGAATGTCAGGAAGTGGACTTTATTGAAAGTCCTGGGTTGACTGTTGACTGTCCTCCAACACTTTGGAAGGAAATATAACAGGAAAAGGAAGAAAGTAATTGCAAGCCTGAAATATTCATGGGGGAGCATATAAAATAATAATTTTAAAAAATCTTTGATCCACACTACAAAAATATTATTGACGACTTTGTTCATCGCAGCCAAGTAGAGCAAAAAGAGTCAGACATCCCATTATCAGAGTAGAAGATGCAAATATAAACAACATAGTAAAAGATTCTGTAAATAGCATGCTTACTGTGATCAGTCCCTGGGCCAATAGTCTAGTTGGACAGATTGCTTAAAAAATAAAGATGCAGATGGTTCATAGGAGATACATTGTGACTGACTGTGGTTCGTTATTCCAGAAGTAAGTGACCCACCCGCATCTCCTCCCCGAAATTCTATCAGTCTGTAGGCCCACTCAATCTCCCAACACCTGCCTTCCCTCTTAAGTCCCGGGCCTACAAAGGATTTTAAAGCATAAAGATGGTAATTTCTGAACTGCTGAGAGGAGGAAGTTTGCTCCCTTCCTCTGCAAAGCCCCAGCTGCCCACTCCTAGTTATGACTCTATTAAATATCTCTACTCCAAAGAGGAATCTTGGAAATATTAGCATAAAATAAAGGAAATTATCCGACTTTCATATTGAAAAAAAATTATTGCACATGACAAGGAATTTGGTGCAGATGTGATTTCCTATTTAATAAATATTTCAATATATTGAATGTTAATAAATATAAATTCATATTTAATAAATGAGATAGGAAAATACTACTAGGATTGGAATTTTCTCTTGAGATCTCTTTTCAGGTAGAGAATCCAGAGTTTATAGGACAGCAGTTTTGAGAAACACCAGTCTACTCTAGTTGAAAGACCATACAAATGTGAGTCAACATAAGATCAGCTATTTTTCAATAGTTCTTGAAGTACCGATAAATTTTTACTACTTTAGCCATCCTTCATATATAAATCTTTGGACTAGTCACAGTAGAGAGGTACAGAGAGAGAAAGAGAGAATTCCTTGCCCATGGAAGTACCTATAGTTCAAAGAGAAAGAAAAGAAAACACACTTCAAAAATGTTTTAATGTTTAAATGTTTAAAACAAAAATGTTTTTAAAACACACAAATATTTAACTGATTACAACTATACAAAGATACATGTGTATCTTTCATTCAGAAATGGGGTTGAATGACTGAAAACAACTTACATTTATTTACAGAAGGCTGGGAGCCAGGACTGAGACTATGAAAGTCTTTTTGTTTTGTTTTAAATTTTAATTTTCATTCTGAACTTGACAACACTAAGTAGAATGGACATTTCCACATACATAGTTGAACAGGAGAAAAAGACAATTGTTTATGAAACTGCAGATCTCTGTATGTACAACTTGTTTTTCTTTTTAAGTATATAATAAAATCAACCTGTAGTTTTTCAAAGCTGTCCTGCTTGTTTGTGATTCTTTTTTTTACCTTCCTTCTGTTTCCTTCTCTGAATTTAAAAAATAAAATAAAAGAATGCCTCAAGGTCCTTCTTTTTTTCTTTCTAAATTTGTTTCTTTCTCCTTCCTTCCTTCCTTCCTTTCTTCCTTCCTTCCTTCCTTTCTTTCTTTCTTTCTTTCTCTCTTTCTTTCTTCCTTCCTTCCTTTTTCTTTCTTCCTTCCTTTCTTCCTTTCTTTCCTTCCTTCCTTCCTTCCTTTCTTTCTTTCTTTCTTTCTCTCTTTCTTTCTTTCTTTCTTTCTTTCTTTCTTTCTTTCTTTCTTTCTTTCTTTCTTTCTTTTCTCTCTCTCTCTCTCTCTCTCTCTCTCTCTCTCTCTCTCTCTCTCCTTATCCCCTACCCTTGCCTTACCATTGGCAAAAAAGAAAAGAAAAACAAAGCCCTTGTAACAAATATGTATAGTGAAGCAAAATAAATTTCCAATTTGACTGTGTCCAAAAATGTAGGCCTCATTCTTCATCTTGAGTCCATCACCTCTCTGTTGGGAAGCGCATCATACTTCTTCCTCAGTCCTCTGGAATGTGGTTGATCATTGCATCAATCAGAGTTCTTAATTCTTTCAAAGTTATTTTTCTTCGTAATGTTGTTATTATATACATTGGTGTTATATATACATTCTGTTCACTTCGTTCTGCATCAGTTCATAGAGGTCTTCTCAAGTTTCTCCAAAATAGTTCATTTCTTCATTTCTTACAGTGTAATATATCTTATTACATACATATAACACATAATTTGTTTAAATATTTACCAATAGGAGGGCAGCCACTTAGTTTCCAGTTCTTTGCTACTACCACCACAAAAAATATAAATAATTTTGTAAATATGGGTCCTTTTCCTCTTTTTTCATTAATTTTTTTGGTACAATTTAGTGCAAGGATTCTTAACCTTTCTGTGGCATGGACCCCTTCTCAGAATAACATTTTAAATACATAAAATAAAATGTGTAGGATTACAAAAGACACTAATTATACTGAAATACAAGTATCACAATATTTTTTTAAAAGACAAATTTATAGACCCTCAAGTTAAGAACCGTTGGTTTACTGCTTTTGGGGACATAGATCCAAATTGCTTTCCAGAGTGTCTGGACCAATTCAGAGCTCTAACAACTGTGCATTTGTGTAACTGTTTCCTAGCAGCCCTTCTAATTGTAATTTTCCTTTTTTATTATCTTTGTCAATTAATTTGCATTTATGTAACTAGGAGTGATTTGAAGCTTTATATTGTTGTTGATTTTTTTTCTTTTGAAAACCATCTGGGCATATTGTGTTTTTATAAATTTAACTTTTTTCTTTCTATATTTTTGATATGAAACCTTTATCAGAGAAACTTGCTGCAGAGATTTTTTTTTCAGGCAGAGGAAATCTTGCAGAGGGGAGGGCATGGAGAAAGGATGGAATCCCTGCTAGAGGAGAGGGCATGGAGGGAGGTCTGGAGGGAAAATCTTTCTAGGAGGGATACAGAGGCAAGGGGAAGGCTCTAAAGGGAGCATATAGGTCACACACAATGTCCAAAAGCAGTTTCCTTAGATGAAGACAAGAAGAAAATCAGACTGAAACAGGAAATGAGGACAATCAGTCAACAAGCATTGAGTGGCTATTGTGTACTAAGCTGGGAAGAGTAAGAGCTAGGTCAAGTGGTATGTGTAGGCTGTGTTCAGAAAAGCAGCTGCCATTAGGGGCCTCTCTGCCAGATGTGGAATGAAAAGAATTACTTGTGACTTGAACAGGACAGGGAGTTGACAGCCTCTTCCTAACTGGTTTCTTCCAGTAGACAACTAGAAGGGACATGGAGAGCGGGGGAGGGGAGGCGTCCTTCCTCTCCAGTGGAGGTAACCAGGAGCAGAAGAAATGAGCTGAGGTCCCCCTCTTCCTCCTGATTCCCCCCACCTCCCTAGCTGCAGATGTGAGCTGACTCGTGCTCGGAGATCTGGCAGGGCTGTCCCAGGACCAAAGTGAGGCAGCTTGTCCTCTCCACCAGCCTTCTCCTGCAGGTGGAGAGTAGATTTTCCTCTCCCAGAATAGATAGGTGATATGATCCATTTGACAGATGAGGAAACTGCAGAGGCTGAGTGACTTGCATGTGGTCATTTATCCAGCAAGTTTCAGAGACAAGATGGGAACCAGGGCTACCTGACTCAATTTCCAGTACTTTTTCTAGTACCCAACAGTGACAAGGTCCCTCACCTCAAGATGTTTCCAATCTAGGTGGAGAGAAAGGATATAAACGTGTAAAAAGATTTAAATAATCTTCAGGAGGACAGTAGAAGACAATTAAATGGAGCATTCCATGATTTAATATCAAATGGATTATTCAGACAATAATTGCTAGAGGAGAAGTTCAGAGGTAGGAGAACTCACATCGGAAAGGTGGCGTAGAGAACTTAATGGACAGAAAGACACATATGTGGAGAGCAACAAGAAGATACAATTCAATTCACTTTATTTCCTTGGATCTCAGTTGCCTCTTCTGTAAAAACAAAGGAATTGGAATAGGTGACCACAGAAGTACCTTCTAATTCTAGATCTATGACCTTGTCAATTAAATTCAGTAAGTATTTTAAAAGCGCTCACTATGGGCCAGGTAGTGTGCTAGGTTTTGGGAGTGCAAAGGCATTTGCTTACATTGCTCAAGAAGTTTACATTCTACTGGAGAATAAACAGAAAGCTGGAAAGAGGGAATCAAGGAGAAGGAAAGAAGAGGGATGCAAGAGAAAGTTCTGAATTCTGTTCTCAACCATCCCCAACTGCCAGCATCAGGCTGGACAGCAACAAGGACAGGTTTAGAGATAACTGGGACAGAAAGATTTGACATGGTGTTGTAGCAAAGGAAAGAGGACAATTGACAGCCTGCCTCAAGTTTGGGTTTGGGAAGTGAGACATTCCTGGCACAAGGCTCTGTCTAACATCTTTTGTAGAAGGCTTTAGTATGGAAAAGCAGAACTGGTTTGGACTAAATGCCCAGCTAGGCACTTTTCTCTCTGGTGTCTTCACCATCTTTGTCACCGCCATGTATGTTGTGTTTGAAGAGAAGTACATGAGAAATCCCAACTGTTCCACTGAAAATAAGCTAGGGGAGACTGTGAATGACTATATCATCTGTTGGAGCTATAGTATCACCTTTTGCTTGTCCATAGTCACCATTCTCATCAGCTGTTTACTCTTGTATTCGGTATATGCCAAAGTCTACCAAGGGATGGTGATCTATGTCATTTGGATTATCTTCTATGAAGCTGTCAACACTCTGCTGCAGTCCCTGACCAACAGTACTCGCTATGTGATCCCTAGAGAAGTGAGGTTTTTGCGCTGGTTTGGCCTCATCTCCTGTATTTTCATGCATGGGTTCTGGATGTTTTTTGTGATCAAGTATGCTCACATAGTATACAGAAATCAGATGCAGAGTAAGGTCATTTCCTACAGCCGTCGTCTCTCTACCAATGTGGAATCAAAGCGAGAGAGGCCACCCTACCCAAATATGCCAAAGCTCAGTTACCCATCTCGGATTCGTATAAAATAAACCAATCTTTTCCCCAAGAGACAAGATTCCTGGATCCAAGGCTCTTAACTCTAATTCTTACTCTCTTTCAATTTTCTTGAATTTGAATTTGAATCTTGGATCTTCCAGAATCTTCAGTTTCTCTAATGGTTCTGCCACAACTGGAGTCATTCAATTTGGGCAGAGTTGTGGGGTTTTTTTGGGGGGGGTGGGGTGGCAGTTGTGTGTGGAGGAGTTTCATTGGGTGGGTAGAGGAAGGAAATAGTAAATAGGTTCATATTTGGAATGTCACAGTTGGGTTAATAACTGTTCCCTATTGGCACCTGTTTAGAGAAGGTGATAAGAAAAAAAAGTGAAATAAGAACAAATTACAAGGTAACTGCCTCTATATTTTCATATGTCCACATTTGACCAGTAAAGCCACCTTAGAGCTATTGTCTTTTTCATTGGTTTTATTTTAGTCTCCAAATACCAGGAGGAGAATCATCTGTATCTATGTCCCAATCCACTAGAAGTTATAGAAAGGAACCTGCAATGGGAACTATTATTCATATGATGGGACCAGTTTTATTCCACAACAGTTAAGGAATATTTGTTGATTGGAACTGATGAGGGGAAGGTCGCGGGATGGCAGAAGAATGAGGTGTCACAAGGAATTCTAGCTCTCTACTATCTACCTCAAAAATAGCACAAGAAAGGGAGTAAAATTACTTTAAATCCTTAAAAGAAAAATAATAGGGCTGAAAAACATTTGAATAAATGAGCAAAGCAAAAAAAAAAAAATTCAACGCAATGAAAATAATTTTCTAGATTAAAAGAAACCAAAACAAAAATGACAGAAGAAAAATGTACCAAGGGTTTGAACTGGGCCTAACTGAGGTCAGTCCTTCAGTAGTTTAGGATCAGTATTGGAACAAAATAAGATACTCATTCAATAGACAACAGGAGATTTATTGAGCCATGGAAGGAGAAGAACATTCAACAAAGATAGACACACTGAGGACATTTCAAGTTGATTCACCTGAGTGACGCTTTCTTGCTTTAGTTGTCTATCATGGCTCATCAAGCACCAGAAAATGCCTGGAGCATCTCCTGGCTGTTGTCAAGTTTATTGTCAGGCAACCAGGATATTGGGGGGGTGGGGTGCAGTTAAGTGAAGCAGTGGATAAATTTATCTTCATGAGTTCAGATCTGACCTCGGACATTTGCTAGATGCATGGCCCTGGGCAAGTCTTTTAATTCCACTTGCCTCAGTTTCCTCATCTTTAAAATGAGCCAGAAAAGGAAATGGTAAACTCCAGCATCTTTGCTATGCAAACCCCAAACGGTGTCGCGAAGAGTCTGGCATGATTGAAAAATGACTGAATGACCACAACCAGGATGTGATGTCAATGCTTTGAGCCTTTAGAGTACAGCACTGGCCCAGGAGTCAGGAGGACCTGAGTTCAAATTCGGCCTCAGACACTTGACATACTTACTAGCTGTGTGACCTTGGGCAAGTCACTTAACCCCAATTGCCCTGTCTTCCCCCCTCCAAAAGCAAGCAAAAAAGCAAGAATACTTTGAACCTTTAGTCTCTTGAGCCAATTAAATAAGAATGGTTTAAACACATTTTAAGGAAAAACTAGCCTAATTTGCTTTGGAGAAGAGGTTAAGATATTGCTCCTACTACATTCAACCCCTTAATGGTGAGAGCCTTAAGATCTTTTTTTTCCCCTTTTAAGGATTTAAAGTAATTTTGCTCCCCTTCTGGTATTTCTATTGCTATTTTTATGGTGTATAGAAGAAAGCTAGACTTCCTTGTGACCTCTCTATCATCCCATCTATCACGTGACTTCAGACGGCTAACCCTCACCTCAGTGATTCAAGAAGTCTGCTATAGGCTGCACTAAAGTTTATAGATCACAGTAGGTCTCTCAATGTAAAAAAGTCAGAGCAGTACCAGGAACATCAGGGCTACAATAAAGATAATGACACTTGCTACACAGTCAGCAATCCTCATCCTGAATCAGGGAGAAATGCCTTATACCAGTAGCCACTTAGTTCCTGAGCTCATCAACCAAGAACATCTTCTCCCTGGGAATCACATGGTGGTGGGGTGTAGGGTGTAGAGAGAGATAGAACACAGAATCTTCGACTCATGAGAGACCTCTGAGAGACTGATTTTTTTTTCTGTGAGGACTGACCAGACCCTTTTGTTGCCTCCTAATAATGCCAACCCTAGTACCTTTAAATTCTCCCTGGGGAAAGCAGCAATGTGGAAGGGCCAATTCATTCTATACTATAGGAAACAGGAGCTTGAGTAGCGTTACCTTTTGTCAACTCTAATGCCGGCTGGGCTGCTATTCCCACTAGGAGTTAATTCTTTTATCTGTTCCACTGCTGGGATCCAAGTCTCTGCCCTCTTTCCCCACTGCCCCCCCCAACCCCGCCACCCCAGTCACTGGTGCTTGCTGCCCCACCTTCACTACTACTGCCCTCCTGTGCTTGGCTGTGCTTTTGGATGTTGGGGCGACTGCCCCCAAGCTGACCCAACATGGTGGATGAGGTCAGGAACTGCCACATGGCTCAGGAAATTCCGAAGATTCTTGATGATCATTCGAAAGCTTGGGTTCTCCTTCCTTTCAGTGGTCAACCTCTCCAATGTAAGAAAGGAGCTACTGACATCTCAAAATTACAAGGCTGCCACTAAAACTGGAAGTGTCTAGCTCAGGGTCATCCACTCATGTAGAGAGCAAAACAAAATCGACCTTTGTTGCTTTTTGCTGGGGACTCCTCTAGGCCTTTCTATGTGCCCTATTTGCCACATAAAAGCAATAACCATTTCTTCCAGGGCAGAGACAGTTATAGTTCAAAGTTTGGGGTGGGGGAAGAGTAGAAACTTTTGAAATTGATACAGCACCTCTGCCTATCCTCAGCTAGTTAATATGGTTATAATTGGCATATTTGTTCATCTCCCCAATTCCAGAAATGTCTCTGGGCTGCTGGGGAGAATTAAGTATAGTTCTTTTAAGAGCCTCCCCGAGTGGATTACACCAAAGAATCATGATGAAACCTATGTGTCTGGTTGGTCTCTCAAATTTCAAAATAAAACAAAATTCAAATAGTCCCATCAGCACAGTTGTTAAATGATCCTAAAATTCCAGGAATCTGCCTAGATTTATATTTTTCTCTCTTAGAATCCTTCATGACATCTCTCAACTAACTGGCTATATCCAATACAATTATAGGACTGAGGCCTCCTTGCTATTTTAAAAAAAAAAATTAAAAACCAAACAATTCTTTTCCCCATTCACACACAATTATGTCTTCCTTAAAGTGGTCTTTCCATATATTTCCCTGGAAGTAATTAGCTGATGACTAGTAGCAAAACAAAGACATCAGGTCTCTATCAGGGCAGGATACATCTCTTTCTTCTGCATTTGTCCCTTTCCACTGGTGAGGGAGGGGAGAATTCTTTTCAATCCCTCAAAATTCAGTCCCACTTAGTGGCTTAGAAGGTAAACTGAGTTCTGAGGAGAACTTGGAGGAGGCTTAAATTATCAGGATAGAAAGCCAGGAACATAGCTAGCGAGCTGAAAAGAGAGTTTATCACAATTGTCTTCAAGGTACAGCTGTTACAGATATAAAACATACATCAGACTCTCCTTGCCTTGCTGAATGGCCACAGGCAATTTATTGTCTATTTTATCAAGGGTAGAGGCCACCTCATGGCAGGCAAGCACCATCTCTAGAGACATCCGTCAGACGCATTAAATCCAATTTGGGTTCAACTTCCTTTGCATTACCCACTAACCCCAATGAATATTTCTGTTCCAATACAGTATCGCTAGACCACTTGTTCTGGGCTGGGCCTATTTTGAAATGGGGGAGAGGAGGAAAAGTGGGAAAGGGCACTGGTTCTTGAGTCAGAGGCCTTGGATTCAAATCCTACTCTAATGCTTGTTGCCTATATGACATTGTCACTTATCTGCCCTGGGTCTCAGTTTCCTTATCTGTAAAATGACGTGGTTGGACTAGATGGAATCTCAAGTTCCTTCAGGTTCTAGATTTGTTATACTACAATTTTAAAAAAATGATGAAAACCAAGGGCAGCACTAAAATGTCAGAGTAAAGACAGAGACTCGGCTGAGCTCCCCCAAATTCTCCTCCAAACAATATTAAAATGATACCTCAAAATGAACTCTAGAAAGACAACTTAGAAGGTTAGCAGGAAAAGTCTGTCTCACTGGAATAATAGTGGAGCACAGTCCAGCACAGACAGCACAAAGCCAGCAGCAGCCCTTGGGGGTGACTGAATCAGCAGCAGTGGCTTCAGGAGCTCTCAGCCCACAGAGGGTAAGGTAGTTGGACAAATGATCAAAAAGAGATTACGGGGGACACTGCTGGCACTGGGAGCAGGACTCTGTTGCATTGCCCATATGCAGTTCTGGGTCACAGTCCCAGGGTGAGGAGCTAGCAGGAGCAGGGATCTTTATCATAGTTCTGGGGCAGAAAAGAGTGCTTATGCTCACTCACAGATCAGAGCACTGGCAAACAGAGCAGTGACCACATCTCTCTTTAGATCATACCACCCTGAAAAAACTGAAAACTTACTGTTCCCCACAGCTAGCTCTGAAAAAGCACACAAAAAAACCTGATGCTTGGAACAATACTTCCTCCTCCCCAGGAGCAGAGAGAAACTTTAACATAAAGTAAAAAATCAAGAAATAGGCTGGAAAAATCAGCAAACAACAACAACAACAAAAGAAACTGACCGTAAGAAAGTTACTATGATGATAGGGAAAATCAAAACAAAAATTCAGAAGAAGACAAAGTCAAAACAGCTACATCCATACCCTCAAATAAAAATGTGAATTAGTCTCAGGCTCTGGAAAAGTGCCAAAAGAATTTTAAAATCAAATAAGAGAGAAAAAGGAAAAATTGGAAAAAGAAATGAGAGTGATATAAGGAAATCATGAAAAAAAGAGTCAACAGTTTGGTAAAAGAGGCACAAAAATACTGAAGAAAAGAACATCTTTTTTATTTATTTATTTAATATATTTAGTTTTCAGCATTGATTTTCACAAGAGTTTGAATTACAAATTTTCTCCCCATTTCTACCCTCCCCCCCACTCCAAGATGGCGTATATTCTGGTTGCCCTGTTCCCCAGTCAGCCCTCCCTTCTGTCACCCCACTTCCCTCCCATCCCCTTTTCCCTTCCTTTCTCATAGGGCAAGATAAATTTCTACGCTCCATTGCCTGTGTATCTTATTTCCTAGTTGCATGCAAAAACTTTTTTTTTTGTTTTTGAACATCTCTTTTGAAAACTTTGAGTTCCAGATTCTCTCCCCTCTTCCCTTCCCACCCACCCTCCCTAAGAAGGCAAGCAATTCAACATAGGCCACATGTGTATCATTATGTAAAATCCTTCCACAATACTCATGTTGTGAAATACTAACTCTATTTTGCTCCTTCCTAACCTCTCCCCCTTTACTGAATTTTCTCCTTTGACTCTATCCCTTTTCGAAAGTGTTTGTTTTTGATTACTTCCTCCTCCCATCTGCCCTCCCTTCTATCATCTCCCCTTTTTTTATCTTCTTCCTCCTTCTTTCCTGTGGGGTAAGATACCCAATTGAGTGTCTATGGTATTCCCTCCTTGGGTCAAATCCTGTGAGAACAAGATTCACTCACTCCCCCTCACCTGCCTCCTCTTCCCTTCCTACAGAACTGCTTTTTCTTGCCACTTTTATGCAAGATAATTTAACCCATTCTATCTCTCCCTTTCTCCCTCTCTCAATATATTCCTTTCTCATCCCTTAATTTGATTTTATTTTTTTAGATATCATCCCTTCATATTCAACTCACCCTATGCCCTCTGTCTATGTATATATACACATACATACATATATATACATACACACACACATATATATATACATACACATATATATATATGTATATTCCCTTCAGCTACCCTATTACTGAGGTCTCATGAATCATACACATCATCTTTCCATGTAGGAATGTAAACAAAACAGTTCAACTTTAGTAAATCCCTTGCAATTTCTTTTTCTTGTGCTTTTTCTTGATTACCTTTTCATGATTCTCTTGATTCTTGTGTTTGAAAGTCAAATTTTCTATTCAGTTCTGGTCTTTTCACTGAGGAAGCTTGAAAGTCCTCTATTTTATTGAAAATCCAAATTTTGCCTTGGAGCATGATACTCAGTTTTGCTGGGTAGGTGATTCTTGGTTTTAATCCTAGCTCCATTGACCTCTGGAATATCGTATTCCAAGCCCTTCGATGTCTCAGTGTAGAAGCTGCTAGATCTTGTATTATTCTGATTATGTTTCCACAATACTCAAATTGTTTCTTTCTGGCTGCTTACAGTATTTTCTCCTTGATCTGGGAGCTCTGGAATTTGGCAACAATATTCCTAGAAGATTTCTTTTTGGGATCTATTTGAGGAGGCGATCTGTGGATTCTTTCAATTTCTATTTTGCCCTGTGGCTCTAGAATATCAGGGCAGTTCTCCTTGATAATTTCTTGAAAGATGATATCTAGGCTCTTTTTTTGATCATGGCTTTCAGGTAGTCCAATAATTTTTAAATTATCTCTCCTGGATCTATTTTCCAGGTCAGTGGTTTTTCCAAGGAGATATTTCACATTGTCTTCCACTTTTCATTCCTTTGGTTCTGTTTTATATCTCATAAAGTCACTAGCTTCCACTTGCTCCAGTCTAATTTTTAAGGTAGTATTTTCTTCAGTGGTCTTTTGGACCTCCTTTTCCATTTGGCTAATTCTGCCTTTCAAGCCATTCTTCTCCTCATTGGCTTTTTGGAACTCTTTTGCCATTTGAGTTGGTCTATTTTTTAAGGTGTTGCTTTCTTCAGTATTTTTTTCTGTATTTTTTTGGGTCTCCTTTAGCAAGTCATTGCCTTGTTTTTCATGGTTATCTCACGTCCTTCTCATTTCTCTTCCCAATTTTTCCTCTACTTCTCTAACTTGCTTTTCCAAATCCTTTTTGAGCTCTTCCATGGCCTGAGACCAGTTCATGTTTTTCTTGGAGGCTTTTGATGTAGGCTCTTTGACTTTGTTGACTTCTTCTGGTTGCATGTTTTGGTTTTCTTTGTCACCAAAGAAATATTCCAAAGTCTGAGACTGAATCTGAGTGCATTTTCGCTGCCTGGCCATAATCCCAGCCAACTTACTTGACCCTTGAGTTTTTCCAGCAGGGTATGACTACTTGTAGAGTAAAGAGTACTTTGTTCCACGTTTGAGGGGATGCACTGTTGTTTTCAGAGCTATTTCTATACAGCCAGCTCTGCTACCCCAGCACTCCTCCTTCCCCAAGAACCGCCAACCCAGACCTGATGCAAATATTAAGCAGGCTCTGCGCTTCTGCTCTGATCTGCCACTTAATTCCTCCCACCAGGTGGGCCTGGGGCTGGAAGCAACTGCAGCTGTAGTTCTGTAGCTGCACCACCTCTGCTGCCCCTGGGGTGGTGGCCGAACTGCGAACTCCTTTCACTCCCTACAGCTTTTCCCACTAACCTTCTCTGTTATCTTTGGTGTTTGTGGGTTGAGAAGTCTGGTAACTGCCACAGCTCACTGATTCAGGGCGCTAGGGCCTGATCTGCCCGGCTCCCAGTCTGGTAGGTCCTGCTGCCACCCACGCCGGGCTCCACTCCCCTCTGCTCCCCTCTGCTCCCAGCTCCGTGCGTGATAGACCTCACCCAGTGACCATCCAGGCTGTCCTGGGCTGCTTCCTTCTGCTATTTTGTGGGTTCTGCCATTCTAGAATTTGTTCAGAGCCACTTTTTATAGGTTTTTGGAGGGACTTAGTGGGGAGCTCACAGAAGTCCCTGCTTTCCAGCTGCCATCTTGACTCCACCCCCAGAAAAGAACGTCTTAAAAAATAGAATAGGCCAAATGGTAAAAGAGGCACAAAATCTACAGAAGAGACCTGCTTAAAAAGCAGAATTGGACAAATGGAAAAAGATGTACAAAAGCTCACCAAAGAAAAATAATTCCTTAAAAATTAGGATTGAGAGGGGCACCTAGGAGGTGCAATGGATAGAGTACTGGCCCTAGAGTCTGGAGGACCTGAGTTCCAAATCCAGCCTCTAATACTTACTACCTATGTGACCCTGGGCAAGTCACTGAACCCTAATTGACAAATGAAAATTAGAACTGAGCAAGTTGAAGTTCATGACTCCATGTGACATCAAGAAACAATAAAACAAAATAAAAAATGAAAAAAAATAGAGGAAAACATTAAATATCTCATTGGAAAAACAACTGACCTGGAAAGTAGATTGTAGATTGAGGAGAGATAATTTAAGAATTATTGGATTACCTGAAAGCCATCATAAAAAAAGCCTACTTTTTTTGGTGGCAAAGAAGTGGATATTGAGGGGGTGCCCATGAACTAGAGAGTGGCTGAACAAGTTGTGGTATATGAATGTAATGGAAGACTATTGTTCTATAAGAAATGATGAGTAGGCAGATTTCAGAAAAACTGGATGCTGAGTTAAGTGAGCAGAACCAGGAGAACATTGTACACAGCATCAGCAACATTGTGTGATGATTAACAATGATAGACTTAGCTCTTCTCAACAATACAATGATCCAGGACAATTCCAAAAGACTTGTGAGACATCCAGAGAAAGAACCATCAAGTCCGAATGCAGATTGAAGCATACTATTTTCACCTTTTTTTGTTTTTTTTAATTTTCTTTCTTGTGGTTTTTCCCTTTTGCTCTTATTCTTCTTTCACAACATGACTAATGTGGAAATATGTTTAACAAGATTGTATATGTATAGCCTATTTCAGATTACTTGCTGTCTTAGGGAGAAGGGAGGGAAGGGAAGAAGAGTGTAACAACAATGCTGCTTGCAGCTGTTGTGGAGGTGTAAGGCCAATAACACCAGCACACAGGAAGGCTGCTAGCACAAGTTCTTTGATCTGATTTTTTAAGGAAAGCAACTTTAAGGAGTTTACAATCTCACTTTAATTAAACAAACATATATCATTCACTTAGTTCAGGGGGAAAAGTCTGTACCCTGAACTTCAGAGAAAACGCAAACAGAAATTACAAGCAGAAATTATATAAACAGAGCAAATAACGCAAATCAGTAGACAGGGCTTCTAACTGTGCATAGCAATACATACATACTTACCAGAGAGAGAAGCACCAACATCTGGGTTTTCAAAGCCAGGGGGCTCCTTAACGGCTAACCAGAGTCTCATCTGGCCAAATCACATGAACACTCTTCCAATGAGTGAGCTCCCAAAGCAAAATGCTAACCTCAGAGTATATACACACTTCTTCAGGTTCTTCAGGGTCAGCCCACAGAGAGCATCACAATCATGTGACTCAAACTCATGTGACTTAGGCTTTTTTGTGACTTAAGCGGGTCATCAAAGACTCTTGATTCAATCAAAAGCAAGGCTCAATCAAAGGCACTTGATTACCTTAGTGTTGAGAAGCACTCCAAAAGAAAAAAGCAGTGAAAAGTCCCACTTTGCTTGCCGTTACAAAGAGAGAAAAATTTGGAGCTCAAAATTTTTAAAATGATATTGGAAATTATCTTTACATGTAATTGGGAAAAATAAAATACTATTAATGGAAAAAAAGAGCCTAGACATCATGCTTCAAGAAATTATCAAGGAAAACTGCCTTGATTTCTTAGAACCAAAGGATAAAATAGAAATTGTAAGAATCCACCAATCACCTCTTGAAAGAGATCCCAAAATGAAAATTTCTAGAAATATTATACCCAAATTTCAGAGCTTCCAGGTGAAAGAGAAAATACTGCAAGCAGCCAGAAAGAAACAATTCAGATATCCTGGAGCCATAGTCAGGATAACACAAAATTTAGCAACTTCTATAGTAAAGGTTCAGAGGGGTAGGAATATGATATTCTGGAGGGCAAAGGAGCTAGGATAACCCCAAAATCACTTAACCCAGCAAAACTGAGTATAATCCTTCAAGCATTAGTTATTAAAAGATCAGAGCTGAATAGAAAATCTGACTTTCAAATACAAGACTTAAGAGAAGAATTAAAAGGTAAACAGGAAAGAGAACTCATAAAGATTTCAATAAGGTTAAAGTTAAACTGTTTACATTCCTACATAGGAAGATGATATTGTAACTCCTAAAAACTATAGGTTGTGAGTTGATTGTGATGGGGTGATATCCAAAAAATAAATAAATAAATAAAATTAAAGAGTGAGAAAAAGGGATGCACTGGAAGAAGGAGGAAAGGGAAAATATAATGGGGTAAAATATCTCATGTAAAAGAGGTACAAAAGAGCTTTAACAGTGGAGAGGAAGATGGGACAATGTTGGTTCTTACTCTTGTCAGAATTGGCTCAAAGAAGGAATAACATACACACTCAGTTGGGTATAGAAATCTATCTTAACACTACAGGGAAGTAAGAAGGGAGGGGCACAAGAGAATGGAAGAGGCTGATAGAAGGGAGGGCAGATTGGGAGAGGTGTGGTCAGAAGCAAAGCACTTCTGAGTGGGGACAGGGTGAAAGGATAGAGAGAGCAAAGGATAAACAGGGGAGGGGGGGAAAGCAGGAGGGAGAGAAACACACAATTAGTAACCACAACTGTAAACGTGAATGGGATAAACTCTCCCATAAAATGGAAGCAGGTAGCAGAGTGGATTAAAAACCAGAACCCTACAATATGTTGTTTACGAGAAACCCACCTGAAGCGGAGAGACACACACAGAGTAAAGGTAAGTGGCTGGAACCGAATGCTTCAGCTGAAGTAAAAAAAAAAGATAGGATTAGCAATCATGATTGCAGACAAATCAAAAGCAAAACTAGATCTAATTAAAAGAGATAAATGGGGAAACTACATTTTGCTAAAAAGTAGCACAAAAAGTGAAGTAATATCAATAATAAATATATTTGTGCCAAATGGCTTGGCATCCAAATTCTTAAAGGGAATGTTAAATGAATTACAGAAGGGAATAGACAGTAAAATTGTACTAGTGGGGGCACTTTAACTTTCCCCTCTCAGAACTAGATAAATCTAACCAAAAAATAAACAAGAAAAAAGTTAAGGAGATGAATGGAATTTTAGAAAAGTTAGATATGTTAGATCTCTGAAGAATTTTGAATGGAAATGGAAAGGAATATACTTTTCTCCCTGGTGGTACAAGGTACCTACACAAAAATTGACCATGTATTAGAGCAGGGCTGTCCAACTTTAGGTTTTTATTGAAACAATAGACAATATATTTTGATTTGCCATTTTAGTGAGAGCTCTATGGTAGCTCGGCTTCGTTCACTAAAGCATTTGTGTATATTTCTATGCTTGTAGGCGGGCTGCATAAATCACACTGTGGGCCCCATGCAGCCTGTGGGCCACATTTTGGACAGCCCCGTATTAGAACATAAAAACCTCACAACCAAATGTAAAAAGTAGAGATATGAAATGCGTCCTTTTCTGATTATAATGTGATAAAAATGTATTCAATAAAGAGCCATGGGAACGTAGATTGAAAATTTATTGGAAATGAAATAATTTAATCCTATAGAATAAGTGGGTCAAAGAACAAATCATAGAAACAACAATTTCATTGAATAGAATGACAACAATGAGATAATATACCAAAAATTATGGGACACAACCAAAGCAGTACTTAAGGGGGAAATTATATCTCTAAATGCTTACATTGATAAACTAGAGAAAGAGCAGATCAATAAATTGGGCATGCAACTAAAAAAAAACTAGAAAAAGAACAATTTAAAAATCCCTAATTAAGCTCAAAATTGGAAATCCTGAAAATCAAAGGAGAGATTAATGAAATTGAAAGTAAGAAAACTACTGAACTAATGAATAAAACTAGGAGCTGGTTTTATGGGAAAAACCACCAATAAAATAGATAAAATAGATAACCATTGATTGACTTAAAAAAAGAAAGAAGAAAATCAAATAATTAGTATCAAAAATGAAAAGGGTAAATTCTCCAGCAGTGAAGATGAAAGTAAAGCAGTTATTAAGGGTTATTTTGCTCAATTACATACTAATAAACCTAAGAATCTAAGTGAAATAGGTGAATATTTACAAAAATATAAATTTCCAAGATTAACAGGAGAGGAAATAGAATACATGAATAACACTGTCTTAGAAAAATTTGAACACGCCATGAATGAGCTTCCTAAGAAAAAATCACCAGGATGAGATGGTGATGAGATAAGTGAATTCTACCAAGCATTTAAAAAACAATTAATTCCAATACTACATAAACTATCTGGAAAAATAGGTAAAGAAGGAGTCCTACCATATTCCTTTTGTGACAAAATGTGGTGCTGATTCCTAAACCAGGAAGAGTCAAAACAGAGAAAGAAAACTGTGGGTCAATTTCCCTTATGAATATTGATGCAGAAATTTTAAATAAAATATTAGCAAGAATATTACAGCAATATATCATAAAGATCATATATTCTGACCAGGTGAGATTTATACCAGAACACAGGGCTGGTTCAATATTTTAAAAACTGTCAGCATAATTGACCATATTGATAATAAAAACAACAAAACCATATGATCATCTCAATAAATACAGAAAAAAGCATCTGAAAAAATATAACACTTGTTCCTATTAAAAGTACTAGAAAGCATATGAACAAATGGAGCTTTCCTTAAAATAATAAGTAATGTTTATCTAAAACTACCGGCAAGCATTGTGTGTAATGAGGAAAAGAAAGAAACCTTCCCAATAAGATGAGGTATGAAGCAAGGATGCCCATTATCACCACTATTATTCAATATTGTACTTGAATTGTTAACTTGAGCAATAAAAGAAAAAGAAATTAAAGGAATTATAATAGGTAATTATCCCTCTTTGAAGATGATGTGATGGTGTATTTGGAGAATCCTAGAGAATCAACTAAAAAAAACTAGTTGAAATAATTAACAACTTTAGCAAAGTTGCAGGATATAAAATAAACCCACACAAATCATCAGCATTTTTATATTTTACTAAAAACGTCTAGCTGCAAGAGATAGAAAGATAAATTCCACTTAAAATAATTGTAGATAATTTAAATGCTTGAAAGTCTACTTGCCAAGGAAAATTCAGGGACTATAAGAACATAATTACAAAAGTTTTCACACAAATAAAGTCAGATCTAAACAACTAGAAAAATATTAATTGCTCATGGGTAGTCTGAGTCAATGTAATAAAAATTATTCTACCTAAATTAATTTACTTATTCAGTGTCATACCAATCAAACTACCAAAAATAGTTTTTTGAGTTAGAAAAAATAGTGACAAAATTCATCTGGAAGAACAAAAGATAAAAAAATGTCAAGAGAATCAATGGAAAAAATTGTGAAAGAAGATAGCTTAGTCATACCAGATCTCAAACTGTATTGCAAAGTGGTAATCATTAAAACAGCCTGATACTGGCTAAGAAACAGAATGGTGGATCAGTGGAATAAATTAGGTATACAACACACAGTAGTTAAGGACTTTAGTAATCTAGTGTTTGATAAACCAAAAAATCCAAGCTTTTTGGACAAGAACTCACTCTTTGACAAAAACTGCTGGGAAAACTGGAAAGCATTTTGGCACAAACTAGGTATAGACCAATATCTCACACTGTATACCAAGATAAGTTCAAAATGGGTACATGATTTAAACATAAACGGTTTGAGCAAATTAGGACAGCATGAAATAGTTTACTTGTCAGATCTATGGAGAAGGGAAGAATTTATGACCAAACAAGAGACAGAGAACATTACGGATGTAAAATGGATAATTTTTCATAGTATTTTATTTTATTTTTTACAATTGCATGTCAAGACAATTTTGAGCATTCATTTTTACAAGATTTTGAGTTCCAAATTTTTCTCTCTACTTCTCTTCCCTCCCTTCTTCTGAAAATGGTAGGCAATTTGATATAGTTCTACATGTGCTATCATATAAAACACTTCCATGTTAGTCACAGTTGTGAAAGGAGAAACAGACCAAAAGAAAAAAAAACCATGAGAAAGAATAAAGTAAGTGAAAAAAGTTTGGTTCTATCTGTATTCAGAGTTCTTCAGTTCTTTATCCAGATGTGAATAGCATTTTCTTTCATGAGTCCTTTGTACTTGTCTTGGATCATTGTGTTATTAAGAGTCGAATCACTCAGAGTTGATCATCACACAGTGTTGCTGATACTGTTTATAATGTTTTCCTGGTTCTGCTCATTTCACTTTGCATCAGCCCATACAGATCTTTCCAGGTTTTTCTGAAAGCATCCTGCTCATCATTACTTATTGTTCAATAGTATTCCATTACATTCATATACCACAACTTGTTCAGCCATTCCCCAGTTGATGGGCATCCCCTCGATATCCAATTCTTTGCCACCACAAAAAGAGCTGCTAAAAATATTTTTGTTTATATAGACTCTTTCCCTTTTTTCTGATCACTTTGGGATATAGACCTAGTAATAGTATTGCTGGGTCAAAGGGTATACACAGTTTGGTTGCCCTTTGGGCATAGTTCCGAATTGCTCTCCAGAATGATCAGTTGGGGGACAGTTAGGTGGCGCAGTGAGTAAAGCACTGGCCCTGGAGTCAGGAAGACCTGAGTTCAAATCCAGCCTCAGATACTTGACACACTCACTAGCTGTGTGACCTTGGGCAAGTCACTTAACCCCAATTGTCCTGCCTTCTCCCCACAAAAACAAACCAAAAAAAAAAAAACCAGAATGATCAGTTGGATCAGTTCATAGCTCCACCAACAGTACACTAGTGTCCCAATTTTTCCACATCCTCTCCCACATTTTTTATTTTCCTTTTTTGTCATATCAGCCAATCTGATAGGTGTGAGGTGGTACCTCAGAGTTGTTTTAGTGTTCATTTCTCCAATCAAGTGTTTTAGAGCACTTCTTCATATGCCTATAGACAACTTTAATTTCTTCATCTGAAAACTGCCTGTTCATATCCTTTGACAATTTATCAATTGGGGAATGGCTTATATTCTCATAAATTTGACTCAGTTCTCTATATATTTGAAAAATGGGGCCTTTAACAGAGACACTTGCTAGTAAGATTGTTACCCTGCTTTCTGCTTTCCTTCTAATCTTAGTTGTATTGTTTTTATTTGTGTAAAAACTTTAAAATTTAATATAAATCAAAATGATCTATTTTACATTTCGTAATGCTCTCTTTCTCTTGTTTGGTCATGAACCTGTAGCTCGCTTAATATCTCCTTTAATAATTTGGATGCTATACCACTTGGTACATATATGTTTAATATTGATATTACTTCATTGCCTATGGTACCTTTTAGTAAAATGTACTTTCCTTCCTTATCTCTTCTAATTAGGTTTATTTTTGCTTTTGCTTTTTCTGAGGTCAGGATTGCTACTTCTGCTTTTTTTTTTTACTTTAGCTGAAGCATAATAGATTCTGCTCCAGCCCCTTATCTTTTCTCTGTGTGTGTCTCTCTGCTTCAAGTGCATAAACAATATATTGTAGGATTCTGTTTTTTGATCCACTCTGCTTTCTGCTTCCATTCATAAAATAGAGAGCTCATCCCATTCACATTCACCATTATGATTACTAAGTATTTCACTCCATCCTATTTTCCCTCCTGTTTGTCCTCTCTCTCCTTTCATGCTTTCACTCCTCACCAGTGTTTTGTTTCTGTCTTCTACCTCCCCTGGTCTGCCCTTTCTTCTGTCAGTCCCTTCCCCCTTTACTTAATCTCCTCCCCTCCTACGTTCCTGTTGGGTAAGATAGATTTCTGTACTCAACTGACTGTGTATATTATTCCCTTTTGGGGCCAATATTGATGAGAGTCAGGTTCAAGCAATGTCCATTGCCCACCCTCCCATGTTTCCCTCCACTATAATAGGTTTTTTGCATCTCTTCATGAGAAAGAATTTACCCTACTCTACCTCTTCATGAAAAATAATTTACCCCATTCTCTCCTTTCCTTCTGCATCTAGTGTATTCCTCTCTTTCATTCCTTAATTTTTGATGTCATTCTCTCAAATTCACCTTATGCCAGTACCCTATGTCTATGTATATTACTTCTAGCTGTACTATTAGAGGTACAATTTTTAAGAATTACAAGTATCATCTTCCCATGTAGGGATGTAAACAGTTCAGCTCCATAGAATCCCTCATGTTTTCTTTTCCCCTTTTCCCTTCTTAGGACTCTGTTTGGGTCTTGATATTGGAGACCAGATTTTTTGTTCAGTTCTGATATTTTCCTTATGAAAGCTTGAAATCCTTCTATTTCATTAAATGACACTTTTCCCCCTTGAAGTGTTATGCTTAATTTTGCCAGGGAAGTGATTCTTGGTTGTAGTCCTAGCTCCTTTACCTTTTGGAATATCATGTTCCATGACCTCTGATCCTTAAATGTTGCAGCTGCTAGGTCCTGTGTAATCCTGATTGTGGCTCCCTGATATTTGAACTGTTTCTTTCTGGCCACTTGCAGTATATTTTCCTTCATCTAGTAGTTCTGAAATGTGGCTGTAATGTTCCTTGGAGTTTTTATTTTGGGATCCTTTTCCTAAGGTGATCAGTGGATTCTTTCAATGCCTATTTTGCCCTCTGGTTCCAGGATATCAAGGCAGTTTTCCTGATAATTTCTTGAAAGCTGCTGTCCAGGTCCTCCTTTTGATTATGGCTTTCATGTAGTCCAATGATTCTGATATTGTCTCTCCCAAATCTATTTTCCAGGTCAGTTATTTTTCCAATGGGGTATTTTACATTTTCTTCTATTTTTTCATTCTTTTGAATTTGTTTGATTGATTTTTGATGTCTCATAGAGTCATTAGCCCCCACTTGCCCATTTTGCAGTTAGCTTTTGTACATCCTTTTCCATTTGTCCAATTCTACTTTTTAAGCAGTTGTTTTCTTTTTCCAAGCTGTTGACTCTTTTTTCATAATTCTTTTGCATCACTTCCATTTATTTTTCCAATTTTTCTTCTGCCTCTCTTATATCGTTTTTTAAGCTCCTTTTTGAGCTCTTCCATGAGTTCTTTCTATTCTTGAGACCACTTCCTGTTTTTCTTTGGGGTTTTGCTCAAAGTTGTTTTGACGTAGTTGTCTTCTTCTGAGTTTGTGTCTTGATTTTTGCTGTCACAACAATAACTTTCTATGGTCAGATTCTTTTTTTGTTGTTTTTTGCTCATCTCTTTTGGTCTTTTTCCTATTTTAAATCTGAGCTCTGCTGCTCAGGTGGAAGGAGCACTGTCTCAGCCTTCTTGTGCCAGGGGCTGCACGCCCTGGCTGTTTACATGGTGCTTCACAGATGTTGCCCTGAGGCCTACAGCAGACCCTCATTTCTGGTGCTGTACTGAGAGGGTGGGGTTTGGCTGGCACTGCTGGAGGGTGTAGGGTCTCACAGCTTACCTGGTTCTGAGTTGGGGTTTAGTGCTTGTTTCTGGTATGTGCTAAGGCTGGTGGGGTGTATCTGTGTTTCCCAGGTGCTACACTAAAGCAGGTGGAGGGGGCTAGCAATGGCAGCTGCCTGTTTGCCCAGTGCTATGCTGAAAAATGGAATGGAATGTTCTCAGAGCTGGAGTCTGCCAGTTCTCCTGGCTATGCTGAGGTATGTGGGGTGGGGTGGGGGGGTCCTGATGTGCATATTTGCCACTACACTGGAGTTCAGGAGCTGAGGTGGGACTTGCTGCTGGCTTGTTGGGATGCTTCCTGTCCTGGCCTGCTTTCCCCTTCTACCCAAGTGAGACAGAGCTTTCTTGCCAATCTTTCAAGTTTCTTGGCCTAAGAAGTTTTTCACCCCATCTTTTCGCTGGTTCTGTTATTCCAGAATTTGTTTTGGGGTGCTATTTTATGGTTGTGTGGAGGTGAATATGAGTAAGTTATGTTGATTTACTGCTTACTCTGCCAAATTAGCTCCCAGCTGAAATGGGTAATTTTGGTTACCTTAAATTTAATTTAAATTTATTTATTTGACATATTTAGTTTTCAGCATTGATTTTCACAATAGTTTGAATTACAAATTTTCTCCCCATTTCTACCCTCCCCCCCACTCCAAGATGGCGTATATTCTGGTTGCCCTGTTCCCCAGTCAGCCCTCCCCTCTATCACCCCCCTCCCCTCTCATCCCCTTTTCCCTTCCTTTCTTGTAGGGCAAGATAAATTTCTACGCCCCATTGCCTGTGTATCTTATTTTTTAATTGCATGCAAATACGTTTTTTTTTGTTTTTGAACATCTAATTTTAAAACTTTGAGTTCCAAATTCTCTCCCCTCTTCCCTTCCCACCCACCCTCCCTAAGAAGTCGAGCAATCTAACCTAGGCCACATGTGTATCATTATGTATAACCCTTCCATAATACTCATGTTGTGAAAGACTGACTACATTTTGCTCCTTCGCAACCCATCCCACTTTATTGAATTTTCTCCCTTGACCCTGTCCCCTTTCCAAAGTGTTTGTTTTTGATTACCTTCACCCCCACCTGCCCTCCCCTCCATCATCCCCCCCCTTTTATTTTTTTTTCTTCCTCCCTCTTCTTTCCTGTGGGGTAAGATACACAACTGAGTATGTATGGTATTCCCTCCTCAGGTCAAATCTGATGAGAGCAAGGTTCACTCATTCCCCCCTCACCTGCCCTCTCCCCTCCTCCCACAGAACTGCTTCCTCTTGCCACCTTTATGTGAGATAATCCACCCCATTCTATCTCTCCCTATCTCCCTCTCTCAGTATGATGCTCTCTCATCCCTTAATTTAATTTTATTTCTTTTAGATATCTTCCCTTCATCTTCAACTCACCCTGTGTCACACATATATATACACATAGATATATACATACATACACATTCACTTATATATATACATAAACATATATATATATATATATGCATATTCCCTTCAGCTACCCTAATACTGAGGTCTCATGAATCATCCATGTCCTCTTTCCATGTAGGAATGTAAACAAAACAGTTCAACTTTAGTAAGTCCCTTGCAATTTCTGTTTCTTGATTACCTTTTCATGCTTCTCTTGATTCTTATGTTTGAAAGTCAGATTTTCTATTCAGTTCTGGTCTTTTCACTGAGAAAGCTTGAAAGTCCTCTATTTTATTGAAAATCCATATTTTGCCTTGGAGCATGATACTCAGTTTTGCTGGGTAGGTGATTCTGGGTTTTAATCCTAGCTCCATTGACCTCCGGAATATCGCATTCCAAGCCCTTCGATCTCTTAATGTAGAAGCTGCCAGATCCTGGGTTATTCTGATTGGGTTTCCACAATACTCAAATTGTTTCTTTCTGGCTGCTTGCAGTATTTTCTCCTTGATCTGGGAGCTCTGGAATTTGGCGACAATATTCCTAGGAGATTTCTTTTTTGGATCCATTTGAGGAGGCGATCGATGGATTCTTTCAATTTCTATTTTGCCCCGTGACTCTAGAATATCAGGGCAGTTTTCCTTGATAATTTCTTGAAAGATGATATCTAGGCTCTTTTTTTGCTCATGGCTTTCAGGTAGTCCAATTATTTTTAAATTATCTCTCCTGGATCTATTTTCCAGGTCAGTGGTTTTTCCAAGGAGATATTTCACATTGTCTTCCATTTTTTCATTCCTTTGGTTCTGTTTTATAATATCCTGGTTTCTCATAAAGTCACTAGCTTCCACTTGCTCCAATCTAATTTTTAAAGTAGTATTTTCTTCAGTGGTCTTTTGGACCTCCTTTTCCATTTGGCTAATTCTGCCTTTCAAGGCATTCTTCTCCTCATTGGCTTTTTGGAGCTCTTTTGCCATTTGAGTTAATCTGTTTTTTAAGGTGTTGTTTTCTTCAGTGTATTTTTCAGTATTTTTTTGGGTCTCCTTTAGCAAGTCATTGACTTGTTTTTCATGGTTTTCTCGCATCCTTCTCATTTCTCTTCCCAATTTTTCCTCTACTTCTCTAACTTGCTTTTCCAAATCCTTTTTGAGCTCTTCCATGGCCTGGGACCAGTTCATGTTTTTCTTGGAGGTTTCTGTTGTCGGCTCTTTGACTTTATTAATTTCTTCTGTCTGTATGTTTTGGTCTTCTTTGTCAGCAAAGAAAGAATGCAGAGTCTGAGACTGAGTCTCGGTGCGTTTTCGCTGCCTGGCCATAATCCCAGCCAACTAACTTGACCTTTGAGTTTTTCAGTGGGGTATGACTGCTTGTAGACTACAGAGTTCTATGTTCCACGTTTGGGGGGGGAGGTGCCAGCTCTGCCGCACCAGCACTGCTCCTTCCCCAAGGACCCCCAACCCGAACTGGGCTCAGATCTTCGGCAGGCTGTGCACCCCTGCTCTGATCCGCCACTTAATTCCTCCCACCAGGTGGGCCTGGAGCCGGAAGCAGCAGTAGCCGTAGCTGCCCCACCTCCGCTGCCCCCGGGGCTGGAAGCCAAACCTCGAACTCCTTCCACTCCCGCAGCTTTTCCCACTAACCTTCTCAGCAGTCTTTGGTGTTTGTGGGTTGAGAAGTCTGGTAACTGCCGCAGCTCACTGAATCAGGGCGCTAGGGCCCCCTCCGCCCGGCTTCTGGTCTGGATGGTCCACGCCGCTCAGGCTGGGCTCTGCTCCACTCTGTTCCCAGCTCCCAGCTCCGTGCAGGATAGACCTCACCCAGAGACCATCCAGGCTGTCCTGGGCTGGAGCCCTGCTTCCCTCTGCTGTTCTGTGGGTTCTGCCGTTCTAGAATTGGTTCAGAGCCATTTTTTATAGGTTTTGGAGGGACTCGGGTACGGAGCTCACTCTAGTCCGTGCTTACCAGCCGCCATCTTGGCTCCGCCCGTTACCTTAAATTTAAAACGTTTTGTACAAACAAAACCAAATGAAGCCAAGATTCGAAGGAAAGCAGAAAACTTGCAAAATATGTTTATGGCAAGTTTCTCTGATAAAGGCTTCATATCTAAAATATGTAGAGAATTGAGTCAAATATAAAAATAAGAGCCATTTCCCAATTGACAACTGGTCAAGGGATATATCAAAGCTATCTATAGTCACATGAAAAAATGTTCTAAATCACTATTGATTAAAGAAATGAACATTAAAACAACTCAGAGATACCACCTCATACCTATCAGATTGGCTAATATGACAGAAAAGGAAACTGATAAATGTTGGAGGGGATATGCGAAAATTGGAACACTAATGCACTGTTGGTAGAACTGTGAACTGATCCAAACCCCAATTGCCTTGCCTTCCCCCCTGCAAAAAGAAATAAAATAAAATAAAACAAAACCATATGCGCTTTTGTGGTGGCAAATTATTGGCTATTAAGGGGATGTTTTATTGTTTTATTACTATATCAACACATGAAAATCATATAGAAGATAGCCCAAGTCCCTGAACTCAAGAGCATTGGTAATAGCAGTACTCCCTAGGTGACTGGCCCTGCTTCCAGCCTGAGCCCCCCAGCCAACATTCAGGGGAGCAATCACTATGGAAAAAGGCACTTACCTTCCTCTTTATTAGGAACCCCAACTGTCATCTAGCTGCCCTCTACAGATAGATAAGCCCAAGACTCCTAAGAGTGTCAGCACCCTCTAGACCACTGGTCCTGTTTCCACCCCACGCTACACAGCTATCATCTCAAAAAGCAGCCACCCTGGAGATCTGGCCTGGCAACTACTTCTGTGTGTGCTTCAACAGCTGCTGAAGACCAAGAAAAGAAAATTCTTGTACATCTTTTTGTACACCAAGATCCTTGTACATCTTTTCTCATTTGGCCAATTCTGCTTTTTAATGAGTTCTCTTCAGTAAGCTTTTGTACCTCCTTTCCCCACTTGTCCAATTCTATTTTTTAAGCAGTTCTTTTCTCCAGTGGAATTTTATGCATCTTTTACAGGAACAAGACACTCCCTCTCTTAGCTCCAGGCATTTTCTCTGGCTGTTCCCCATGCCTTGTAGTGATCTTCTTTCTTATCTCTGTCTCCTAGCTTCCCTGGCTTCCTTCAAGTCTCAGTTATTTTTATTTATTTTGGTTTTTTTTTTTTGAGCAGGGCAGTTGGGGTTAAGTGACTTGCCCAAGGTCACACAGCTAGTACATGTGTCAAGTGTCTGAGGCTGGATTTGAGCTCAGGTCCTCCTGACTCCAGGGCTGGTGCTCTACTCACTGCACCACATAGCTGCCCCCAAGTCTCAGCTAAAATCCCATCTTCTATAGGAAGCTTTTGTCAACCTCTTTTAGTTCTAGTGCCTTCTCTCTGTTAATAATTTCTTATTTATAGCTCGTCTGTACATATTTATTTGTATCTTCCATTAGATTGTGAGCTTGTGAAGGACAGATTCTCTTTTGCCCCTTTTTGTATCCATATCTCTCAGCACAGTGCCTGGCGAATAGTAGGTGCTTAATGAATGTTTATTGATGGACTGGATTATGCCAATAGGTTCTGAAAAGGCTTTTGATTAAATCTGACACCCATTTCTATTAAAAAAAAAACCACTGGAGAGCATAGGATTAAATGGATTCTTCCTTAATATAGTAAATAGTTATCTAACTAAAATCATGAGCAGGCAGCTAGGTGGCACAGTAGATAGAATGCCCAGCCTGGAGTCAGAAAGACTCCTTTTTGTGAGTTCAGTTCTGGCCTGAGACACTTATTAGCTGTGTGACCCTGGGCAAGTCATTTAACACTCTCTGCCTCAGTTTCCTCATCTGTAAAGTGAACTGGAGGAGCAAATGGTAAACCACACCAATCTCTTTGCTAAGAAAACCCCAAATGGGGTCATGAGGAGTCAGACACAACTCTACAACAATAAGACTCACGAGTAAATATTATATATAATGGAGAAAAGTTAGAGACTTTTCCAATGAGATAAGGGGTAAAGGAAGGATGTCCATTATTATTACTACCATTTAACATGGAGCTAGATATGCTAGCTATAGCAATTAGATAAGAAAAGGAGATCAAAGGAATATAAATATAGACATGGAGGAAGAAACTATTAGTTTTTGTAGATTACGTGACCATCTAGAGAACCATAAAGAGTCAACTCAAAAATTAATTGACACAATTTTTAAATTCACCAAAGTTTTAGGACATAAAATAAAGACACCTAAATCATCAGCATTTTACTATATTATCAATAAAATCCCCTAGGAAGAGCTAGAAAGAGAAATTCTATTCAAAATAACTCAAGAATGTATAAAGCATTTGAGAGTTTTTAGGGAGTCATTTTGAGAGTCTTGGCACACTTACGAACTATATGAATATAATTACAAAATACCCTTTACAGAAATAAAGAAAAATATAAATAATTAGACATAATTGCCTACAGGTAGCCTGCGACAATATAATAAAATTGAAATAGTACCTTAATTGATTGACTTATTCAGTGCCATATTGATAAAACTTTGGTTAGATTTTTTATAGAGGTAGAATAAATTATAATGAAATTTACTTGGAGAAACAAAAGGCTAAGAATTTCAAGAGAAAAAATGAAAAATAGGGGAAAAGAAGTTCTAGTAGTACCAGATCTCTAACTATTCTACAATATAGTAATCATCAAAACTATTTAAAAAGTAGCAAAGTAGATCAGTGGAACATGATAGAAGCAAATGAATTGAATAGCATAGTGTTCCATAAATTCAAAGATCCCACTTAGGGACGATAATAAAGACTCGGCTTTTTGATAAAAACTGCTGGGAAAACTACAAATTAGTTTGTCAAAAATTAGGCAAACATCTTACATTATGTACAAAGATACACTCTAAATGTATACATGGCTTAGATATAAAAGGTCATATCATAAATAAATCAGAGGAGCAGGGAAGAAATTACTTTTCATATATATGAAGAGGGGAAGAATTTATGACCAAACAAGGTTTAGAGATGATCACAGAAGATAAAATGGACAATTTTGATTATATGAAATTAAAAGGGTTTTTTTGCACAAACAAAACAAAGCAGTTAAAATTAGAACAGACTAGAAATAAATCACGGTGTGAGGGGTGGGTATTTACGGTAAATTCTCTAATGAAGGTCTCATAACCAAGTTATATAAGGAATTGATTCAAAGTTATAAAAATAAGAGCCCATCTCTACTAAATAGTCAAAGGATATGAACAGGCAGTTTTCAAAGAAAAATCTAAGCTATCAACAAAAAAATTCCCCAAACCTTTAATAATTAGAGAAATGTAAATTAAAACACATCTGAGGTTCTACCTTATGCCCATTAGATAGACAAAGATGACCAAAAGAATGACAAATGTTAGAGGGACTACAGGAAAACTAATGTACCATTGGTGCATCTATGATTTAGTCTGGTAATTCTGGAAAGAAATTTGGAACTATGAATCCAGCATCACAACTAACAGTATCACCACCAAGCCTATACACTGTACTGCAATGAAATTAAGGAAAGGGAAAAAGAACCTATACATACAAAAATATTTATAGCAGGTTTTTTCATAGTAGCAAAATGAAAGAAAGCAAAAATGGAATGTAAATGGCTACCCATCTACTAGGGCATAGTTAACAAATTATGGGTGTGGATGTAATGAAATGTAATAATTGATGAAATGGTCAGTTTCAGAGAAAATTAGGAAGACCTTTATGAACAGATGTAGAGTGAAGTGAACAGAACTAGGAAGAAAACAGTGACAATATAATAAAGAAAAAAAACTTTGAAAGACTTTAGAGCCCCGATCAGTACAATAATAAACCATGATTCCAGAGGACCAAAGAAGATATGCTGACACTAGCCAGTCCCTGACTGGTGGTGAACTCAAAATGCAGAATGAGACATGCATTTTTGGACATAGTCAAGGAGGAAATTTGCTTCACTTTGACAATGAATATTTGTTGCAAGGATTTTGTTGTTTTTTTTCTTTTTTTGTTTAACTGCAGGAAGAATTAATTAAGAAAATTAATTAAGAATGCTAATTAAAATGCTAATTAAGAAAAAATCAACTGAATTAAAAACAAAATCTGTTATTTAAAAACCCATAAAACACTAAAACATTTAGCAAAAAGAAAGAAAAAACCACATCACCAAAATTAGAAAGACAACAGAAAAAAAATCACACTGAATGCAAAAGAAATCAAAAAAACTTCTAGAGACCACAGTGCATATATATGCCAAGAAAATCAAAAATTACAAAGCAATTGTTAAATATAAAAATAACTTTTAAGTTGTTGTCATAATATTAATTCTGACCACACCACCTGTTAAAAATAGTTTTTACTTAGAAGAATTTTTCAAGATGTTCTAGTCACTTTGTATACATAGAAAGTGATTTTTTTGTTTTATTTCATTTTTAAATAAAGTTTCTTTTGCACATAGAAATAAAATTTAATGAAGTTAAAGTGAATTTTCTTGATAAATTTTTTTTTATAAATTGACTAGTGGTGGTTTGTTCAAAGTGAAGAAAACAAAAATGAGTTACATAATCAAGTTCTGGTATTGAGCCCTCAAATTTGCAACAGCCCTACCCTACCCATTTGAGATTATGAAATCCTGATGTAGGAATGAGCAAATCACAATTTAGAATTGTTCCATTTCCAAGATGTGATCAAAAGAAGCAGATCTAAATGAGGGCCAAAAGTTATAATAATAAGTGGAAAAGGGAACAAATGATAGAGACAATCTAAAATTAATTAAAAGATAATTGCAATAGTGATAAATATACTAAACTTTAGAACCTGTCACTCAGAGGCAAATCTCTCAACATGTATGTCAACAAAAGATGAATGAAACAAATATGCAATTTTAAAAATTTGAAAATAAAGTTAATATACACAAAACAAGAAAAAAAGAGGTCATTTTGAAAATTAAGGAAAAAATTTACAGAACTAAAGACCAAAAGATCCCATAATTTAAAGAATGAATAAAACAAAGATTTGGTTTTTTTTAAGGACTAATAAATTCGATATGCCATTAGCCAAATTAATCAAAAGAGAGAGAGAGAAAGAAATAGAATTACCAAAATCAAAAATAAGAAGAGGGAAATTGTAATGAACACAAAAAATACACAAAATAATCAAAATAGGTTGCTATGCCAACTAAATTAAAAATCTAAGTGAAATGGATGAATATCTCTTAAAGTATAAGATATTTGGTTACATGTTAGAAAAACTGAAAATATAAATGACATGAATGAACATCTATAAAGAATATAAAATACTTGATCAATTTATCAAACGGGAAGTAAAATATGTAAACAACTCAATCTCTGAAAGAACAGTTGCACAGTTGGGTAATAACTGAACTGCCACAGGAAAAAAAGCATGAGGACCAAATGAGTTCAAAGATAAAGTTCAATCAAACGTTAAAGAACAAATCTTACATTATAAACCTTTTCACAAATGGGGAAAGAATACTCTCTTTTCAGTTCTTTCTACAAGACAAATATGGTCCTGATACCCAAACCCAAAGAGAAGGATGTCATACAGAGAGAACTATAGACCAATAGCATCAGTCAATATTAGTACAAAAATATAAAATAAAATGTTGGAAAGTAGATTGCTGTAACACATCCCAAAGTTATTCATAATGGCTATTAGATTTATATTAGAAATGCATAATCTGAAATTCAGTGGATAACCAGCACAATATATTATATTAACAGTGAAAACAGTAAGTACCATATAGTTATAGAATACGAGCAGAAAAAAACCTTTGATAAAATGCAACACTCATATTTACATTAAAAATACTAGAAAAAAACAGGAATTGAAGGATTTTTCTTTAACATAATTAAAAGTATTTATCTGAAACTAGGAACTGGAATTCTTTGTAATAGGGAAGACTTAAACATTTTCCATACTAAGAACAAGGGTAAAGCAAGAATGTTTTCTATCAACTTTTTATTTTACACAATTTTAGGAAAGCTAGGCATAGCAATAATAAAAGAAAAAGAAATCAAGGGAGTACACACTGATGAGTAGATGTTAAAATTTTCCTGCCGCTGATATGCTAGGTAAGCTTAGATGAATTAACAAAAACGTTCATTAAGACAAGAAATAGCTTTAGCAAAGTAAAAGAATTCAAAGTAAATTGGCAAAAGAAAATTATTTGCATTTCTATATTTGACAAATAGAATCCTAGAACATGGATCAAAATTCGTCCCAGTAATATCAGTACTGAATATGTCCAAACCCCCAAAGATGTCGAAGATCCCACATGTACAAAAAATATTTAAAGCATCACTTTTTGTGGTAGCAAACAGTAGGTTTCCATCCATCAGTTGGTGAATTGCTGAACAAATTGGGATCTATGGATGTAATGAAATATTATTATGCTATGAGGAATGAACGTATGAAGAACTCAGAAAAAATTTGAAAATGTTTCTGTGAACTAAAGCAGAGCACAGTAAAACCAAAATATCAATTTACTTAACGATCACAATAACATAAAATAAAAGAAGGTTGAAAGACGTCGAAACTTATCAGTGATTTAGATGTTAGCAATGGGGGCACAGAGGGGAGAAGGGAGGGAAAAAGACATTTCAGTCCAAGTCGGTTAGCACTTATTAAGTGCCTACTGTTTGCCAGGCAGGCAGCTAGGTGGTTCAGTGGATAGAGAGCCAGAGGTAAGGCTTAATGCTCAGGTTTTAGTGGAGTATGTGAAGTGGGCTGGTGTGCTGCTAGGGGATGCAGTGGATAGAGTACTGTGCCTGGAGTCAGGAAGACCTGAATTCAAATCCTGCCTCTGATAGTTACTAGCTTTGTGAACCTGGTCAAGTCACTTAACCTCTGTTTGTCTCAATCCACCAGAGAAGTGAATGGCAAACACTCTAGTATCTTTGCCAAGAAAACTCCATGAACAATACTGGCATGCTATTGTCCATGGGATCATAAAGAGTCAGACACAATTGAATGACTGAATGAAAAATGTGCCAGGCAGTGTGCTAAGCACTAGGGATAAAATATTATTGGGGGAGACAACTTGAAACAGCTGTACTAATATGATATATGCTGAATAAATTGGAGATAACAGATGGCAGGTACTAACCTTAAAGGGGATCACAAAAGGCTTCTTGTAGATGAGATTTTAATTGAGGCTTGAACAAAGAAACCCGGAAGTGGAGGTGAGAATCTAGACCATTTCAGGCATAGGAGGCTAGCCATTGAAAATGTACAGAGTCAGGAGATGGAGTGTCTTGTGGGAGGAATAGCCATTGTCACCGGATAGTAGAATAGGACCAGAAAGACTGGAGAGGGCTAAGTTATGAGAAGGTTTGAAGACGAAAAGGGTGATTTTATATTTGATCCCAGAGGTGATAGGGAGCCAATAGAATTTATCAAATAGGGGAGGGGTAACGGGGTCAGACCTGAACTTTAGCGAGATCACTTTGGCAGCTGAATAAAGGGTAAACTGGAGTGGGAAGAGATGAGACAGAGAGATGATTACAATAGTTTGGGGGATGAGAGCTAGCCTGTGGTCGGGTGCTAGTGATTGGAGGGAAGTTTTTGAGCACAGTCACAGAGTGGGTGAGGTTCATGGCTTGTCTGGGTGATGCTGGGTGGTCCAGTTTTAGTGGAGTGTATGAAGTGGGAATTTCTCTGCAGCTGATACGGTGCTAGGGGATGCAGTGGCTAGAGCACCAGGCCTGGAGTTAGGAAGATTCAAGTTCAAATATGGCATCACACACCATAGCTGTGCGACCCTGGTTAAGTCACTTAATCCTTGTTTGCCTCTGTTCCTCATCTGTAAAACGGGGACACCCTGGAGAAGGAAATGGAAAACTACTCCTGTATCTTTACCAAGAAAGCCTTCCAGGGGACTTTGTCCTTTGGGCGCCATGTAGAATTGGACAAGATAAGGAAGATAATGTAAGTTGAGGTCAGATCATAGATAGCCCTGGATGTAGTGGGTGTTTTTTTTTGTTGTCATTGTTGGGTTTGGGGTTTTTTTTAGGTGGTCAGAGTCATTTTATTTCATGGGTTACTTTGACTGGATAATTCACTGATTAGTAGGCAACCTCCCATTCACCAGTCTTTCCCTGTACTTTGGTAAGGTGGTCTTCAGAAAGCAGAAAGAGACTCTTTGGGACTTGTAACCCCTGACTCAAAGATTCACTAGATTAATTCTCTCCCTTGTCAGGAGGCCTAACCAGAATTTCCCAGATTCAAGTGGCTTTACATACCTCCAATACCCTAATTTGTGCCGTGGATAAAATAACGTCCTTCCCTTTTAAGGGATTCTGTTGGCTTTTCCCCCAGCCCCACCCTTACCCCCCACCGTTCTCAGTCATTCAAGTGTTGGCCAACAAATTTTCTGATATAAGTCACAACTGCTTACATATCATGAGCATAAAATAAATTGGGGAAACAGAGACTCTAAATGCTACCTCAAACAGCCAGGAAAAGACAACGAGGTTAAAAAAAAAAGAAAGAAAGAAAATGAAAGGATTGACCGGCAAACAGGAAAACTTTGCTTTTCCTTGGAGGGAGAAAAAGAGTCAGGCAGTCAACAAGCATTTATTAAGTGCCTACTGTATTCCAGGAACTGAGATAAGTGTGATCAATGAAAAGGAAGGAGAAAGAGAGTCTGTTCTCAAGGAGCTCAGAGTCTAATGGTGGAGACAACATGCCCAAAAGTATGAACAAACAAAATATATAGAGGATGAATTGGAGATAATGAACAGAGGGAAGGCACCAGCATTACGAGGGATCAGGAAAGGCTTCTCATAGAAGGTGGCATTTTAGCCCAAGATTTGAAGGAAGCCAGGCAAGCCATTCATAGGCTCCCAAAGTGGGCGATAATGCCCCCTGGTGGGGCATTGGGATCATCCAGTGGGGCCGTAGTAGCCTCGGGTGCAATTGGGGGGTGGGGTTTGAATAAAAGTAAGAGGGCATGGAAGCAGAAGGAAAGAAGAGAAGAAAATTTTGAAAAACAGTTTGTACATGTTTCATCTGTCATGTAACAGAGTTGAAGTCATGTGATTACATTATTTTCCAAACAATGTTCCAAATAAACATATAAAATGCAAGCTATAACTGATCAGTGGTCAAGTCTGCCCGTAGGTCTTAACACGCCAATGTTGGTACCTGAGCATGTGGTGCATTGTCGGAAAGTCTACCATGTATAGGCAGGAATATGTGCATGTGATGACTTGTTTACAATATAATACTATATGGTTACATGATGCAATATTACATCAACAAAATTTCAATGCAGGGAAACCCCTACAAATTTACAATAAATTATTAAATTTAAGATGCATCATTTAAAAAATTATGTATATTTTTGAAATGATGCAAATTTTTTAAAAACTGTTAAAGGGCTAAAGAAAGTAGATTTTTAAGGGAGTGTTGAGTAATTTTTTTTTGAAAAGGAGGCAGTAGGCCAAGTAAGTTTGAGAACCTCTGCATAAGGTGGAGATGAGGAAGACAGAGGGTAACTGTCTCTGCACTTCTAGACTTACCTCAATTAATCAATAAACATTTATTAAGTGCCTCCTATGTGCCAAGCATTGTGATAAGGGCTGAGGATACAAAAAGAGGCAAAAGATGATCCCTGCCCTTAAGGAGCTTACAATCTAATGGCCATCTGGTCAGCAGTGCCAGTCCAGTCTGTTTCAGATTTCATAACCTGAATGCTTTCACAGTCCCCTACTCTTGACCATTGTTCTGTGCCATATTTGAATAATCCACTCTAATCCTTTAGCAGCTCTGTATAGCCTTTCCACGTGTGCTGCCTTTCCATGAGGCCATCTCCTCTAGGAGATGGCTCACTGCTGCCCTGTGTCCAAGCCAGCATTCTATAGTTGATAATAATATTAACAACAGCCAATTATACAATACTTTAAGGTTTATAAAACACTTTACAAATATTATCCCATTTAATCCTCTCAACCACCTGGGTGGTAAGTGCTGTTATCTCCATTTTACAGATAAGGAAACTGAGGCAGGCAGTAATCAAGTGACCTGTCCTTGGTCACACAGCTTGTAGGCACCTGGGAGCTCTGGGTAGTCCCTCCCAGTTTAACGTCCCTGACCAGCAGGTAAGTCCCTGATTCCCGAAAGGTTTCTACAGCTGTACCATTTTAGATGTAGCAAAAGTGACTGATATTACAAGGTTAGCTGTAGTGGACACAAGTAGTTTTTAGCAAATTACCAACAACAAGAGAAGTGGTGTAAATGATCATTTAAGAATAAGAGGGAGTCCGGTCATATCGTAAATCCTTATTTATATGAAGCCGAACACAAAGGATCAAGGAACCACAATTTAGGATTAGAGTGTTCCACAATTTAAATTATAATAATATTTACTTATTATTTTAATGTTCAAGATCATCTCATCTTCTTCATCACCATCATTATTATTTCTGATCATACATTTACATTGGTCACAATGGAGATGCTGAGTAAAAAAAGAGATTAATCCTTGTCCTTGAGACACTTGCAGTCCAATGACAGAGAAAGGACACAAATGACACTAAAAACCAGGCTTCACTTCCATAGACATACGTCTGTACATGAGGCCTATGAGATTGTCTGAGTGACTAGAGACAACTCATATTTATTTTTAATTAAGTTAGTTTTAGTTTTCAACATTCACTTCCATAAGTTTTAAATTTTCTCCCCCTCCCTTCCCAAGACGTCATGCAGTCTGATACGGGCTCTACGCATACATTCCTATTAAAACACATCTTCGCATTAGTCATGTTGCATAGAAGAATTATAACGAATGGAAGACACCTCATCCTTGTGTAGAGAGACAGCCAGGAGCCAGGAATGAGGCAGGGAAGGTCTTACAGGAGGGGGAGGACCTTTCTAGCAGGGATAAAGATGGAGGGGCTGAAGAAGGCTCCAAGAGATCCACAACCAGTTTTCTTGGATGAAGCCAAGAGGAAAAACAGGATATGACAAGAAATCAACAAGCACTGAGTGGCTACTGTGTACTAACGGAACAGTGGAAAGGAAGAGGGAGGTCAGGTGGTGTAGACTTGGCTCAGAGAGGCTACTGCTGCCGTCGTCCAGGGCTTCTCTGCCACACAACAGTAATACCAGCAGGAATGATAACTAGCAGTTCTATGCGCAGCTAGGTGGCAAAGTGGATAGAGGGCCAGGCCTGGAGTTAGGAAGACTCATCTTCTTGAGTTCAAATCCAGCCTCCGACCCTTATTAGCTGGGTGACCCTGGGCAAGTCACTTAACCCCGTTTGCCTCAGTTTCCTCATCTGTAAAATGAGCTGGAGAAGGAAATGGCAAACCACTCTAGCATGTTTGCCAAGAAAACCCCAAATGGGGACTCAGAGAGTCAGACACAACTGAAGCCACGAAACAACAGTAGCAACAGCAGTTATCTACCACTTTAAGTTTTACGAAGTACTTTAAAATTGTTATTTCAGTGAATCCTCTCAACAGCTCTGATAATAATGATCGCTAACATTTGTATAGTACCTACTATGTGCCAGGCTCTGCGCTAAGAGCTTTACAAATATTACCTTAGTTGTTCCTCAAAATAACTCTAATAATAATGATCGCTAACATTTGTATAGTACCTACTATGTGCCAGGCTCTGCGCTAAGAGCTTTACAAATATTACCTTAGTTGTTCCTCAAAATAACTCTAATAATAATGATCGCTAACATTTGTATAGTACCTACTATGTGCCAGGCTCTGCGCTAAGAGCTTTACAAATATTACCTTAGTTGTTCCTCAAAATAACTCTAATAATAATGATCGCTAACATTTGTATAGTACCTACTATGTGCCAGGCTCTGCGCTAAGAGCTTTACAAATATTACCTTAGTTGTTCCTCAAAATAACTCTAATAATAATGATCGCTAACATTTGTATAGTACCTACTATGTGCCAGGCTCTGCGCTAAGAGCTTTACAAATATTACCTTAGTTGTTCCTCAAAATAACTCTAATAATAATGATCGCTAACATTTGTATAGTACCTACTATGTGCCAGGCTCTGCGCTAAGAGCTTTACAAATATTACCTTAGTTGTTCCTCAAAATAACTCTAATAATAATGATCGCTAACATTTGTATAGTACCTACTATGTGCCAGGCTCTGCCCTGTGGGCTTTACAATTATTATCTCAGTTGATCTCCACGGTAACCCTGGGTAGTAAGTGCTGTTAGGTTTTTTTTTTACAGATTTTACAGATTTACACACAAGTTAAGTGACTTGCCCACGGTCACACAGCTAGTAAGTATCTGAAGATCAGATTTAAACGAGGTCTTCCTGATTCCAGGCCTCTGGGAGGTGGGCGCTATTGTTATCCCCTATTACAGATAAGGAAACAGGCATAGAGTTTAAATAACTTGCCCAGGGCCACCCAGAAAATGAGTGTCTGAGGCTGGATTTGAATTCAGGTCTTCTAGATTCCAGGTCTGACGCTCTGTGCCATTCCCATGACTCCTAAACAGGACAGGGGGTTGATGACGGCCTGGTCCCAGGTGGTTTCTCCCAGCAGACAGCTAGAGAGGAGATGGGGGCAGGGAGAATGTGTATCTTTCCTGCTTACTTGGGGGGGGAGGGGTGCCCACACATCCTTCCTGACTCTGGTTCTGCCCAACTTCTCCAGGGGAGGGACCAAGGAGCAGAAAGGCTGAGCCAAGGCCCCCTTTCCCCTCCTGCTGCTCTGAGGCTGCAGGTGGGGCCTGCGCCCTGCTGGGAGAGCCAGCAGGGCTGCCCCAGGACCCAGGCAGACCGGAGGCGCTTTGAGCCCTGAGGAAGGAGGAGAGGACCCCCAAGCACCCGCAGGCTTCCAGTTGCTTCATATGTGAGAAGGGACTCAGGACAGGAGAAGTGGTGAGGAAAGTGGGGAGCCCTGGGGTCCAGACCTGCCTGAATGAGACCTGGGGGAGAGGAGCCGCTGTGGGAAGAAGGAACAGGAGAGCGGGGACAGTCCAGTAACAGTCCTAGTAACCGAGGGGGAAGGTCTAGGAAGCGTCAGGAGGCTCAGGTGAGAATGGCGGGGATGACAATGGGGGACGCAGTCCAGTAACAGTCCTAGTAACTGAGGGGGAGGGTCTAGGAAGGGTCAGGAGGCTTAGATGAGGATGGGGGATGACAATGAGGGGGCAAACAGTCCAGTAACAGTCCTAGTAACTGGGTGGGGGGTGAGGAAGATCTAGGAAGGGTCAGAAAGCTTAGGTGAGGATGAGGGATAACAATGGGGAACAGTCCAGTAACAGTCCTAGTAACTGAGGGGGAAGGTCTAGGAAGGGTAAGGAGGCTCAGGTGAGGATGGGGGAGGGATGAAAATGGAGGACAGTCCAGTAACAGTCCTAGTAACTGAGAGGGGGGAAGAAGGTCTAGGAAGGGTCAGGAGGCTCAGGTGAGAATGGGGAATGACAATGAGGGGGTAGACAGTCCAGTAACAGTCCTAGTAACTGAGGGCAGAAGGTCTAGGAAGGGTCAGGAGGCTCAGGTGAAGATGGGGGGGGAATGACGATGGGGGACAGTCCAGTAACAGTCCCAGTAACTGATGGAGGGGAGGTCTAGGAAGGGTCAGGAGGCTCAGGTGAGGATGGGGGATGACAATGGGTGGGAGACAGTCCAGTAACAGTCCTAGTAACTGAGGGCAGAAGGTCTACAAATGGTCAGGGGGCTCAAGTGAGGATGGGGGATGACAATGGGGGACAGTCCAGGAGGCCTAGTAACTGAGGGGGTGGGGAGGCCAGGGGGAAGTGTCAGGAGGCTCATGGCACCAGCTGACAGGATGGGGAGATGTTAATAGGATTAAGGGCAGCTGTAGGACTCTTTAAAGGAGGCTGTGGACAGTCCATGTGGCAATGGGTGTTCTGGGAGCTGGCCTCCTCTTGGTTGACAGGCCCCCAGAGTGCAGAGTTGAGGGAAGTGGGCAAGTAAAGACATCCTTCCTATTCAGCTCCATTCTCCTGGAACTGAAAGAAAGGAAGGAAGGAGACAAAGGGAGGCTTCCTAGGCTTCACATCTCTAGATTGCTCCTCACATATGCCAGGTTTAGAATCATATTTTGAGCTCCTAAGGGTAGAAGAAATGTCTTTATATGACTATGGCTATCTCCCTCTCATCCTGCCTGACCCCTTAATCCATAGCAATTCTCCAAAACATATTTTTGGAAGTGGCAGTAAGAACTTTGATACCTCTCTGCTTCCTTCCCACGCTACTTTGTGTTTACTTTGTGTGTGTATATACATGCACACACATGTGTATTTATGTACGAGTACATATACACACGTATGTGTGTTTTAATGTATATACACAAAAGTGTATGTCTATACCCATGCATATGGGGCAGATAGGTGGCATGGTGGATAGAGTGACAGGCCTGGGGATAAGAAGACTCATCTTCCTGAGATCAAATCTGGCCTCAGACACTTACTAGCTGTGTGACCGTGGGCAAGTCACTTCACCTGTTTGCCTCAGTTTCCTCAACTGTAAAATGAGCTGGAGAAGGAAATGGCAAAACACTCCAGTATCTTTGCCAAGAAAACCTCCAATGGGGTCACGAAAAGTCTGACATGACTGGAAATGACTGAACAAAATACATACATATATGTATGTGCTTTAATACCTTAAAACTGCACAGATTTTTATCACGTGCTCCATGTGTATGTATACACACATATATACACATATAATATGCCTGCATATGCATGTATCTGTATATACATATGTGTGTATGTGCATATTGTTTAATTGTTTTCAGTCAGGTCTGGCTTTTCGTGACCCCATTTGGGGTTTTCTTGGCAAAGATACTGGAGTAGTCTATCATTTCTTCTCCAGCTCATTTTACAGATGAGGAAACTGAGGCAAACAGGGTGAAGTGACTTGTCTAGGGTCACACAGCTAATAAGGGTTGAGTCTTCCTGACTCCAGGCCCAATATGCTATCCACTGAGCCATCTAGCTGCCAACACACACATACGTACATATATCATACGCCTATGTATATAAACGCATGTATGTATATGTGTGTGTATCCATGCACACAAAACAAGTCTGTGAAGTGTTTAACAAATATTATCTCAACTGCCCTGGGAAGGAGCTGCTGTGATCAACTTCATTTTATAGATGAAGAAACTGAAGTGAAAAAAGGATAATACAGCAAGTAAGTGTCAGAGGCTAGATTCGAACTTGGGTCTTCCTAATTCCAGGTTCAGCTTTCCAGCTGCTCTGACGCTTAGTTGCCAACAAATATATACACATACACACACATGCATATATATATTATATATTACATACATATTATATATATGTTCATGAACATATACATATACACCTATGCAATATGCTGATGTATATATATAATTTTATTGATTATATTTATGTTACATGTTTTTTAAAATGTGTCTGAGTAGGGATTCTTCGCATTCTTTGTACTTATATCTCTAATACTTAGCAAGTGCCTGGCAAAATAGCAGGTGCTTAATAAACCTTTAAATTGATTGATCATTCCATTGATAATTAATCCTGAAGCTCTGGAATTTGAACAGAGGGCCATCCCACGTGGAAAGGTGATATACTCTGTGTGAGGGTATGTGTATAAAAGGAGGCCTCACCCCTCACTGATGGGATGGTTCAGTGGGCTCTGAATTCCCACAGCTCAATTGGAGACTCAGCCTTCAGGTTAACAGGTGGAATCCTAAATATTCCCCTTTGGCATAATTGCGGTTCTTGAAGTCTCCGGGCTGGACTTGTGCCTCACTGCAATTGTGTAAGCCAAAGGCCTAATTAGAGAAATCTGTCTCCTGGGTCTTTTATTCAATAAGCACTGATCAAGTACCTACTGTGTGCCAGGCACTGTGTTGGGTGCTGGGGATACAAAGATGAAAATGAAACTCCCTTGAGGAGCTTAGAGTCTACTGGAGGTGGGGTGAGGTGGGAAGTATCCAGAGCATCATGTGCTATACTAGGTGCAGTGGATAGAGGGCTGGGCCCCAAAGTCAGGAAGACTCATCTTTCTGTGTTAAAACCCAGACTCAGATGTTTAGTGCCTGTGTGACCCTAGGCCAGTCACTTTACCCTGCTTGCCTCAGGTTCCTCATCAGTCAAATGAGCTGGAGAAGGAAATGGCAAACCACTCCAGTGTCTTTGCTAAGAAGACCCCAAACGGGGTCATGGAGAGTCAGACATGACTGCAAAACAACTTAAAAATGACAAAAATACACAACTAAAGAAGGCAGTGTGGGGTAATGGAGAAGGCACCGGATTTGGCACTCTGAGGATGTGAGTTCCTGTCCTGCTCCTGTCTCACTAGTTGTGTGAATCTATGCCAGTCAACTCCTCTGGGCCCAGTTTGAAGAGTTTGAGCTAAATGGTGTCTAAACTTCCTTCTAGTTCTAGCCCACTCACAGAGAATAAATCACAAGGCTCAAATCAATCAAGTCTCACCTCCCCTATTAAACATTCTCTACCTTATCCTTCCTACTTCTGTCTCACTGAGTTCTGGACAGACCCCAGAGATAGGGGATTAACTTGGGGCAGAGAAGATTCAATTCCTTTGAACAGGGAGAGAAAACAGGAGTCGTCAGTTTAAGGCTCTGCATGACTTTTTCTTTAACTGTTAGACTAAGGTGAATGCGGATGAGGATGGGGGTCCAGGTGGTGGTATGCTGGTAAATGTTTAATAATCAGCTGACTGAAAAAATAGATGGACAACACACTTTAAATTTAATAAGCACTATTAACATTTTCTCTACCATGTTCTTAAGTCTAGACAACCAACAAAACAATAGATAACTTAAACCCTGATTTCTTTTTTTATTTATTTAATATTTTTAGTTTTCAGCATTAATTTTCACAAGAATTACAAGTTTTCTCCCCATTTCTACCCTCCCCCCCAGTCCAAGATGGCATATATTCTGATTGCCTTGTCCCCAGTCAGCCCTCCCTTCTGTCACCCCACTCCCTTCCATCCCCTTTTCCCTAACTTTCTTGTAGGGTAAGATAGATTTTTATGCTCCATTGCCTGTATATCTTATTTCTTAGCTACATGCAAAAAGTTTTTTTTTGAACATCTGCTTTTAAAACTTTGAGTTCCAAATTCTCTCCCCTCTTCCCTCCCCACCCACCCTCCCTAAGAAGGCAAGCAATTCAACATAGGCCACATGTGTATCATTATGCGAAACTCTTCCACAATACTCATGTTGTGAAAGACTAACTATATTTTGCTCCTTCCTATCCTATCCCCCTTTATCCAATTTTCTCCCTTGACCCTGTCCCTCCCCCATCTGCCCTCCCTTCTATCATCCCCCCTTTTTATCTCCTTCGTCCTTCTTTCCTTTGGGGTAAGATCCCCAACTGAGTGTGTATGTTATTCCCTCCTCAGGTCAAATCCTATGAGAACAAGATTTCACTCATTCCCCCTCACCTGCCCCCTCTTCCCTCCCAACAGAACTGCTTTTTCTGGCCACTTTTATGTGAGATAATTTACCCCATTCTATCTCTCCCTTTCTCCCTCTCTCAATATATTCCTCTCTCATCCTTTAATTTGATTTTTTTAGATATCATCCCTTCATATTTAACTCACCTTGTACCCTCTGTCTATAGATATATATATATATATAATATATATATATATGTATGTATGTATGTATATTCCCTTCAGCTACCCTAATACTGAGGTCTCATAAATTATACACATCATCTTTCCATGTAGGAATGTAAACAAAACAGTTCAACTTTAGTAAGTCCCTTGCGATTTCTCTTTCTTGTTTACATTTTCATGCTTCTCTTGATTCTTGTGTTTGAAAGTCAAATTTTCTATTCAGCTCTGGTCTTTTCACTGAGAAAGCTTGAAAGTCCTCTATTTTATTGAAAATCCATATTTTGCCTTGGAGCATGATATTCAGTGTTGCTGGGTGGGAGATTCTTGGTTTTAATCCTAGCTCCATTGGCCTCCTGAATATCATATTCCAAGCCCTTTGATCCCTTAACGTAGAAGCTGCTAGATCTTGTATTATTCTGATTATGTTTCCACAGTCAAATTGTTTCTTTCTGGCTGCTTGCAGTATTATCTCTTTGATCTGGGAGCTCTGGAATTTGGTGACAATATTCCTAGGAGTTTTCTTTTTGGGATCTTTTTCAGGAGGCGATTGGTGGATTCTTTCAATTTCTATTTTGCCCTCTGTCTCTAGTATAGCAGAGCAGTTCTCCTTGATAATTTCTTTTTTTAATATTTTACAATTTTATTTTATCTATCATAATCCTTGAAAATTTCTTGAAAGATGGTATCTAGACTCTTTTTTTGATCATGGCTTTCAGGTAGTCCAATAATTTTTAAATTCTCTCTCCTGAATCTATTTTCCAGGTCAGTGGTTTTTCCAAGGAGATATTTCACATTGTCTTCCATTTTTTCATTCATTTGGTTCTGTTTTATAATATCCTGATTTCTCATAAAGTCACTAGCTTCCACTTGCTCCAGTCTAATTTTTAAAGTAGTATTTTCTTCAGTGGTCTTTTGGACCTCCTTTTCCATTTGGCTAATTCTGCCTTTCAAGGCATTCTTCTCCTCATTGGCTTTTTGGAGCTCTTTTGCCATTTGAGTTAGTCTGTTTTTTAAGGTGTTGTTTTCTTCAGTGTATTTTTCAGTATTTTTTTTGGGTCTCCTTTAGCAAGTCATTGACTTGTTTTTCATGGTTTTCTCGCATCCTTCTCATTTCTCTTCCCAATTTTTCCTCTACTTCTCTAACTTGCTTTTCCAACTCCTTTTTGAGCTCTTCCATGGCCTGGGACCAGTTCCTGTTTTTCTTGGAGGTTTCTGTTGTAGGCTCTTTGACTTTATTAATTTCTTCTGTCTGTATGTTTTGGTCTTTTTTGTCAGCAAAGAAAGAATGCAGAGTCTGAGACTGAGTCTCGGTGCGTTTTCGCTGCCTGGCCATATTCCCAGCCAACTAACTTGACCCTTGAGTTTTTCAGTGGGGTACGACTGCTTGTAGATTACAGAGTTCTATGTTCCACGTTTGGGGGGGAGGTGCCAGCTCTGCCACACCAGCACTGCTCCTTCCCCAAGAACCCCCAACCCGAACTGGGCTTAGATCTTCGGCAGGCTGTGCACCCCTGCTCTGATCCGCCACTTAATTCCTCCCACCAGGTGGGCCTGGAGCCGGAAGTAACAACAGCTGTAGCTGCCCCACCTCCGCTGCCCCCGGGGCTGGAAGCCGAACCATGAACTCCTTCCACTCCCGCAGCTTTTCCCACTAACGTTCTCCTCAGTCTTTGGTGTTTGTGGGTTGAGAAGTCTCATAACTGCCGCAGCTCACATATTCAGGGCGCTAGGGCCCCCTCCGCCCGGCTTCTGGTCTGGATGGTCCACGCCGCTCAGGCTGGGCTCTGCTCCACTCCGTTCCCAGCTCCCAGCTCCCAGCTCTGAGCTCCGTGTGGGATAGACCTCACCCAGAGACCATCCAGGCTGTCCTGGGCTGGAGCCCTACTTCCCTCTGCTGTTTTGTGGGTTCAGCCATTCTATAATTGGTTCAGAGCCATTTTTTATAAGTTTTTGGAGGGTCTCCGTATGGAGCTCACATTATTCCCTGCTTACCAGCTGCCATCTTCTAGTTTATTTTTTAAGGTGTTATTTTCTTCAGTATTTTGGGGGTCTCCTTTATCCATTGACTTGTTTTTCATGGTTATCTCATGTCCTTCTCATTTCTCTTCCCAATTTTTCCTCTACTTCTCTAACTTGCTTTTCCAAATCATTTTTGAGCTCTTCCATGGCCTGAGACCAGTTCATGTTTTTCTTGGAGCCTTTTGATGTAGGCTCTTCGACTTTGTTGACTTCTTCTTGCTGTATGTTTTGTTCTTCTTTGTCACCAAAGAAAGATTCCAAAGTCTGAGTCTGAATCTGAGTCCGTTTTCGCTGCCTGGCCATGTTCCCAGCCAACTACTTGACCCTTGAGTTTTTCATTGGGGTATGACTGCTTGTAGAGTAGAGAGTACTTTGTTCCAAGCTTGAGGGGATGTGTTGTTGTTTTCAGAGCTATTTCTGCACAGCAAGCTCTGCCACACCAGTGCTACTCCTCCCCCAAGAACCACCAACCCAGACCTCGACCCAGATCTTAAGCAGGCTCTGCACTCCTGCTCTGATCTGCCATTTAATTCCTCCCACCAGGTGGGCCTGGGGCCAGAAGCAACTGCAGCTATAATTCTGTCCTCAGAGCTGCGCCACCTCCGCTGCCCCTGGGGTGGTGGCTGAACCGCAAACTCCTTTCACTCTGTCTCTGCAGCTTTTCCCACTATCCTCTGTTGTCTTTGGTGTTTGTGGGTTAAGAAGTCTGGTAACTGGCACAGCTCACTGATTCAGGGTGCTAGGGCCTGTTCTGCCCAGCTCCCGATCTGGTTGGTCCGGATGCAGCTCAAGCTGGGCTCTGCTCCGCTTCACTCCCAGCTCCATGTGATAGACCTTACCCAGCCACCATCCAGGCTGTCCTGGGCTGGAGCCCTGCTTTCCTCTGCTATTTTGTGGGTTCTGCAGTTCTAGAATTTGTTCAGAGCCATTTTTTATAAGTGTTTGGAGGGTCCTGGGGGAGAGCCCTAGGCAAGCCCCTGCTTTCCAGCTGCCATCTTGGCTCTGCCCCCACCACCTTAAACCCTGATTTCTGAGGTGTAAATGCTTACACTGAAAATTTAATAATCAGCTCTTGAATTTATGGGCTGGCTGAGTGCAGGCACCCAAAGGCCTCCCCTCGGTCAGTCATCCTCGTGTGACTCAAGTCTTGTATAGGGGAGGTCCAGAAAAAACCAAGACTTCCTAGGATCCTGATGAGATAAAATTTATAAAGTGCTATATAAATACTATCTATTATCAGTAGTAGTAGTAGTAGTAATTGTAATAATAAAATAGTAGTAGCAATAGTAGAGGAGGAGGTGGAGGAGGAGTAGTAGTGGTAGTAGTAGTAGTAGTAGTAGTAGTAGTAGTAGTAGTAGTAGTAGAAGTAGTAGTAGTAATTGTAATAGTAAAATAGTAATAGTAGAGGAGGAGGTGGAGTAGTAGTAGTAGCAGTAGTAGAAGTAGTAGTAACTGTAATAGTAAAATAATAGTAGTAATAGTAGAGTAGTAGTAGTAGTAGTAGTTGTAATTGTAGAATAATAGTAGTAGTAATAGTAGTAAGTCTCTTAGACAGGATTCAAACTCAAATCTTCCCAACTCCAGCTTTGGTGCTTTATATACCCAGCTGCCAAAGCACTTTCCTCACAATTCAGGGAGGTGGATTGTTCAAATGTGATTAGCAGTCCCATTTTATCAATGAGGAAGCTGAGGCCCAGGTTGGAGTACTAACTTGCTCTCCCTTTCCCCCCCTACTCCATAGTATAATGCAATCTCAAAGCATGGTGTTTGGGTTCCTGGACACCCCTTTATGAGGCCAACTATTTTCCTAATAATACTAAGACATTGTCCATTAAAATATTCCCCCCCTCCCCTTTCCAAATGCATGACTGTGTGAGGCCAGGTTTTCTTCATATACTTTAGCCCAAACAATGTATCACAACAGACTGAATGCAGCCGCAGATGTGAGGATACAGCTGTCTTCTGTTAAGTCAGACATTAAAGAGATTTGGAAAAACAAAACAGAAAAAATTTAAATCAATGCCACTCTTCTCTTTACATTTTTTTTTGTTTTGGAAAATATAATTATTTTTTTATAAAAAGATGCTATTTATGTTAATTTGTAACAGATTTATTATTATTAAATGTATTATTAATTTAGCTTTGCTATTTTAAAATGAATATTATATACAATATATTATATGATAATATATTCTAATTTAAAAATAAATAGCTTTTAAATTTTTCAGTTTTAATTTCTATTATGCTCATATATGTATACACACACAAATGTATTTGTGAGCTTTTTGGAGGTCTTCAATTTTTAAGAGCATAAAGGGGTCCTAAATATTTTTTAAAATGTAAAAGGATCATCAATGACCTCTAAGAGTACAAAGGAGTCCTTGATAATTTTTAATTTAATTTTTGAGACCCCCATTTAGGGGTCCTGAGACCCAAAAGTTTGAGAACATTTAATACATTTACTTTAAATAATGGAAAAACCAAGTTTTCCTTTCAGGTTCTTTCCACCACCTCGCACTGCCTTTTAACACTTTTGACTCTTAGCAGACTACTTAAACTGATGGATAGCACAGCTGGCTCTGACATCTGGTCTCCGTGACAGGTTTTTTTTTCAGACTCTCTCTCTCTGCAGGGATGTTTTGGCAACAAAGATGCAAGATGAACCCCAGGATGGGCTCCTGCATGGCGGGCATTTTCAGCATCCTCCTCACCATCCAGTCCCTCATTCTTGACTTGAACCAGACGTTTTCCTTTGGTAGGGATCCCAACAAATTCCACATCTACAAGGAGCTCCATGGAGTGGTCCTCTGGACTTTCAGTCACAAGAATAACATCACCATCTTTCTGTCCATCACTACACTCCTGGCTAGTTGCTTCCTCCTCTACTCTGTACACATGGAACTCTACCTGGGCCTCCTGGTCTACATCCTCTGGATCGTCATTTATGAAATCACCTGCTTCTCCCTAATCCTGCTCATGTCTCAGGTCATCCAGCCTCCCTTTCTGCCAATAAAGTACTACCTGTGGATTAACCAAATTTCCCGCATGATCTTCCATGCCTTCTGGCTACCCTTTGTCACGATCTATGCCTACGATCTCTTTAAGGACCCATACCACTGGGCCAAGCAGAGTCCTCATTCCAGACAGCACTCTGAAGTATCTGAATCCTGGTCCCAAATGGCTACAGCAACCCATGAAAGAAAGTTCACTTGATCTTTGTTAGGAGGAAGGAAGAGGGGAAAGACACCCAATCCTGGATTTCTAGAGCTCCCTACTTCCTACCTTCTAATCCCTGATTCTGATGCCTTCTGTTGATGTTGATTCTTGTTCCAAGTTATTGAGGGTCCTTTGTTTTCCAAGCAAAAGCTTGTTCTGCAGGCAAAATTTGAGGAGAAGGGGGAAATGTGGAGAGGAAGAGTTTGCTTGGATTATTTGTTATCTTTTGGTGCTTAATAATAAATTGTCTTGCATTGTTCTTTACCTTTTGGTTGCGTTTATCATCTGGGTTCTCCTTTTCCCTCCTCATTTTCTGCGTTACATTTTTATTTTCTCAGGAAGCTGCCTCAACCTCACAAGAAGACAGTCCTCTTGGAATCTCTGCCCAGACAACGTAACGTAATCATTCGCTCAGTCAGTCAACAAACACTTCCCAAGCCATCTGCTGCACACAGTGTACTATACTAGGTACTGGGAGAGATTTAAAAAAAAAAGATTAATAAGAAGTTCTTGGCTTTAAAGGATTTATAGTCTAGTTCAAGTAATAAGACAGATACACAGATAAAAATAATTGAAATTTGAATAGATATTCAGAACACAAACTGTTCTGGGATTAGGGGAGGTAGAGATCCCTTCCAGCTGAGAGGAGATTCAGGAAGGACTTCCTTGATCCATCAATCAATAAACATTTATTAAGTGCCTACTATGTGCCAGTGTATTAGGAGGGCAGAGTTTATAATCTCAAAGAGGATCATAAACATGTCTGAAAGGTTCGGAACCGCCGGATATAAGAAACTCTCAAAGTAGAAGGCAGAAGAATCAAAACATATATTTAGGCTCCACAGTAACCAACCCATGAACCAGCAACCCCATTTTGATATATTGATCAAAAGCTTCCAGGCCCAATAAGTACGCCTTGAAAGAGTAACCAGGAGGCTACAGAGAAGCATGATTGCATAAAGCCTTCTATGGTAAAAAGATTACCCACTGGCCTGAAGTCTTTGTTCAGCTTCCTCCTGTAGGTCAGCTCTGCTACTGGCTCCTGCTTCAGCTGTGGCTGTGGCTGTGGCTGTGGCTGCGGCTGCGGCTATGGCTATAGCTGTAGCTGTGGCTGCAGCTGTGGCTATAGCTATAGCTGTAGCAGCCTCTGGCTCCAACGGGAGCTGCTTTTAACCATCCAGCTTCTGCGGGGGTGTAAGGTACGCTGGGGAAAGCACAGGTTCTTTCAATCTGCTTAAGCAAGGTGAAGGGGTTGACCAGGAAAGCACAGGTTCTTTCCATCAGCTTAAGCAAGGGAAGCAAGGTGAAGGGGCCGACAAGCTTACTCCAGTCCAACATACAAACAGCATTCAGTTCAGGGGAAAAAGCCAAACTAGTCAAGGGCACTTGTTGACTAAGTGCTAAGGAGCCCATTTTTGGTTGCCAACACACTTCTCCACCCCTTGTTATAGGATACATAATCTAATCAGCCATGTATCCTAGAACATACATTGTGATCCAATTACAAAGGAAACTAAAACATATCATTCATAATAAAGCAAAACATATCATTTGGTGACATTCCTAAATATTGGTTTATGATTCAAATGTGATCCACCCCTAGGTCCCAGCAAGATAATCTCTTCAATCAATCATCCCAAAAATAATTATTAATAATTCAAATGTCCACCCCTAGATCCTTGTATCCATTACATAGGATCAATAATATCATAACAATAAAACAACATAGCAAGGATAACACAAAATAAGTAAACATAGAACACTATCATCATTCCCACCCCCCTTGAATGATTGGGGCTCAAAATCTTGGGGTAAGGGGTGAAGGTCTCATTTTCCATAGCTTCTTCATGCTGAAATTGGATGTAGAGATGGCCCTGCCCCAAAAAGTCCCATTCCAGAGGTCAGTTCTTTAATGAGCTGGCAGGAATTCCAAGAATGCTATGTGCTTAGGCAGTCACCAGAAAGTGCAGGGTGCTTAAGCCTAAAGGAATCAAAACTAGCAACAACGTTAGCCAAAACAAAGGACAAAAAGAGTAGACAAGTATGGACTATTATTCTTCAAATAAAATCATCTCAAGTTTGGTTGAGATTTCAGTTATGCAAAGATCCAACATCAGAGCCAAACTCAGGTGGGAAATGTTTCTTTTCAAAAGGAACATAATGAGGAAGCCAAGAGGATCCCACCCTAGATAGAGACTAAGATTGTCCTCTCAGCCTTTCCCCAGATGTACAAGGAAACACAATGGGAAAATTAAACTAAGAGGATCCCATTCTAGATAGAGACTAGGATTGTCCTCCCAGCCTTTCCCCAAATGTACAAGTTTTCATCCGTTAATCACACAAGGTCACCTTTCCTCTGAGTGGCTTATGGCATTTACCAGCATCAGCCATACCTGTGGAGTCTGTGAATCTATTATTATAACCTATTCACGGTAAAATATATGGTTCAGGGGTACGATTTGGTAATTATTTTCCCCTGAATAGACAACTGTTACAGTGTTGTCCTTCCCATGGGCTATAACTTCTGCAGCCTTTGGAATATCATCTGGCTTCCGTTTTACCCATACCTTAGCTCCTGACTTTATTCTATCAATGGAGCAAGACCCTTTTGCCCCTCTAGTAGTTATTTTGGGAGGAGGGTCAGTTTTCACAAAGGGTATTTTTTCACAGGGGATAATAATCACTTGAACTATCCTATCATTTCTACAAAATTGTACAGGTTTTTTACCCATATTCTGGAGTGTCACAACAATTTCTTTTTGATAATTAGAATCTATCACTCCAGCCAATACATATATTCCTTGAGCCGCTAATCCTGGTTTAGGTAATATCCGTCCAAAATGATTCTTGGGGATTCTCATACATACTCCAGTAGGGGTTTTTCTTATCTCTTTCCTATTCAACCTAAAATTCTCTATACAATGTAAATCATATCCTGCTGAACCAGGTGTTCCTGGACTTGGTAGTGGGACATCTTCCCTCACAGTCCAAAATTCAATGCTTTGGATCTCACATGTTTGCTGTTCTCTGATCTGCAGATTTGGGGTCATCATTCTGGCTAGAGGTGTACTCCCCCCAAGGGCCTATTATTCAAATTATGTAAGGCAACAGACAAATTATCCTTCCAATGTCGATATGAATTATTAGAGCTTAATTTTCTCAGCTGTTCTTTCAACAATCCATTCATTCTTTCAATTAGCCCAGATGCTTGTGGGTAATATGGAATATGATATATCCATTCTATATTATTCAACACACAATATCTTTTCACTTCTTTGCCCTTGAAATGTGACCCATTGTCACTTTGAATCTGCGTTGGGGTTCCATAATATAAACTTACAATATCTAGAGTTTTACAGGTGTTTTTCTGAGTTGCGTCTTTATAAGGACAAGCCACTAGTACACCTGAATAGGTGTCAACACACGTACATACATATTTACATCCTTTATCCTGGGGTAGTGGGCCAATATAATCTATCTGCCAAATTTGGGCTGGAACTTTTCCCCTTGCTATTTCTCCAGTAACTATCCTAGGAAGAGTTCGTTCTTTTTCTAATTGGCATATACAACACTCCTCTGTTATTTGTTTTAACAACGCATGAGAAATACTGATACCTCGATCCTGTGCCCATCGATGGGTGGCCTGGACCCCTAAATGGCCAGCAGTCTGGTGGACCCATCTTGCTAAGGCTGGGTCATCAGTTGGAGTCGGAGTAGGGACAATACATTCAGTAGCAATCTTTGCTAGTCGATCCGCATGTGCATTGTACTCACGTTCTGGTGTGGTCAGGGTTGCATGAGCATCAACATGAAAAACTGACAGATCTGTAACCAAAGACATGTCCCATATATTTTCCCATAACTCTTTACCCCAAACTTGTTTGCCATGAATCTCCCAATTCTGATTCCTCCATATAGGCATCCACGTAGCTAATCCATTAGCTACCGCCCACGAGTCAGTAAATATATGACACTGTCCTCCTTTCTCTGCTCTGATGGCCTGATGCACTGCCATCAGTTCAGCATATTGGCTACTTCTACCTATCCCAGAACTTTCCAGAGTTCTCCTTGTACAGGGGTTATAGGCTACTGCTTTCCAATGTCTCTTCTGTCCTAAATATTTTGCTGTCCCATCAGTAAACCAAGCATGTTTCTTCTGTTCTTCATTTAGTCCGTCATATCCATTATTCCATTTCACTAAGGATGGTACCATCTGTTGCTTAGATTCAAGGGGCTTTTCATTGCTCTCAGTATCAATGTTTCGCCACAGATTCATGTAGAGCAGAAACTCCATTTTTGCCTGCTCTGGACCTATTCTGAATATACCACTTCCATTTGATTATGCTTGCCTCTTGTGCATGTCCAATTCTGTGAGAAGCTGGGGTACTCATTACCCAAGTCATAATTGGAATTCCAGGCCTTAATACCACTTCATGACCCAGAGTTAGTTGCTCAGTTTCTACTAAAGCCCAATATGCAGCTAACAGCTGCTTCTCAAAAGGTGTATATTGCACTCCAGATGAGGGCAGTTTCCTTGACCAAAAGCCTAAAGGTACACTTCGGCTTTGTTGTTTTTGCCACAGACTCCAATTTGCATAGTCATCTTGTACAGTCACTTGTAACTCCACTGGCCCATTTTGCATAGGCCATAAGTCTAGAGCTAATTGGATAGCAGCCTTTGCTTCCTCAAAAGCTCTACTTTGTTCAAGTCCCCAGTCAAATTCATATTTCTTTCTGGTGACTTTATACAAGGGTTTTAAAATCTGTCCCAAATGTGGGATGTGGTGTCTCCAATAACCAAATAGCCCTATGAACTTTTGGGCCTCTTTCTTATTGGTAGGGGTGGGAAAATCCTGGATTTTTTGTCGAGCTTGTGGGAGAATTTCTCGCAGTCCTCTATTCCACTGTATCCCTAAGAATTTTACAGTTTGAGCTGGCCCTTGAACCTTTACGGGGTTGATTTCCCATCCTTTGCTTTTCATATGGTCAATTAATAATGCTAAACTCTCCTCCACCTCCTTTATATTCTTTCCCTGTATCATGATGTCATCTATGTAATGTGTAAGCTGTACACCAGGTAACTTTAATTCATCCAAATGTTCAGCTACAATCCTGTGGCAAATAGTTGGGCTATGAATATATCCTTGCGGCAGGCGTGTAAATGTATACTGTCGGCCTTGCCAAGTAAAAGCCAACTGATTCCATTGCTTGGGGTCTATTGGGATTGTAAAGAAGGCATTGGCCAAATCAATAACTGCATACCAAGTCCCTTCATGTTTTTGTATTCTCTCTATTAAAGTAACCGTGTCTGGAACAGCAGCATACAAGGGAGGAGTCACTTTGTTCAGCTGTCTATAATCTACTGTCATCCTCCATGTCCCATCTGACTTTCGGACTGGCCAGACAGGGTTGTTCCATTGAGTAGTTGTAGGGACTAACACTCCTGCCTCAACACATTCTCTTATAGTGTTGGCAATTTCATCTTGCCCACCTGGCACACGATATTGCCTCAAAGTAATTATTTTAGAAGGTTCGGGCAAAGTGATTGGATCCATCTTGATTTTCCCCACTAAGATTGCATTAATGCCCATTTTCCTCACAGCAAATTGGTATTTCCCTTCGGGTAAATTTAAGGTCATACCCTTCAACATGTCTATTCCAATGATGTATTCGGGAATAGGCACAATAACCACACTATATTCTTTCTTGGGCAACTGTCCAATTTTCATCATTAATTTAACTTGCCTGGCTGATATTTCAGTCCCTCCTAGTCCTGTAATGGTAATAGGAGTTCCATGGCTGAACTTGTCTGGATTTCCATAAATAAGGGTGGCCTCGGCCCCAGTATCTATTAATGCCTCAGTTACCGTACTTGACCCATTTTTCCAATATATGGTCAAGTTAATGTGAGGTCTGCAATCCAGCCTGTGTATTTCCTTAATTTGGACTGGGGCTCAGCCTGTTTCCTAGTATTCCCTTTCATGTGATTCACTTGGGTTTGAAGGTTCAACCTCTGTAGCATTTGCAGGAGCAGTTCTTATTTCCCTATCTCTCCTGTTATCAAGTCCTTTATCTCTGTACATTCTGTATAATTCATTGGTTGGAATTCCATCTATCATTTCAAAACCTACCCCTGCTCTCAATAGAGCAGTAAACATTTCTTTCCTTGTTACTCTCCTTTGGCGCCAAGTTTGCTGGTTATTCACCCTTCTCTCTCGAGGAGATCTATCCCTTCCCCAGTCACCTAAGTCATGTAACTGTAAAATCTTATTTATCACTGTTGTAAGACGGCTCCCTACTTCTCCAAGTAATAAATTCAAAATTAGTTGTTTATAAGCAGGGGGAGCTGTCCTAATTATTAAATTCCTATGAGGCAGTCCCATTGGATCATTGTAATATTTGTCTGCGGTTCCTATCATGATGGCAGTCTTCATCACCTCCTCCTTTAGTCTCATGATACAATCTCTAAGTGAATACCAGGGTCTGTGCTCAGTGGGCCACATAGAATCAGTAGCATATCTCTTATTGCATCCCACAGCGGCTAACGCCAACAGAGTAGTCCTGCTATCACCATCTCCTTGCTGATGATGTTCCCTAAAAGCTTGTTGAACTAGAGGATCATGGCTGATACCTATGAATCTCATACAGTCTGTCCTATCTACTGATATTCCACTGGCCCCTTGATCACTGAGTCTTACCATCCAAGATATTAATGGTTCTCCTATTCTTTGGCTGAATCTACTCAAAATATCTGTGACCTCTTGCGGTGAGAAATCTTCCTGAATTTCCCTTGTAACTGAATCTTCACCTCGGGTTTCTGTCTTCCTCCTTTGTATGGGTCGAGCCCTTGTCTGATCATTTAACCATCTCCTGTTCTCTGTGTGAGGGACATCCTGAACCCCAGTAGTGTTTTGTGCCTCAGCCCCTAATGTTGTCTCATTTTCCCCCCACTCACTTCCTCTGCCACCATGGCTAGGACGAAGCAGGCAGTCAGGCTCTTTCTGGGCTGGGTTGAAATGCACTCTGGGCTTTTTTGGTCTCCTGTTGCTCTTAGCCACATTAATAGAAAAGTTCTCATTTGAGTTAGTTTGGTCTCCTGCTATCTGAGATTCCCCTTCTTGCTGTGGGGTAGGAGTGCCCCCATGTCTTTCACTTAATCTCAATCTTTCGTATACTAGCCGGTAGGCTGATAACACTATCCAGCTTTGCCTAGATAGTGATGCCCCTGACTGAATCCCAACTTCTTGTAAACACTTTTCCAAATCCCTAGGATCTCCTCTCCGTAGCCTTGGTTCCCAGTTTTCACAGGGTCCAGCTTTTTTAGCCAATTCTTTTGCTAGGGAGGAATAAAATGGATCCTCCCATCCTGGGATATTCATCTCTTCCTCTGAAATTGTTCTGCTTCTAAATAGAGATCTTATACCTAGCGATCCCATCCTCATCGCCAAATGTATTAGGAGGGCAGAGTTTATAATCTCAAAGAGGATCATAAACATGTCTGAAAGGTTCGGAACCGCCGGATATAAGAAACTCTCAAAGTAGAAGGCAGAAGAATCAAAACATATATTTAGGCTCCACAGTAACCAACCCATGAACCAGCAACCCCATTTTGATATATTGATCAAAAGCTTCCAGGCCCAATAAGTACGCCTTGAAAGAGTAACCAGGAGGCTACAGAGAAGCATGATTGCATAAAGCAAAATCATGCTTCCCCTTCTATGGTAAAAAGATTACCCACTGGCCTGAAGTCTTTGTTCAGCTTCCTCCTGTAGGTCAGCTCTGCTACTGGCTCCTGCTTCAGCTGTGGCTGTGGCTGTGGCTGTGGCTGTGGCTGCGGCTATGGCTATGGCTATAGCTGTAGCTGTGGCTGCAGCTGTGGCTATAGCTATAGCTGTAGCAGCCTCTGGCTCCAACAGGAGCTGCTTTTAACCATCCAGCTTCTGCGGGGGTGTAAGGTACACCTGGGGAAAGCACAGGTTCTTTCAATCTGCTTAAGCAAGGTGAAGGGGTTGACCAGGAAAGCACAGGTTCTTTCCATCAGCTAAGCAAGGGAAGCAAGGTGAAGGGGCCGACAAGCTTACTCCAGTCCAACATACAAACAGCATTCAGTTCAGGGGAAAAAGCCAAACTAGTCAAGGCCACTTGTTGACTAAGTGCTAAGGAGCCCATTTTTGGTTGCCAACACAGCCAGGCACTGTACTATGCTCTGGGGATGCAAAAAGAAGCAAAAGACAGACCCTGCCCTCAAAGAGCTTATAATCTAACCGAGGAGATAACATGCAAACAAACTATACAAAACAATCTATATAGAAGATAAATAGGAAATGATTAACAGGGGGAAGGCACTGGAATGAAGAGGGGTTGAGGAAGACTTTCTGTAAAAGATGAGATTTTAGTTGGGACTTAACATAAGTCAGGGAAGTCAGAAAGTAGAACTGGGGTGGAAGAACATTTCGGGCATGGGGGGCGGCCAGAGAAAATGTCCAAAGCCAAGAGATGGAGTGTCTTGTTTGTAGAACAGCCAAGAGACCAGTGTCACTGGGTCAAAGAATACATGTCCTGGAGCAAGGTGTAAGAAGACTGCAAAAGTAGGAGGGGGCTAGGTTATGAAGGGCTTTGAATAGAGCATTTTGTATTTGACCCTAGAGGCAGTAGGGAGCCATTGGAGTTTATTGAGTAGGAAGGTGACACGATCAGATCTGTGATTTAGGAAAATCACTGGTGGCTGAATGGAGGCTGGAGTGGAGTGGGAAGAGCCTTGATGGACCCACCAGCAGGCCATTGCAGTGACCCAGGTGTGAAGAGATGGAGGTCTGCTCCAGAATGGTGGTAACGTCAGAGGAGAGAAGAGGGTGTACTTGAGAGATGTTGAAAACGTAAATTGACATACCCTGGTAACAGCTTGGATATAGGGGGTGAGAGATGGTGAGAAGATGAGGATTACTCCTAGGTTGTGAGAGCCTGAGGGTCTGGGAGGATGGTGTTGCCCTATACAGAAACAGGGAATATAATAGGAGGGCAGAATTTGGGGGAAAAGATAGTAAGGTCTATTTTGGACATGTTAAGTTTAAAGTATCAACTGGTTATGCAGATGGAGGTGCCTAAAAGCAGTTGGAAATTGAGATCAGAGGTAAGCAGAGAGGATGGTAACATCTGAGTTGGGGTCTGAAAAAATGGATAGAATATCTACAGCTAAAGGTGGTCATGGAGGAGGGCATTCTAGGTGTAGGAAACAGCCTGGATAAAGGTATGGAGATAGGATATATTTTGGGAGAGCTGATGTTTAGACTGTGTGAGACGATAGATAGGGTTATCCAGGTAGGTTGTAGGCAGATTAGGGGGAAGGAGGTGGCATGGTGAATGCAAAGGATTGGGTATTTGAATTGTATTTGGAAAGTAAGGGACCATTACGTGGCACAGTGGATAGAATATCAGCCCTGGAGTCAGGAGGACCTGAGTTAAAATTTGGTGTCAGACACTTACTAGGTGTGTGACCCTGGGCAAGTCACTTAACCCTGATTGCAGAAAGAAAAAAAAAGAAAGCAATAGGGGTCCTTGAAGGTTTTTTAGCAGCTACTGTAGCATATTATCAGACTTCAGTATTAAGAAGATTAATAAAGAGTATATAGGCTAGTTGGGGGGTGCAAGGAAGGGTGTTGTCACGAAGACCCCTCAGTAACCATTGCAACATTCTAGGCAATGTAACGATATTGCCATAGTCCTAAAAATCTATGATTTCATTTGTAGTGGGGAGGAGACTCCCTCCAACATTGCCTATTATCATTCCTCCATGCCTTGGTAGATAGTTTCATAAGTTGACCAAAACCAATTTATTACCTGCTAGTGATGGGGCTCTCAAAACTTACCCAGGCGAGGCCTTGAAAGAGTGGCCAACACTGGGCTCCTACTGAAAGCTCTCCCAAATTAGTAAAACCTCCAGATCTTGTACTGCCCTGGCATAACTTCCACAGACTCAGGATCATTTCCTCACCCCGGTGAGATATCAAGGTCATACTTCAGTGGAACAATAATAGTTCACATTGGTGAAAACACTTTCCTCGCAACAAAGAGGAGTGGTGATTTTTAAAAAATGCGTTGTTATTCAGTTGTGTCTGACTCTTCGTGACCCCATTTGGGGTTTTCTTGGCAAAGATACTGGAGCGGTTTGCCATTTCATTCTCCAGCTCTTTTTACAGATAAGGAAACTGAGGCAAACAGGGTAAAGTGACTTGCCCAGAGTCACAAAGCTAGTAAGTGTCTGAGGTCAGATTTTGATCAACATATCAAAATGGGGATGCTGGTTTGTGGGTTTGTTACTGTGGAGCTTAAATATATGCTTTGATTCTTCCACCTCCTACTTTGAGAATTCCTTATATCCTGCGGTTCCGAACCTTTCAGACATATATATGATCCTCTTTGAAATTATAAATTCTGCCTTCATATTACAAAGGGGTTGACAAGCTTACTTTAATTCAGCATACAAATACTTAGTTCAGGGGGAAAAGCCAGCACCCTGAACTTCAGAGCAAAATACAAACAAATTACCAACATCGACAGACAGACCAAATACAATTCATAGTTACCAGCATCTAGGTTCAGCCTGGGAGCTCATAACAAGGGCTGGCCCAGAGTCACGTGTGCCACCACAGCTGTGGGTAAGAGCTCCGAAAAAGAGAAAGCCAACCCCTGGTTTTATATCTTTTTCAGAGTCAAGGGTGAGTCGCACATGCGACTCACCCACGTGACCTAGAATCGTCACAAAGAGGCGACTTGAACCCATGTGGTCTAAAAGCCTCTGATGTCCCAAACATGTCACTCAAACTCATTTGTAAACTAGGCCCTCCCCTGAGGCAAGGAGGTCACCAAGGACTCTCAATCTAATCAAGGAAACAAAGGCCAAACTCTTCAAGGGCACTTGGTTGAACTGAGTGCTAAGAGCCCATTTTGTTTACCAACACAGAAAAGTAGTAATCGAGCATTTCCCTCACTGTAACAGAGGGTCATACCACACTCCCACAAATACATACACCATCAAGGGGAGGAGTGGATGCCTGTGGGGGGGGGGGGGGTCACACAGGAGAGGCGTATATGTAAGGAGCATGTGACCAGAGCACATGCTTGGAAAAGCAACTCACACCTCCAATATTAAAGGGCTGATGTTTTCTACTGCATTCAGACTCTGTAATGCATGTGGACAGCATTTTCCATCGTGAGTCTTTTGGAGTTGTCTTAAATCAATGCATTGCTGAGAAGAGCTAAGTCTGTCAAGGTTTGTCATTGAACACAGTGACTGTTACTGTGTACAGCGTTCTCCTGGTTCTGCTCACTTCACTCAGCATCAGTTCATATGTCTTTCCAGGTTTTTTTGTTTGTTATTTCCTATAGCACAATTGTATTCCATGACATTCGTATACCACAGCTTCTTCAGCTTAGGTATCTTTCCTAACCTGATGCTCTGAGAGGAGCTCTCCATGTCCACCTTCTACTGTCTCCAGTCATGGGAAGGGAGGCTCCCCAGTGATATACTAAGGAGGTATGAGTTTCATATCTTGCAGGATAGTAAGTTCCTAAAGAACATGATGAAGTCCAGGAGAGCATCCAGGTGGGAAGCTAGGTGGTGAAATGGGCCTGGTGTCAGGAAGTCCTGAGTTCAAATCCAACCCTGGGATGCATACTAGGTGTGTGACCCTGGACAAGTCATGCCACCTCTGTCTGCCTCAGTCTCCTCACCTGTAAAATGGGGATGATAGCAATAATAAATAGCACCTGCCCTCTCAGGGATGTTGTGAGGATCAGATGAGATAACTGTAAAGTGCTTAGCATGGTAAGCACTGTATGGACGTTAATTTTTATCAGTAGCAGTGGCATTGAATGATGACTTACATAAGGTAAGTCGGTGTAGAGCTAAGACAGTGTTGTTTCCGGCACCTAGAGATCTTTAACGGGGAGGTTTTCATGTATCCGAAGGGCCATTCTGCAGAAGATGGAAAGCCTTTTTTTTGGACCCAGAAAATGGATGAAAATTGAAGGAAAGCAGGTTTTGGTCTGAAGCAGAGGAAAGATTTCTTACTGAGTAGGGTCTCTTGGGGGATAGTGGATTCCTGCTCATAGGAGGATGGGCAGAGGGCAGATGACCACCCTGTTAGGGATGGGATTCTTGGTCAAGTTGTATAGAGTCAACTGCTTTTGAGATCTGTTCCAATTCAGAGATTCTGGCCGGACTCACGGAGTCCACCAGGAGGGGACAGTCATAACACAATAGATGGAAAGCTAGAAAAGATCTTTGAGGCCAGCATCCACCCCATCATGTTACAGATAAACCAACTGAGGCCTACAGAGATTTAGTGGCTTGCCCATGCAGCTAGTAAGCCTCAGAGGCAGGATTTGAACTCAGGTCTTCCTGCCTCCAAGGCCAACACTCTCTCCTGGACACCATGTGGAACTCTTAACTGACCCTGGCAACAGTGTAAAGCATTGTAGAATATCCAGGGGATAAGGACTGAGAAAAGATCATTGGATTTTTGGCTCTCAGAAGGTAACGGATGTGGTTTATTTGTTTGTTTTAGAGAGAGATTTTAGTACATCCATGGAGATAGAAGACAGACTGAGAGGGTTTGAGGAGCGAATGATGAGGAAAAAGAGGTCATGTCATTGGTTGAAAGGGTATGTTGCTCGAAGGGAGAAAAGAAACAGGACTGGCAGCTTGAGGGGATTGTAGGGTCAAGGGAAAAATGTTCAAGTTTTGTTGTTGGGTTCCAGTTTTGGGGTTTTTTGTTTTAGGGTGGGGAAGACAAAAGGAATAAACATTTATATGGTACCTACTATGTGCCAGGCACCGTGCTTTACAAATATGCTGTCGTTTGATAAGACAGTCCTGAGTGTTTGCAGGTAGAGGGGAATGGGCCAGGAAGGAGAGGGAGAATGAAGGTGAGCGAAAGAGGCCAGCTCCCAGAAGAAACGGGTGAGGAGGAAGTCCTGAGGACTGAGAAGAGCCACCTCTTCCCCAGGCAAGGGGGGAGGAAGAGAGGGTGGGAGAGAGACTCCCGAGAGGTTTGGAAGTGAGGAGAATGAAGAGTGGAGGGAGTTCCTCTTCAGAGTAGGCATCTTCCTCTCCAAAGAATGATATGGGTTGACAGGGTCATCAGCTGAGACCATGACAGGGGTCCAGAAAATGGGAAGGGACCAGGAACTCTGGCTCATCTCAGGGCTCCCAGCTTTGTGACTCAGGCTTTGGAAGTCTCAAAGAAATTCCATTCCCAGCTCTAATTCTGACTCTTCTCCTCTTGGGTCTCAAGCTCGCTGGGATTCCCCAAAGATTGCTTTCTCTAAACCAGGCGTGGGGAACCTGCCACACGTGGCCCTCTAGGTCCTCGGGTGTGGCCTTTTGATGGAGTCCAAGTTTTGCAGAACAAATCCTTTTATTCCGGGGATTTGTTCAGTGAAGTTTGGATTCAGTCAAAGGGCCACACTTGAGGACCTAGAGGGCCCCATGTGGCCTCAAGGCCGAAGATTTCCCACCCCCCCTGCAACCATCCCGAGAAAGCAGGGCCTAGATTTCTTTCATGTGGGGGGGCTAGAAGACACTTTTACTGGAAGAAGTATTCTGGATAGGTTAACAAAGTTTTCCTTTCTTAGTCAGCTCCTATTTAGAAATGAAAAGAAAAGGGAAGAAACTGCAACGGAATTAGATCAGTGGAAAGTTGCCCCTCTGCCCTGGTGTGGAACCTGTATGTCCTCACTCAACCAGAAACACCCGTTCTGAACTACAGCAAGCATCTGCTCCCAATGACATTGACTATATTTTCAGACAATGTCCCTTTAAGTAAGTGGACACGGGTCCTTGTGATTGGGCAGGATGGGAAAGGGGAAACTTCAAAGGACCTTAGCAGTAACCATCCAGTCCAACCCCCTCATTCAACAAATGAGGAAACTGAGGCCAGAAAGGTAAGTGACTGGCTAATGGCACCACCGTAGTGTCAGAAATGGGATTTGAGGGGCAACAAGGTGGCCCAGTGAATAGATCACTGGCCCTGAAGTCTAGGAGGACTTCAGTTCAAATCCGACCTCAGACACTTGATACTAGCTGTGTGACCCTGGGCAAGTCATTTCACCCTGTTTGCCTCAGTTTCCTTTTCTGTAAAATGAACCAGAGAAGAAAATGGCAGATCACTGCGGTATCTTTACCAAGAAAATCCCAAACAAAGAGTCAGACACGACTGAAATGACTGAACAAAACCAAAATGGGATATCACTGAAGGTTTTTGAACAAATGAATGACTAGGATGGGCTGGCTACAAAGACAAGTGAGGCACCAGCTGTGCTCACAAGGAGCTAGAGAATTAATAGACAAGGGTGGATACACACAAATGATTTTCCTTAAGCATGAGGACTTGTGGAAGTGTTAATGTGTCTCTAGTTTTTCTCGTCCAAAGCCAGCAGCTGCTATCTCCCATGAGGGAATCAGGCTTCCAGAAGCTAACTCCTTCCTTAGGTAACTGTCTTTTCTGCCTCCATCTATCCTTGGTGTGTGTCTTTGCTCCAGTATCTCCCATAGTATAGGAGGAGAAAAAGTCCCCTCTCCTCCACCCCAAACGTGATTCTCTTTCAGGGCCTTGTTTTTCCCTCCACTTACGGCTCCAGCTCCAAAATTGGGCACTCCAAAAGGAATGAATAAAGGCTTTGTATCCATGCACTTATGCCATATTATCCCATAATTATCAAGGGAAGGAGGAGGGCTGCCTCTGCTCCCTGAGCGTCTCTTTGACATAAACACCTCTGGCCGCCATTGTCTTCAATCTTTTTTGGCGACATCTCCCCCTTTTCTTCTTCAACAGGACTTGTGACGTTGATTTTAACTTGTCATCACTGCCTAAGAATGTTGAGGAGGACAGAGAGAAATAACACAGAACAGATGGACCAGCTCTCCCCCTCCCACACATCCAATCAGTCGCTAGCTCCTGGTTTGTTGGGGGGGGGGGGTTCACCTTCCACTATATCTCTACTAGCCATCCCTTCCTTTCCTCTCCTATTACAACCAACCTCATCTCTTCTTATCTAGTGTACCATTGTAATAGTGTCTTCCCTGGTCTTCCTCTTTCCAGTTCATTCCCTTTTAATCCATTCTTAAGACACTACTGACTGAATAATCTATTCATGCATGGCTCTGACCATTCATTCTTTTATTCAAAAACCTTTGGTGATACCCCATTGCTTATCCAAAAAAGTAAAATCCCCTAAAGCTGACATTCAAGGTCCTCCACAGTCTGATTCCAAAGTACCTGCCCAGTCTTACCCTATAAAGGTCCCATTTACATCTTCTGTGTTCTAGCCAAACTATCAAATCTGTTCATCCTATTCTAATTTTGCTCTGTCCCATCTTTGCCTTTATTCACTTCTTCCCTTATCCCTGGAATGCTATCCTACTCCAACCATGTCAATTTATCAAGTCCCTCCTTGCCTTCAACTCTGATGCTACTTTTTTCATGGCACCTCCCCTAGCATACCTCTCTGTCCTGTGTCAGTGATGTTCCTTCCTTTTTTTCAGAGTACTTTGTTAGGATCTCTTCCTTGTGTTACTCCCTCTATGGTATTCCCCAACTTATACTCATACATTGGGTTGGATATGCAGACAGTGACTGCTACTCTCAGGTTCAGAGAACAACTGTGTAAGATTAGGCTTCTAACACTGTAGATCCTAAGACCCCATCAGCATCTTTCTTCTCAAAAACGAGCCAGTGGACTTAGCTTTAACAAAAGCATTTACTAAAGTGATATAGCTAAAAGACTTGGCATGAATCATTCCCTCCAAAACTTGGGGTTCTCATGAATTCTCATAAATACGTACAACGTCCATAGGAACTGCATGATGGTAGTGAGGCAGTTATCTAGGGTATATATATGTGTGTGTGTGTGTGTGTGTATGTATGTATATGTATGTATGTGTATGTGTGTATGTATATATATGGCAAAGGATTAAGTATCACCTCTATTACTCCAGGACTTATTAGTCCCTTCTATGGTCCAAAGCCCGCAGCTTCTATCTGCCATGGGGGTGTCAAGCTCCCTGAAGCTAACTTCTCCCTTGAATAACTATCTTTTATACATATCCTTGGCATTCTAGTATCTCCCATGATATAGGAGGAAAGTTCCCCTCCTCCACCCCAACTGTGATTCTCTTTCAGGGACCTGCTTTTGCCTTATGGCTCCAAATCCTCAAATTAGGCATTCCAAATTGGAATGCTCTTACAATTGAACTGGTCCATTTGAGACCTGACAGTTCAAGGAGTGTAACTGATTCTCTTGACCAATCATGCTTTTGCACTCTTGACCCAATTAAGGAGGAGTTCACACCTGATAAAAGGATCAGTGCATCTTGTTTACCTTAAAAAATAATTTAATTTAGAGATTGATTGACTCAGTCAAAGAAGCTTTCGCACCTGATAAAGGTATCTAGAGTAGACACATTAAAACTTCAACAAGTCCTTATACTTAAAGTGAAGGGTGAAAATCAATTGTGTATCTGCTCTGCCCCCTGCTAGTTTTCTAGCTTCTTGTGAGGAGGGCTTGAGTCTCATCTGTCTTTATAGCCCATCCTAGCAAGGTGCCTTATAAATGCTAGTTGCTAAATGCTGGAAAGGATGTGGGGAAATTGGAACATTGTTGCATTGCTGGTGGAGTTGTGAGCTGATCCAGCCATTTTGGAGGGCGGTTTGGAGCTATGCCCAAAGGGCTATAGAAATGTTCATATCCTTTGACCCAGCAATACCACTTCTAGGGTTGTATCCCAAAGAAATCACGCAAGCGAGAAAAGGACCCATATGTACAAGAATATTTATAGCAGCTCTCTTTGTGGTAGCCAAGAATTGGAAATCAAAGGGATGCCCGTCAATTGGGGAATGGCTGAACAAGCTGTGGTATATGAAGGTGATGGAATACTATTGTGCCATAAGAAATGGGGATGATGCAGACTTCATAACAACCTGGAAAAACCTACACAACATAATGCTGAGTGAGTGGAGCAGAGCCAGGAGAACGTTGTGCACAGCCACAGATATATGGATTCCGTGAGGACCAACCCTGACATACTGCGCTTTTCTCAGCAACCTAAGGGGCAAGGACAACTCCAGAGGACTCACGATGGAGAATGCTATCTTCATCGAGACAAAGAACTGCGAAGTTTGAATACAGACTGAGGCACACTACATGCTTGCCTTTTCTGCTTCTCTTTTGTTTTTGTTTTTGGGGTTTTTTTTTTTTGGTTCTGTTTCTTCTTTCTCATGATTCATTCCATTGGTCAAAATTCTTCTCCACGACTTGACTAGTGCATAAATTAATTCAATGCGACATTATACATGACAGTTATATGAGACTTCATGCCGTCTTGGGGAGGGAGGGGAGAAAAACTGGAACTCAAAACTATGTAGAACTGTGTGTGGTAAACTAAAAATAAATAAAGAAATTTATAAAAAAAAATTAAAATAAATGCTAGTTGCTTAATAGATGTCTGTTGAATTGGATCTTGCCCCAGGTTGTCTGCCCAAGAGCTAAAAGGAAATCAGTAAGAAGATGAAGGTGTAGTCCATTCAATAAATATTAAGAACTTACGGTATGTAGAATATTATGCTGGATTTTTTTTAAAGTTTAGACAAGATGAATTTCTTGCCCTAAGATAACTTCATTCTTGCATTTGTATGTCTAAAGTGCAGCTAGGCACAGTGGTTAGAGCCCTGGGCTTAGAATCAGGAAGACCCATCTTCCTGAGTTCTAATCTAGCCTCAGACACTACTAGCTGTGGGACCCTGGCTCATCTGTAAAATGAGCTGGAGAAGGAAATGACAAACCACTGCCATATATTTGGCAAGAAAACTCCAAATGCAGTCATGAAGAGTCGGGCAAGGCTGAACAATAACACTTAGCACAGTACCTGGCACGTAGTAGGAGCTTAAGAAAGGGAAGGAATAAGTATTTATTCAATGCCTACTATGATTTATTAAACACTTACAATGTGCCAGGCACTAGCACTTTACAAATATCTCATTTGATCATGTAATTTAGACTATGAAAATCATCAGACAATTTCTTCATTTTACAAATGAGAAAATTGAAGTTCACATCGGGAAATTGACTTCCCCAAAGTCACACTACTAGAAAGTGACAGAATCAGGAATCAAACCCAGATTTTCTGGTGTTTTAGTCATTACACCAGCCAGCCAGCCTGCTGGCTCAGCAAGAATGGAGTCTATAAGCCAGTCAGTAAGTATGTCACTGATGGGGGGAGAGGCTGGTGCTTCTCAGAGGAAGAACTCAACCACCTAGCCTCAAAGAGCCTAGAGTTTAGCAGACTCTGCCACCAGAGGATTTTGCCTTGGAAGAGACCTTAGAGGTCCGCTAGTCTAACCTTACCTTTTTATGGGTGAAAAAAAAAATGGAGACTCGGAGAGTTTTTGGGCAGCTAGGTGGCACGGTGAATAGAATGCCAAATCTGGAGTCAGGAAGACCTGAATTCAAATCCAGCTTCAGACGCTTTCTAACTATGTGACCCTGGGCAAGTCACCTCACCCTGTTTGCCTCAGTTTCCTCATCTTCAAAATGAGCTGGAAAAGGAAACGGCAAACCACTCCAATATCTCTGCCAAAAAAACTCCAAATGGGGTCGTGAGGAGTCAGACACTATTGAACCGCAACAAGTAGTTCTACACAGTGAGCAGCAAAACCAGTAATGAAACTCAGGTCCTTTTGCTTCAAATCTAGCATTGCCTCCTTGTCCGGAGTCTGTATCTTCTCCTGAAACATCAAGGATATTAGTGTTCAGGCAGTGTTCAAATTCACCCCTATTGTGCTTTAACCACGTAATTCCTCTTGGTGCGTTCAAAGGTCATTGGGCATCAGTGAAGGAGGAAATTGAGGTCTAGAAAGTCACTTGCTTAAAGTCACAGAGATAAGAAGTAGGAAGCTGGCTTTTGAACTCAGATCTGATGAGGTCTCTTAGCTTGAATCTATGATGCTATGATAAATAATGAGTTAGGGAGAAAAAGGAATTGGAAGGTGGTGCAGTTCCCTTAATGGACACAAGGTGGCAGTATAGGAATAGAATTTTTCTCAATCTTAATTTCTTTTTTTACCCATTCTTTATAGGGAACGGCTCATCTTAAGAAAGAGTGAGTGAGTTGCAGGTTAGAGATAGTGAAAGAATGATGAGAAGAGATAACAGGCATATGAAGGGAATCTGCCAGAAGAGGCAGAGGAGATGCCAGAAAAGCAGGCAGAGAGAAAATACCCTTTGATAATTTCTAATCTCAAATTTCAAAAGCCCTTGCAACAAATATGCATAGTTGAGCAAAACGAAACAAAACAAAAAACCCCCCACAAAACAATATCCCCTCATTGGTAGTGTCTGAAAATATATGTCTGATTCTGCATCTTGAGTTCATCACTGCTCTGTCAGGAGATGGGTTAGTGTGTTCACTCTCCATCGGTCCTCTAGAACTGCGGCTGGTCACCACATTGATCAAAGTTCTCAAGTCTTTTAAAGTTTTTTATTTTTATTTTTATGACATTAAATTATTTTTCATATATAGTTTTCCTATTCTGTTCAGTTTACTCTGCATCAGTGCACAGAGGTCTTCCCAGGTTTCTTTGAAACTGTCCCTCTTTTGCACAACTATCATTCCATTATATTCATGTACACCCTTTGTTTAGATGTTCTTTAATAGGCAGGCAACCCCTTACTTTACGTTTTTTAATTCTCCCTGGGAGACTATCAGCAAAAAACCCAAACAAACCAAAACCAAACCAAACCAAAAAACCCTCATTATCTAGCACCTGATAGGCAGGAAATTCTGTTTATGTGGTCAAACAAGATTCTTTGGGTTCACCTGGCTCTGTAGAAGACTATTTTTTTCATGAAACAGCTAAAATTGAAACTAAGCACTACTATCAGTGATACAAACCTAGAAATGAGAATTAAAAAGGGACTTTTGGAGGGTTCACAGACTGAACTTCCCCACTGTTAGTAATAAAAAAATCCATTTGTACTAAATACATATAGGAATTTCTAATCATGTGCCCTGTTGATGTAAACTCTTGAATGTCACTGCACAGGGTGGTACAGAGATGTTCTTCAGTCTTTTCTGTCGTGTCTGATTCTTGGTGATGCCATTTGGGGTTTTCTTGGCAGAGATACTGAAGTGGTTTGTCATTCCCTTCTCCAGCTCATTTTACAGGTGAAGAAAGCTGAAACGAGCAGTGACTTGCCCAGGGTCACACAGCTAGTAAGTGTCTGAGGTCAGATTTGAACTCAGGAAGATGAGTCTTCCTGACTTTAGGCCCAGCACTCTATCCACTGCACCACCTAACCCTAGGTACAGAGAACTACATATAAATAGATTGCAAGGCACTTTGAGGGTTTATTCATCTTGGACCTATGAGCCCAAGCTGAATATCTTGCACATAGTCATTTTTTGGTTCTAGAACTCTTTCTCTATTAAGTGTAGGGAACTCCCTCCAGGGATGCAGAGGGACAACTTCTCTGCTAACATAAGGTCTTAAATTGTTGCCTGGGGGGCTCTAAGGAGGTAAGGGACTTAGTCATGGCCACTAATCTCATAAGAGGCAACCATAGGGTAAGGTGTAGAAAGCACTGGGCCTGGAGTCAGGAAGACCCAAGTTCAAATCCAGCCTCAGACACTTACTAGCTGGGCAAGACACCTCTGTGTACCTCAGTTTCCTCCTCTGTAAAATGGGGATGATAATAATAGCGCCTACCTTGCAGGATTGCAAGGATCAAATGAGATGTTTGCACAAAAGCACGGGCACTATGTACTTATTTCCTTCCCTTCGCTAAGCTTCTATGTGTCAGGGGTAAAATTTGAACTCGGGCCTTCCTGACTCCCTCTAACCTATATGACCACACTGCCACTCTTTCATTCTTCAGAAATGGTGGCATTAAATGTTTTGCTGCACATACACACCTCAGCTGAAGAATATCGATGCTCAGAAGTTGGGCCTTTGTTTCAGGATGACACCTGAGATCATTAAAAGTGCTTGCACCATTTCCCAGAGACAATCCAGTCTTCTTTGCTCCTCTTCAAATCGGATGCAAATGATTACAATATTAAAGGTTACAGATCATCAATTAGAGCCAGGAGCCACCTTAAAATCCCTTTATAATCCAACCCCTATTGTCTTGTTTTTTTGGAGGTGGTGGAGGCAGGGCAATTGGCATTAAGTGACTTGCCCAAGGTCACACAGCTAATAAGTGTGTCAAGTGTTTGAGGTCAGATTTGAACTCAGGTCCTCCTGACTCCAGGGCCAGTGCTCTACTCACTGCTCCACCTAGCTGCCCCCAACTCCTCGTTTTTCAATTGAGGAAACTGAGGCCCAGAGGGTTTAAGTAACTTTCTAGGATGATATAGATAAGACCTACATAACTTGGAAGTAGGTAGGGGCCAAAATTAAAATAGTCTAAACTTATTCAGGCCATGGATAGATTTTTAGCAGCTCACTTTTCAAGTAAAGGTATAATTAACGATTAAACTATTTTGCAAATAAACCATATTTTTTTAAAAAAGGAAATTTCAATTAATATCAACTAATTACAGTTATTACTTAAAATTTTTATTTATCATGAAATCAGATTAATGTTTAAAAAATTGTTCTGCTAAGCAGTACAAGTTTTAATACATTTTTCAGGTTTTCTTACTGTTTATATTTAATTAATGGGACGTATTACACTTCTCGTCAGCCACCAGTTTATCATACTCGGGAATCATGTTTGAAATCAATTTCTTTAGAAATCTGAAAACTAACCTTGGTAGCAGCCTCATTTTCTGAGTTTACTTTCTTGAAAAACCGTTGCTCCCCACCGAGATTTTTCAACAATTTGGACACTTTGATTTGTTTTTCATTGGTGTCTAATTTGCTTAAGTAAGGATGTTTTTATTCAAAATGGTGACAAAGATTGTATTCCTTTAGAACAGCTATTACTTCTTGGCAAACAAGAAACTTGTCTCTTGTGTAAGTAAACAGGTATCTATTTGTCCACTCTGGATTAAACACTCCATGTTCTGATTCGATTTTCCGTTTCTTTTTATGACCCATTTTACAAAGTCATCTCAAAAACTTTAAGGTTGAACCAAAAAACCTCCACAGCAACTGCTCACACACAGAAATACTGAACTGAGTGTCTGACCTTGGAGAGAGCACCAGACACTCGTGTAACTTGGAGGGCAGCAGAGCAGCAAGGGAGGGGAAGAAGCCCTCGAGGAGTTGCCCATTCATTGCATGGTGGGCTTTGGCTGTGTTGGTGCATGGCTGCGCTCACTTTGTCCCAGTAACAACCGAATGCCAGTAACAACCGAAAATACAGCGAAAAGATATGACTCTCATTCCTCTCAGATCAGAGACAGATTGATGATGGTTGGTTGCCGTGGGTGACAAACAGGAGAGAGTGCTCCGTGGCAACCCACCTGCCAACTTACGTGATGGGCACGATAGTGACTAGTGGAAGGCGGGTTAAGTGGGGCATGGACAAATTACTCATTATATCTTTACTTTCTTTTACATCCTCTACATTTTTGGGGGGCCACCTAAAACCCTTTGGCAGACTGCAGGCTGTGTCTTGTTCAGGCCTGATATAGATAGTAAATGGCAGAGGACGCATTTGAACCCAAGCCAAAAGTAACACTATTTCCACCATACCGTGTTGTAATTTAGGTTCAAAGGAGACATCGCACTTTTTTGGAGGGGAGACAATCACAGTTAAGAGACTTGCCCAGGTCACACAGCTAGTAAGTGTCTGTGGCTGGATTTGACTCAAGTCCTCCTGACTCCAGGGCCAGCACTGCCCCTGAAATCACAACTTTTGAGGGGGCTAAGGTGAGGGGTCAGGAGGGAGGAAGTCCCCAATCCTTGATAGCTCCAGGAAGCTAAGGAATAGCAGAGCTAGTCATGGATGTGAAGAGGCCAACAGGATAGAGTGGTTTAAGGGATAAGATTTAAGCCTTTCCATCTCCCTATCCTACCCTCTCCGAAAAGTCCTACTTACTTATCAGAAGCCTAAAATTCTATCTCAGCATTAACCGTGTAGCCTAGGGCTTTGGACCTTGCAACAACCATAATAATAATGATAATGACAATAATATTAATAATATTAATATTAATAATAGCCAGCACTTATATAACACTTTAAAATTTGCAAAGTGCTTTACTTGTGTTGTCTCACCTGGTCCTCATGATATCCTTGGGAGGTAGGCACCATTATTATCCCCACTTTATAATTAAGGAAACTGAGGCCAATAGACATTAAGTGACTTGCCCAAAGTCATAGAACTAGGAAGCGGCAGAGCCTGGGCAGCTCTAGGGATCCAAAAAAGGCCTTGAGGCCCTGCCTCCTCCCACTCTATCATTTCACATGGGTCTGGTTCTGCGAAGATGAGAGCCTTTCCAGAAAGTCGGGTTAGAAAGCTTGTTATTCAGTGGTGAAGAGCGTTATCTACCTTTCCCTGAATCCATCCCTTGGCCAGCTCAGCATAAGGGGCAAGCTGCTATCTGGATCGAGAAACTGCCAGAAGAAATCATTAGTCCATGTTGGTCAGCAGCAGACTTCTCTTAAATGAGCGCAAAACATTTAATTTGTCTATTTTCTCGAGGGATTCAAAAGCCCGCAGAGAAGAAAAAGATGGCTTGGGGAAAATGAGTCTATGGGAAAACATTTAAAAAAAAAAGTTCAGAAGAGAATGCATACAACAAAAAGGGAGGGAGGGTTGAATTTTTCTGTAACTTGGTTAAATTTAATATGTACTTAAAAAACCAAATAGTACATAATAGAATGTCATTTTAATATTCAATTCTTGGTTTTGTTCCTTGTTTACTGAAAAGTTTGTTGATGATTGTTAAATTTATAATAAAAAATTTTTAAAAATTTTAAAAGTTAATTAAGGGAAAAGTTATGAGAAGTCACAGCATATAGTGTCAGATTTTTCAGTCTATTGATTGATTTTGCTTTTTCTCTTTTTCTTCTTTTTCATTAAAAAAAAATTCTTTGCTATATTGTATGACTCCCTGAGGGGAGGTAGAAGCAAGGTATAGAGGGAAATTTAGGTGATGCAAAAAATATATTACCGAAATTTATTTTGAAAAATTAATTAGGTATGTGAAATCTATATCAAATTACTTACTGTCTCAGCCACAGGTGAGTGAGGGAGAAAAAAATTGGAACAAAAAAAGTGTTTAAATGAATGTTAAAAATTGTTGTAATATGTAACTGGGGGGAAATAAAATATTATTTTAAAATTAATTAAGGGTAGTAATGGAACATTATGTTTTGATAGCAATTTTTTAAAAGTACATTCTTATACATTATTTCATTTTGTTTTATTTTATTTTATTTTGGAGGCAACCGGGGTTAAGTGACTTGCCCAGGATCACACAGCTAGCAAGGGTCTGAGGCCAGAGTTGGACTCAGGTCCTCCTGACTCCAGGGCCAGTGCTCTATCCACTGCACCATCTAGCTGCCCCTCATTATCTCATTTTAACCTCATGACTTAATTCTAAGACATTTTCTGAGAAGGAAATAGATTCAGGGAAGCTTGTAGGACCAAGAGTTGCCAGGGACCTTGAGATAATCTAGCGAAAACCTCTCATTTTACAGAGAAGGAAAACTGTGCTCTTGAGTGGTCAAGTGACTTGCTGAAGATCACCTACATCGTAACAGACAGAATTTGAACCCGGGTGCTCTGATTCCAAATCTCGTACTGTCCTCACTGTATTTTGGATCTGCTGACTTGCCTCCAGTAATAAGCAACAGTATGGACTCAGTCTAGGTCTTCAGATGTCAAGTAAATGTGATTCCCATCACACCACACCATACCACACTTCCCCTCTCGCCCTGGCTGGAGTTAAGGAGCAATACTGGGCAGAGATTCTGAAGTCCTCTGACACCTCCCTCACACACTGGCTGTAGGATAATGGGCAAGGCAATTAATTATTGTGATCCTTGGTTTCCTCGTGTATAAAAGAAAGGGGTAGGATTTTATGACCTCTAAGATCCCTTCTGGCTCTGAGTGTATGATCCTCTAACTTTACGAACCTCAGTCAGGTAGCCAGCAATCACTTGTGGAATTGGATTGCAGGGTAGGCTCCATTGCCCACCTCTACCTTCCATCTCTCTGTGAAAAAAAATCTTCATCTACCCCATGGTGGTTATCTGTCATTCCATGTTCAGGGCTAAACTCTACTGCTCTGTTGTAGGTTAAACAATGACTCCCTACCCCTTCCCCCCCACCCCCCCCACCCCCCCCACCCCCGTTCCTCTCCCTCTTCTTCCTCCTTTTCTCTCTCTCTGTCTCTCTCCTTCCCTTCCTCCTTCTCTCTCTTTCTCTCCTCTATGTCTTTCTCCTTCCCTTCTTCCTCCTTTTCTCTCTATCTGTTTCTGTCTCCCTCACTTTCTCCTCTCTCTCTCTCTCTCTCTCTCTTGCTCTGTCTTGGTCACCGTCTCTGTCTCTGAGTCTCTCTCTGCATCTGTTTGTCTTTCTCAGGTTCCTCCTTCACATTCTTTCTTGCGTTACACTTATTTATATACATACCATGATAAACCCACTAAACTGTCAACTCCTTGAGAGCAAGGATCATGTCATTGTTGTTTATGTTCTAGTGTTTTGTCATAGTTGCCAATTTGGAGGCGCGAGATGAAACCTCAACCTGATATTCTAACCTAATCTGGCTATAAATTGGATGCTGACTGTAGTTCCTTTTATTTTTCCTAAAATCCTCGAAGCTTCAAGAATTGCCACCTTGGGCCATGATCATGGGATCTGGTCAACAAATCTTTGCTTTGCTTTTGATAGGCCTTACCTCTTGGAAAGGACTTGAAAGAAGTCCTAAATCAGTTAGGAGGCTGTCCCCTGGGCCCTGACCCTTCCTTTCAAGTTGGGTTTCTACAACTGATCTTCATTATTCTGGCTGATATGAAATTGTCCCTTTTATCACTTCTTATGACACAATAGCATTCTATTACATTCATATACTATAGTTTGTTCAGCCATTCCCCAACTAATGGGTACTCTCTTAGTTTCCAGTTGTTTGATACTATGAAAAGAATTGTGCTGTTTTACTCCTGCTCTTTGTGTAAACTTTAATCTCCCCAAAGACTCTAAGCTTCTTGATAATGGAGACTATGTCATATTCTCTTTTATATCCCCTTAGAGGACCTTCCCTAGTGTTGGGCACATAGCAGGCAATCATTAAATAGCTGTTGGACTGAAAAAGGAAATCCAAAATCCAGATATAAATTGTTTTTATTGTCTGCCATTTTAGATTATTCCTATCTCTACTCCCTCCATTAGTATGAGTAATTGAGAAGTAATTATATACCAAATCCTACTTTGTAATTGACTTTTAAGATAAAACTGGAGATGTGTTCCCCTGGTGGAAAACAAAATAAAAAAACTTTAGCCCCAAGATGTAACACTTAAGGATAAAGAAAAGCTTTGAAAATCACAGATTTTTTAAAATGTGATTTTTTTTTTACAAATTTATTTATTTTTCAACATTTACTTCCATAAGTTTTAAATTTTCTCCACCTCCTTTCCCTCCCCCCCCAAGACAGCATGCAATCTGATATAGACTCTACATATACATTCATATTAAACATATTTTCACATTAGTCATATTGTATAGAAGAATTAGAACGCATGGGAGGAACCATGAGAAAAACAAAACAAAACAAAACAAAAAAAGAGAGCAAATAGTATGCTTCAATCTGCATTCACACTCCACATTTCTTTCTCTATAGTGGATGGCATTTTCCATCATGAGTCTTTTGGAGTTGTCTTAGATCCTTGCATTGCTGTGAAGAGCAAAGTCTGTCAAAGTCAGTCATCACACACTGTGGCTGTTACTGCGTACAATGTTCTCCTGGTTCTGCTCACTTCACTCAGCATCAGTTCATATAAGTCTTTCCAGGTTTTTCTGAAGTCTGCCTGCTTATCATTTCTTATAGCACAACAGTATTCCATGACATTCATATACCACAACTTGTTCAGCCATTCCCCAATTGATGGACATCCCCTCAATTTCCAATTCTTGGCCACCACAAAAAGAGCTGCTATAAATATTTTTTGTACATGTGGGTCCTTTTCCCATTTTTGTGATCTCAAAAAAATGTGAATTTTAGTAGGTTATTAATAATTATACTAAAAATAAATCACAAAATGCAATTACAAAATACTTAGTTACATTTGTACTTGACACAATGGTTTAAAAGCCTAAAGAAAAAACAGTAGTGCTTATCAGAAGAAAACACATTAGAATGAGAAATAACTTAGCTTCTAACAAAGTCCTTACCCAGGAACCTATAGCAGGATTCAAAATGAACAAGCATTTGTTAAACTTGATGTCGTAGAGAGTGCATAGAGCTTAGACAACCTGGTTTCAAATCTTGCCTTAATTGCTACCTGCTTTGACACAAGTCATCTCCATTTCCTCTTCCATAAAGTATGGGGCTGAACTACATTCTTCCAGGGCTGGTTCCTATTATGCTAAGTATATACTATGGTCATAGAATTCTACTAGATGCCAGGGGAGATACAAAAAGAACTTTTAAAAAAAGTGATCTGGTTAAAAGGCAAATATATAAGGATTATGGTAGGAAGACCTAGGTTCAAATCTCACTTCTGACCCTAGCTGTATGACCTGCACTCAGACACTTAACCTCTGTGTGCCTCAGACCACTCCTTAGGACTCTTCCACTAAGTCACAGACAGTTGCTTCAGTAGTGATGGCTTCCAATACTAGGAAGTTTCTACGTTGACAAAAAATTGTACTTCTTGTATTCTACACTATATTATACTAGACTATATTATACTGTATTATATACTGCTATGTAATACGAAATATAATTGTAATGACAGGTAATATAGTGTAGTGGCTAGAGTTAGGAAGATAAGGGTTTAGGTTCTACCTCTGACACATACTAGCTGTTGCTGGGCAAGATCACTTAACTAGAGGCAACTCTCTACAACTATAAGTTTCAGAGAAGGAGTTAAACCTCATTGGTAGAAGTCTGAAAACTCTCTATACTAATTAAATCACAGGACTAGTGAAAACTATATGTTTTGTTCTGGCCCACTCTCTTAGAGCCAGACCAGTATATCATCCCCTCTAGGACCTTAGAGGGAATTAGAGCATCTCTCTTCTTTAATGGCATCAGCTCAAGCCCCTATCGGTGGTGTTCCCCTATGGGGGAGGCTAGTGATTAGCAACCTAGTTCCATTTAACTTTGCATTAGGTTTTACAAAGGGATATTTACTTCAAAGATGTAGCAAGAACAAACATATAAATATTTCCCCCTCTCCCAATTCCTTGGGAACATACTCTCGCTTATTCTCTGAAGGGAATATGCTTGAAATTTAGCTCAGTTCCTCTGAAGTATTGGTCCCACCAAATTCACAATCAAAGGGATGGGGCCTATCAATGGGCTGGGGTCAGGAAGGTCACTTCAAAAGATCACTCCTTGCTCTTCAGTGCATTGGCACTATCTATACTGGCCATAAAACCGGCCCTAGATCCTGACTCCCAAATTCTTATGGTTTATTCTCTCAAGATTAGCATCCCACTTTATTTATTGATTATGATAAGCAGAGTCACCCAAGATCCCCCAAAAGCAAATGAGGCAAAGAGTCAGTAGCTGAAGGTGAGAGGCCCTTTTGAATGCTTCTGAAGTCAGTCAAAAAGCCTTTATTCAAAACGTGGCTAGCCAACCATAACCAGTTATGGAATGCCTATGCACTATCTCTCCAAGGTACTTCCCTCTACAAAATCCTTACTAGCTATGTGACCCTAAACAAGTCACCTAACTTTCTTCAGCCTTAGTTTCCTCATCTATAAAATAAAGATAGTAAAGCCTCATAGTGTAGTTATGAGAATCAAATACAATAACACCTGTAGTGTTTCACTAACATTAAAATGCTATAGAAATTCTATCTCGTAATGTTATTCTATGCTATGTAGTGTGGTACAGAACGATGTGCTAGGGTGATATTCCATCCAGTGGTCCACAAGTACTCAAGAATGACAAAGAAAGCACTGATCATGAAAGCCTTTTTTCTTTTCTTTCCTTGGACATGGTGAATCTTACATTGTGTGCTAAAGCAGGCAGAAAGTTACTTCGGGTGGATTAGGAGAAAATAGTGGTAGGCAAGGTGAAATATTTGAGGTACAGTAAAGGGACCACTCTGCCTGGAGAAGTGATGAAGGGTACCAGAAGCCCAGGTGTCCCTGACCACACCGTGGACACACCTGTGACCACAAACTGCAACTGGACAAGTAAGGTGGGGCCGATCCATGGAGGGCCTCCAAAGTTAGTTTAAGGAAGTTAGAATTAAAGGTATATCAGATGATAGGAAGTCATGTGTGCTTTTGAGTAGAGGCATGATGATGAAAACAATGCTTAAACGTACCTCTGGACGGAATGGGGTTGGGCTTAAGGTGCAGAATGAGACCTATATTTTTGGATAAATGTGTTGACTGGTTTTGCTTGATTATGTTTATTACTTTTCTTTTTTCTTTTTTTTAGAGGGGAAAGGGGAACTAGTGATAGTGTTGCCCCCTCTCCAAAAAAAGAGAGAGAGAGAGAGAGAGAGAAAAGAGGGGCACTTAAGCATTTTTAAAAGATACAGAAGATAGAAGTAAGTTTGTTAGAAAACAGAGAGGAGTAGAACAATTTTGAAAGTAGCATGTTGAACTTATTATATACTTTTAAAAAAAGCAAGTTGTACTTAATAGAGATTTGAGTTTCACATATAATCCTTGTTTTCTGTTTTACTTTGTGTATTGAAATGTTAATTTGGGAGGGTCATGTTTGTGAAATTCAGAATTTAAAAAAGGAGAATTTATATAAAAATTGAAAATGATGTTTGAGAAAGATTTCAAAGACATTGTATAAAATGGATTAAAGTTGGAGAGAGACAGGAGTTAAGAAATCATTTAGGAGATTGTTGTAGAGACTGTTCAGTTTTCCAGTTGTATTCGACTTTTTGTGACCCCATTTGGAGTTTTCTTGGCAAAGGTACTGGAGTAATTTGCCTTTTTCTTTTCCAGCTGAGGAAACTTGAGGCAAACAGGGTGAAGTGATTTGCCCAAGGTCACACAAATAGTAAGTGTCTGAGGCCAGATTTGAACTCAGGTCTTCCTGACTCCGGGCCTGGCACTCTAGCCACTTCACCACCTAACTGCCCCTCCAGAGGTCTAGGTCTGAGGTGATGAGCACCCAAAGTAAGAGGGTAGCAGACACTGCAGATGAGGGCAGGGGGGAGACACTGATGGTATAGAGAGTGAAGGAGAGAAAAGATAATAGGAATAAACGATAATAGGAATCAACTGTGTGATGTGACATCCCCCAAAATTAATGTAATATTAGTGCACATCACAAAACAGAAATTTTGCCGGGGTTTTTTGCACTCTCCTCTAGTTAGCCCACAGGTGTAGTATCATATTCCCTTTAAGATGCCTTATTTAAAAAAAAGATGCCTAATTTTGTAAAAGATATTGACAAGCCAGCTGCAACCTGGGGGGAGGACCAGGATGGCAAGACCACACCACTGGAGGATGTCACAAGAAATGGATGATATTAAACCTGGACGTGTGGGGCTCATGATAGCTATCCTAAAGTTTTGTTGTTGGTATTGTCTTTTGGAGGCAACTGGGGTTAAGTGACTTGCCCAGGGTCACATAGCTAATAACTATCTGAGGTTGGATTTGAACCTCCTGATTCCAGGACACTTGCTCTATCCACAGCGCCACCTAGCTGCCACTGTCTTAAAGTTTTTAAAGGGCTGTCGTGCAGAAAAAGGCTGGCTCTGCTTGGCCTCAGAGGAACAGAACTAGAACGGACAGGTGAAAGCTGTTGAGACAGCACTGGAATCCATAGGAGGAGGAAAAACTTGGTAATTAGGGCAGGCCAAAAGAACAATGGCCTCCCCCTGAAGGGGATGACTTGTTTATCACTGGAGGTCTTCAGGGAAGGATGACTGAGGGCCAGCCGGGGATGTTATAAAGGGCATTCCTTCTTGGTTATCAATTGCATTAAAGGACCTGAGATTCTGTAACTCAAGGTGAAAGCAATTGATGGTCCTGGAGGAGAGAACAGAGTACTTGATGAAAATGAAGTTCAGAGTTTTTGGAAAGTGGAAAGGGAGGGGGAGGGGGTGGCATGCTATAGTGAATAGAGAGCCAAGGTGACCTGGATTTGGGCTCCTCTTCTAACACAGATTGACTGGCTGACCAGTTACTAAATCTCTCCTTGCTCTAGACAACTCTAAAACTAGATGCTGCAGAGAAGGTGCCAGCCTGCAGGTGGTTGGAGGAGTTTCCTTCCCTGGTAGTTCCCCATGTCAATGAAATCACAGATCTAGTCCCTATCCTATTCTTTAAGGTGGAAGTTAATAAGGATCCCATGTAAATACGGAGGTCAATAGTATGTTTCCCCTTGGGGAGATCAAATGAAACTGTTTTCTCTTTCTCCCCCAAAACTTAGCCTTCTGCCCTCAACCCGAGAATTGATGTCCAAGGTATACAAAGTCACAATTCATAAGGTCCTACTGTCCTTCTGTCCTCACAATTCACAAGGTCTTACTGTCCTTCTGCCCTTAACCAAAGAATTGATGTCCAAGGTATACAAAGTCACAATTCACAAGGTCCTACTGCTGCTTATTAACAGCGGATCAAAAATCTTATGTGTATGTATAATGAGTATTGTGTTGCTTGCCTTCTCAGTGGGTGGGGTAAGGGCTGGAGGAAGGGAGAGAATTTAGAACTTGAAATTTTAAAAAATGAATGTTTAAAAAAAACTCGTGTGTGTGTGTGTGTGTGTGTGTGTGCACGTGTGCATGTGCGAATAAGTTGTGATTGGGTGAGAGAAACTATACCTTCAAAGTTCAGTCTCCCAAACTCTCAAGGTATCCAGGCCTAAACCAGGAGAACCAAATGGAAATCAAAATACTAATATAGACATCACAGGGACGGCGATAAGTAATAAGAGGGGGACATGGCCGCTAGACCAAGATCCTTTTGTGCTGAAGAAACTAAGGAGACTTCCCGAGGCCTCATTCTCTACTCTCCCTCCTCAATGCATGAGCACACACATGCACCACCTTCCACTGCACCTCACCCCCCCACCCCACCCCCAATGCCCAAATCTTTTCCTTAGTTGTGACCGATTCACTAGGAGCCAGTGGTGCCCAGGTAACTTCCTCAGAGGGGCAGGAAGGAATTTTCTAAGCTTCCAGTCATGAATAACTGTGATAATGGATTCAAACCAGGCTTTTGATATTCTCTTTGACTAGTTAACATGCCTTGTTCTTTTCTGGAGTCAAATTCTTTCTTTCAACTGATATTTCTTGGAGACCCACTAGGTAGGAGATCCCTAAGCTTCCAGACTTAGCTCCCATTAATCTTCTGTCTGAGCCTTCCATTCCTGCCAGAATTAATTATTTAATTTGCTGCTGTTCAGTTGTCTTCAGTCGTGTCTGACTTTTTGTGACCCCATTTGGGGTTTTCTTGGCAAAGATACTGGTACTAGAGTGGTTTGCCATTTCCTTCTCCACTTCCTCCTTCTAAACTTCCACTTTAAAGAATAGGATAGGGACATTTTACAGATGAGCAAACTGAGCCAAACAGGGTTAAGTGACTTGCCCAGGGTCACACAGAGCTACTAAGTGTCTGAGGCTAGATTTGAACTCAAAAAGATGAGTCTTTCCAACTCTAGGCCTAGTAATTTATCCATTGCACCAGCTAGCTGTCACAGTATTTAATTAACCATTTATTAATCCACAGATGGAGTATTGTTTTCCCTTCTGTATGTCTCATTTGAAAAAGGATGTTGACAAGTTGGATTACATCCAGAGGAGACCGATCAGGGTGGTAAGGGTGTCCCAGACCACGCCATTTGAGGATTGGTTGGCTTTACAATATAGTTTCCTTGCTGTTGTCTGACAATGCCTTATGATTTCTCCCCTTCTTTGCTTTGGTTCCCTCTTCTGACAACCTCTCTGCTCTGGTCCTGCCTTTTCCACAAAGCCTTCTCTGGCTACAGCAGCCCACAGCAACCTTTCCTTTCTCTACATCTATGAATGTTTGTTGTTCTCACTTCTCTTTGGCACTATGAGAGAGACTAGGCAAGCAAAGGGCTAGGAGAGACTAGAGAAAGAGCACAAAGACCAGAAGAAGATCTGAATTTTAGAGTTGGCTTTGCCACCAACTGGACAGGGGACGTAAACTAATGGTTAAAAAAAAAAATCCAGAGTTGTTGTAAGGATGAGGTGAGGGAGTGTTGTACTTTATAAATGCAAAGCAGTCAGCCAGTCAACAAACATTTATCAAGTGCCTACTGTGTGCCAGCCATTGATGCATACAAAAAAAAAAAAGACAAAAGACAGTCCCTGCTCTCAAGTAGCTTACAGTCTAATGGGGGAGATCAGATGCAAAAAATTATGTACAAACAAGCCATTCACAGGATAAATTAGAGAAAACCAATAGAGATAAGGCACTAAAATTAAGAGGATCAATTACAGCTTCTTATAGAAGGTGGGAGAGGGAGCATTCCTTGAATGGGGGACAACCAATGAAAATGCCTGGAGTTGGAAGTGGAGTTTCTTGTTCAGGGAACAGCAGAGAGGCCAGTGTCACTGGATAGCAGGGTAAATGTGAATTATTATCAGGGTTAAGTGATTTGCCCAGGGTCATACAGCTAGTCAGTGTCTGAGGCTGGATTTGAACTCAGGTCCTACTGACTTCAGGGCCAGTGCTCTGTGTACTGTGCCATCTAGATGCCCTATAGCAGTACTTATAAAATAGGGGCAATACCTACCCAACCTAAGGCTGCTAGTGCTTTCCCTCAGTTGCTTATCTCCACTTTATCTTGTGTATATATCTTGTATGCACCTAGTTATTTGCATATATCGCCTATTAGACTGTGAGTTCCTTGAGAACAGAGGCTGTCTTTTGCTTTTCTTTGTATCCCCACAGTACTTTCAGGTACACAGTAAGTGCTTAATAAATGCTTGTTGACATAACCTATTTCACAGGACTCATGTGAGAACGAAGTGAACTGATGTATATGAAAGACAATCTGGCATACTGGGTATGTGCCTCAGTTGTAGTCAAGGAAGCCTGGGGTTCATGGCCGCCCTCTGACACTTATTAGCTATGAAGACTAGGTCAACTTAACTATAAGACTTAATTACCTCTGTTTCTTCATCTATAACAAGAGGAGGTTGGACTTGAGGGCCTCTAAGCTCCCGTGGGGCAGCTAGGTGGTGCAGTAGATAAGGGTACTAATCCTCCTAAGTTAAAATCTGGCCTCAGACCCTTATTAGCTGGGTGACCCTGGGCAAGTCGCTTAACCCTGTTTGCCTCCGTTTCCTCATCTGTAAAATGAGCTGGAGAAAGAAATGGCAAACCAATCTAGGATCTTTGCCATGAGAACACCAAATGGGGTCAGTGAGAGCTGGACATGATTGAAAAATGACTCACCAAAAATAACAGAGTTTGCATGGAATAGAGACTGGAAAGCTGGCTGGCGGTAGACCAGGAAGACCCAGGTTCCAGTCCCACCTCTGACACATCCTAGCTGTATGATCCTGGGCAAGTCCCTTAACCCTGTTTGCCTCAGTTTCCTCATCTGTAAAATGAGCTGGAAAAGGAAATGGCAAACCAATCTAGGATCTTTGCCAAGAAAACCCCGAATGAGGTCACAAAAGGTCAGACACAACTGAAAAATGGCTGAACAAAAGCTCCCTTGCAGATCTAAATCAGTGCTTCCACGATCCCATGAGTCTCAGTTTCTTCATGTATAAAACAAGGATAATCTTCCCCGAGCCCCTCCCTCAAAGAGTTGCCATGAGGCTCAATTAAATAAATTAAGCGATACATTAAATAAAACATTTTACTAAAATGAATGCACTACAGAAATGCAAGCTCTCCTTTAGTACTCCATGAACTATAAAGCACTAACGCAATTGCAAGGGCCCATTACAAGGATGGAACTGTGTGCCGGAGGAAAGCTGGCTGGGGTCAGAGTGAGTTGCTTCAGAGAGGCTTGAGCCACCCAGAGTCAGGTAGGGGTTGCCTGTACTGGCCCACACATGGTGTTTCAGCTCTACCCCTATTCTCCAGTCTTCCCGCCTTTTTCTTTGTTTTGCCATTTGCAGAATCCTACATTCCAGAGGAGGCCCTGGCCAGTTGTGTTCACTGTTAGAGAAACAGGAGCTCTCCCTCCTTCTCTGTCTTGGTTGCTGGGCCTTCCTTCCCCCTAGAAATGAGGTTTTGGCCCAAGCCTTGCTCTGTAACCTGGCATCCTGGGTGACTACCTGGGTGGCTATCCCCTCCTCCCTGCCAAGGGGACCCTGACTCAGCCTTAGTTCCTTGCATTCATTTCCTTTAGGGTTCAGAGGAGCTAGGGGGCCAGTGCAGCCTTTGCTTTTAGCAATACAAGTTTGAGCAGGAAATGAATTGGGGAGATGAGGCCCTATCTGCTCTAACACTCTGGTCTCGATAGGTCCTTTGTGGTGGGGCTTTCCAAGAACTAGAGGAGCAGTTGAAATAGATGAGCAACATTTACAAGAAATGCTCCCCCCGCCTTCCTCTCCCTGGGTCCCTCCTCTACCCTTTGGAGAACCAAGTTAAGCCCAAATCTAACAAGATAAGTGACTCCAAGGAAACACGACCTGTCTCCATTTATCCCACCACTCACTAGGACAGTTACCCCTGCCTTGACTTCCTATATTGGGCTAGAGCTGGAAGAAAATTCAAGAAGCTATGTAGAATAACCCTTTCATTTTACAAAGGAGAAAAACTACAAACCAGAAAATTTGAATTACCCAAGGTCTTTGTTATTCGGTCACGTCCGACTCTTTGTGACACCATTTGGGGCTTTCTTGGCAGAGATACTGGAGTAGTTTGCCATTGCCTCCTCCAGCCCAGTTTACAGATGAGGAAACTGAGGCAGAGAGGGTGAAGTGACTTGCCCAGGGTCACACAGCTAGTTAAGTGTCTGAGACCAAATTTTAACTCAAGAAGATGAGTCTTCCTGACTCTGAGCCTAGCACTCTATCCACTGTACTACCCAGCTGCCCCTACCCAAAGTCACACTGCTAATAAACATTGGAGAGGCAGGAATTAACCTCAGATCCTCTCACTCTATGACTTATGCTCTTTGCGTAGTACTAGCCACCTCAGAGAACATCTAATCCAAACCTCTCATTTTATGGTTGAGAAAACAGAAGTCCATCAATTAAGGCCCAGATCAAGAATATCTTAGAGTCAATTGGGTGGCACAGTCGATAGATCACTGGCCCTGGAGTCAGGAAGGCCTGAGTTCAGATCCAGCCTTAGATACTTACTAGCTGCATGACCCTGGGCAAGTTACTTTATCCCAACTGCCTCAAAAACCACCCAACCAAACAAGAATAAATATTTTCTTCTTCATGGAGTCTTTGCTGATCAGCCAAGCCTTACTCAGAACCCACTGTCACATACTCTAGGCATTAGGGTAATGGTCTTCTTTCTACCATTAAATTACAAAAAGATTTTGGAGATTTATTTATTTTTCTTTTAAAGCCCCAAGGTCTACTATCTCATACGTGGTTTCATGGGTTGTCATGGCCCAAAACTTCATCAGCTGGTGGCCAACCCAATGGCAAGAAACTCTCTGCCTACTTAGCTAGGCTAGTCCTTGAAAAGTAAGCACAATCTGTCACATGGACCATAACAAAAGCCTACAGTAAATTAGTACTCAATCTTGTGGAATGCTTGGACCCTCTCCTTCACTGATGTTAATCATGGGGTGTACTGACAATATTTGCAAAGGGCTCAAGAAACCATAAGCCAAGCCATAGATAAGAAAACATGCTATCCCTGGACTGTCTTACACACACAGGTATATAGATGCCATTCTGCTTATGTGCCCAGGGTCAAGTCATTTAACCAGTTCATCTTGTCTATAGATTGTTTGTATGTTGTCTCCTCCATTAGACTGGGAGCTCCTTGAAGGCATGGATTGTCTTTTTCCTTTCTTTGTATCCCCCATCACTTAGCACATAGTAGGTGCTTAATAAATGCTTACTGGCTGCCTGAATTAACCTCTCAGTGCCCTAGGAGTCTATTTTAAGACTTCAAGTGGAAAAGCAGATGCCAATTGACATTGGCAGTGGAATTTCTTCATTAAGAGGTCCATGCACTGATGAAATCACAGGTCTGGTCAAAAATAACAAAAAAGTCAAAGCTATTATGCTTAATAAGATACAAATTAAGTTCAAAGCATTACTGAATCCATAGTCGCCCACTCTACAAATATTAATGGTACAGTATAGCTGGCACTACGTGGTGTAGTGGATAGAGCACCAAGTTGGGAGTCAGGAAGATCTGAGTTCAAATCTAGCCTTAGACACTTAGTAGCTCTGTGGTCCTGGATGATTCATTTAATCCCTATTTGCCTCAGTTCCTCATCTGTAAAATGCGACACATTGGAGAAAGAAATGGAAACCCACTCCAGTATCTTTGCCAAGAAAACCCCAGTCCATGGGGTTCACAGAGTCAGATACAACTGAACCACAAATAGTTGGCACAATGGGGGTTTGACTTTTTGATGTTAAAAAGGGGTCTTGATACTTGAAAAGGCTGAGAACTGCTGACATAAATGCAGGCTGTGGGAGTTACCCCTACAAGAAACCAACAGATTAACATTCATTAAGAGTCAGGAGCACTGGCCCTTGAGTCAGGAGGACCTGAGTTCAAATTCGGCCTCAGACATTTGACACACTTACTAGTTGTATGTCTGGGCAAGTCACTCAACCCCAACTGCCCTCCCTTCCCCCCTGCAAAAAAAAAAAAAAAAGTCAGGCCCTGTTCTTGGCACTGGAGATTGAAGAAATGACGTGGTGCCTGCTTGCATTCTGCTGGCGGCAGGAGACGCACATGTTGAGAGAAGTGAATACAGGATGTAAACAAAATAAAAACACAATATTGGGGAGGTAATGAATAAAACAACTGGGGGAATCAGGAAAGATCTCTAGGAGGCAGCAACAGAGCTGAGCTTAGAAGGGGGCTAGAAGTTCCAACATGGGGTTGTTGTTCATCCTTCGTTCTTGAAGAGGACCCATGACATCAGGAAGGGTATAGATATAAATATAGAGATACAGACTTTGCAAAGGCTTGAAGGTGGGAGATGAGGGAACTGATTAAGTCAATTTGGCCAGAGTATAGAGTAGTCTGAGGGGGAGTCGCGTCTAATTAGTCTGGACCTAGAGTCTGGAGCCATATTGTGAAGAGCTTTAAATGGTAAACTAGATTGTATTTTTTCTTTTGTGTTTGTGTGTGTGTATTTTTTCCTAAAGGTAATGGAGAATGCCAGGATCAGACCTGTGATTTGGGGATATCAACTTTGCAGCTGAGTGGGAGATGGCTAGTGCATAGGTCACTAGCTCTTCGGACTTGAGAGTCAAGATTGGAGTTTATTTCCTGGCTCAGCCTGTGACCTCCAGGCAGGTCACCTAACTCCCAAGCAGTAGGGCTTCCCTTATAGGGTTAAGACTCAAACTAGGTAATATATTAAAAGGACTTTTCAAACTTTAAAGTGTTATGTAAACATCACATTTTTATTGTTGAATCATGTCCAACTCTTTGTGACCCCATTTGGGCAAAGATAGTAGAATCATTTGCCATTTCCTTTTCCAGCTCATTTTATAGATAAAGAAACTGAGGCAAACAAACAGGGTGAAGTGACTTGCCCAGGGTCCCACAGCCAGATTTGAACTTAGGAAGAGGAGTCTTCCTGACTCCAGGCCCAGCACTCTGCCCACTGCGGCACCACCTAGCTGCCTATCACATTATTACACTCGCTGAAGTGAGGTGAGAAATGACGCCAAATGAATTTTTTTTAAATCTGAGAAGCCCTTGATAGTCAAAAGTTATCTCCACTTGAATGTATGAGTCTGTCGCATCTCCTAGAACAAGGAACATGTACCCCAGGAGGCAGATAAACTTCTGAAAACTGACTCCATCGAGAAGTTCCAAGACTCCTGAACCAAAGGACCCAGGAGAGAAGTGGTAGGGAATCCCAGATTAACTCTACTTCCTTCCTCTCCTAAAGCCACATTAAGGAGCCGGGTCACTACATCATAAGCCCCAGCTTACAAGTAAAGCCTAGAATAGAAAAAGGAGGGGAAGATAAAGATATTGAATCCCAGGATATCCTGGGCTGGATCCCCAGGAGGGAGACTTAGGAAAATCCTAAACCCTTTTTAGTATCTCCAGTCTCACAATACACCAGCACTAGGGTGCTGAACGTTTCAATGAGCTCCTAGAGATCCACCTTGGCAAACTCCAATCCAACCTACCAGCAGTGATAAATCATTCTGGATTATCCCCATGGATTTCATCCCCCAGAAGCAACCCAACTTTGAGGCTAGGGCAGGGGTGGAGAACCTGTGGCCTTGAGGCCACATGTGACCCTCTAGATCCTCAAGTGTAGCTCTTTGACCGAATTCAAACTTCACAGAACAAATCCCTTTAATAAAAAGATTTGTTCTGCAAAACTTGGACTCAGTCAAAAGGCCACACCAAAGGACCTAGAAGGCCACTCGTGCGTGGCCTCGGGGCCGCAGGTTCCCCATCCCTGGGCTAGGGGACAGTTGTTGCTGCATCACCCTTAGTTCTACTGTCTTCCCTTTGACCCAGCTCCTGGCCTGGATGCCAAGCTCCTACAACTAGCATACTGTGTTTAAATTAAGTCAGCTCCACCCTGTGTAGATAAGATGTACTTCCTTTAGTGTTTGAAACTAGTCCAACATCACTTACTTTGTGGATTTGGGATAGATCATAATGAACTCTGTTGGTTTGGGCACAGAATGGATCAATGCTGAGAGCCATGTTAAGACAAAAAGATTTTTTTTATTTAAAAACAGCATGTATTAAAAAAAAATAACATCTTCTTTAATCCCCCTGTACAGTATTACACTTGATAAAACCAGCAGGCTACGTGCTGTTTGAAAACAGCCCCAGAATCTGGAAGGCGAGCGCGCGCACACACACCACATACACCACCATCCAGAAGGGTTATATACACAAGCAATACCCCTCCCCCATTACCCATGGAAACTAGACACATGTGTGCAGGTGAGGGGAACAAAGGCAGTCCGTCCAGAAGCTGCAGACAGCTGTCTGGCCCAGGTCCCGCTACTCCATGCAGTGCAGAGGCACATACAGAGCAAATATTGGCTGTCCCCCCCCTTCCCGCCCCCCATATATACACACCAATTCCCACCCCCAGAAGGTCCCCAAGTTGGAGGAGAGAAAAGGAGGAAAAGAAAACCAGGACTGGCAGCCGTGGAAAGCTGGGGGGACAGGGGAAGAGAGGAGAGGGTGACAGGGCAGGAACCAAATAAATAAATAAATAAATACATAACATTGACCTCCAAGTTAGGATGCGGTTCTCTTTTTTTTTTTTAACCAAAAAAAAGAAAAAAAATTAATAACTTAAAAAGGCAAAAATTCAACAAAAAAAAATTCCAAACAACTAACAATCTTTTTTACACTAATGTGCCAAATGTACACACATTTACAGTTTTTTCTTTTCCTGCTGAGTTGCATTGTCTGTGCATTTTGTTTTTTTTTCTCTTGAGGTCTTGGCTTTGAAACATTAAGTTAACAACCAAGGAGGAAGACCAGTTCTAAAGTTTGACTACAGGAGGCAGAAATTGGGCAGGTGAGGTGGCTCAGTGTTTGGCCCCACAGCTTCTTCCATGGCACCTTTCTTATGGATTGAGAAGGGAGAGGGGGGAATTTGGGAGGAGGTGAAGAAGAGAGAGAGAGAAGAGGGAACCAAACCCAGGCAGATTTTTGGAGAAGCAGCAGGTAAGAGGGCAAATTCCAGTATTTCTCCCAGCACAGCCGGAGTCACCACAGAAGGCACTCTGAAGGGTTGGAAGGGGTGACAGTGACGAAATACAATGTTATTCAATTCAGTCCTATCCTATTTTTCCCCCCTCTCCAACCCTCCCCCCCCACCCCACCCCCTTTTTTTTTTCCTCCAACCCTCCCAGCATTCAATAGAACTCTATAGGTTAGGAAATCAGTCTCAGCCCAGGGCTGAAGCCTCCAGGATTCTGCAGTGTTGAGAAACACTGGTAACCTGGGGGGAAGTGGTAAGGGGAAAATCCTTAGAAGTTGAGGCCCAGGCCACCTGGGATGGAGTAGTTTCTCCTGGTCAGGAGGTAGCCTCCAGGGAACTTGGGTCTGGAATGAGCTATGAATTGTTGTTCCTGTAACAAGCAAGGCCCTGCTTGATTCCAAGAGTCATTGGTACTTGGGAAGTGGGAGAAGGGAGGAAGCTTCCCCTGCTTCTCTGCCCCGTGAACATCATCGAGGAGGTGGAGGGGTGGGGGGAGCCAGAAGAGAGGCTATTATTTGCTGGACTCTGGCATCAGGCTGTGTAGGTGGATCTCTGCTGTCTCCTGGGGCATGAGCACATCTTGCATCCACGGATGGCTCTGGATCTCTTCAAAGGATGGTCGATCTGATGGTCTCAGAGCCAAGCACCACTTAATGAGATGCTGACATTCTGCATAAGGCAAAGGGAGGCAGGTGGTGATTAATAGCAGTGACAACTTGGCTTAGCAATGCAGTCTGCCCACTTTGTTATGAGGACAGGTATAAAAAGCCAAATCTGGGTGTGGTGACCCCCTCAGCCCTGCTGAGGCCACCCTTACAGGATGATCAACCCTGTTTGTTCTTTACTTAAAAGGTATTAATTAACACCTGCATCCTTCAGATGCCGGGGGGTGGGGGGGGTGGACATCTTCCCTTAAGTCAATCATTTTCAAATTTTTATTGATATAGCTAATCAAAATATCATCTAGCCCACAATTCCACCCCCACCAGAAACAGGAAGGCCTTTAGATGAAGCACTAATAAGATGAAATTAGTCATACATGGCAGAAACATTGCCTTATTATAAACAGTTAATAACGTCAAAAGACAACCTGGACCACTTTAAAAATCTCTAACTGCCTCTAAATTCCTTTATTCTGGCACTGTATCAAGAACTGAAAATATTAGGCTTGAGCTGAAATAGAAGAATTTAAACTTTCGAACAATCTAGGGTGTTGTATGTGGTGTTTTTTTTCTGAATACGCTCATTGGTGTTAAGGTGACTCACTGGTGCTAATGAATAAACCACACGGGCTATTCCTTTTAGTTCCAAAAGAAAGCAGAACAGACTAGTTTCTTCCTGGGCCCAGGTATGAAGTATGAATCATCAGTCTAGTGTTACACCACCCCTGAGGTCCCAGGCCTGTTCTGAACCATCCATACAAGAAGCCTGACCATGTATCCACTTGGCTTCCTGGATTCTACTCAAAGATTCCACCACTTCAAAATACAACAAATCCTTTTATGCACGTATTATCTATATAACACTTATCTAGAGATGAGACATACACACACGTACAAATTGTCTAAACAAAGTTGAGTTTTGTTTCGATTTTTTGCTTTATTTGTAAGTTACCTGAAGAGATTCTTTGCCTGAAGAACACTTGGCCTCGGATAATTTCCTCATCATGTTCAAAGGGGATATCACCACAGACCATATCATACAACAAGATCCCCAGGGACCACACTGCAGCAGACCTGCCATGGTATCGGTGGTAACGGATCCACTCTGGCGGGCTATACACACGGGTCCCTGCAAAAGACACCATGGGAAATTAGGAGGGAAAACATACTATTTTTTTTAGTCAAAGAGAAATAAGAGTGGTACATAGTTTTCTAACCCAAGTATTTCATACCAGACACTGTGGGTGCTAAGTGTTTGTTAAGGATTAATAAGGGAGTAGGTGGCTCATGGTATTTCCCGGATATCTAACAATAAACTGAAGTTCTTTAAAAATTTGCTTCAAGAAATAGGGTTTCTTTTTTTTTTTGGTAGAGAGGCAGTGATAGACATCAAAGACAAAACAGACCACCAAATTTATAAGCTAGAACACCTAAGGGGGAAGAGTTTGAATTCAAGCTATGTTCCTTCTGGGGCTACTGAACCTATCATGACAGAGACATTGTTATATTATAAACAATAACTTCCAAGAGACAACCTGGACCACTTTGAAAATCTATGACTTGGCTTCCCAAGTATAACTGGTATCTTTATTGCTTGCCTTCTCAAGGGATCGGGGAGGAGGAAAGAATTTGGAGTGCAAAAAAAATTTTTTTTAAATGAATGTTAAAAGTAAATAATTAAAAAAAGAAAAGCCTTGACTACTTTTAAGTGCCTTTCCTCTCTGGCACCATATCAAGAACTGAAAACTTAGGCCTATGTTTAAATATAAGAATTTAAACTTTCAAGTAATCTAGCATGTGGTATTATTTCAAATTTCAATAAATTTTAAGAAAACTATTTTAAAATAACCTTGTGCTGAAGAGTTTAAACATAAGAACTTAAACTTTCAAGTAATCTAGAATGTGGTATTATTTCAGTAAATTTTTTAAAAAAACTTTTAAAATAACCTTGTGCTGAAGAGTTTAAATATAAGAATTTAAAATTTCAAGTAATCTAAAATGTGGCATTATTTCAGATTTCAGTAAATTTTTAAAAATGTAAGCAGATGTACAAACAAAAACCTCCTTTTTACAGACAGGGAAACTGAAGCTCAGAAAGGGTCCGAAAATCTTTCCACATTCAGAGAACTGGTAATTGAGGGATTATTCTCGGCCTGATTTTCTTCTTTGGTAAAAAGTGATTTGGAGGAGATCTCTTTAAACCCCCTTTTCAAATCTAAATGCTAAGGTCGAACCCCACCTCCCTTTCAGGAGACCACCCATTAAAAAATCATGGTAGGTCTTAAGGAAATCTGACATATTTACAACCAACTATTCTTAAAAGTAAATTCAAATGTTGCCAACACTTGACTCTCATCCAAATTGGTACACTTCCATGACATCAGAAATTGGGCTCCCATGCCCTAGTAAATGCTTTTATGCCCAGAGCATGTGCTTAACCTAAGCCCACGCCCTCTTCTCCCCGCTGCTGCTGCTGCTGCTGCTGCTGCCACCACCTCCTCCTCCTCCTCCTCCTCCTCCTCTCCCCCCACCCCTGGCAGGAAGAGTAGGCTGAGGTCAGAGCAGTAGGGCTGGTTTCTAGGCCACGTGATTCCTGTTTACAAACTTTGGGTTGTAATAAAAAAAAAGCACAGCCCTGCTTGCTCACCAGGGGGCAGCAGAGGCTTGGAAAGGTGGGAGGGTCCTGCCAGCCATTAACTGTGAAATACAAAAAATGCAGCCCAGGCCCAGCATCTTCCAAGGGCAAATAAACACAAACCGCAAGCCCGAGTCACAGGTTTTGAAAGTCAGCAGTTTGTTCTCTTTAACCTCTCAGATCGTTCCCCACCCTCCTGTTCTTTGATGTCAAGTGCAGGGAAGCTCCCACATTCCTCCCCGCAGCAGAAAGGACCAGCCCCAAACCCCTCCCCTTACCCTAATGCCTCTATTTGGCACGGGGAGAGGGGAGAGTTGTGAGATCAAGTGAGATGGGGTGGGGGTGGAAGAATGAACTCATTTTAAAATCTACAGATCTTATTTCACAACATTCATCCCCGGACCGAAAAACAAAAACAAACCACCACCACCTTCCCCGGCAAAATGAATAATTTAGTGAAACGACAAGGGAACAGTTTCTCTTTCCTGACTGACTCAGCTAGATCAAAAGGAAAATAAACCGAGACCACCCACAAGAAACTACCTCTCTTTTCCAAACCCCTTCCCCCCCCCCCCCAATCGCGCTGTCCTCAACACCCCCTCGATGCTTGGGAAACTGGGTCAGGATTTTAAAATCTGGGCTACGACAAGTCAGGTTTGGTTGAACCCGGGATGTCAGACCTGGTGAACTGGGAGGGTTGTGGGGGGGCTGCCACAAGTCAGATCCTTGCTACAAACGTTACAGGTTCGACAGAGCCGAGACTCGCTCCTTTCCGATAGCTCGCAAAGCCAGGCTTATCTACCAAAGTCCCAAAGGCTGCTTTGGTGGGTCTTCCCCCAGCACTCAGGAGGACTTCAAAGGTCTGGATATCTTTCTCCCGCCCCACCCCCTCGGAGCAGCCCCTTTGCAGCCAGCCCGATTTCTTCCAGCAAGGCAAGATGACCTTTGGAAAAAGGTCGGGGAGAAAAGCAGCGGGGAAGGCCCCTCAGGATGGGGACAGTTCTAGGTCAGAATGATGCCGCTGTGTCTAGCCAGCACCTGCCTTTTCCCACCGTCTCCAGAAGCCCGGGGGGTTTCCACTCACCATCGAAGTCGGTGTACACTGTGTCCTTAAGCAGTGCCCCGGATCCGAAGTCGATCAGCTTGAGCTCCCCCCGGTTCAGGTCGATGAGAATGTTTTCATCCTTGATGTCTCGGTGTAGCACCCCACAACTGTGGCAGTGCCTGACAGCCTCCAGCACCTGCCAAAAGAAGCTTCGGGCCAGCTCCTCCTGCAGGGCTCCCCTCTCCGTAATAAAGTCAAAGAGATCCTGGACGGGCTCCGGTCGCTCCAGCACCAGGATGAAGCTGTCGGGCCTCTCGAACCAGTCCAGAAGTCGGATGACCCCGGGAAACCCCGAGCTCACTTTCTTCAACAGGAGGATTTCCATGGGCACTCGGTTGCCGTTGGGCTGCGGGCAAGATTCACGGGAATCAGGAGGGGTGGGAGGGCACGACGGGAGACACAGGGATAGAGACACGTTCATCCCCACCCCGCCAAGATACCAGTCCCAGGCACTTACCAGCTCCCCCCAGTCCGAGATCCTATCCCGGTCCACGTGCTTGATAGCAACCTGCAAACCCCCCCAAAAGAAGGACAGTAGGTTACCGCCAAACCCACTCACCCAGGCCCTCCCCCGCCAAAGATCTCTCTGCCTCCCCCCTCCACTCTGAGCCGGGGACTTCGGGGAACCCGGGACAAGACAGGGCTTTGGGGGCAAGAGTTAAGAAGAAAGCTCCCTGGCGTTTCTGCAGCCCACTTACCGGTGCGCCATCTGCTAGCCGGGTGCCCGAGTAGACAGACCCAAAGCCACCGCTGCCGAGCAGCGGGCCCACCTGGTACTGCTTCTCCAGGGGCTCCTTTTCTTTCCCTTCGGAGGAAAAGGCACCATCAATGACCGTCTGAAACGGCCCCCTACCCATCCAATCATCCATCCGTCAGTCCTTCCATCCCTCCATCTGTCAGTCCCCGCATCACCTCCTCTTTTCTCCTGTCCCCAAGTGTCCTTCTCCTCGCCGGGTCTGCCGTGCACCCTCTCCCCCCCGTCCTCCCTTCCCCGTCGGTTCGGTCCGGTCCAGGTCCCCGCCCTCCACGCCGGGGTGGGTTCTCACCGGGAGGCAGCTTGGCCGAGTGCAGCTCCACGCAGGGCCCGGAGCACAGGTGAGCCAGGGAGTTAATCTTGGACAGCAGCATCCCCGGGTACAGGGGTGACAAGACGAAGGAGCGGACGCTGCCGGGGCTGGGCGGAGGGTAGGGGAGCAGGTGGGGATTGGGGTAGGGGCGCTGCCGGGGCTGCTTGGCGGGATCAGTGTGCCGCAGCAGAGCCCGCGGCGCTGCGGTGCTGAGCTCGCCGCTGCAGAAGCCGACCCGTCGCTGCTGCTCCTCCTGCGGCTGCTGCTGCTCCTCCCGCGGCTGCTGCTCCTGCGGCTGTTCGGGCTGCTGCTGCTGCTGCCGCTGCTGCCGTCGCCGCTGCCGCCGCCGCCGTCGCCTCTGCCTCTGTAGCCGCTGCCGCCGTCCCTGCTGTTTCTTAGACTTCTTCCGCCGCCGCCGCCGCCACCGCCGCTTCTGCCGCCGCCGCCGCCGCCGCCGCAGACGCCCGGCTCGCCCGGCAGCCAGGAGTAAAGGGGGCGTAGCGCGCGGGAGGGGGGGGCGCGCTGGCAGGCGGGCGAGCGGGCGGGGCCTCTCCGGGAGGCTGGGCGGGGTGGGCGGGGGCGGGGCGCCCGACTGCCGAGTCGGTGGTGGGAAGAAAAGGGGGGGAGGGGGGAGGGGGAAAAAGCAGCTGGGAAGGAGAATTCCCCACCGCACTGCCGGCACGACTAAACTCCGCCCCCGCAAGGCCACCCCCAGCCAACCAGAGCCCAGCGGATCTGCATAAAGCAAATGCCCCGCCCCCAAAAGCCCCCTCCCCCCCACCGTCAGAATGGTAGCTACGCCGCCTCGACGTGGCGGGAAGGAAAAGGCGCCAAAATGGAGGGGGAGGGGCGAGAGAAGTGCGGGCTCACAGAGGAGGAGGCGGGAGCAGGGTGCAGGGCCACGGGGAGGAAGGATGGGGAGGGGCTTATCAATTCAAACCCAAACAATAACAAAAGCCATCAAAGGAAGCCTGGGGTCTACGTCTCTCTCTCTCTCTCTCTCTCTCTCTCTCTCTCTCTCTCTCTCTCTCTCTCTCTCTCTCTCTCTCTCTCTCTCTCTCTCTCTCTCTCTCTCTCTCTCTCTCTCTCCCTCCCCCCATCTTCCCCTCCCCTTCGCCCCATTCTTCCCCTCTCCCCCTCTCTCCTTTCTTTCCCTTTCCCTGTCTCTTTTTCTCCTCTGCCTCGCTCTCTTTCTATGCAGTAGAGCCTTGGGGTCAGGCTTTTGCAGTAGACCGAGTTCGGTGATGGTTGCATCTATCAGTCGGGGTGGCAGCGGAGAATGGGAGAATAGGGGGTTGGGTGTGTATGTCGAGCAGGGTGGTCGGGGAAGGGGAGTGTCTTCTTCTTTTTGTGTGTGTGACCTCCATGTCTGCTTTGGCTGGCTCAGTGGACACCGGCTTTGCTCCACATGAGTCTGTGGTTGAAGGGCAAGCGCCCGGCGGTGCGGGTGAGGGGGTGGAGGGTGGCACTGCAGGGCCATGAGTCATGAAAGGAGTGGGGATGTCTCATAGGTCTTTGGAACAAAAGTGGGCTCAGAACTCTCTAAAACCAAGGAGAGGGTTATTTATCCATCTAGATGATTTCAGCCTTTCAAAAAAGGTGGCATTTAAATACTTTTTACGATTAAAAAGAAAAAAGATGACCAAGGTACCAGTCATCCTCGCCTATTCACTGTTCCGTGCAGGGTGGGGTGGAAGAGGGAGCTCGCGCTTATCTGAGATAGAGTCCCAGTCGATTTGGATTTGAAGCTTCTGGTTTCATTCACATTTTTCACCTCCCTCCTCCACCCTGACCACACCCAGCTTTGTTGCTACTACAGAGCTCATCCCTAGTCTTCTCCGGCGCTACCTTCCAAACCATTAGCAAACTGCTAACAAAGTGCAAAATGAGTGATTGAATTTTCACTTTCTTTTGATTTTTTTCCTCCTTAATTTAAGAGGATGTTTAACCGTGAAATGGATTGAGTTAAGATTACGGGTGGAGCGCGGGTGGAAAAATCAGCACCTCAATTCGGACTCCACAAGTCCGAAACTGAATTTACTAAGCGTGCCACCGCCCCACACCATACCGCAAACTTCTCTGCTTCTGTTGAAGGAATCTGGGTTCCCAACCTCGAGTCGTGGTTGACTCACCTCCCTCCCTTTACTCCTTCTCGCCACCCACATCCAATCAGTTTGCTAACCTTGTCTTTTCTATCTGCACAGCAACCGTCAGTTCCCTTCCTTCTCGCACAGTCACTACCACTGTCCTATTCTCATCACTTCTTGGCAGGACCACTGGAATGGCCTTCTGATTCGTTCCTCTACTTCCAGTCTCCCTTCTCCAATCCATCCTCCACACTGCTGATCTTGGTGAGACACTTGTCTTGACCAAGTTTCCCCCCATTCCTCTTTTCCAAAGTCTTCCGTAGCTCCCTGAAGCCTCCAGGACAAAATACAAATACAAATTCTTCGGTCTGGCAGGGATTTTCCAATGAAAGAGCCCTCCAAAATCAGGCTCCCACCTACCTTTCTGGATTTATTTCCTATCATTCTCTTTTATAACCTCAGGTAAGTATGATCTTCATCTGCTTTGCAGAGGTTGCCCTCCTGTGCTTGAAATACTTACCTCTTTCTGGAATTCCAGGTTTCCTCCAAAAGTTCAGTTCCCATTCCCCTAGTTAATTCGTCCCTTCTGAAATTTTTTTGTATTTTTAATCCGTGGGCACAGGTGTTGTATCCCTTCAGTAAGCTCCTGGAGGATAGGAATTGTTTTGTCTTTGTATGCTTGGAATGCATAGCACAGTCACTTTTTCTTGAATTTCTCCTTCCCGTACCTTGAACATAGTAGGTGTTTAATAAAAATTTGTTGAAAATATAGCTGTTTAGTTAGCAATATTTTATTTTAAATTCTTCATGCTTAGGTTGCTGCTACTTGAAAGGAAAAATAGGGAAGTGTCTGGATGATATCTTTATACACCCACTCTGCATTTACGTATTTTACTAAAAACTTAGCACTTTATTGCTTTAGAAAGAGCTCCTGTTATTTGTTAGCACGTTAGTCAATTTCCTTTTATTTCTTGTTTGTGTGCCGTGTCTTAATTGATTAATAATAACTCATATTTATATAGTTTCCTCAGAACAATCCCTTGACTTAAGAAGTACAAATACTATCCAACCAAGCTCTAAGAGACTCTAATTTGCCTATTATCACCCAGATTGTAAGTATCTGAAATAGGATTTTAAAATCCAGGTCTTTTGATTCCCAATCTATTCTTTTACCTACCACACTGGTGCTGAAATCTCATGTTTGGTGTTAAGACAATGAGACATAGTTTGCCCCAACACTCATTGCCTTTGTACATATTATTAAAATGGATGATAAATGAATACACTAAAAGACTAACAACTCCAAACCCTTTAACCTGGCCCCAACCTTCCTGGTGGACCTTATTTCTCAGGAACCTTGACCTCTGGGACTATCACTTCAATCTAAGCTAGATTTGTTCTATCTCCTATGATCCTATATATTCCTAAATATGCTTTGCATTTCTCAAGCTCATCTCTTTCTCCATTGTAACCAAGTACTGTTGTTGAGTTGTGTCTGACTTCATGGGACCCTGTGGGCCATAGCACACCAATACTGTTCACAGAACTTTCTTGGCAGAGATACTGCTATTTCCTTCTCTAGTGGATCAAGGCAAACAGAGGTTAAGTGACTTGCCCAGGTAGCTGTTAAGTGTGTCTGAGGTTGGATGTGAACTCTGGTCTTCCTGACTCCATTCCCACTGCTCTATCCATTGAGCCAACTAGCCAACAAATACTACCCATCCTTAAAAACTCAGCTCTGAGCTCCTTCATGGAGCCTTCCCAGCATACCCTACTCTCCTATAGTCATTTCTACATATTTGGCGATAAAATAATAATAAAAAAAATGCTTTGTGGCATGTCTAGTACTGTTTTGTTATTTATTGCTTTTTTATTTTTTATCTATTGCCTGCCTAACCTCCAGCATAACTGCCTCATATGCAGTATGATTTTGATGTTAAGTGCACTGGTCTTCAAATGACAAAGATTTGAGTTCTCGTTGTGTATTTTGCTAACTGTGAGACCATAAACCAGTCACTCTCTCAGTCTCTTAGAGTCTCAGTTTCCTTATCTGTAAAGTGGAAATGGTAACAATACTTTTGTATTACCTACCTCAAAGGGTGATTGTCAAGAAAATGCTTTGTAAATTATAAAGATTATAGAAACATGAGCCATTTGTTCTTGAGCAAGAGCATATAGCTATATTTTATTGCTGCTTTATATTTTCAATAGCATATAAGCACAATACCTTGCAGGCTCTTAATAAGTAGGCTCTTAATAAATATTTCTCGATTGAGAGTGGCCCAGAGCACTGAGGTTTAGGACTTCATCCAGGGTTACAGCTAACCTGTAGCAAAGCTAGAGCTTGAACCTGAGATTTCCAGACTCTTTTATCAATACTACTCACTAAAGCTGCCTATTTTCATCAAAAGGAGAAAAGGTGAAGCTTTTCAGGATGACTTTTAAACCTTGATGCAGTGTTGAGTGTATCATGCAGATCCTACAATGTGAGTAAGCCCTTTTGCATTTGAGTCTTTTTTCAGCTGACTAGGTTTGAGTTTGTTCTTTTGACAATTTACCAGCTTCATGATCAATTACTTTCAGTAACTCCTTCCAACCTCCTGAGCCTTGGTTTCCCCAACATCAAAAAGAGAATAGTAATTGTACTTGTAGGAGAGGCATTGTGGAATAGTAGATGGAGAGCCAGCCTTGGAGCCAAGAAGACCTCCCTTAGCTGAAGTGAGCCCTCTGACACATGGTGACTGTTGAACCCTAGGCCTGTCACTCTCCATTCTCCAGACAATCCTCTTAGACTCCAAGTTTCAGGTGCTCCTCTACTTCGGTAGATAGAGATTCCTTATTGGGAGTTTCTATGTCAATGAAATCACAAATCTACTCCTGACCCTAATACCTGCACTTTGTTCCATTGTTTTCAGTTGTGTCCAACTCTTCACAACCCCATTTGGGGTTTTCTTGGCAAAGATACTAGAGTGGTTTGCTATTTTCTTCTTCAGCTCATTTTACAGATGAGAAAACTGAGGCAAACGTGGTTAAGTGACTTGCCCAGGGTCACACAGCTAGTAAATGTTAGAGGCCAGATTTGAAGTCAGGAAGATGAGTTCCTTCCTGACTCCAGACCCAGCACTCTATCCACTGAGCCATGTATCTGCCCCAATACCTGCACTACCTACAAAATAATGGGTTTTGTTTTGTGCGGAAAGCACTTTCTGTGGTGCCTTTGGAGATGTGAGCCATCTGTCTAAAAGTGATCCAAATTTTGTTGCACTATTTTCACACTATTTTTTTAAAACATCTCCTGTGAGAATATGATTCAAAATAGCTACTACACATAAAATCAGCTTCAACCTCACTTTTTTTTATCTTGAAGATGCTAGGAATGTCATCAATTAGAATTAAAATGATGAATATTTAATAAAACCACTCCAAGTAAGAGGCTCCATACAGACAGAGGGCTCCAAAATCAGAACTTACTTGGCAAGGGCCTGGTATATAAAAGCACTTTCAAGGATACTTGTTCTATATCCAGATATTCAGAATTAACTCTTTGTGGACCAGGGGAATGATCTTTCTGACATTTCTTGTGCTCCAGTCATCCCTCATGCAGTTATAATCATTAAAACAACTCAATTTGGAATGTTTAAAAAAGGTATCTTTTGAAGACAATTTCTCCAATCATGGTAAGATGGCAACTGCTTAGGGGATTTGGTAGCCCTTTAAACTTGGCTGAAGGTAGAGGAAAAAGGTAGTACTAGTCATTTTGTTGAAAGAAGAATCTTTGGTGATAATAAAAGAGGGTGAATAACTTACCAAACCTTCTTTCTACTTTTAAGCTGAGTTGTAATGGACCAGGTGAGTAGCCAAAAATCCTTTAGCAATACTTATATTCACATAATAAAGAATACATATATTTTGGAGAATGAGCACATTAGAAAACAAACAGCTACTCAATCTCATTCTGCAGGCAGGCATTTGTCTCCCACAAAAGAATGATTTCTTTTTTTCTTTTTTAAGTATAAAGTTTCATCTTGAAACTTGATGAAGCAAGGGGAAGAAGGGAAATTCAAATGGAGTCCACTCCTAATCTCTGCTTTTCCAATCTTCTTCAATGATCTTAAGAGATGTCCTGAAATTCCACAAAAGTTCCCCTTCCCCTAATTAATTTTAAACCACTTATTTCACCAACTTAAAGTTTAAATCACACACAAACACACGCACATATGCCTTACATAGGTACTAGGTTTCCTTTTGGAGATGTTCTCAATTTCAAGAAAAGGAAGTATGCTTGTTAATCAGGCTCTGCAAAAAGCAAGATCCTTTCTCAGACCATGTGTTCTAATTTTTGGTTCAGAAAACAGGGTCACACTGGAGCACTTCTTTCAGAAGAGGATAGTGAGGAATAATGATAGGAATCTCTGACATTCATATAACTCTTTACATCCATTATCTCTTTGGGCCTCCCAACAACCCTGTGAGGCAAACAGATGCTCTGTGGTTGCTATTATCCTCATTTTTCAGCTGAGGAAACTGAGGCTAAATAAATTACCCATCCTCACCTAGCTAATGCTCACCAGGACTGGGGTGTGAACCTAGGTCTAATTGCAAGTCCAGCACTGAAGTCATTCATAACAACCTGCCTTTCTGAGGAAGAGTAGGGAGGTATCAGGAAATCAAAGAAGGGTCACACCTATAAGATGGTTGGGAATCGGTATACTAGAAATCAGAAAAGAACCCGCTAGTTTTATCTCCTCGATCAAATATGAAATTTATTTCAAGTGTATGAATCCTTTTTGGACAATGTCTAGTTCCCCAAGAATGACTGGAAAAGCAAAAGGATTAGTCTTCCCTATTAAAGTATGTTTTCAGGTTATTTGCTGCTACAATTAGGAATATATATTTTTCCATTACCAACTCTTTTTTTTTTCCTTAATGAAGCATGACTAACTTGTTTGTTTGTTTTTTAAAACATACTGTCATATGTAGGAAGCATAGTGGCTTGAATTCCAGACCCCGTCTGGCAAACCTGGGTTCAAAAACTGCCTCTGACACCTCCTAGCTGCTTGACTATTGGTGAGTTTTTGAGCCTCAATTTCTTCATCTGTAAAACAGAGATAATATTATCTGTAATCCTTACTTACTGGGTTGTTGTGAGACCCAAATGAGAAAATGGATGTAAAGAGCTATGTGCATGCATGCATATATGTAATTCACGTAGATAAATTGCAAACTCTGAAGGAAGGGGCTAGATTAAATAGTCAGCTTTTGTTAGCTGTTTCAGTATGAATAATGACTATTTATTGTACAGAACACAGGGAAGACAAGGTTGCAGAGCATTACTGCTGGTTAGGGGGAAAAAATTGAAAGGAGTGATTTAAAAAGTAAAAGCCCACAGGAAACCTGGACTTTTTGAAAACACCTTATTGGAAGCCCAGGAGAAACATGTGCCACAGATCAAAAAGACCAAGCGTGTGAACAAAAACCCTGCATGTCTAACTGACAAAGAGAAAGAGGCTATCATAGGGAAAAAAGCCATCTTTTTTAAAATGGAAAAAAAATACCCACATGAGAACAGGAAAAGCCACAAAGTGTATCCAGGTGCAAAAGAGAAAAAAAAAAGACAAGCCAAAAAGATTTCATAGAGCATCTTTTAAACTACTACAAAGTCAATTTTAAAAGAGGGGGAAAAGATCACTTATTGTCTGTTCTACTCACTTGGTGCTAAATTTCACATAACTTTAATTTTTCTTGAGTCTTTCTTCTCTGTTCAACTAGATTATAAATTCTGTTGGAGAATGGGTGTTCATTGATTTAGGTAATATTTATCAGTCTGTCTAGTCATATTTATATATCATATATGACTTGTAAGACCCTCAGTTACAGATGAGTTACTTATTTGTATTAGCAGAGGGAGTTTCCCCACACTGATGAAATCACAGGTCTGTAAACAAATACATATGATTAAGAACTAGGTGAATAATGGACATGATAAGTGCTTGTGGGTTCAGAAGAGGGAGAAAGGAATGTGGCCTCAAGTGGTCAAGGAAAGGTTGGAATCAGATTATTTTAGAGCCTTCCCATGCATCCCGAACACTCCCATTCTAGATTTTGCTATGATCTTCTCTCTGTCTCCATCTTCTCAGTCTTCTTTGCTGGAGGTGTACACATCTGAGGGGTGCTCTAGAGAGAGCCAACTGGAAATTAGCAAACTCTACAAGTCAGTGTTTGGTTTATTGTTTTGTTGATTGCTTAAACTTAAGAAAGTGATGGGGAATATATTAATAATGCAGTTTAAACTTAACATTCTTTTTTTCTTTTGAGGGAGAGAGCTAGTTGCTAAATGTTTACCAGGATATGAGTCACATTTATCCCCTTCTTCCCAGTCACAAGACCAACACCCTAGTTCAGGCTTTCATTACATCTCTACATTCTTTCAATATCCTCTTAATTTGTCTCTCTGTCTTGGCTTTCCCCAATTCAATCCATTCTTCACACAGCTACCTAATACTCCTAAAAAAGGGGTCTGCCCATGTCACCTCTCTTCTCAGTAAAATACAGTGGCTTCTTATAACCTCTAACTTAAAAATATAGACTCCTCTGTTTGCCATTTGGAGCCCTTCACAAACTGGCTTCAACCTACCTTTGCAAGTTTATTAATGCTTTATTCCCTTTCATGAATTCTTGAGTCTGGCCAAGATGGCCTTCCTTGTACACAACATTCCTTCTCTTATCTGCTGACACAGCCTTTGCATAGGGTTGACCACCCTGACTGTGACAGATTCAATTCTCACTTCTGCCCCTTAGAATCCCGTTTCTTCCAAGCTTGGTCTCCTCCATCAGAATGTAGGCTCCTTGAGAGCAGGAACTGTTTTTGCTTTTCTTAGTTTCAACTTCACTTAGCACAGTCCTTAATAAATGCTTGATGATGGTCTGACTGAAGGCCTATCTCCTATATGATACCTTTCCTTATCCCTCCTGTTGCTAGTGGCTCCTCCCAAATTAACTTGATATGTACTTATTCATAAATTTGGGCAGCTAAGTGGCACAGTGCTGGGCCTGGAATGAGCAAGACCTGAGTTCAAATTTGACCTCAAACATTTACCATCGATGGGCAAGTCACTTACCCCTGTTTGCCTCAGTTCCTCATCTGTAAAATGAGTTGGAGAAGGAAGTGGCAAACCACTCCAGTATCCCTGCCAAGAAAACCCCAAATGGGGTCAGGAAGAGTCAGACACAGCTGAAAAGACTGAAAAACAACTTCCTGACTCCAGGTTTAGTGTTTTTTTACTTGTATCCCTATATAATTGCTTGTTGGTTGATTAACTGATCATAAAGACCCCCTAAGGAAGAGGTTCTTAACCTGGATCTGTGAACTTTTAATATATTTTGATAACCAGATTTCAAAATAATTTTCTTTGTAGCCCTATGTGTTCATTTTATGCACTATTTTATGCATTATTCTGAGAAGGTATCTAAAGCCTTTACCAGACTGATAAAGGGGTCCATGGCACAAAAATGGTTAAGAATTCTTGATTTTAAGACCAACCCTCCAAGTCCATTTATTTCACAGAGAAGGGGATTGTAGAGAAGTTAAATATCAAAATGTTGTTGTTGTTCAGTTGTGTCTGACTCTTCGTGAACCCATTTGGGGTTTTCTTGGCAAAGATACTGGAGTGGTTTGCCATTTCCTTCTCCAGCTTATTTTACAGATGAGGAAACTGAGGCAAACAGAATTGTGACTTTCCCAGGGTCACACAGCTAGTAAGTGTCTACGTTCAGGTTTGAACTCAGGTCTCCCAGACTCCAGGCCTAGGGCTCCTTTACACATTTAGCTGTCACAGTGTTAGTGGCAAAGCTGAAATCGGAACCCATATTTCCCAACTCAATTTAGTTACAATTTTCACTATGTTCTACTGCCTTCATGGAGAAGGTGGGATTTCAACTGACCTTAGAAAGATAGGAAGAACTTGGCTTTGAGTACTAGGGATACAAAGACAAAAATGAAAAAATCCCTGCATGCAAGGAGAAAACATGCACAAATAGAAAAATTGGTGAAGTGTCAAATGAGATAATATTTGTAAAAAGTGCTGAGGACAGCCCATGACACATAATAGGCTCTAAATAAATGGTCACTACCTTCCTTTGCTCTTTGCCTTCTCCTTTGGATGGTGAAAGACAGAGGAGAGAATCCATGTAAATGAGTTTTATAAATTGTAAAACATTACACACATAAAATGTTTTATTGTATGATGGGTGTTATTACCGCAGAGAGAATGGGGTGAACAAAGACACAGTGTAACTTATTATTTTGTACCATATATATGATATATACGTCATATCACCTTCAGGTGACTAACACAAGATTTTATGCATACTAAGTCCTCTACAAATACCTGTTGAGTGAATAAATGGAATATATCCAAAACTGAGCTCTATATCTTTCTCCTTAACCCTTCTCCTCTTTCTACCTTCTCTATTAATATTCAGGGTTCTATATTACTACATAGGGTACCACTGTCTTCTCAATCATAGGCTTGAAACCTATGCTTGACTGGTCCTCCTTTCTTTCTCCTCCCCCTCATATCCACATCCAATCAAGTTGTCAAGCCTGTCATTTCTCCCTTCCTAACATCTTTCAAACAAGGTGCCACAAAAGTCTTAGTATAGTTTTTTTTAATTTAATTAATTTATTTTTAGTTTTCAACATTCACTTCCATAAGATTGAGTTCTAAATTTTTCCCCCTCCCCAAGACAGCCTGCAATCTGATTTAGACTCCATATATACATTCATATTCAACGCATTTTCACATTAGTCATGTTGTAAAGAAAAATCAGAACCAACGTGAGGAACTATGCAAAAGAAGAAAAAAACAAACAAAAAACCAAGAAAAGAGCAAATAATATGCTTTGATCTGCTTTCAGATTCTGTAATTCTTTCTCTGGATGTAGGTAGCATTTTCCATCCTGAGCCTTTTAGAGTTATATTAGATCCTTGCATTGATGAGAAGAGCTAAGTCTATCAAAGTTAATCATCGCACGATGTTGCTGTTACCGTGTGCAGTGTTGTCCTGGTTCTGCTCACTTGGTGTAGTTTTGAATTAAGAGTTTGGCACTAAGACTTTTGAGACACCATGTATATGCCTACTTCTTCCCTCTGACGCCATCACCCCCTGGCTGGTTCAGGCCCACATCATCTCACTCCTGGAGTACTTGTGGGTCTCCCTGCCTCCTCCAGTCCATCCTTCACCTTCACTCAGCTGTCAAATTGATCTTTAAAGCACAGATCTAACCCTGTCACCGCCACTCCTCCCCTATTCAGTAAACTCTAATGTCTCCCTACCTTCAGGATCAAATATAAACTACTATGGTTGGCTTTTAAAGTTCTTTCTATCTTTTCAGTCTTCTTTTTCTTTTTTGGAGGGAGGAAGGCAGTTAAGTGACTTGCCCAAGGTCACACGGCTAGCAAGTGTATCACGTGATTGAGGCTGGATTTGAGCTCAGTCCGTCTGGTCCTCCTGACTCCAGGGCTGGTGGTCTACTCACCTCGACACCCAGCTGCCCCGCTTTTCAGTCTTCTTACTCTGCAGTTCAGTGACACTGACCTTGCTGTTCCATGAACAATAATAATGACGATGGTTAACATTCACACGGCATTTAATATGTTCAAGGCGCTATGCTAAGTGCTTTACAAATACAACCTTCTTTGACCTTCACAACAACTGTGCAAAGTAGGTGGTATGATCGTTCCCATGGTACAGATGAGGAAACTGAGGCAGACAGAAGTTAAGTAACTTGCCCAGCTAGTAAGTGTCCAAGAGCAGATTTGAACTCAGCTCTTTCCAACCCCAGATCTGGTCATCTATCAGGATTTTGCTGCCCTGTCTTCTAACTCCTGTCTTTTCCAAAGGCTGTCCTCCATGCCTGAAACTCTGTCCCTGCTTAAGTTTGCCTCTTCCTTTCTCTAGCTTCTTTAAGAACTAGTTGGCTGGTAGTATAATGGCTATGCAGTATTGGACCTAGGCTCAGGAAAACCTGAGTTCAAATCCAGTCTCAAATACTGGATACAAGTCTCTCACCCTCAGTTTCCATATCGGCAAACTAAGGCTGATAATATGATCTACCTCTTAAGGCTATTGCTGGAATCAAATGAGATAACTTTTGTGAGGTACAATGTGAGCACTCATGTAAAGCACCATATACATGCTCTTCTCCTCCTCTTGTTTCTTCTTCTGCTTCTCTTTCTCCTCCTCCTTGTTCTCCTTTCTTTTCTTCTCCCCCTTTTCCTCCTCCTCCTCCTTTTCTTTCTCCTGCTTCTCTTTCTCCTCTTCCTTGATCTCCTTTTCTTTCTTCTCTTTTTCCTTCTCCTCCTGTTCTTTCTCCTTCTGCTTCTCTTTCTCCTCCTCCTTATTCTCCTCTTCTTTCTTCTCTCCCTTTCCTCCTTCTCTTTCTCCTTCTCCTCCTTCTCTTCCTCCCAGCTAGTTTCACCTTCTGTAAGAAGCCTTTCCCAATCTGAAGATGCCCAATTTATCCTGTATAAATCTTATTTGCAAGCATTTGCTTTTTACGTTGTCAGTTAGGCTGTGAACTCCAGGAGAGCAGGGACTGTTTTTTGTCTTTCTTTTTATTCCTAGCAGGGGTGGGGACTCCCGCAGGTTTCCCACCCCTGCTAGTGCTTAGCACTGTGCCTGGCACACAATAGGTGTTTTATAAATATCAGTTGACTGACTGATTGAATACAAGGTTCTTCAGCCAGAGGTTCTTGGCCTTTTTTGGACCCATTTGGCAGCCTGGTGAACCCTATGAACTTCTTCTCAGAATAATGTTTTTAAGGCATAAAAGACAACATGTTGAGTTGCAAAAGAAATCAATTATATTGAAATATATGTATATCTGTGTATGTATATATGTAATGTACTCATGTACAAATTTGTATAGCATATATACACACACATATTTTTTTCACACACACACACAAAATTTTTCAGCCCCAGGGTTATAAACCCCTTATGTTAATAAAATCGAAAAAAACAACTACAGAAAACTTGAGTGAGATGGCCTGAGGATTCATTGATATGCAATGCAATTCTTCTTAAGTAGCCTAGATTAAGCACTTACTAAATACCAGGCTTTGAGCTCAGGCCCAAGCAAATAATTAGGAAATCAGGCACATTCCCAGCCCTCAAGTTGACTTTCTAAAAGAAACCCTCTTAACTTTTTCCAGGAGGAGACATTTTCCCCTCTTCCAGGCCTACAGATCCCACCCATCTCTATCCTTGGGATACTGATTAAATTTAAAAGGCAGCTCAAAAATTTCTCAATTGCCTACTGTGTGCAAGGTATCTAACTAGCTAGGTAAAGGGCCAACTGAGGAGAGCAGCCTCATAGTGTTGGGTGAAGTGGGGTGGGGGTGGGGTGGAGTGGAGTGAGGGGGAGGGGTGCAGCAGATAATAACAATACCAGGCATCCACGCATTGTTTTAAGGTTTGCAAAGTGCTTTACAAACATCGTCTCATTTTATCCCCACGGCTACCCTGGGAGGTAGAGGCTATTACTATCCCCATTTTACAGGTGAGGAAACTGAGCAGACCTAAGTTAGGTGACTTCTAGAAGGACACAAGACTAGGAAGTATATGAGGCCATATTTGAACTCAGGTTTTCCTGATTCTAGATCCTGTGCTCTATCTATCGCCTCTGATGATAGAGGGACTCTGGAAGGGGATCAACTCCACCAAACCTGCTTCCCTAATATGGAGGCCTCTGTATTTCACTGCTGGTAAGGGGTTCACATTTTCCCTCTCATACCCCTAATCCAGATATTTACTAGCCTTCTATAATTTTGTGTGGTGTCTTGTCACCCTAGCCAGAGTGGGAGTTCCAGGTTTCCTGTCTGTCTGACAGATTACTGTCCCCATACCCAGCACCCTTCACCCCCACCCCCTCCATCTCAAAAAGAAAAACGCGGGGTTTATTTGCCATATTGACCATCTTTACATAAAATTAAAGTGGGGACAGTCTCTCGCCCTCAATGGCCCCTTATTTGGGTGAAAAAGTGGCTAAGGGGTCCAAGACCAACTAGAGAAAGAGCCCCTGGGGAAGGGGGAGGGTAGGGAGGGAAGAAGAAGGGAAAGACTTCAGGGAAGGGAGTTGGGGAGAGGTTTCCCAGAAAAGGGTGGGGGTGAGAGGAAGGGAGGGGAGGAGAGGATTTATCTCAGCACTTTCTTTTATAATTCTCCTTCACTGGTGACTTGGAAGGGGCAGGTCTGATTTGTGAAGCTCCCAAGGGAGAGCGCCTTCTCCCAGATGCGTTGGTTTCATTTCTCACCCCCACTGATGTCTCTTGGATAGTTCACAGGGTGCCCTGCTCTCCCCCCTTCTCAGGCCCTTGGGAAAGCTCCCAGCTTCCTAACCTGAGCTATGCTAACTGTTCAATCACTTAGTTCATGGCTCATCACACAGTTCATTGCTCTTTGTCCTCCATTCCTGGTGCTCTGCCCTTTCCTGGAGACCAATTGAAAGGAAAGATAACCATGGTGCAAAAGTCTTGTATGAAAAGGAAATGGCATAGACTTTGTTTTACTCTTTATTGAGGAAGTCATTAAGGACATTCATACACCCAAATTATTTTTGAGTCAGGTAAGTTGGGGATATTAGATCAGAGTTGTTATAGTACACAGGATGTTCTAGATTTAATTGACAAACTGGGTATAAATAATACCAGTAATACCAGAGGCAGGTGGCAGAGTGGATAAAGAGCCAGCCTCTAAGCCAGGAAGGCCTCTGACCTATATTGGTTGTATGACTGTGGGCAAGTCAACTGGCCTCTGTGTAGGTCTGAAATGAAATCAGAGTGACCCTTTTAGAGGCATTCTATAACATTCTAGAATTTTCATGAAAGTGAAAGTTGAAATTGCACAGATATAACCTATATCAAATTGCTTTCCATTTTAGGGAGGAGGGAGATGGGGAAGAGAGGGAGAAAATTGGGAACTCAAAATTTGAAAAAAATAAAAAGAATGTTAAAATTTGTATTTACATGTAATTGGAAAAAAAATAAAATGCCATTTTAAAAAAAGAAATAGAAGGTTGAAATTGTGGAAGTGCTGCCAAAGTATGGATTTGATGTTGCCTTTAGAAACCAGCCTTGTAGTAAGAGATCAGATTGTCAACATCTCTCATTCATAAGGATTAGAAGACATGATGTGTGGGTAGAAGAGCATTAGGCTGGGAGCCAGGACTCCTGGCTCTGTCACTAACTCTTTGTACTTGGTCAAGTCACTCCCCCATTTTGGCATCAGTTTCCTCATCTGTAAAATGTAGGGTTGGGCAGGTTGGTGTCTAGGGTCCCCTTGAGCTCTGACATTCTATAATTCTCTGACTTCAGAAATGACCATTATGACTAGAAGACCCATTTCCCTCCTATACAAGTTGGTTGAATGTGTATGTGGTAAAGAGTTTCTGGACACAGAGGCAAGCCTAACCAATGGGGATAAAGGCGAAATAACACTTCCCTAACCTTTTAGAGTTCCCTGAAGGTGTGTATAACAAGGACATAAATGAGGGAAATACAGCGGAAACATTTCTGACTAGGTTATACAATAGAGACAAAAATATTTTGGTATGAAAGGAGACCAAATACAGGAAGTAAAGGGTAGAGATAAATGAGAACTTTTCTGGATGGAAAAGTGTTAACTATCGGATGTCCCAGGGATAGTTATAGGTCTTGTTTAATATGTAACACTAAGAGAAGGCGGGGAGATCCTCCTTTCTCTGCAGACGGGGGTGGGGGGGGGAGCTGGCCACCAACCTGTGCTTTGACTTTCAGGGCCTATGACCTTAGAGACTACCAAATTCTGCTAGCTCCTATGCCCTCCAAGGGGAGTCCACCCTCTTAGTCTCTAGGGTTGCAAGTACTATAAGTCAAGGAAAATGTTTAGGGCCAGCTTACTAAATGTCTTTGGCTTCAAGGAGATCTTCTATCCATCATTCAAAAGTCTGAGCATGACTCTTCTCGAAGTCTTCCAAAATCTGAGATCATGTCTCCATCATATAGGGTTGATGAACTCAGAGTCAGAGAAAATGAGTCGTCTCTTTACACTTCCAAACCAAAAAACATTTATTAAGCACCCACTGTGTTCCAGCCCGGGTAGCTAGGTGGCACTGCAGTGGATAGAGTGCCAGGCCTGGAGTCAGGAAGACTCATCTTCCTGAGTTCAAATCTGACCTCAGACACTTGCTAGCTGTGTGACCCTGGGCAAGTCACTTCACCTTGTTTGCCTTAGTTTCCTCATCTGTAAAATGAGCTGGAGAAGGAAATGGCAAACTACCCCAGTATCTTTGCCAAGAAAACCCAAATTGGGTCAGAAAGAGCTGGGCATAACTGAAATGAATGAACAACAAAAATTGGTAGCTATGAGAAAATAAAGTCACAGGGCTTGCTTGATCTTAGCCAATTTACTTCTTCTTTCCAGGTCTCAGTTTCCTCTTTTGTAAAATGAGTAAATTGGACTAAATTATCTCTAAGGAGACTTCCAGCTCTGAAAATCTATCATTTAATTAAGTAGCAGAATCAAAACTAGAACTGTTTTCTGGCTACTGGACGTACATTCCTTCTACTAATATTATGCTACTTCCCTTCAGTAGCAGATAGATGGTGAATATAAGGTCCGCCATCATCCACAACCACTTATGAGGACACTGATGATGACTGTCAACATTCAAACACTTAAATGTTTCATTAAACAATTTACCAGTTTGCTTCCATTACCTTCTATGACATTGTTCTTTTATTGTTCAGTTGTGTCTGACTCTTTGTGACCCCATGGACCATAGCACACTAGGCCCTTCTATCCTCTGCTACCTCCCGAAGTCTGTCCAAGCTCATGTTTGTAGTTTCTATGATTCTATCTATCCATTCTGCCGTCCCCTTGGTCTTTTCCATCTTCTCATTATGTGGCCAAAGTATTTAAGCTCCAGCTTTGGTATTTAATCTTCCAGCGAGTAGTCTGAGTTAATTTCTTTAAATATTGGCTGATTTAGTCTCCAAGCTGTCCAAGGGATAGATAGCACCACAATCTGAAAACGTTACTTCTGCAGTAGTCAGCTTTCCTTATGATCCACCTCTCACAGCCATACATCGCTACTGGAAAACCCAGAGCTTTGACTATATGGACCTTTGTTGGCAAGGTGAAGTCTCTGCTTTTTAGTATGTTGTCCATATTTGCCATAGCTTTCCTAACGAGCAAGTGTCTTTTCACTTTATGGCTACAGTCACTGTCTGCAGTGATCTTTGAGTCCAACAATATAAAATCTGATGCTGCTTCCATTTCTTCTCCCTCTATTTGCCAGGAATAAGGCTAGTGGAGGTGATGAAATTCAACATGGCTCTTACCAGACAGTGTAGTAGACAGATTATTGATCTTGGAATTAGGAAGATCTGAGTTCAAATCTAGCCTCACATACTTACTAGCTGTTTGACCTTGGACAAGTCATTTAACTTTTCTTTCCCTCAGTTTCCCCAACTGTAAAATGTGGATAATGATAGCTCCTGCCCCTCAGCATTGTTATGAGGATCAAATGAGATAATATTTGTAAAGCACCTGGCACATAGTAGGCATTACATAAATGCTAGCTATTATTACTTTTATTATTATGATCTATCTGACTATTCTTTCTGTCTCTTTTGTTGCATTCTTTCCGCTAAGTGTAGATGTCCTCCAAGGCTCTGCCTTTTCTCCTCTTCTGGATATAGATTGATCATTAGAAAGAGTACTGATTTTTGAAGTCAAGAGATTTGGGTTCAAAGCCTTACCCTGTTACTTGCTACCTCTGTTACTTTTGGCAAGTTATTTAATCACTCTGGGTCTCATTTTCATTATTTGTAAAATAAAGTAAGACTAACATGTTAACTTCTAAGGCTCCTTCTAGCTCTAAATCCATGCTCCTACGATCTTTACTCCACTCCTTGGGGATTTCATCACTTCCCATGTTTTAATTATCATGTTTTTTGGCTATATAGATGAACCTTCAAATCTACACATCCAGCCCTGGTCTTTCTCAGGAGCTCCATGTCCTGGCAGATACCTCCACCTGGATGTCTGACTGGCGTCTCAAACTCAGTGTATCTGAAGCAGAACTTACCTTTCCCCCTCAACCTGTCCCTTCTCCAGATTTCCTAGTAGCTGTTGAGGGCATTGCCATTGTCCCAGTTACCAAGGTTCCCAACTTCAGTAAACCTTGATTCTTCCTCTTCTGTAACCTCTCAAATCCAATGTTTCCAAGTTCTGTGGATTTTATCTCTATGACATTTCTCATAATAGTCCTTTCAGTTTTTTAAACTTTTTAGTTCTAAAATTTTAATTCTTTAAATTTATAAGCATTTATTTTCTCTCCCTCCTAACTCCCCCATACCCCAACCAACACTGAAAAGAAAACCTTGGGGGGAAAAGTATGCACAGTCAAGCAAAACAAAATCTCACATTGGTAATATTCAAAATATACGTCTTGAGTCCCTTCCATCTCTGTCAGGAGGTAGGTAGTCTGCATGGTCCTCTGTTATCATGGTTGTTCATTGATCATAGTTGCTTTTCTTTACAATGTAGTTATTGTATAAATTTCTCCTGCTTGGTTCTGCTCACTTCATGCCTTATCAGTTCATAAAAGTCTTCCCAGGTTTCTCTGAAACCATCCCCTTCATTGTTTTTTATAGCACAATAGCATTTCATTACATTCATGGATTTGTTTAATCATTTCCTAATTGATAGGCTATCTCTTAGTTTCTAATTCTTTGCCACTGCCAAAAGAAATATTTCTGTACATATGTAATTGTACATATACATTATACATTTTCCTCTTTCTCTGATCTCTTTGGGGTCTTTTTCAGTCTTTCACCTCTCACCTAAACTATGGACAAACTAGCTTTCCAGATTTTCTCCTTGCTTCCTATTTCTTCAATCTATCCTTCCACAACCATTATCTTGGTGAGGCACAAGTCTAACCAGCCATGTCATTCCCTGGGCCAAAAATCTTTAACAGCTCTCTATGACAAAATAGAAATTCCTTAGCCTGGCATTAAAACCTCTCTGTAATCTGACACTCACCTACCTTTCCAGATATTTTTTAATTAATCCCTTTCATGACCTCTATATTCTACCCAAAGTAGAAAACTAGCTTCAATTTCCCCCCCCCCCCCCCATGCCTGGGATACACATCCTCCTCACCTCTAATTCTTGGAAGCCCTGCCCTCCTTCCAGGTTCAATCCAGGTGACATCCCCTTTGCAAAAAAAAAAACAAACAAAAAACCCTTTCTCATTCCCCACTCTCCATTAGTCACAATTCTGTCCCTCTTAAGTTCACCTTGCATTTACTGATATAGGTACATGGATATCTCTCCAGTTAAAAAGTAGGTTCTTTGGAGGCGGTTTGTTTCTGGTTTGTTTGGTTGTTGGTTTTGTTGTTGGGTTTTTTTTTGTCTGTCATGTGCCCAGTTGATTGCACATAGTAGTTTCTCAATAAGTTTGTTTAATCAAGTTAACAAAACAATGGCCTCTAATAATTGAAGTGTGAGAGTAAAAGTCAGAATAGAAGAATGTAGGATACAGGAGTGTATGGTATGCCCCAAATTGATGAAAAAGTTGAAGACTGATTACTGTTTCATTTCGTTGGGAAATGATAAATCTGATTCAAATTCAGATTACTGGAAGAACTTGTAGGTCAGCAACCCTGATTTTATTGTCAGGATGATTTTGCTGTCCACTAGCCATCTGGAATCAAATCTGTGGAAGAGAAGACTGGGTCAGGATGACCTGTTCTACCATTCAGAGGAGAAAGTAGGGGAAGGGGCAAGGCCTGGAAGATGTCTAGTCTAATCAAAAATTGTGAAGTGAGCCAGTAATTTATTTTCTGCACTCCTCTTTCCATTTTTGGTGCTTTCCTCCTCCTTCTTGGAGACCCTCCTCCAGTTATCCAGAGCTCTCAAGATTCTGAGAATGCCCCATGCTGCCCCTCCCCCTAAGACCACCCAGCCCTCCCATAGCCCTGGTTGTACCTGTTCCCTGGATTCTACCATCAACACTTACTTGAATTGTGATCCCCCTTCCCATGATTTTGCTTTTGCTAGTTAATCTGACAAACTAATTTGGGTTTAAGTGCTTTGCTGGCGATGATGATGGCATTATTCCCCTTGGATAACATTTGCATTTTAACAGAGCCTTACCTTGAAAGAATAAGAAATGGGAGAATTTCACCCACCTAGTTGGGCCTGCCAGGGAGGTATTTGGGGGCAGAGAGTGACTACACCCCTCAAATGAACAGCTGTCTGCTCTACCTAAGGAGCGCTACAAGTTTTATTTCTCTTATCAGGACCTGGCAGGATTGTGGAGTCAGGGCAGGGCCCTGTTGTAATTATTGCATGAAGGACAGTTGATTTTATTTTTGTATCCCTAGCACTTAGCACTGGCATACAGCCAGTATTTAATAAATGATTATAGGTGGATAGGTTGATTATTTGATTGATTGACTCATCTACCAGGTCCAAAGTCCCTCTGCCCAGGGATAGTGTTCTCTAACTAAGGAAGAAGCTTTCCTAGGCCCTCAGAGGCTGGGAGAAGCTTTTGGAGTCACCCTATCTAACTCCAACATTTTATAAATATAGCAGGGGCTCAGGGTCAAAGTGACTTGCTGATAGTCACATAGGTCTTTTTAAGGAGAAACCCAGGAATAGAACCTAGGTTTGTAGACCTCTTCTGCCACTGCTTTGGACTTAGAGGTCCAAACCTGCCCCTGTCATTTACTATTTGTGTATCCTTGGGTATGGGCAGCTAGGTGGTATAGTGAATGGAGTGATAGGCCTGGAGGCGGGGAGACCTGAGTTCAAATCCAGTTCCAGAGACTTACTAACTGTGTGACCCTAGGCAAGTCACTTAACTCTGACTCAGTTTCCTCATTTGTAAATGAGCTGGAGAAGGAAATAGCAAATCACTTTTATCTTTGACAAGAAAACTCAAAAAAAGGGTCAGACACGACTGAAAATGACTTAACAACTTGCTTCATATGTCACATAAGGAAATTTACACTGCTGGCCTCAAAAGGCCCTTCCAGCTCTAAGTCTGTGATCTTACTGAGTATATAATGCCAATATAACTACATCACTGTAGAAGAACTGGCATAAACATTTACAGCTCAAAAAGGATTTAGTTAGCATATTAATTGTTTGCTTTTCATTGTGTACTAAAGGGTAGATAGAGTTCCTAGTAAACTACACAGAATGATTAACAACCTCTTTGGAGAAGAGTGGGTCTGAAAGCCCAAAGGAAGAACCAACATGCTTGTCAAGTACTGTACTAAGTGATGGAGATAAAACTGTAAAAGCAAATATAACCCCTACCCTCAAGGAGCTTCCATTCGGATAGAGGGAAATAATACACAGTAGGGAAATGGTGGCCTGAGAAAGCATGGGCTTGAACAATTACAGTGATGATGAGTATAGTTAAAATAAGTAGGTTGACACACTCCTAGGAACCAAGCTGATTTGTTCATGGGATGGGGAGGGGAGAAGATACAAGGCAGCTCATAAGGCTGTGGAGAAGATGGTTAGGAGGAGGGAGAGCCTAGACCAGGGGTTGAGAACCTGTGGCCTTGAGGCCACATGTGGCCCTCTAGGTCCTCAAGTGTGGCCCTTTGACAGAATCCAAACCTCACCTGTGGAGACCTAGAGGCCACATTTGGTCTTGAGGCCACAGGTTCCCCACCCCTGGCTAGACCTTAAACCTTTTCAGCTTGTTAGGACCAACAGATTTTACAGAATAACAGAATCTCCGAGGCCATTCTAGATCAACCTGAGTCCCTTAAAACAAGAGCCAGGCATCAGTAGCACTTGGTGGCAGCCAAGCTGACTCTTGAGACAAGCTGGAAGTTGTAGGGCCATGCTGAAAGATAGCATCCGTGGCCAGGAACCAGGATCAAGTCAGGCAATACCAGAGCAAAAGGAGTGCAAACCCCAGAGAGGAAGTTGTAACAGAGTGCAAAATCTGATCTCACTGGATTCCAACCTCCACTTGCTTGGCTGGGACTTTCCCTAGTAGTGAGTTTTCGAGTTTGTCTCCAGAGTAACAAGTTCCAGAGAAGGAGGAAGGAAATGTTACTATTCCCTTGCTAATTGGGCTCTGATGTGAACCTCTTTTCTGTCCTTTTCACACCTTTATAAGAAAGTTGTTCTGTATTAACTGATTACTGGGAACTTGTCCCTTGTAAGAGTGACAAAATACATGTAGAAGAGAGTTAGACATGACCCCAAGTCTAACGATGCCAGGGACTGAGTATCCCTAAGTGGAAGCAAACAAAAACATTGTCGATTGTTAAATTTTTAGAGAGAAGTCCTCAAAACTGAACCTACTTCGTCTGTTAGAGGAAAGAGGCCAGGATCCCCAGTTGGCACACAAGTCACATTATGCTTTTATTAATGAGGATGATTTTGAGTCAGTACCTAAAAGAGGCCCTGGAATAGATACTGTGACACCTACACTCTCGGTCTCAGTTTCTCCTGTTCAAAAGTGTGTGACTTTCAGGCTTTCTGTGTGTGAGAAGAGATGAAGGCAGTTTTGAAACTCACCACTTCTGGAACACATCTTGTGTTTATCTGCATCTGAACCTTCCTCCAAGTTAACCCGAAACAGCCCCCCACACCAAACTCCCACCCCTTTCTCTGCTTATTGAAATCCTTCAAGGCCCAGAAAGTGCTACCTCTCTCCCTTAAAGCTCAGCCAGCCAGATGGAAGTGATCTCTCCTTTGAAGATGCATATCATTCATAAGATATGTATTGTGGCTATCCATATTTTTGTCTTTTCCCCACTCCCCCAATTAGACTGTAGCTCCTAGAGGAGAAGAACTGTATCTTAGACACAGAAGGTGCTTGGCAAATATTTTGCCATTGCTTTACTAACTCAAGTGACCAAATTAATTGAGAGACTGCTATGTGCAATCAACTGGGCGTATGACAGCCAAAAAAACCAAACAAACAACAAATTGGGATGGTCTCTGTCTTCAAGGAATTTACTTTTTAATGGGAGGGATACCACATGTACCCATATTAGTGAATTTGAGAGGGACAAAACTGACAAGTTGATTGTAGAGAATGAGAAAGGGTTTTGCATATAGGATGCCACTTGAATTGAACCTGGCAGGCAGGGCCTCTAAGAGTTGGAGGTGAGGAGGATACGTACCCCAGGCATGGGAGAGGAAGGTAGATAGTAGGGAAATAGCTAGACAGGAAAGGAAAGGGAGAAAGGAAGGCAGAAAGGAATGAACGTGGAAAGGAGAGACTACCAACTAATCTGATTCTTTATTTTTTCCCAAGTCAGTCACTGGGTGTTGAATAAATAATACCGATGAATTTGAAGGACCATGAGCAAAGAATCTAACCTTGTGAGTTTATTAGTCTTTAGTGCTGGAAAAAAAATACCTTTAGAAAAAAAAGAGAGATGATGTTATCATTTTAGAGAGGAGAAAACTGAGCTATAAGAAATGATGAACAGGATGGTTTCAGAAAAATCTGGAAAGACTTATGTGAACTGATGCAAAGGGAAGTGAGCGAATAAAGAGAATATTGTACACAGTAACAGCAACACTGTGCGATGATCAGCTATAACAGACTTAGCTATTCTCAGCAATACAATGATCCAAGATAATTCCAAAGTACTCATGATGAAAAATGCTATTCACATTCAGAGAAAAAACTAGTGTAGTCTGAATGTAGATTGAAACATGCTACTTTTCACTTTCTGTATTTTTTTCATGGTAATTTTTCCCTTTAAGTCTGTGTCTTCTTTCACGACATGACTAATACGGTAATATCTTTTACATGATTGAACATATATAACTTATATCAAATTGCTTACTGTCTCAGGGAGGGGGGGAGAGAGGGAAAGAGAAAATTTGGAACTCAAAATTTAAAATAGAATGTTAAAAATAGGTCTTTACAAGAAATTAAAAAAAAAATAAAATATTATTAAAAAGAGAGATGAGAAAACTGAGACCAGAAACGTGAATTGACTTGTCCAAAGACACACAGGCAGAAAGTTAAGAGGACAGGGCTTTGGAATCACAGGATCTTAGGATTGGGGGGTAGATTTATAGAAAATCTCCTCTATATTATCCCTTCTATAGGGACAGGCAACTAGGTGGTGCAGTGGCTAGATCGCTTACCCTGGAGTCAGAAAGATGTAAGTTCAAATTCTGCCTCAGATACTAGCTGTCACTCTAGTCAAGTCACTTGACCTCCTTGACCCTCAATTTCCTCATTTATAAAATAGGGATGTGATAATAATAGCACCTACCTCACAGGGTCATTATGAGGATTACATGAGATATTTGTAAAGAACTTTGTAAATCTTGATGTGCCATATAAATGCTAGCTATCATTATTATGATATTTAATTCATAGCTACTAGCCAGCTGTAACTTAAAACCTCTAGGTACCCTCAGGCAAAATCTCTAAAACTATAAATTGCCGGGAGTTTCCTTAGGCGGGAGTTCCCTTTTCCAGCGAACTCACAGGTCTTGTCCCCAAACCCTCCACTTTTTAGATTCTTTAATTAAGTTGAATATTAGATGGTAAGTGCTTTGAAAGCAAGAACTCTATCTTATTCATCTTTGAATTCCCAGGGTTTATTCAGCACAGCATGTTGCCCATAGTAAATACTTTAAAATGTTCCTTGATTTGAATTAAATTGAAGCCTATTTACTATGTGGTTAGTACTCTGCTAGGGCTTTGGAGATATAAATTAAGTGTATAGTTAGAGACCTTTTAAACCTGGAAGTGGCTTTACAGAAGAGACCATACATAAGAATTTTTAGAATCAGAATGGGCCTTAAGAGATCAGTAAGTCCATTTCCCTTATTTTACAAGTAAGGAAGCTGAGGGGAGGAGAAGTGAAAGGGGGTGGCTCCTGGCAGAGCCAGGACTAGGGACGTGGAGGAATCCTGATGCCTAGTTCAGTGTTCTTTTCCCATTATGTACTACATGGGTCCCTGGCCACTTAGAATTTATAATTTAATTGGGAAGATGACAGACATGCATACTTTTAAAAAGTCACTAATACCCTTGGTGAATTTTTTAATGGGCTGAATTTTATTTTATATCTCTCTATAGACATCTATATGCATCCATCCATCTATCTATCTATCTATCTATCTATCTATCTATCTATCTATCTATCTATCTATCTATCTATCCATCCTTCCCTCTCTCTCTGTCTGTAAACAAAGAGAGAAGGACTGCTACTTTATACCTTTTTTAGGGATTCCAAGCACCTAATTACTAAACAGACTGTTCCTCAAGGAAATACAGTCATGGGCATGCTTCTATTGTCCTTCACCTTATCCTGAGGATGGGGACCCTGATTTCCTGGGAAAATGCACTCAATGGCAGAAAGAGCTCATCCCACAACCTAATTGGCTGCCCTTAGCCAAGGAGGGTGGGGATAGGGAATGAGGGATCCCTCCCTCTTCAACTCTTTAGGGATCCCCAGTGCTAGTTTTCTGTAACACTGCCCTAATAGGGTCGGAACTTCAGTTAGACAGCAGCAGCATCAAGAACATCAGCCAGACCTGTTCTAGGGAACTGTGAAGTCAGTTTTCCTTGGCTTTGCCTGTGTTTTTTTTTTTTAAATCCTTGCTTCATGAGCCACACTGGTCTCTGAACTTTTCCCTTTTCTAGTAAAAGTGCAAATTCCAGCTGGAGTTCTTGACCAACAACATCTTTCTACAGAAGTTGCTGTCTTAGATGCTTTGCTGAATTCCAGAGATAAGATAAATAATTTACGGGATGTAGGTTTCTGATTACTCACTCACTCTATTAGCATTTAGAGCAAAGAGCTTAAGCCTCTGGGGAGTTTGATTAGTTCAGATGCAGTCCATCTGTTTTTGTTTTTTTGTGTGGGTTTTTTTTGGGGGGGGGGGATGGAGAAGAGCCTGCCTGGAAAGACCAGGGAGCTCCCAGCATCCCACACATACTTTAGGAATGAATTGCCTAAATCATATGGGTTTTACTGGAAATTCTGGGGAGCGCTGTTTTCTTAAATTATTTTTTTCAAATACACAGCTGTTAGGCCTTTTTCCCCCTTTTTCTGCTGAGTGAAAACAAAACCCCAAGATTGATTTTCAAAGATTTTTTTGTAGAATAAGATAGCTGAAAGGGCATTTTCAATCTTGTGCAACCTATTTATCCTGAATTCAGGCTGCACACTGCAGGAGTAATTTCAGGAAATTTTATAGCCAGGATTAAGTATGTTTTCTTCCAAATCAAGGGACACTGGGAGAAGGAACAAGGGGGAGATATCATCCTTCCATCAGATCATTTCTGCAAGTGCGTTAACAATATTAGTAACGATCAGTGTAACGAAAGCCCTGCATCAGTAATCACTCTACTGCTTCTTTCCCCAGAGCAGATATGTATCATTATTTTTTCATACAGGGTCCTAAATAGATACCAGGACAGTAGAAGAAATCAGTGAAGGAACTGGGTACAAGTCCATGGCAAAGAGGGCACCCCAGACATGGGGAGGAGAGGATGGAGAGTATATGCCATCCAGTTCCTTAGGGATTATGGGGTCCAATTTATTGACCAATTCATTTTATCACTTGTGAAAAGAAATGTGGAAACACGTTCATGGGTGGTATAGCAAAGTGGTGACTGGACCTTATTTTGGTGGTCCCTAAAGAATCTAAATTGCATTTAGTATCCCATGCAAGATTTATGTACGTTTGGTTTGTGAACTTTCTTATTGCAGAGTGGGGTTTAAGTGAGCATATGCCTTTATATGCTGCATCTAATTCTTTGCTCTCTGCCAAAATCACCAAATCACGACATTTTGCTCCTTTGACACTCAGTGGTTCCCTTTTTGACATTCTATGGACAGTACATGTCTGTCTCCCAGATTCACTGAGTTGGATGTGAAAGTTCCTTCCTGGGAAATGGCTTGTTTTGCAGTGTGTGATGGAGGTGGGGGAGGGGAGAAAAGGAGGGGTACTAGAGGTTGTCTTACTATATACTGTATCCCTCCGCTTCGCAGCTCCCTGCTTGGAGCAATTAAAATGTGTAAGATGTAAAAGTCCCACTTGCTACCTGTTTTGTGCTTATCTGGAATATTAACCTACTTTTCTGGTTGGTTTTCCTCCCCATCCTACACCAGTTGGAGTAAAAGCTGAGGTGGCTGGCAGCCTCTTGACTCCATCAGCACTTGTTACCTCGGCTCATTGCTTCTCAGGGGCACACAGAGCAATTTACTGTCCACATCTCCCGCTTCCCCCACACAGCAGGTATGAAGACCTGCCCTGAGCAATGAGACTTACCCAACTGGAGGATTCTAGCGGGGTGGAGGAAAGGGAAGAGTGTAGGGAGGAGTGGGGCGGGAAAGAAACCACCTCAGAGATCATGTAGTGCACCCCGCCCCGCCCCCCTTTCCCGGGAAACTCGGCCACAGAGAGGCAGTCCCTTGTGCACTGAGACCGGGTAACACTCACATGTGTGTTGTGCTCACTGTTGTGTGACCTTGGAGGCAAGTCACTTTCCTGGGCCTCAGTTTTCTTTTCGGTAAAATTAAAGGGATCGGCCCAGAGCAGCTAAAGAAGTCTCTTTGCTGGTTTCTGATTCTCTGCCTGCAATTTACTGCCTTTCTTCCCCTCTCTATTCATATCTCTGCTCTGACAGACCAAACTGGGACAGTAAATCTCAAAGAGACAGCATGCACGTACAAACACACACATACACACACACAACTGGGATCCAGCCGCCAGCTCTCCCACTTCTGCTTGCCGTATGTTGCATTTTAGAGGGCTTCATAAGGGTTTCGTATTGCCCTTGCTACATTTTTTTGGTTGGTTGGTTGGCTGAATGGAGCACAACCTTCCCTGCAGACATCAAAGGATGTCTCCAGCGTAGCAAAAGCCCCATCCAGCCTTTAGTCTCTCCGACTGCATTCCAATCTAACCGGGGCTGCCTTGCATGATAATCAGGCCTAATTACCGCTTTATCCCTTGATTGTGGTGCTGGATATTCCAAACTGCACAGTCCCTTTCTTAGCTTCAGTCTTGTCTTCCCTTTTCCTGCCTTGAGTTCCGAAGATGCTTTCCACTTCTGAGTTTTAGCCACTTTGATTAGCAGATAGGTGAAAATGGTTGGTATGTGCCTCTACGGCTTCAGTAATTTCGATCCACAGGTAACTGGGATTCCTTTCTCAGTGACCTTGCAATGTAAAGGGCCCACTGAATGCCACTGGAGTCTTGCTAGATCTGTTACTAGGTCTATATTTATATCTATTTATATCTATAGATTGTGTGTGTGTGTGTGTGTGTGTGTGTGTATACCTACCCACACACAAGCAAAGGCCATAAACACCTCTCCATCCCCATCTCTCACTCCCTTCTTAACATGAAAAGTGTTTCCAAACTTATAAATACCATAAGGAAGGGGGATATAAATCAGTACTTCTGAACTTCTCCCTCCTCTCCAGTTCACTTAATACTTAGCATCCTTATGCCTCTGTTTCTCTGTTTGTCAAAGAATCTCTGACTAGAAAAGCCTTGAAAAAGTAATCTAAGGCAGACTGCTATCCTCTGGCATGACCACACCTAAAACACTAGATTTTCTAGACAGTTGAGAATCTATCTTGAATGTCACTGGGTTGGGGGCATGGGATAGGGAAACTCTCTTCAATTATAGAGCATTTGAGCTGGTAGGGGATTAGAGATGATTTTTTATGGCCACCTGTAATTGTGTGCTCTGTCTGACTACATCAGTTATGCATTTGGTACGTGGTTGGTGGCATGGAAGATTCTCACCCTAGCCCTCAAATATCCATTACAATCATATATTCCAACTCCCATATTTTATATATGAAAGATGAGTATAGAGAAGCTAAGTGACTTGCTTAAGGCCGCAGAGCTGATAAGTAGCCAAGCCAGAATTGGAATCCAGGTTTCCCATTCCACTGTGACACATGCTGCCTTTGTCCCTTGGTGAATCCAAGGGAGACCAAACACCGGATAGACCACTGATCTATCCAAATTATATTACTACCTTATGTGCTTATTTATAGGTAGCAAGGAGCCAAGTAGTAGAACTGGGCATTCTGTTTGTTTATTTTGGGGTTTTTGATGCAATAAATTTTCTTTTTAAAGAAATTCTTAGCCACATGACTCTGGGCATATCACTTGCTTGTGGTGGGTCTCAGTTTTTTCCCTCTGTGTAATGAGGGGCTTGAACTACATCTCTAAGGCCCCTTCCAGCCCTGATAGTCTATGATTGTAATTAGTACCTGGCTGCACCCCCTTGCTCTCCCTCCCAGTCACTGGCCCCAGAAACAGCATCTTTTTTCTCTAGCTTCGAAACAGTTAGAATTTATGGTGAAAAGAAATGATCCTGGGTGAGAACAGTTCGTGCTTTTCCCCAAATATTTGTGCTGCATTTATAATTTCTAAATCTAATGACAAGCTATTCCAAGGAGAAGGGGGTGGGGGGAAGGTGAGAAACCAAAGTCTCCCAGACACTGCAGGTAGAATTGAACTGAGGTCCAAATTCTTTTCTTGGTTTGGAACCAAGAGATGAGTGAATTCTGGGTCACCCCCTCCCACCCGCAACATTTGTGGTCCAAAGATTTTTTGTGTGTAATGTGTAGAGAAGCTGTGGCAAGAGAAGGCTCTTTGGGGGGTAGAGAGGGAGAAGGCAGCTTCCTTGGAGTCTTGGGCCATTTCTAATCTGCTTTGTGAATGGAGTTAGAGGGGGAGGGGGGGCGCGCATACTTGGAATTCCTTTATCTGGGTGGGCTCTTTCTCTCCAGACTTTCAGGATGTGGGAAATGGAAGATGAAAGAAACTGTATTTCCAGCCTATCAGGTTACAATGTATAAAACAGAGGGAATGAAAAGGGGGAGGGAAGGAAAAGAGGAGGGGGAGGGCAAGACAGCTCAGGGAGGGAGCAAGGAAACAGTTTGGGAACTGGCACTGAGGGGGGGAGAGAGAGAGAGAGAGAGAGAGAGAGAGAGAGAGAGAGAAAGAAAGAGAGAAAGGGAGAGAGAGGTTGCTGGGGATGGCAGATCAGGTTTCACATAACATCAGAGCTGTGGAATTTCCCTCTGGGTGGGGGGGGGGGGGAGAGGGTAGGGGGAGGCCTGTGAAGATGGAGTTGGTTTTTAAGGTTAGTCTGTGATGAATAATAGTCCAAAGGCAACTGATTAAAGGGTGTTACTGAGCGACTGCTGTTTACCAGCGCTACCTCCTGGGGTGAGGGGAAAAAGGGGTGGAGAGGTGAGATATCTCTGGTGGATGAGTCGTTCCCAAAATTCTGGCCTCCCAGAGGGAGCTGGGCCCTGCCTGGATTTTATTTTGGTCTGACTCCTGGGGCATGCAAAGCATGCTTTGGGTGAGTGAAAGTAAGGAGAAGGAGGTAAGGGAGAACCACAAATATGGTTGAATGTGAGTCAAGGGGCTTTCTCCATCAGAATCAGGATTTTTTGGCCTGGGGTCTCCAAATCCCCTTTGCTTTTCTGGACCCCCTTTTTTTAACTTGGGAGGCAGGTACTGCCCCGACTGCTATATAAGCAAGAGTTATTGGCTCACTTGTAGGGCTTCTTAAGGGTCTGGCCAAACATGGTTGATCTTTCTCAGAGAAAGATGGAAACAGTGGACAGGACAGCTAAGTTAGGTTCCGTTTCCAAATGGAATACCCCCTACCTGGGAAGGCTTATAAAAATGTGTCAAGTCACAGCAAGTCAACAAGCATTTCTGAAGTGCCTACTATGTGCCAGGCACTGTACAAAGAAAGGCAAAAACAGTTCCTGCCCTCAAGGAGCTCCCCGTCTAATGGGGAGGTGGGCAGAAGGGAGGGGAGAGCAGAGACAACATGCAAACAATCACTGTATATACCAATAAGATAGACGGGATAAATTGGAGATAATCTCTGAGGGTCGATAATAATATCAAATAGGATTGGGAAAGACCTTGCAGAAGGTGAGACCTGAAGGGAGCCAGGGAAACCAGGGGGGTGAAGATGAGGAGGGAGGGCATTCCAGGAATGGGCAACAACCAGTGAAAATGGCCTGAGTGAGGAGGTGGAGTATCTTTTGTGAAGAACAAGGAAGTCAGTGTCACTGGAGGTTATGAGGTAGGGAGAAAGGTGTAAGAAGACTGGAAAGGCAGGAAGGGGTCAAGTTACAAAGGGTTTTTTTTTTTTTGAGGTAATGGGCAAAGGGGAGGTTGGGGGTGTTAAGTGTCTGAGATCGGATTTGAACTCAGATCCTAACTCCAGGGCCAGTGTTCTATCCACTGCACCACCTAGCTGCCCCCATGAAGGGCTTCAAAAGCCAGACGAAGGATTTTATATTTGATCTTGGAGGTGATAGGGTAGTGAGGTGCAACCTGGGAGATGGGTGGGTGACTCATTAGGGGGCAAAGAAATGCAATCCATCCTCCCTCATCCTGGAGAGTGGAAGCTGGGTAAGTAGCTGTTAAGCAGCTTTTGCAGGCAGGTGGTCTCGAGGTGAGAGGGAAAGAGCTTGGTTCCAAGAGTCAGAGGGCCTAGGCTCTGCCACTAGGCTATTTGTGTGATTTTGGACAATCGTTCAACTTCACTGGGCTGCTGTTTCCTCTTCTGGGAGGAATGAGGGAGTTGGACTAAATGTCCCTTTTGAGGTCCCTCCCAACTCTAAATCCCATCGTTCTACAGTCGTTGGACAAGGGGGTTTTCTGATATCATGGAAAGTCACTATATATTATAAAATTATAATTCACTATAAATTATAAAATAATAAAATATTATAAAATGATAGAATCTTAGATCTTGAAAGGACCTTAAACCTGAATGAGTGCAATCTGCTTATTTTACAGAAAGGGAAACCAAGGCCAAACATATCTATAAATGCTAAGAACAACAAAAATTCCTAGGTGTCAAAGAAATATAATACAATAGATTCGACATTAAAAACATAACAGACGTAATTCAGTTGTTGATTATTTAGATGACATTTCAGGATTTTACAGGATCCGACAATCCGACCATCTCAAAGAACATGTGTTAACGTAGCACTTGACATACAGGGGAGTCAATTTCATTTTTGTTGACCTGTGATTTCATCCATTCAAGGAGCTCGTTGTGAGGAACTTCCTTTACCAGTGAAGACTGGCTTATGGTTTCTAAAAGTTGCCTGGGGTCAAATAAGCCAGCAAATGGTAAAGGCTCTAGTCAAACTTTGGTTTTCTTGAATCTAAGTCAATGTCTTTAGCTACTATTCCACATTACCCCTTACTCAATTAAAAAAAATTTTTTGAGGCCATTGGGGTTGAGTGACTTGCCCAGGGTCACATAGCTAGTAAGTGTCTGAGGTTGGATTTGCATCTAGGTCTTCCTCACTCAATTAAATTTTAAAAATATTAAGTCCATACTGTATGCAAAGGTTTCTTTGACAGAATGCTATATGCATTGTTTTTCATTTACTTTGTTCCATAGATCATAGTGTGAGAAACGTGGTTTTGGCGATCACTGGACTTCCTAGGCAGGGCCAAAGTCCTGAAGAAGAACCCTGTGATAATCCCTAGGGAAGGCTGTACAGACCACAGGACTCCCAGAAGAAGACCAAGTGGTAGCCATCCCTTAATCTGTGGGGATCACAGGGCCTCCTAGGGGTCAGACCCTAAGGAAGACCCAAGTGATGGCCCCTTAGGATGGCAGTAAGATCACAAGGCTCCTGAGACAGGGCCGAAAGTCCCACGTGATGTCCCCTTAAGAAGGCCGTGCAGACCACAGGGTTCCCCAAGGGAATCCAGAGTGGTAGCCCTCTTAACACCGCAGTGGGGATCACAGGACACCCCAAGACAAGATCCAGGAGTAAGCCTGGCGAGCTTCCGCTGCCTGTTGCTTCCCTTCACTTGACCTTAGGAAAATCCATGTGATTTGCCCATTCACACCCAAAGAATTCAGGACCAGAGTGGGCAGAGGAAGGCATTTTATTACGCTCCCCAGGAGAGCGGGTGTAGTGCTCGCGGGAACACTCACACAGATACAGCTGCAGGAGCAGGGGTAACCATTCCCTCCACTCCTGCTAGAGTCATGGTTAGTTTACAATCTTTGTTTTTTTACATAGTTTTCCTGGGTTATACAGTTTATATAAATAGGATAATAAAGATACAGAAGCAAAAGTGAAGTTAATTAGATTTTCCTTGTCTTAGTTTAGGATTAAACTATATTCTTTTACTTCCCCTACTTTCCCTCTTTAACATATGCAAATGATGCAAATCAGTAGGCCTGGATTCTTGACCAAGACCAGACCCTAGATAAGCTTGAACAGGTTCAAGTGGGTTTGGCCTCTCTAATTCCCTAGACTGCCTTCTCAAAAAGTATGCACATGCGTACAAGCCTCTGACCTCTCACCTGACCGACCTTGAGGCCTGGTCTCTGCTAAAGCTGGGGTGGGGGAGGGCAGGGAAGCACACCTTTAGTTCTGTGGAAACAAAACTCCTCCTCCCATTTCTTACAATAGCTTTAAGGCCAGAAGTGACCTTGGAGTTCATTTTGTCTAACCCTCTAATTTTTATAGCTAGGAAATAAAACTTAGAAAAGTTAAGTGTTAAGTGACTTGCCCAAAGTAAGTGCCAGAATCTTGATGCCTTGGTTCCAAATCCATTGCTTTTAAATGCCCACTGTGTGTTGAGTGCTATGAGCTAAACTGTGAGGGGAAGATAAATCATTGTTCTTAAGGAATTTACAATGAAGGGTGGAGTGGGGAGGACACCGGTCATAATACATAGTATTCCCTGATATGTGCATTTGAGAAGCAAAAAAACAAAGTGCTTTGTTAAGTCTGAAAGTTTATGTCAGGAAATGCTTTCTGGAGGACACGTTTTAAAGGCTTTAAAGGATGTGTAAGAATTCAACTGGTAAAGAAGGCTAGGGAAGACATTCGAGGCTCAGGGTCAATAAAGGGTTGAGTTGGAAAAGCACAAGAGGACTGAGAGTTATCTAGTTTGTCCAGAGCTTAAAGTGCATACGATAAGGCTTATGATAGAGCTGGAAGAGTAAGGCAGTGCCAGATTGTGGAAGGCCTTGAATGCCAGGCAAAGGAGTTTGAACTTTGGGCAATAGCGAGCCAGTGAAGATTCTTGAAGAGAGCAGCTACAGGACCCGATCTATATGTAATATAGGAGATTAATTAGTCTGCTGGCCAAAGGGCAGTTAGATGTGGTACAAAGAAAGGCAGAGTATTTTAGGGTGGGAGGGGCAGTATTAATAAGTGGGGAAATCATAAAAGGCCTCTCGTAGAAGGTAGCATGTAAGATGAAGCTTGAAAAGGATTTCAGGAGGTGGAGGTGAAGAGGAAGAGCATTCAAGGAACTGAAGATAAGCTTATACAAAGTGGTTGAGGTAGAGTAGGCTGGTTTGACTAGGATAGAGAGTATCTGTGATGGTTAACAAACCTGGAAATATAGGCTGGATCTTGATTGTAAAGGACATTATATGTAAAACAGAGGAATTTGTAGTTTATCCTGGAGGCAATAGGGAGCCATGGATGTTTCTTGATCAGGTGAGTGAAATGCACAGATCTGTGTTTTAGGCATGTCTTGTATAGCGGTGGTATGGCAGATGGATTGAGAAGGGAAAGACTGGAGGCAGGCAAACTAATTTGGAAACTATTGCAATAGTTTTGGTGAGAGGTGATAAAGGACCTGAATTAGGATGGCCGGGTGAATGGAGAGAAGGGTATGGTCGTGAAAGTTGGTTTTGGAGTAGAATTAACAAGATTTGGCAACTGATTAGATATGAGGGCATGAGGGATGGCAAACATGGGTGACTGAAAGAATAAGAGTACTTAACATAAATAGGAAAGTTCACAAAAAGGGAAAGATAATTCTATTTTGGACATGTTCAGTTTGAAATACCTACAGGGGCATCCAGTTGGAAATGTCCAGTAGATTGATTTGGGACTGGAGCTCAGGTGAGAGGCTAGGGCTGGATATACAGATCTGGAAGTTATCTTTGTAGAGATGATTGACCCCATGGGAACTGATGAGATCACCAAGAGAGAGAATGTAAAGAGAGAACAGAAGTGGGTCCAGGACTCTGGTCTTGTGGTATATCCATATTTAGAAGTCAGGTTGTATATGATGATCCAGCAAAGGAGACTGAGAAGAATGAATCATTTAGGTAAAAAGAGAGAACAGTGATGGAAAGACCATTGTTAAATACTACAGAGAGGTCAAGAAAGATAAGGACTGAGAAATGATCAGACATGAGCCCTGCCCTCATGCAGCTTATAATCTAGTAGGAGAGAGCGGAGGCTGGGTTGCAATTCAATTTAACAAATTTTAATTAAATGCCTACTGTTGTTTCTCCTTCATGAAGAGGCCAATGATATCACTGGGGGATGTCTTTACTGGTCTGTGAAGTGGATTTAAGTGAGGTAGAGTTGCACAAAGTCATCAGCCTCACTCTCTCTTCCTTGTGCAAAACTATCAGTCTTACTCTCTCTTCCAGAGGCATGGAAGTCTGGTGGCAGGACAAAAGCCAGGACAACTGGTGATGGCTTGGGATACGGTGGGTGACTTTAGCATCTTCAATGTCTGAACCAAGGTCCTTGTGCCCCACAGTGCCTGCTCCAGCTACCTTCATGGCCATTGGAACAAATTGTCCTCATCCACCCATTCTGCCAGGGAAAGGCTTCACATGCTTGGGGAAGACATCCCCTGACTCACCTATGGGACTGAAGACTGTTGGTTACCCTCAACCTGGTTTAGCCCATACGCCCAGACAGTTTTACTGGGGGTGGTCATTGGGCCTGCTATAGCTTCTTGGAGCCACAGGTGAGAGTAGGAGAGAGTGGAGTCTTGGGTTTCAATTCAATTGAACAAATCTTTATTAAATGCCTAGTACAGACAAGGTGCAGTGCTAGACACTTGAGTGCTCGTAGGAATTCAGTATCACATAATCAAAGATGGAAAAGAAAGTCATTAAGTCCAATGTCTACCTGAACAAGAATCCCTTGATAATATAGTTAATAAGTGCTGATCTAGCCTTTGATTGAAGCTCTCCAGTGAAAGGTAACCCACTAACTCCCAAGGCAGCCCATTCCATTTTAGTCTAATCATTAAGGAAGTTTTTCCTTATGTAAAGTATAAATATGTCTCTTCAACTTCTACTCATACCAATCCCAGGTCTGGCCTCTGGGGTCAAGAAGTCTAAAGCTCTCTCTTCCATTTAACAACCCATCAAGTAAAGATAGCTATTATATTCCCCCTCTTCTCCAGGCTAGGCATCCCTAGTACCTTCAACATGTGGCATGCCTGAACCAAAGATATAGGAGAATGGAAAAGAAAAGATAGATTGAAGAGAAGCTATGAAAAAAAGAATAAAAAAGCCTGCCTGGATATTAAGGGAAAGGGATAGTTAGGAGGAAGACCCAAGTTGTAACTCCATATTTTCCATTGTGGTTGATTAGCAGAATGATCAACAGAAATAGTTTGGAGAGGGAGCTGATTCAAGGGTAAAGAGATTAGATGTTCTCCAAATCTCAGTTTCCCAAATCTTTAAAATGAGAATTATAACATATTTATACTATCTGCCTTGGTGGCATTGTACTGAGAAGCAAATGAAGGAAGGCATTTAAAATACTTTATAAACATAAAGAGTTAAATGTAAGCTATTATTAAAGGTGGTAAGTCTAGTTTTAGGAATGTTTCATTTGAGATGGTTATATAGCCAAGTGGAGAAATCCAATAAGAATATTAGAGCTTCAAGTCAAGTTTACAAAACATGTCTAGATTTAATAATTACCTAGTAGAATGATAGTTGAAGATAGGAGGGGTTAAAGTTTCTTCCTCATATCACTAAGTACAGTAGATTTGGGAAGGCCCTCTAGATCTAATCAAGAGAAGTCTAAAGGCCTAGTATATACTTTAGAAAACAGTTGTCTCTATATTGTGGTTTCAGGGATGAGGCTAGCAGAAAGACTTCCTTCCTAAAATTTTCTTTTTTATAGGTTGATTCCCAATAACTGAAATTCCACCATTAAAGATGCATCTCCTTGAGTAGATTCCTCAGTTAAAATATAAATGGCACTTAGCGGTAACACATTAAACCTTAAGTCATTAGCCCCTCCTATTTTGAGTTAGATACAGTGAGAGAGACAATGTGGTATAGTGGATCTGAAGAGGTGGCCTTCAGTTAGAAAGTGGCTTTGTGCCACTGAACCTCTTAGTTAACTCTCTAAGTAAGAGTTATAGATGAGGTACCTACCTGCATTGATTGATGTCATTTCCTCACTGTGAATTCCCCCAATGAAATCATAAGTTTGGTTCAGCCAAAAGCTGTGGTCTCCAGAGTTGGTTAAGGCATGGTCCCTATTGTTAACAAATTTATAGGATAAATGTGAAAATCGATTAAATCTGAATTTTCTCTGCCAAAGGAAGAACAAAATGCTGCTGTTACCTAGAGTGATGGGTAAACCACATAAAGGAAGGGATATGAGGCGATCTTCCTATCCTAGATGTTATGTGAGCTGGTGACAGAGAACCATCCAAGATGAGACCAAGGGGGAAGGTTCAGGAACTGGCAAGTACTGACCTGGGGACTCAGGTTTAAGAGCATGCTCTGATAAATTATTTTCAACGACTGCCTCAGTGTAATCTGAAGCATGTCAGTAATCACTTCACTGCTCAGCTATTTTAACCTCATGGAATTTTAGAGCTGAAAGGGTTTTTATAGCCCACCTAGCTCACATTTATTATAAGAATAATTTGCATGGGGAAAGGAGTCCCACACTGGCCTGGATGACTCTGATTTTGGGGGAGTTATGGTGGTTTCTGGGAAGAGTTCAGATTAGAATCAAGAGTTCTTAACCTGGGGTCCATGAACTTTTTTTTAAAATATAACCCGTTTCCTTACTAATCCTATGAACATTATTTCAGTTAGAAACCTTATTCTGAGAAGGAATCCATAGGCTTCACCAGATTGTCAAAGGGATCTACAACACAAAAAAGTTAACCCTTGGACCGAGTGATCCCTATGTATCCCATCCATCGTGGGCTTCTACTATAGCAGCAGAGTGTTTTGAGGGTAAATTAATTAATATCTTCAGAGGGGAGGAGGAAAAAAAATGCTAAACAGAAACCTTAGCAAAGTAGAATTCTTTGGAAATACAGTCAGGTCCCAGCTTCTGAAATTTAGACTGTGGCTTCTTTGGTTGATTGGCCTGGAGCCTGATATAAGGGAAACCCAGCCTAAGAGATCTGGCTGCTTAGCTGGATGGAGAGGGTGGCTTCCCTCCCTCTGACCTTTAACCCTAGCTGATGGATCGTTAGCAAGTGTGACATCAGGGAAACATTTTCTACTTTGTGAGCTCTGTCCTTCTATTTAAAAATCCCTCAGTCACAGCCAGGACCCCGGGGTGGGGCACAAGCACACTTGTGTGGCTGGTGAGCAGGTGACTTGCACTTGCTATGAGCTGTACAGAACTCGGTGCTAGCAGTGGAATTCCAGACGTCTGAGAGGATGGCCATTTAAGGTGCTGCCTGGGGATCTCCTCAGGCCTTATTTATCCTGGCTGTGCCATCAGTAACACTGCTAGCCAGAGAGAACTCCCTAGAGGGAAAGGAGCTGTGGGACCTTCTGTGATCCAGTAACACCCTTCCTCCCCACCCCACCCCCCTGGGATTGTGTGTGATGTGATGACTCCTCACTCCTTTTTTTTTTTTTTTTACAGGCACATCGTTGACTCCTCTGCTTGGGACATTTTCTGTTTTTGCTCTCCTGCTCCTGGTGAATAAAAAAAAATAATTTAGAAACTGTGAAATCAAAACAGAGACCTGAGATTTTTATTTTGGAAGTGAGTAAGGACTATTTATCCTAATGCACAGAATGCAAGAACTGGTCCATTGGTGTCAAACTCAAGTAGAAACAGATCCTTAGGAGGTCACGTAGTGACTTGGAAAACCACAAATTAACATTATTTATGTCGTAGCATGTTTTTATTTATTTTCTTAAACATTGCCCAATTACTGTTTCATCTGGTTCCCCTGTACTTGGGAGTTTTGCTGAAGGCACCTCATTCTACAAAGGAGGAAATCAAAGCCAAGAGAAAGGAAAATAAATGACTTTGCTTAAAGTCATACTGTTAGGTCTAGTGGCAAGGCTAAGACTAATGCTCTTGTCCACTGACTCCCATTGATGGACCCTATCCGCTATAGAATCATAGATTTAGTGCTGGATGGGGCTTCAGAGACCACCTATCTAACCCTCATATTTTACAGATGAATTGAAGCACAGGGAGGTTAAATGATTTTGTTCAAAGTCACATAAGTAAAAAAGTGGCAGAGCTGAAATTCGAACCCAAGACTTCTAATTTCAAATCCAATTTATTGCTTCTCTTCTGCTTAGGTCAAAAGTTACCTCCTGAGAACTTTCCTGATCATCCCAGTTATTAGTGCATTGGTTCAATATGAAGGGTAGTTTGTTAATAACAGAACAGGAGTTCTAGAAGGCACAACAGAAAGGTAGGGAGAGTGGATTGGGGACACCAAAGGGATGGTTGCTGACATGGATGGGAACAAGGGAGCACGAAGGGACGGTTAAGTTAATTTGAAGCTTAGTAAATACTTGTTGACTGATTGATTGCTATGTCTCTGGTACTTTGATAACTCAGTTTTATAGAGAGTTTTAAGACTGATAGAACACTCTCCTTACAGTACTTTTGTGAGGCAGGTTACACATGTTTTATTGTCATCTTCATTTCATAAAGGGGGAAAGGGAGATTGACATGCTTAAGGGTTACACATGTAGTATGTGTCAGAAGTGGGATGTGAACCTGGGTGTCTTCTGATCCCAGACCTAGTGCCTTTCCCTGGACAACCTATGCTTCTGTTGGCCATTACTATAGGGTAGGGAAGATGAGGGACATAAGAAGAGATACTGTATGAGGGAAGTAAAATTCGAGGAGCAATATACACCCATAGATTACAACTACATCAATAAAGATGACATTAAACAGCAACAAAATCCATATTAAATACAATGGAAGACTTTGTTACTATCTTGTTAAAGTTAATATACTCATCTTGAGTCTATTTGTTGTTGTAGTTGTTTAGTCATTTAGTCGTGTACAACTCTTTGTGACCTCATTTGGGGTTTTCTGGGCAAAGATACTGGAGGGGTTTGCCATTTCCTTCTCCAACTCATTTTATAGGTGAAGAAACTGAAGGAAACAGGTCAAAGTGACTTGCCCAGGTTCACACAGATAAATCTTCCTGACTCCAGGCCTGGCACTGTGTGACCTAGCTGCCCCTTGTCTCCATTTCTAATCAGTAAAGAGCAGGGATATCTGGATACTATCATTTACAAATCACTTTTTTTTGCACTCTTTTTTGAATGCTTTACATTTTTCGCTTTAATTTGTATTTTGTTGCCATTGAATTTGTTTTTTAATGTTCTTTTTATCATGAACTTAACAAATATAAAGACATAAACATACAGAGAATAGAAAGAAAATTGTCACAATATATGAAACTGTGAACTTCTATTACGTGTGTTATTTTTTTTAAAGTGTATATTAAATTTAATGGTAGTAAGAAAACTTCCCTGTTTGTGTCCCTGTCTGTGTCCTTTTGTTCTCTTCTCTCTGTCTCTGTCTCTCTCACTCTCTTTCTGTGACTCTCTCTCTCTCTCTCTCTCCGTCTCTCTCTCTCTCTCTCTCTCTCTCTCTCTCTCTCTCTCTCTCTCTCTCTCTCTCTCTCTCTCTCTCTGTCTCTCTTTCTCTTTCTCTTCATATATATGTATAGATATGCATGTATATATTAATGTTTCATTGAGGCTTTTTTATTTTCTTTTTTCAATCATTGTCACCATTCACCATCTCCTACCCTGCTTGCCAACAGAAGTCCTTCCTGTATCAAGTAAGGAGACTTAACAAAAACAAACTCACGTCTTGGCCGCTTCTGAGAAAGCACAATTTCTCTTGCCCTCACCTCTCTGCCAAGAGGCAACAGACACATTTTATCATGAATCTTCTGAAGGCAGCTAGGTAGCTCAGTGGATAGAGCATTGGGCCTGGAGTCAGAAAGACCTGAGTTCAAATTGGGCCTCAGACACTTTACTAGCTGTGTGACCCTGGGGAAGTCACTTAATGTCTGTTTGCCTTAATCCACCGGTGAAGGAAATGGAGAATCACTCCAATATCTTTGCCAAGAAAACCTCACAGTGAAGTCAAGAAGAATTGGACGTGACTCAACAATAACATTGGTCAAAATTCTTGAGTCTTTCAAATTTGTTTTCCTTAGCATTTATGAAGTCATTGTAGAATTTATTCTCCAGGTTCTGCTTACTTCTCTTGGTATACGTTCACATGAGTATTTCTAGGTTTCTCCACATCCGTCATTTTCATAATTTCTTAAGACCTAATAATATTCTATTACATCCATACACCACAATTTGTTTAGCTATTCCTCATGTTTGCATATTTCAATGCTTACTGGTTACGGAAGTTAAATTTTATCAATACATATATACACACATATATTTTACATACATATATACATATACATACATACATATATACATATATATTTTAAAAGATAGATAATATGATAGAAAAGGAAAATGGCAAATGTTGGAGAGGATGTGGGAAAATTGGGACACTAATGTGTTGTTGGTAGAGTCATGAACTGATCCAACCATTCTGGAGAGCAATTTTGAACTATGCCCAAAGGGCATACCCTTTGATTAGAAATGCCACTACTAGGTCCATATCCCAAAGATATTTAAAGAAAAAAAAGGAAAAGGATCTATATATACAGAAATATTTACAGTAGCTCTTTTTATGGTGGCAAAGAATTAGAAATTGAAGGGATGATGCTTACTGGTCATGGAACTGGGGAATGGCTAAACAAGTTGTGGTATATGATTGTGATGGAATACTATAGTGCTATAAGAAATGATGAACAGGATTCCTGGTTTCAGAAAAATCTGGGAACACTTTCGTGAACTGATAGAAAGTGAAGCACACAGAACCAGAAGAACATTGTACACGATCATAGCAATATTGTGAAGATGATCAACTGTGAATGACTTGGACCTATTCTCAGCAATACAATGACTCAAGACATTACTGAAGGATGTATGATGAAAAATGCTATACACCTCCAGAGAATGCAAATCAAAGCATATTTTCTTTTTGCTATTTTTTTCTTTTTTTTTTTTGGTCTGCATTCTTTTGCAACATAGCTAATATAGAAATATGTTTTACATGACTGCACATGTATAATCTATATCAAATTACTTTTCTTCTCAAGGAGGGGAAAGGGGAGACAGGGAGGGAGAAAATTTAGAACTCAAATTTTTTTAAAAGACAAATATTAAAAATTGTTATTATATGTAATTGGAAAATAAAATATAAAAATTATAATAAAAAATAAAGAAGATAATGGGTCTTTTCTCATTCTGCCAGTATTTCACTGTGTGTTCTTTAGTAAATTATTTGCCTTCTTTGGGCTTTGGTTTCATTTGTAAACCAGAGAGAATAATCCTCATTTTTCTCTCAAAGGGTTGACATGCATTGAGTAAATTGATGTCTTTCCTTATAAACTGAAATTGAGAGAAATCCCCTGTCCCTTAACCTTCTCAACCCAGGAGTAGGTTTAATAACCATCCTCCGCTGCACCCCTTATCCTTCCATTACCCAAGAAATAATTGGAAATTACTATAACATGAATGGGCTTTTCCTAGTTTCTTGCTCTTGGAGAAAGCCAGGGCTAGTGCCAGACAAAGTTGTGAGAAAGACAGAGTGATTCTGACACTTTCAGCCATTCTGCGTCCTTTCCCACTACCCACGGCACCCTCTCCCTCTATTGTCCAGTGCCATGGGCACTCCCAATCTTTCCTCTCTGTTCCTTTATTTTGACATAATCTGAGGAAAGAACTTATTATCCTCTTAGAGGCAATATAACTTAGTGTATGATCTCTCCCAGGTGTATTTGTGTGGTCATCATGGAAAGATCACTCAGTGGTCTTTGAATATGAAGACCCAGATTAAGATCCCAGCTAGAATCCATGTTAGCTTGGTGACTCCTGAGCAGCAAGTGCTCCCACTTTTCTGAGACTCAGTTTCTTGATCTGAAAAATGGAACTAGTAGCACTCGAACTACCTACCTCGCCAACTTGTGAGGAAAGGATCTTTATTCTAGTCCTGGTTCTGCCTCTAGGTAGTCATGTGACCTTGGGCAAGTAAATAATTTTCCTTTTGTAGGCCTTGGTGGATTGATTTATGTGATTGCTAAAGTCCCTTCTACTCATGACGTTTTATGTTTTCTATTCTAACATTTCACGTTTTAAAGCCCCTTCCAGATCTAAGTCATCTATCTTTTAAAAATAAAAATTAACAAAAAGTTTTAGTGATGCCATTTGCATATCACAGTCCTTTCAGGATATACTCTCCTCCCCCTTGCCCCCTTAACTCACCCAATAAGCACCTCTCCTTTCATAATATCTTAGCTGTATTTTTATCAAGTAAGAAAATGTATATAAAGCACTTCCCAAACCTTAAAGCACTATGTCAATGTCACCTATTATTATTATTTTTAAGCCTTGTCTTTCACTGGTAAGTGAAAGTTGACATCCCTTGTTAAAAGAATTCAGGGAACAAGAGGGACTGAGGGGACTTCCTTTCCCACTGAAATCACACACCACACCCAGAGGCTGCTGCCTATTTTGCCTGCTCTATACAAAACCTTTGTATGAAAACCACAAAATAATAATAAAAAAAAACTGTCTCATCCTTCAAGTCCTGGCCAGACCACAGTAATCACTCCTGCTTCAGAGCTCCATGAGCACTTATGGTCTGGAGGTCCACTGAGCACTTAATCAATCTATAGATGGCTTGATATTATGGATACTTTTTCATGTGTTCAAACCCTTCGATCCCTCAATGAGGCTGTCGACTTTTCAAGGACAGTCTTGGACAGGAAGTAGTCACAGATCATAGGATATGGAGGTGAGAGGATCATAAAAATCTAGATTTAGAACAGGAAAGGACCTTACTGGCCATCTGGTCCATCCCCTTTTTTTCACATTGGAGGAAATTGAGGCCCAGAGAGGGAAATCATCATGCCTAAGGTCACACAGCTACAAGTGCCAGAACTAGGATTTAAGCCTTTTATTCCAAATCTAGTGCTCTTACCACAATCCCTCCATCTTGTTCTATATCCCCTCCCCCTTCCACCTTTGCCTAAGCACTGAGCCTTGTAGGCCCTAGATACTCAAATAAATGCTTCTTTAAATTTTTTTTCTTAATTTTTGCTGATTTTTTTTTGTCTTCACCTTAATTTCTAAAGAATAAAAACAAAAGGAAAAAAAAAAGTTCAGCCAGACTAACCAACACAATGAATCTGACAGTGCATGCAACGTCATACAATGTTCTGTACTCATAGTCCCCCACCTCTGCAAAGAACAAAGGGAGGAGCATTTTCTCATTCCATATCCCAACTCAGGACATTTTCGTTGGCTGTCTCTCATCCCGGAATGCTCTTCCTTATTTCCACCTCCTGGCCTACCTTGGCTTACTTCAAGTCCTAGCTTAGATCCCACCTTCTACAGAGTGCCTTTCCTATTTCCCTCTATTTATTTCTAATTTATCCTGCATACAGCTTGCTGTACATAGTTGTGTCCATATTGTCTCCCCCATTAGATTATGAGCTCCTTGAAGGGGGGGGATTGTCTTTTACTTTTTTTTGTATCCCTGAGCATAGTACAGTGCCTGGCACATAGTAAGCCCTTAATCAATGTTTATTGGCTGACTGACTTCTTGAGGGTCCACCTTGGCCATTATGATTCTATAGAATTAATTTTTTTGGGGGGGAGAGTTGTTTCTGTTTATATTACTGTAGTCACTGTACATATTGTTTTCCTGATTTGACTTATTTCATCTATATCGGTTCATATCCTTGAATTCTTCCTATTCATTGTTTCTTATGACAAGGTAATATCCCGTTATATTAATGTGCAGTGATTTGTTTTCCCATTCTCCAGCAGTTGGGCATCATGGGGATGAGGATGAATGGTCCCAGCCTTTACCCAAAGCAGACAGGGAATGGGGGGGTGGGGGTGGGGGAGTGGAAATTCCAGAAAGGTCGAATTTCCTTGTTCCATTGAGCTACTTCTCAAACCCAGAACCACACATATTCAAGGCAAATTTTGTATCCCACAAACCAAACTTTTCAAAACTATTCCTCTCTAGTCCAGTGCTCTCAATACCCTAGGGTGGGAGAGGGTGTAACTTCCCCTTTTGGGGTTCCCAAGCATCAAAGATATTATTTGAATACAAGCTACATGCATGATTAGTCTATGTTAATCTATACTTGTTTATGTATCTTCTTCCTTCCCTGTCTTTTCCATGTGTGTGAGTGTATTACATCTGGGGCCCTCAGACACCATCAGAGATGTATCAAAGATGTATTGCTAGGATGTTTTAGGAATACCTTATCATTATAGGTTTGCCTAATACTGGAAGATTGACCCTCAGCCAAAGAAGACATATCAAGTGAAGCTGTGGTACACAAGATTCTCCGCAGGAAGAGAAATTGCAGGCATACTGAAAGCTTCCTTGGCTACCTTCCCAGGAGTTGGCTTCCTAAGAGGAGATCTACACCCATATCAAGAAAGTCTCCTTGAAATCCTACTAAGGATGCTCTGCCATCCCACCATCCCTACCATCTCCCCCCCCCCCCAAGGGTTCTGGCTGCCTTCTGAAGACAACACGAACTGCCACAAGATCTGAGTTAGAATCCCAGCTCAGATGCTTACTAGCAGTGTTATCACAGTGACTTCCCCTCTTCCTGCCTCTCAGCTGATTGCTATGTGAAATGGAGATAGTAATAAACGTCTAACAGAGTTGTAAGATGCATCATTGTAAACCTTGAAAGCCCTATTTAAGTGTGTTGTCACCATTGCAAAGCTCCACAATAATGGTGGTATGGTCTACCCTGCCTCTTCCTTAAATTCCACTCCCCCCTCCCCTGCCAAAAAGGTCAGCTACTGGGCGCTGTCCCTTGCAAAGTGCTGATTCAGCTCACAGTTGTGCCCTAGCCAGAGTTCCGATAGTGTATGTGGGCTGGGTTCAGTCTCTCCCATCAGACTGAAAGCTCCCTGAGGGTAAGGATTGTGTTTCCTCCATCAGAATGGGAGCTTCTGGTGGGTAAGGGCTTTATCAGTAGTGAGACAGTCAGTCAATATCACAGAAATCCATAGTTGTACCCAGTTCCCTCATAGAATCCCAAAGCTGGAAGGGACCTTAGAAATCTTCCTAGTGTGACTACCTTATTTTACAGAGGAAGCAATCTGAAGACTTTAGAGAAGTGCTAGTCAGAGACCACAGGACTCCTGATTCCTGGTACAGGCTTTTTTTTTTTTTAACTACATTAGCCTGTATTTTCACATAGGTTTCAAGGTATTCCAATTGCCCTCCTATTTGTTTAACTTCCTTTGTTCCTAATTATCCCCAGTTTCAGACTCTTCTCTCTAGCAAAACTTGAGCTACTCGCCTATATATAACTTGCTCTCTCCCATGCCTAAGGTTAATCTTTCAGCATGGAACCCCCTTCTCAACATCTAATTGTCCATCTCTTCCTTCAAACTCTGCTTAAGACTAATCTCTTATCTATGGTGGAATTCCATGGGTGTACCAAGGACAAGGTATCAGACCCCTCATCCACTCCCTCAGGAATACTGACGTACCAAACTTCACCAGCCTCCTGAGATCAGTCCTTCTCTTGATAGGGAGCATTATGACAAGGACTTTGATTACTGGAAACTTGACCCAACTTTTCTCTTTGCCTAGATTTCAAACCTCTTCTCTGCCTCTTGTTGTCTGCGTAGTGACTGGGTTCTTGATCTACGTGCTTTGCTTCTTGTCTTGACTAAATAGATCCTGACTACATGGATTTCCATTTCATTTTCGACTCTAGGTAACTTTGTGTTCCTTTAACTTCCTCTTATGCGTCTGTTCTGAACCCTGGTGGCTTCATAATCTCGTAAAAGTGCATGGCTCTCTCAGTCCTAAGATCAATTTGGTAACTTCTGCTTTATCTGTATTCATGCGAGATGATATAAGACCGGGAAAAGGTAGAGGAGATGGTGCTTACCAGGAGACCTGGAATGATGATGTCATTACATCTACCCACCTACTTTGTAATTCTGTCTCATTAGGCAGTGATGGATAGAACATAGGGTCTGGAGTCAAGTGGACTTGAGTTCAAATCCACATAGATTGTGTGACCTTGGGCAAGTCACTTAACCCCAATTGCCCTGCCTTCCCCCCTCCAAAAAAAAAAAGATGTGTGTCCAATTGTAGCTGATCAGACCAATACAAGTTCAGAAGGTTCTACCCCAGGTCAGGCATAAATAGTTTATATGAACATTTAGAGTGAAAATGTCTCTAAACTTGCACATCTTACATTTTTTTTTTGAGCTACAGCAATTCTGCTTTGCTCAGAGGATAGCACCTTCTCTGATGAGGACATGCCATGCTGGGCCGTCCTGTGCCAGTGTCTCCCATGTCTCACAATTCCTTCCAAAGTTCTTCAGAGAGACCTTGAGAGTGTCCTCGTATTGCTTCTTCTGACCTCCATGTAAGTATTTGCCTTGTGTGAGTCCTCCATAAAATAGTCTTATGGGCAAATGTACCTTTGGCATTCAAACAGCTTGGCCAACAAATGGTTCATAATAGCACCTACCCCACAGGGGTACTTATATTTGTAAAGTGTTTAGCATGGTGCCCGACACATAATAAGTGCTTAATAAATGTTTATTCCTTTTCCTTATTCAACAAAGTATAATGTTGGTGGCGATGGCAAGGGGAACAGAGTCCCTCCTCCATCTAGCTATCGCACCCCCTTTCATGGCTGTTACTAATGCAAATGCCCTTCTGCTCTCTCCACAGACTTGGCTCCCTTATTTTCATGCTGCCCACTGGGCTATTATTTCTCCAGCAGCCCCCTTAGTCCTTGCCGGTGGCTGATTAGTTCAGTTGGCCAGAGCAGATGCTAATGAGGTCAAGGTGAAGTGCTCCTGATCCCTGCATAGGCCAGTTCAATTCCCTCTGTTGCGTGGCCACAGACTGTGCCCCTAACCCTGGACAGCTGTCTTGAAAATGTGTGCTCTGAGTCACAAGGTGAGAGTGGGGGAGGGGAACAGGCAAGGACATGTGGATGGAGCCTGACAAATCTATCGCCAGGCCTAGACAAACAAGCCCAAGTGCATGGTTAACACTTTGTTCGTCAGGATTGCCATGGATTAAAGATCATAGAATCATAGAATGTCAAAGCTAGAAGGGCCCTTAAAGGTCACCTCGCCCAGCTTCCTCATTTGATAGAGAAGCAATTTGGAGATGGGAAGATACTCACTGAGGATAGCACAGAGGTAATTGCAGAGCTGGCTCTCTGGATTCTCTACTTCACTCTTCAGGTACACTTAATCACCACGCTGACAATCATACGTACCTGGCTTAGTCACAGGAATATTGCGTTATTTACATGTGAGCTATTAGCATTGAAAATACACTTTTAGGACTGTACTCCAATACAACATTGTATAGGAGGTAGCTAGGCACAGAACGCTGAGCCTGCAGTCGGGAAGACCTGAGTTCAAATGTGATCCCGGACACTTACTGTCTGTGTATGACTGTGGGAGAGTCACTTAATCTCTGTTTGTTCCAATTTCCCCGTCTGTAAAATGGATGTAATAGTGCCCACCTCTCAGGGTTGTTGTGTGGATCAAATGAGTTAATAATTGCAAGACCTTTAGCATAATGACTGGCCTATAATGATGGGGTATAGGCTCTGGGAACCCCCTTGAACCCCATCTTGAATCTTCCCACTTGATCTGGCCTTTGCTTGAGGCCATTAGGCTTTTCGAGTCCAAATCTGTTAGCCTAGCCTAGCCCTCCTTTGTTTGTTACCTTCCAGCAACTTCTCATCCTTGATCCTATCAAATATCTCTACCCAAATCTGTTATCCTAGCCCTCCATTGTCTGTCATCTCCAGGTAGCCTTCGGCTGTTTCTCACCCTTATTCCCATTCTTGGAGTCTGACCTCACCCCAGTCCCCCAGTTCCCCCAATCCCATCAAGACCCTCCCTAAACCCCAGACTACTTGGCCAACCTAGATCCTTCCCACTGTCTTTCTGTATCTAAGTCTCATCTTGCCTCCATGAAGCTGCTCAGATTCAATCTAGCTCTGCTCAGATTCTTCTGGCCTGCTTGTCGATACAACTGTCACAAAATGGTAAGATTCCTTAAGCTTAAGAGTCTACTGATATCTCAAATCTTTAATAAATTTTGTCTTTCTTTGGCTGAAAGAAGTCCTGGGTCAAATTCATTCAGACAGGACCTGGTCTGTTGGTATTTTGGGGTCCTAAGCACCCCTAAAAACCTCAACATTATTAATAGATACATAATAAATGCTTGTTTCCTTCTCTTCCTTCCTCCGTCCTTCCTTCTTTCCTTCCTTCCTTCCTTCTTTCCTTCTTTCTCTTCCTTCCTCCTCTTCCTTCCTTCTTTCCTTCCCTCCTTCCTTTCTCCTTCCCTTCCTTCCTTCCTTCCTTCTTTCCTCCTACCTACAAGGAAGTGCTCTAGGCACCAAAGGATTTACCAAGTTCTATAAGCTACCACCCTGCCCTCCTAAAGTCTAGCAGGATAGTTAGACATACCTAGAGATGGAAAATACAAAGCAATATATCATTAATGGCTCCCATTGGTGGGGGTGGGGGTGGGGGTGGGTGATTAAGGGCTTTTGGAATGCCAAGAGGGGAGGATTGTTTTCTTGAGGGTTGAACAGAGAAGAATCACAGGATCACAGGATCACAAGCTGCGGAAATGGAGATCTTTTCACTCTAACCTCCCATAATTTTTTTTAAAGGAAATAGGCCTTGAGAAGTGTAAGGATTTGTTTAAGGTCACCAAGGTAGCAGTAACAGAATCAGGATTCAATCCTTGGTGCTCTGACTGCAAATCCAGCACTTATGAATACTGTTCCATTCCATTGCCTCTTGGTTCCATGGGAGAAGAGGCATTTGAACTGGGTCTTGAGGTTTAGGTAGGATTTCTCCAGATAGAATGGTGGATGTGCTGGGTCTGCCTTAGAGTGAGGCATCTGGTTCTTACTCTGCCAAAGTTATCTGTGTGACTTTGGGCAAACAAGGCCCTCTCTGAACTTATTTGCCTAAAGAAGAGGTTGAAGTAGATGATATTGAAGGTACCTTTAATTCTATGGGCTGACCTGCTTCTGGTAAGGAGAGTCTACCAGGCTGGGGGAATAATATGGGCAAAAGCATGGAGGCAGGAAACACACACTTCTTCTGGCCAATTCTAGATTAGCTGGAGTATAGCATTTGTAAAAGTAGTGGCAGATAATTCTAGAAAGGTTGCTAGGGGTCAGATAGTGGAGGGCTTGGAAGCTAGGATTACAGTGAGTTTGCTAGTGTCAGCAAATATAGTTAGGACTATTGACAACTGTTAGGCTAGGTTTAGGGAGCTTGAACTCTATTCTGTGCGTATCTGGGCAACACCGAGAGATTTTTAGCAAGGCCCCTCCAGTGGGGCCACCCCTCTGGTGCCTTGGGAAGATCTATCTAACACCAGTGTATAGGATGTGCTGGAGGAGGGGAGAAAAGCGGAGAGCAGAGAGAGTACCATGATATAGTCTGTCAGGGTGGCATGGTGAATAGAGTGTAGGCTGTCTCAAAGACCTGAGTTCCCATCCGGCCTCAAACACTTACTACCTATGTGATGATGGGCAAGCCACTTACTCTTTCTGCCTCCATTTCCACATCTGTAAATGGGGATAATAGCACCTACCTCACAGGGTAGTTGTAAGGAACAAATGAGTTAACATACATAAGGCATTTTGCAAATGTTAAAGCCCTACATATGTACTAGATTTTGTTATTATTCAAGCAGAAGGGGACAAGGGCCTGAACCACTGTGGAGACTGGGAAAATGACTCTCTCTGCTAAGAAGAGGAAGGAAAGCTCCCCTTCCCCCAGTTTATCAGCTCTATAAATCTGAATGCCATATATGGATCTGCTTAACGGGGGGCCCACCTTCCCCTGCCCATTTGTATTCCAAATATATTACAAACTTTTCCCCCATCTTGGAGCCAGGAAATCACGTGTTGCTTGTACCTGAATGGAACTCAGATGTACAAAGTCTTGAATCGGAGACTAAACTTAGCCCCCTACCGACCCAGGGAAGAATCTAAACTTGTCGAGATGCCCTCCCTTCCATCTATCTCCATGCTTCAGTCTGAAAAGTAGTTCTCTCTGCTCCCACCTCATCCCCCCACCCCCAGCTAATGAACTATATCTAATAGCCTCTCTTTAGAGAGTCCTTTGAGAATAAGACTGAGTTTGTTTTTGACCTCATTATACATAGCAGCCTGTCCTTGATGAAAATAATTGCCCCTTGGGCAGGTACGTTCCTCACATTCCTCCGTCCATTAGCAGAGGAGACATAGTTAACCCCAGTGACCATGGGAAAATGCTTCTGTCTGATTTGGAAATTCTAAGGGGAGCGGGTACAAGATAACGAGAGGTGAAGAGGTCACAGTGGAAGCCTCTTTCATCTTTTCAGCCCGCTTCCAGCACAGACAAAAGATCTTGTCCAGGGGTGCAGGGCCCACTCAGCTTTATTTTATGATCTTGTCCTAAAAGGGAGGGCAGGAGGCGGGGAGCTGTGTCTTATCTGGATATTGTTTTGGGGGAGCAAACGCACGGTTCCCGGGGAGTCCACAGCTCGCGGGGGAATGCTAAGTGGAAGGAAGGGCAGGCTGGCCCCAGCCGCCCGGAAGAGACCACCCAGCAGCTCAAAGGCCAGGGTGAAGGGTTTCAGGGGAATTCGCCGCCCTGCTGAATTCATCTTACGGACACAGAGATTAAGGGTGTGAGTGAGGCTGTAGCTCCTGCAGCTCCGGGGGGAGTTCTTGGATCTGAGGGAGCGGAGAGAGAAAGAGAAGAAAAGGCAGGACCCCCTCCCCCCAAATCAATCAGCAGATACGGAAAGGTGGCAGTGAGGCGGAACCGCAGCTGGATTGGGAGTTCGAGTCTTGGCCCTGCCCATCAATTCACTGTATGATCTTAGGTCACTTCTTCTCTGGGATTCATTTTTCTTCTCAGTAAATTGAGGGGAGTAGCCTACATGATCCTCCTAACATTGATATCCCATGATTCTATGGAGTGTCTAGGAGGATGGCAGCGAGTTTCCTTCATAACAATACTAAGGAGTAGGGGGTGTAAGCATTGTCCCCATCTTACATAGGGGGAAGCAAACTCAAAGAGGTTTATGCCTCTTATACATATATTTTATATTGACTTATCTCTGGTCATGTTTCTCTCTGCTATAATGTAAGCTCCTTAAAGACAGGAAGTCCATTGGGTTTAGTTTTTTTCTGTGTGTGTTTTTATTTCTAATGCCTAGCATTAGTGACTTTTTATCCCTAGTGCTTAGTATTCAGTGTCTTTGTTGAGTCATTTTCAGTTGTGTTCGATTATTCATGACCTCATTTGGGGTTTTCTTGGCAAAGTTCCTGGGGTGGTTTGCTATTTCCTTCTCTAGTTTATTTCCCAGATGAGGAAACTAAGGCAAACAGGATTTGCCAGTGACTTGTCTGGGGTCACACAGCTAGTAACTGTCTGAGGCCAGATTTGAACTCAGGAAGCTGAGTCTGCCTGACTCCAGGCCCAGCACTCTATCCACTGTACCACCTAGCCATCTTTAGTACATTGTAGACACTTACTAAATGTGTATTGAATGAACGAATCAGTGAATGAACCAAAGTAATTTATGGGGTCAGTAAATATAGAATCAAACACAGTTCTGACTCCAAGCTCAGTATTCTGTCCATGACACTGTCCATCCAGCTCTGGGTTAGGAAAATGAAGAAGAAACAGAAATGACTGCATGTGTTCAGTCAGAGACTGGATGACCAATCTGGGATCTTGTAAAGGGGATTCTTAGCCTGAGTGAGTCGACTTCTCAGGTCCCCTCCTCCAGTTCTAGGATTCTTTCATTCTAAGTCATGCTCAGTACTCTCAAAGAATTTTTGTCCTAGTTGGGGAAACAAAAGTAAAGGAGACAAAAAATTAGTAAGAGTCCAATGCCAACAAAGCCGTAGGTGTGCAAGGCCAGCTGTGGTTTATTGGCAGGAACAATCAGATCTAGGTTCTATTCCCCCACTGATTACGTGGGTGACTTTGGGTGACTTAGTTGCCTCTGGGTCTCAATTTTCTTATATATAAAATAAGAGAGCTGGTCTAGAGCAGAGCTCTTAACCTAAGACCCAAGGAGGTTCTGTAGATAGATTTTAGGAGGTCTGAGAACTTTGATGGGGAAAAAATAAATTTTTAATCCAATATCATTGATTTCCTTTGTAATCCTATGTATTTTATTTTATATTTGGAGGCAGTTGGGGTTAAGTGACTTGCCCAGGATCATACAGCTAGTAAGTGTCTGAGGCGAGATTTGAACTCAGGCATTGTATTTTATTTTAATGCATTTAAAAACATTATTCTGAGAAGTCCATAGGCTTCAGTAGACTGCCAAAGGGATCTAGGAGACACACAAAAAGGTGCGGAACTCCTGGTCCAGGTGATTTTTAAAGGTCTTTTCCAGCTGTAACTTTCTATGTGTTAGTTGTGTAGCAGGAGGTCAGAGACAGAGGAAGAGAGGAGTTGGAATAGTTAGAGGAGATAATTCTATGCTTAATGTGAGGACTCGATCTGAGTCTTGAAGGCTGAGTAGGATTTGCAGAGCTAGAGAGGAGTAGGAAAGGGAGTGGAGGGAGGGAGGAGACAGTTTATGGTAGGGAATTAGCTCAAGATTCTTCTTTGGACTCTGGGCCCTCTTTCTTCTTGACCTCCCTCCCACATCTCATAGGATCACGGTATCACAAATTTATAACTAGGAGGAGCAATATGCTGGTAAATGTTTAACAACTGGCTCTCTGGGGAAAATGCACCACACACTCTTAAATTTAGTCTGCATTACTAATGTTTTCCCTATTATTTCTAGTTGGCAGAGCAGATAGAATGCTGAGCCTCGAGTCTTGAAGACTTGTCTTCCTGAGTCTCTTCTTGAGTTCAAATCCGACTTCAGACAATAGCTGTGGAATCCTGGACAAGTCACTTAACCCTGTTTGCCTCAGTTTCCTCATCTGTAAAATGAGCTGGAGAAGGAAATGGCAAACTGCTCTAGTATCCCTGCCAAGAAAACTTCAAATGGGGTCAGAAAGAGTTAGACACAATTGAAATGACTGAACAACAACATCATTTCTTAGATCTAGACAATTAACGAAACAATAAATCAAGCCCTGATTTGTGGCATTTGCTGATTTCTGAGGTATAAATGCACACAGAAAATTCAGCAACAGGCTCTCCAAAGCCAGGTCTAGCACATTCCTGGCTAAAAGGTACTTCAAAGGTCATTTGTAGGACCAGCTAGGTGGTGCAGTGAGTAGAGCACTGGCCCTGGAGTCAGGAGGACCTGAATTCAAATACGGTCCCAAACACTAGCTGCGTGACCTTGGGCAAGTCACTTAAGCCCAATTGCCCTGCCCTCTCCAGAAAAAAAGGTAATTTGTCCAGCCTCTTCATTTTACAAATAAGGAAACTGAGGTAAAGAAAGATTAAGTTAGTAAGCAGCAGAGACGAGATCTGAGTTCAGTTCCTCCAACCCCAGGGCCAGAACTTTTTGCCACTGTACCACATTCCCCTCTCATCAGTCATTCAGCCTTAGTCATTGTTCCTCTGTATCATTGATCAGAATCGAGCCTTTCTGGCCATCCTCAGTGGTAATCTTGCTCTTGGATTAAAAATGGCTTTGGCCTCTGATCCAGGGCCTCTTGACTTGCCTGGGTCTAGTCTCCAGTTTCTCTTCTGTTCCCTGCCTGCCTTTTCTCCTCTCTGGCCCTGCCAATCGCAATGTTTCCTCACAGTCTTGAATTTTTGCAGCTGACGAATTCATTCTGATGTAGCCAGGTCTTTGAGGATAACCTTTCCAAGTTCAGGCTGGGCCCGGGACAACAGTCTGTTACTAGGTCTGTCCTCAACATTTTCACGTTGTCAGAACATTGAAGATCTTGAGCTCTGCTGGTGCTAAGCTTTTGAGGGTCCAGGATCACTTCTGTACCACAATGTGAACTTCTGCACATTATTGAAAAAAGCCCAAAACAAGCAAGAAAACAAACCCCCCAACAAAACCAAACAGACTTCCTAAAAGACTTTCTTCCTGACCCTCCTCTGCTAAAGAGCCTACAGAGCTCCCAGGGCCTGTAGAATCCACCATGAAGCTCTTTAGCTGAGAACCTTCATTAACTGTTCTCAGTTTTCCTATCTCACTATTGGACAAACTCTCCATCCGTCTCCTTATCTCCCCCTACCTCAGTCTATTGCTTTTTCTTCTTTGGAGTCTTAAATGTTGCTCTTTTTGCCTGTAATAAAATTAAAAGTCTTCCTGATAGCCTCTCCTCCCCATTCTAATTCTATACTTCATTTAAGGTTCAGATCCAGATTCCTCTCCTCCATGAAGCCTTCCTTAACTAATCCTACCATAGTGATTTTCCTTTACTTTGAATACTTTCTGATTTTATATGATTTATTCCTTTACAAGGAGACTATCGGGCATTTGCTTATAATGCCATTGGATAGCTTTCTGGTGATTTTATGTATGTGTGTGTGTGTATGCGCATATATAGATATCCTATAACTCAGGGCTGTCCAAAATGCAGCCTGCAGGGTGATTTATGCACCCGCCTAGGAGCATAGAAATTTACATAAGTGCTTTAGTAAACAAAGCTGAGCTAACTCTAGAGCTCTCACTAAAATGGCAAATCAAAATACATTGTCTATATTGTGTAACTCCAAATGAAGTACTCTTTCTATCACACTGAAATTGACCTTCTTTTAATTCTTCTGCTAGAAGAACTCCAGTGATGGAGAATCCACTATCTCTCTGTGGTAACCAGCAGATAGATGGACCAGTCTGTTTTTTTTTTCTCTTAGAGTATCTTGAATGTAGGAAGGAAACAAGCATTTATTAAGTGCTAAGTATTTTGCAAATATTCTCACATTTGGTCCTCAAAATAACCCTACAAAGTATGTGCTGTGATCAGCTCCATTTTACAGTTGAGGAAACTGAGGCAAATATTAGATGACTTGTCCAGGGTCATACAGCTAGTAGGGGACCATCTCCAGTCCTCCTGATGAATATGTGGCCACTGGTTCCAGATGGTTCCAGAGGAGAAAGTGAGGCTGTTGACCTTACACATTATGCCTCCTTGACTTAAATCCAATTCACCTGCATCATGACATCATCTTCCTGATGTAATGGTCCCCGAGAATGAAGGACAAACTACAAGACCAACAACAACAGTTAGTAAGTGTCTGAGGCAGGCTTTGAACTCCAGTCCTCCTGACCTAAGTTCAAATTCTGACTCCAAGTCCAACTCTATCCACAGCACCCCCTGGTTGGCTTAATAAATGATTATGAAATAGAATCAGATGGAGCAAGGCAAAGGCCAGCAAAAGGATTCTTTGAGCTGAGAATGAGATTAGCTGCTTATCTGAAGTCTTTGCTGGAGACACCCAGCCTGAAGTGGGATTTAAGGCCATTTCACTAATGAGTTTAAAGGTTTTGGGAGATGTATTAGCATTAGAGAAAAGCAAGCCTAAAATGTAATCTTTGTAAAAGAAGCTTTAAACTGTGAAATTGTCATCTGTCAGAAAAGCCGATTGAAATGCCTGTTAGATTTTAAACTTCTCGAGGGTAGGATCTGTATCTCTGAAACAACCACAATAACAATTTACTACCTGTGCAGCCTTGGGTAAGTCATTTTGTTTCTTTATTTTTCAGTTTCCTGATCTGTAAAATGAGGAGATTAGTTTAGGTGACCTCTAATGGTGCAGGCAGTAGATAGAGCAACGGATGTAGAGCCAAGAAGACCTGAGTTCAAGTCTTGCCTCAGACACTTATTAGCTGTGGGACCCTGAGCAAGTCACTTCACCCTGTTTGCCACAGTTTCTTCATCTGTAAAACAAGTTGGAGAAGGAAAAAGACAAACCACTTCATTGTCTTTGCCAAGAAAACCCCAAATTCGGTCAAGAAGAGTTGGACACAAACAACTGAACCCATGAACAATGACCTGACATTTCTATAGCACTCTAAGGTTTGTAAAATACTTTCTTCTTGAGATTCTGGAACCATTTCATTTTTGTCTTTGTATCCATAGTGGCATATACTTACTTAGTAATGAACAGTTATTGACTGACTGATTTAGAACAACTTGATGAGATACAAATAGTAATATCTCGTTTTACAGATCAGGAAACTGAGCTAACTTGCAGAGAAGTAAGTATCTAAGCCAGGAGTTGAACCCAAGTTTTCTGGTTCCCAGTCCAGTCCTTCTTCCACTATATCAAGACACATAGCTGAACCTCTCTGAAGAAACAGCTCTTCAGCAGAAATTCATAGGATTGTTGAGCCAAACAGGACCTTAGAGGCATTTGGTCCAAATTTTATATATATTGTACTCTATACACACATGAATATTTGCTATTTCCCCTTAGAATGTAAATTTTTTGTCAGTAGAGATTATTTCATTATTTTAATTTGTATTCTTAGCACTAACATAGTACCCGGCACATAATAAATGCTAATAACATTAACAAATGCTTGTTGATTGATTAATTGACCAAAGTCACACAACTGACTTCCTTTAAACCTTAACTAAAATCCCATTTTACATAGGAAGCCTTTCCCAACCCCGCTTAATTCTAGTGCCTTACCTCTGTTATTTATTTCCTATTTATCTAGTATGTAACTTATTTGTACATATTTGTTTGCTTGTTGTCTCCCCTATTGGATCGTAACCTTCTGAGGGCAGTGATTGTCTTTTGTCTTTCTTTGTATCCCCAGTACTTAGTATGGTGCCTGGCATATACCAGGTGTTAAATAAATGTCTAATGACTGACCCAGCTAATAAGTGACAGAGATAGCCAGGACAAGGCCCCAGGCCATTATAATCATACATCAATCACTTTAGGCTTTTGGTTCTTTCTATTTATGTTATTTTTGTCTATGTGTATATCATTTCACTTTCCCTCCACAAACTGTACTCTGTATCTTTTCATATAAATTTCCCATGCTTCTGTGAATTCTTCATATTTGTAATTTCTCACAGCACAGTAATATCCCATTACATTACATTCCTATGATTTAGCCAATCAATGGGCATCTGCTTAGTTTCTAGCTCTTTACTGACTCCAAAAGTGATGTTCTAAATATATTGGTACATAAGGGACCCTTCTTTTTGTCACTGATCTCCCTGGGGGTCTGCCTAGAAGTGTGATCTCTGTAGTTCTTCCTTTTCACACACAAATGTTCCGGCCTTGGCTCCTCTCAGGTCTGGTGAATTGGGACGTCACCCTGACAGCAGCAAAAGGAAGGAGCTCCCCATCCATTTGGGTAGAGCAATATGTGTTCTCCAGGGACCCCACCCGGCTATCCAATCCATTCATGCAGAAATGCCAGTTAACAAAGACAAGCAGAACAAAGATTCCTTCCCTCTTTCCTCTTTCCTGTTCTCTCTTCCTCTTGGTAGTAGTGATAACAATACATCTTGCATTTGTATAGCATATATCATAATAGCTCTTTATCTTTTTCAAAGCTTTCACATTCATTAATAATAGCTCACATTCAGACAGCACTTTCATGTACATTATCTCACTTGATCCTTGCAACAACCTTACAGGGCAGTCAGGGCAGAGATTTTTATTTCCATTCTTCAAGGAGGAACCTAAGGCCCGGAGAGGCTAGTTAAACTTATCCGAAGACACAGTCACAGAATCAGAGTTTCAGCCATCTTTACATTTTGCCACATGGTCATCACTTCCCTTTTCTGGGGCTCAGTTTTCACATCTGTAAAATGAAGGGGAAGGGGCCATCATTTGGGGAATGGCTGGACAAGTTATGGTGTATGAATCTAGTGGAACACTATTGTGCCATAAGAAATGATGAAGGGGATTGTTTCAGAAAAATCTGGGAAGACTTATATGAACTGATACAGAGTGAAGTAAGCAGAACCAGGAGAACAATTTATACAATTACAACCATGTTGTAAAGACAAACAATTTTGAAAGACTTAGGAACTCTGATCCACAAAATAACTAACAAGGATTCTTGATGAATCATGCTACCCACTTCCAGAAAGAGAGGTGATGGATGCAGTGCAGACTAATGTGTATTTTGGAGGGCATGTGGCTAATGCAAAAAAAAAAAATTTTTGTTTGCCTTTCCAGTGGGTCAGTGGGGGGGCATGGGGGCGGGGGAGGGGAATTCAGAACTGAAAATTAAACAAAATAAAATTTAAAAAAAATAGTAACTTGCGAAACAGAGCCTTCAGTCACGCTGCGAAGGCCATCAAGAGCAGAGAGACACTGGTGTTGCTGGTGGAAAGAGAATTAGACCAGGGGTCAGAAGACCATATTAAACTCCTGTTTGGAGGTGAAGGGGAAGAGGGAGTAGTAGACGTCTGGTAGTTTTTGGATCTAGTCCCAGATCTATCAGTAGGAAGCCATGTGACCCTGGACATACAGGTCATTTAACCTCTCCAGAACTCAATTTCCTCTTCTGGAAAACTCATTCATTCGTTCATGCATCAAACATTGATTAAACACTTAAGAGAGGCAGTACGGAATAGTGGGAGGAGCACTTGGACCTTGGAGTCAAAAAACCTAGGTCTGAGATCCACCTCTGATGTTCACTAGGTAAGTTCCTCATATGTGAAATGAGAACTGTAACATGTACATTTCCTACCTCATCAAATTATAGGTATTTTATAAACCTTAAAGTGCCACCTGGATGTAAGTGGGGGTAGTGGTGAGGATGATGGTGATGGCGATGATGATGATGAGTAACTGGGCAGTGTTACAGACATTTGGTAGTATAATCACCGTCCTGTATAATTCTTGTCCATCTGCTCCTGTCAGTTCTTCATGTGGGGTACATCCAAGGAGTTGGGGGCCTTTCTCTGGTTCTCTTGACATTGTAGATATCAGTGAAAACAGACTATCCATCAGTTACAGCTTGCTCTCACCATATGACTGGGCCATCTTATTTTCCAGTTACACATCTTTCTGATGACAACTTTTATGTGGTTTCTCTTGTTCATTCTTGATTGACATGTTACAGCCCACTCATACTCACTATGTAACTCTCCGTTGACCTTTGGGTGACTCTCCAACTTATTTTTTTAGAGAATGTGGCGTTCCATGTGAAACAATGAGAAACATCGCTGGGTCCAAGGGACTGGGTCATTGAGCCACTCCCTTTTCTACTAAAGAGAGCCCCTCTGCTCTGGACAGAGCATGAAGATTGATTTCAGTGCTGCGGGATCCTGTCTCTAATTAAAGGGTGGACTAGGCTTCCTTTCCTCACTCTCTTTGGCTCAATAAATTACCACCTTGACATCTTTGGGGACAAATTATTTAAAGATTAGGGTTAAGTTCACATTTAGGATTTCCCCAAAAAGGGACAGTTATTTAAAATGTGAAATATGAATCAGGAACGAGACAAGTGTTTATTTCCTGTACACATATAGTCGGGTAGGCAGGCAAAGGTGGAGTTGCCGTGAAGCTAGGGTGGGAAAGGACCTGCTCTTTCCCCACCCCCTCACTGGAAACCTGAGCGACACCTGGAGGGTGAGAGAAAGACACAGCCAGTTGAAAGTTCTCTCTTTTTAACTGATGGAACACCTCTGTCCCTTTGCCACTGTTATAGGGTAGAAAAGAACCAAGGAACTACTCAGAGATTCCTTTTAATGCTCATCCACAGCTGTATTGGAAGCAGACGGGGAGTTCATCATCTTTGACGTGCCCAAATGCTCATCCCTACGATCCTAATGCCACAGAAATTCCTAGGGAAGCTCCGAGTGCATCTTCTCTGGGATCACCCCTACAGGCCAATTGAACCTTTGCTACCCACGACTTCTAGCCCTAGAGCATCAATGGAAGAATGTTGATGTTGAAAAAAAAGATGGATCTTTGTTTTGGGAATAACATTGGGGGTTTAAAAAACATTTTACAATCATTTCCCGATGGCCGTCTAATTTTTTCTCTCCTGTTCAATTTTGGATCTAGCTTATTGACTACCTCTCTGAGTGATCCATCCAAGCGAATGTCATCGTCTGGACAACAGTCATTCTTTATCCATTTAGTTTTTCTAGTGCTGCTAATTAGGCTGAACTCTTTTTGAGTGATTCTAAGATCTCATTTAGAAGGCTCTACAACCTGGAAAGACTTATTGATGCTGAATGAAGCGAGCAGAACCAGGAGAACATTGTATACAGTAACAGTAACATTGTTCAATGACCAACTTTGATAGACCCATCTCTTCTCAGGGATGCAAGAATCTAAGACAACTCCAAAAGACTCTTGATTGAAAATACTATCCACATCCAGAGAAAGAACTATGGAGTCTGAATGCAGATCAAAGCACACTATTTTCACCTTTTTGGGGGGTTGTTTTTTTCTTTCTCTTGGATTTTCCCTTTTGTTCTGATGCTTCTTTCACAACATGACTGATATGGAAATAGGTTTAATATGATTGTACATGTATGGCCTATATCAGGCTACTTGCCATCTTGAAGAGGGGGGAGGGAAGGGGAGGGGAGGGAGGGAGAAAAAAGTTTGGAGCTCAAAATCTTATAAAAGTGTTGAAAAGTTTCTTTACATGTAATTGGAAAAAAATTAAAAGCTATTAAAAAAACAAAACAAAACAAAACAAAAGGAAGGCTCTGCAGTGTTCTGGGGCTTGATGTAGTCAATACAATGTCATCTACATATCCACACATCAAGAGGACCTCACCATCTACAGAGAATCTTTCATTATTTGGTCTGTATACTAGGCATCCTCTATAATGAGGAACAAACACCTTTGGTGAGGCTATAATTCCTTGAATTGTGCTTCACTTGATATTAGTAATCTAAGGGTCATGGAACAAAGTGATCTCTGTTGTTAAAATTGCCAAGGAATCCTGTATGATTTTTACATATGCGTGGACCTTGAGACAAAATGAGGATAGTAGTAGCACCTACCTCCCAGGGTTAGGGACAGGATGAAATGAGACAATATATACAAAACTCTTATTAAAAAATAATATTATTGTTATTAGAGGGGACTCTTTAAGGGAGCATTTCCTCTAGTGAATCAAATGCTTTTTTTGACAGTAAACAAGTAATAAGTATAGACGATCTCATGTTTGCAATTCTTTTAATTCAGTTGTATGACTGGAAAAATGTGGCTGTTGTTCATCCTTCATTTTGGAAGAGTACCAGTGACATTACAGGGTGATGTCTTGACTTTCAATCCAAATGGATTTAAGTGAGGCAGAGTTGGACAAAGTCATTAGCCTCACTATCTCTTCCAGAGTCATGGAACAGGAAGAAACAGAGGCTCAGAGAGGGGGAGTAATTTACCAGGGTAGTAACTGAGATTAGAACCAGGTCTCCTAATTAGGATTCAGGGGGCTCTCTCTCCACTACATAACACTTCCTGGATAGTGATAGGCTATCACCCAGTCATGCTATTTTATAAGGTGTTTAGTTTTTTGGAAGCAGTTAGGGTTAAGTGACTTGTCCAGGTTCACACAGCTAGTGTCTGAGGCTAGAGTTGCACTCAGTGTCTGAATATGAACTCAAGTCCTTCCATGTCCAGGGGCGGTGGTGCTCTAACCAACGTGCTACCTAGCTGCCCTTTATAAGATATTTTTGTACGTAGGTGCTTGTAGGAGAAAGAGTTACTTTTCATTTCTGCAAGACTCCAGATTACCTGGGGGCTGGTGGAGCGGAGGGCAGTATTGTTTATAATATAATAAAGTTCCTGAGCATAGAAGGTATGGTTCTCCACTTTTAATACTTTAAAACCTATAAAACACGGTAAGCCACGTAGGGGTGCATCGTGGTGTCTTGCTTCAAGACAGATGTGTTATAGTGTTGTGCAACACTGAACTGGAAATCAGGAGGCCTGGGTTCTAATCTCAGCTCTGACACAAACTTGCTGCATAGCCATGGGCGGTTAGTCGCCCCTGGGTCTGTTTCCCCACCGTAAAATGAAGGGATTGAAATAGATGTCTGAGGTCCCTTACGGTCCTAAATCTACGGGCCTATGAGAGACAGAGGATTTTGAGCTAGAAAGAACGTTGAAGACCAGCTACTCCAGCCATCTCATTTTACAGATGAGGAAACTGAGGCCCACTGATGTATTACGTGACTTGCCCAAGGTCACACACACATAGTAAAGAGCACATTTGCATACAGGTCCATCCCCTCTCCATAGAGCACTCCCCCACAGCAGACACATCACTTTTCCTTTCTGGGTCTTAGTTCCCTCTGTTGAGATGAGGGAATTGGATTGACCGTGTAATAGCTAAGGTCCCTTCCAGTCCTGAAATCCCATGACCTCTTACTTTAGGACTCTACAAGTAAATGATTTGCAAAGGTCCCCTCTTGAGCTCTATTTCTTTAAGACCCAGAGTTCCCACTGCTGAGCCTGCTCTGATATCCTCAGAGATTTCAGGGGTGGGGAAAGAGAGTTGAAGTGGGCTCATTGGCTGACGTACAGCCAGCCGGGTGGAAAAAAAAAAAAAAGGACCTCAGCATTTCTGCCTCACTGGTGCTTTTAAAAAAAAAATTATTACGATACGATTCCCTCGCCCTCCTGTGTCAATACTGATAAAAGCTAATCGCCCCACAAACAGGTGCAGTTGAAGCTGCCCCTTGGACAGCTGCCAAGGATATGCGATCGCTCAGCTGGGGTGACCCGCCCCTCCCAATTGCCCTCCTTCTCCAGTTCCAGCCCAGGGCATGTGTCCTTGGGCAAGAGCAAAGTTCAAATCAATCCACGTAGTCCTTTACCCTGCCACCTCACACTTGCGTCCCAAAGCTGCTTTCCTGTCCCTCAGGAGAATTCTGGCCCGGCCCGGCCCGGCCCAGCCCTGTCTGGGTTAGCGAGTTCGAGCCTGGAGCCCAGGGGCTGCTTGGTTGGGCCCTGGGTGCCCCACCCCTGTCCGCCTTCAGAAGGAAGCCAGCCTTTGACAGCTCACAGCTCAATCCCCACTCAGCTCCTCCTGACTCATAATTATAGCAGTAGCTGACATTTATACAGCGCTTTATGACTTACGAAGTGCTTAACTGGCATTATCTCATTTGAACCACGCAGCAACCCGAAGTTGTGAAGGCCAGGGGGAAAAGGGGAGGGGGTGGGGTGGAATTCGGTGGGGGGGGGACGGACTTGTTTTGTTTTGTTTTCCAGTTTTTTGAAGCCTCTTTTATTCTTGGGGGAAAAATGTGTATAGGGAAAGGGAGTGGTTTCCCCTACAATTTTCGGGTGTTTTTCCCCTTAGATTTTTTTCCAACTCTTAATATACTGAAAACTAATGTTTGTAAGTAAGCCCCGATATACATGCACACGTTATAAAGTTAGAGAACATAAAAGTATATTGTGTGTGTGTATGTGTGTGTGTGTGTTATAAAACTAGTTTGGGAACACAAAAGTGCATTATATATGCGCATATATATGCCTGTGTGTATGTATATGTGTGTATACATACATACAGATATAGATAGATAGATATCCTTTTATGTTCCCAAACTAACTTCATAACAAAAAGTTGTAAGATGAGAGATTTAGAGCTGGAAGTGGGGTCGGTCTTGGAATCCATCTAGTCCAACCTCCTCATTTTACAAATGAGGAAACCGAGGCCCAAAGACAGTAAGGAACTTGCCCAAAGTCACAAAGGTAGCAAGTGGGAGAACTGGGATTTAAACTCGGTTCTGCTCTCAGAGACGTTTTAATAGATTCCCCTCATTTTACAGACTGAGGTTCAGAACTGGAAAGTAACTTGTTCAAAAGTCATATATGTAGGAAGAACAGAGCCAAGCCAGAATTTGAGCCCAGGCAGCTTATGATAGAAGATCGCTGGACTTGGAGTCCGGGTTCTTGGGTTTCCATCCAACTACAACACTTATGCTACCTGGGTGACCAGGGATGAGCCTTCCTCTGAACCCCACTGGTCCCATTTGTAAAATGGGTGCCTACAGGCATTGTGAAAAAAACACTCTGTAAACTTTGAAGTGTTGGAGTGATGGTGATGATCATAAGGTCATCTTCCTTGGATGGAATTCAGATAGAAAAGGTCCAGGGACAAGTCTGTCTTGCTATTATTCTTTTATACTTAATGTCCGGTAGCTTTTTGTAGATTGTTGTTGTTAGGAACTGGACTTGTGATTTCATTAGTATAAGGACTTCCCTGGTGGGGAAACTCCCTCTACCAGTACAGGACTGCCCATTCTTTGCAATTTATAGTCCAGGGAGTTGCCTGGGGCACTGAGAGGTTAAGGGATTTATTTATCCAGGGTCACCCACCCAACCAATATGCGTCTGAGGTGGGACTTGAACCCACGTCTTCCTGGCTTCCAAGTCGTCTCTCCTTTATTCCCCTGTGCCACAATGCCTCTGTTACTGTTATTGATGGTAATCAGCACCAGCAGCAGCTCTGTAGTGCTAAAAATGTCGGGGATGTATTTTAACTTCCCCCTAAATTTCTCTGCGGAATGTATACATTTGGTCCCTCACACCCATCACCTTGTCCTCTCCTTTTCACCCCTCTTCCTATGCCTTCAGAATTTCTGGAAATGTCACATCTTGAAGTCGTGATCGCCCGGCTGCGGCACTGGAAGGTGTGGTTTTGGAGATCAATCAGGCACAGCTGGTAGCAGGACTGAATCTCCTGAGCCCTTAGGGGCCTGGGGCCAGGCTGGGATGAAGAGGGAAGGGGAGGGGGGGAAGGGGGCGGAGACTGGAGCTTGGACCCTGCCCCGAGCAAGCTCCCTTAAGGGAGAGCTCTCGGGTGGATATGTAAATTAAGCGGCGGCCATTGGCTGCCCTAGGGAGGGGGGGGTGGGGTGGGGGTGGGGGTTGTGAGAGAGGAAAAGGAGTGAAACCGAGGGGGTGGGGAAAGGGACGCTAGTTCTGGTTGCCAAAACAGTCTATTCCCCAGATCAGTTTCCTAGATACCGGGCGCTGTCATAGCAGCCTCTTGGTACTGGGAACTGTGTCTCTCTGTGGCTGACTGGAGCTCAGGTCAGGGTGTTCAGACCCCCAGGCTCCACACTGAAGACCAGGGAGCCTGGTTGGCTCTGGGAAAAGACTGGTGATTCTGGCCCCTTTCATTCAAATGGACTCATTTGACTAAAAAGGAACAACAAATTGGAGCTGCCCCAACCTCCTTCCCTTCCCACCTCCTTCCACCCCCCACCCCCACCCCGTCCGTATCACAGCAGTTCCCTGGAGGGGTGGGGGAGGTGGTAGAGGGAGGAGAGGGCAGGTGTCAGGGAAAGGGCCACTGGAGGCTGCTGGCTGCCAATGTTTCCATAGAAGATGCTCCCAGGAGTCCTTCTTCCTCTGTCGTGGTGCCTTTCCCACCTAGGAAAATGTTCCTTCTAAATGGCAGGACCCAAAGATTCACAGGATCCTATGATTTAGAGTGGGAAGGAAGCATCTTGTCTAGTCAAAACAAATTTCTACATGGCCAAAGCCTTCTCCCTCACCTTCACCCCCACCCCACCCCCACAAAAAGAGGAAGATGCAAGTCTCGAGTCTGTCCTTTCCTCTCCTTGCATTCTTTCCTGTTAACTTGAGTCTTTCAACATCTCATCATTGTGAAGTTTCCCCCAACCACATCTCTGAGACTTGCTTTCTCCTGCTGTATAATGGGGGTGATGCGTCAGAAAGATACCTGATGTCAGCCCATGGAATCCTCTCTTCCTCCTAACTCCCTGAGAATTTACCAGCTGTATCTTCGACGATGGTATTTGCATAGTATCCTGTCCTTAGATGTATTTTCTTAAGTGTCTTCATATGTTTCCCAGCTGGGCTGCTGTAGGGGAATCCCACCTTGGGCACTATGGAAACCTGCTCAGGTCATTAGATTCTAGATTTAGAGCTGGGACCCTCGAGGTCACCTTGTCCGATTCCTCCATTTCACAGATGAGACATCTGAGGCCCAGAGAAGTTAAAATGACTTGCCCAAGGTCACACAGGTAGTAAATATCTCAAGCAGGATTTTTACCCAGTTTCCCCATCTGAGTCTCAGTTTCCTCACTTATAAAATGCAGATAATGATAACTGTAACACTACCTACTTCAGTGATTGGCTGCAAGAAGTTTGTATGCTGCAGAAGGGTCTAAAAAAGATGAGTGATTTAGAGCCTCGAAGGCAGATTCAGAGTCTATTTTACTCAGAGATAATGGGAAGTAATCTTAGAGAACATCTATTCTGGTCACCTCATTTGACAGAGGAGGAAATGAAAACCATCTGAGAGATTAAGTGACTTCCCTAAGGTCACACAGGTAGGCAGGGGAGAAGTGGGATTTGAATCCAACTACATCCAGTATTCCATCCACTGAGGTTCTTGTGAGTGCTTGATATATTGTATAATATGCAATAACTACTTGGTGATCAATTCCCTTCCCGAACAATTATCTAGCTATCTACTTATCTATCTAATCCACCTAGCTACATACCTATCTAATGTCTGTCCATCTGTCTCTTTAATCTATCTATCTATCTATCTATCTATCTATCTATCTATCTATCTAATCTATCTACCTTTCTACCTATCTAATCCATCCATCCATCCATCCATCCATCCATATAATCTGTCCACCCATCCATCTATCCATCTCTCCATCTAATCTATCTACACACCTATCTAATCTATCCATCTAGCTATCTAATCTGTTTATCTATCTGCACACCTGCCTATCTGATCTATCTACCCATCTAATCCATCCATCGTTCCAGCTATTCTATCTATCTGCTTATCTATCTAATCTACCAACTATCTACATACCTATCTAATCTATCTATCCATCTGTCTCTCTAATCTATTTATCTATCTACCTGCCTATCTAATCTAATCTATCTACCTTTCTACCCATCTAATCCATCCATCCATCCATCCATTTATCCATCCATCCATCTATCCATATAATCTATCTATCTATCCATCTATCTATCTATCTATCTATCTATCTACCTATCTATTTGTATACCTATCCATCTAATCTGTCTACACACCTATCTAATCTATCCATCTAGCTATCTAATCTATCCATCTAGCTATCTAATCTATTCATCTATCTGCACACCTCCCTATCTGATCTATCTACCCATCTAATCCATCTATCTATTCTATCTATCTACCTACCTATCTGTTTATATACTCATCTAATCCACCCATCCTTCTATCTATCTATATCTATCTATCTATCTGCCTATCTATCCATCCATCCATCCATCCATCCATCCATCCATCCATCCATTTATCCATCCATCCATCTATCCATATAATCTATCTATCCATCTATCTATCTATCTATCTATCTATCTATCTATCTATCTATCTATCTACCTACCTATTTACATACCTATCCATCTAATCTATCCATCTAGCTATCTAATCTATTCATCTATCTGCACACCTCCCTGTCTGATCTATCTACCCATCTAATCCATCCATCTATTCTATTTACCTACCTATCTGTTTATATACTCATCTAATCCACCCATCCTTCTATCTATCTATCTGCCTATCTATCTATCCATCCATCCATCCATCTAGCTATCTCCTTTCACAAAACAATTCTCTGCTCCAAGTCAGACCCCATCTTCTCCCTGCTCTGATCCTAAACTTTTGTCTATCACTCCTGAGACAACTCCCCAGCTGCTCTGTTGGTCACTTAGTGGGCACTCAGGAAATACTTGTCTGACCCTGGAAGTGTTTCAATCCAATGAAACAAATATTTGCCCTCTAGCACCTCCTGTAATTCATTATTCACGTTTATTAAGTGTCTTTTTATGGAAGGCACTCTTCTGGACTGGGGACATAATCATAATAACAATAACTCAATTTTTTAATGGTACTTCATAGTTTAAAAAGCACACTCCTCACAACATCCCTATGATATAGATAAGGATAGACATTGGATCTTTGATTTCATTAGCGTTGGGAATTTCCAGATGAGAAAGTCCCTTTACCAATGAAGGTCTGCAGTTTATACTCTTAGAGAGTTGTCTAGTATGAATGGAGATCAAATGACTTGCTTAGTCATATAGCCATATATGGCAGAGGTGGGGCTTGAACTCATGTCTTCCTAGTTCTGAGGGTAATTCTCTATTCATTATTCCTTGGCTGTTTGAGGTTGATCTTACATATATTATCACCCACATTTTACAGATGAGAAACCTGGAGTAAATTGACTTACCTAAAGCCATATTGCTGGTAAGTATCAGTCAGAACTCAAAACCAAGGATTATCACAGCCCTATCCCTACCCTCAAGAAACTACCAATCAATCTATTTGTGGAATGGAATATATGTAGAACTACAATACAATTCAATAAACAATTTAAAGAACATTTATTAAGTTCCTACTAGGTGGCAGTCACCATGCTATTTGCAAAGATTAAAAAAAATAACCAAATCTCTGTCCTCAGGGTGCCTATATTCTATCAGAGTAGCTTGTAGTTTCACTACATTTGGGAAAATAAGTAAGTGCATAGAAGGAGCCAGATCATTCCAATTCATTCATTCATTCATTTGTTCATGCTAGGTGGTGAAGTAGATAGAGCACTGAACCTGGAATCAGGAAGACCTGAGTTCAAAGCTGGCCTCAGATACTTACTAGCTGTGTGACCTTGGGTAAGTCACTTGACCTCTGTCTGCCTCAGTTTCCTCATCTCTAAAATAGGGATAATAATAGCACCTACCTCTCAGGGTTGTTATGAGGATTAAATGAGATAATATTCCTAAATAAATAAAATTTATAAATAAAATGCTTTGTAGGCCTTAAAGGGCTATATAAATGCTAGCTTTTATTAGTATTATCCTCCTCATCATTCATGCAACAAGCACTTAGGCTAAGTGGCCTGAAGGATTACTTCTATCTGGGGGGAATCAGAGAAGACTTCCTGAAGAAGGGGGTGCTTAAGCTGGGCCTGGAAGAGGATAATGGATTTCAGTAGGTAGAGAAGACAGAAGAGGCCATTTGAGGAATGGGGGTTGCCTGAAAGGGGCAGAATGAATAAAAAATAGCTAGTAGTTGATTTGGACAAGAGGGTAGAGAATGCTACAAGGATAATATTATGAAAGAAGGTTGGAAACATAGGTTGGAACCTCTACGTCCCAGTAAAATTAGACACCAATCTGCTCCCCTGTCTTGTCCTCTGCTCTTTTCCTTCCGGCTTTTCATGCAGGCAGTCCCCCATGCCCAGAATTCCCACCTTCTGCATTGCTGCCTATTGGAATCTTTTTATTACTGCCAGTTTAGATAGGTTTCCCTTCATGAAGCTTTTCCTGATTCCCTTCGCTGAAAGTGATCTCTTTGCCTCAAATTATCTTAAAACACTTCATCTGCAACTTTTCTTTGCCCTATCCCCGGCTACTTTTTAACACACCCATTTGTGTGCATGCCCTATCTCTTCCCCTCATTAGATTATACGTTTTTTGAGGACAGAGACCATATCATTTTCCATCTTTTTATCCTCAGAACCTAGCAAAAGTCCCTTGCACATAGTTGGGAATCTTAAAACGTCAGTTGAATTGGACTGAACTATGTTGTTGTCTGGGTCATTTTTCAGTCATGTCTGATTCTTCATGACCCCATTTTTGGGTTTTCTTGGCAGAGATACTGGAGCGGTTTGCCATTCCCTTCTCCAGCTCCTTTGACAAATGAGGAAACTGAGGCAAACAGGATGAAGTGACTTACCCAGGGTCACACAGTTACTAAGTGCGTGTGTCCGGATTTAATTGTTGAGCTGAGCAGTTTGGGGGGGGGGGGTAGAAAGAGAATAAGCACCATTAGCACACCCAAATGTTTCCCATTTGATCCTCACAACAACCCTGGAGTGAGGTTATATTATTTTATCGATTTTGCAGTTGAGGAAACCAAGGCAGACAGAGGTTAAATGACTTGCCTAGGGTCACAAGCTAGTTAAGTGTCAGAGGCTGGACTTGAATTCAGGTCTTCCAGACTTACAGCCCAGGGCTCTATTCCCCTGTGCCACTTAGCTGGCTTTTATTTGGTGGGTAATGTGGGACTGTTGATGGATTTTGAGCAAGGTAGTTACATGACCATACCTGTATGCTAGGTGAAGGATATACTAGAAAGGGGATCAATGGGAAACAGGCCAGTTAAGAGGCTGTTACTTAGAACAGGCTAGAGAAGGGGCAGGGAACCTGTGACTTTAAGGCCACATGTGGCCATCTAGGTCCTCAAGTATGACCTTTTGGACCGATTGGACTGAATCCAATGCGGTCAAAGGGCCATGCTTGAGGACCTAGACGGTCACATGTGGCTTTGAAACCCAAAGGTTCCCTACCCCTGGGCTAGAGGCTATGGGATCCTGAGCTAAGGTGATAGTAATGGGAATGGAAAGGAGGGGGAAAAGAATGGGAGAGACAGTCAGAAGGCAGAATGCTGGAGGAAGTAAAAGAAGCCTTTGATGTTTTGAGCCTGGGTATCTAACTGGAAGGATCCGTTGATGATGATGGAAATGTGAAAGGGAGGGGGCAGGGCAGATTTGGGAAGTGAGATGATAGGTTAAGTTTGAACATGTTGAGTTTGAAGTGCTGGGGGACTGCCAGGTGAGATGTCTAGAAAGACAGTTGGAGATGTGGGGCTGAAGTTCAGGAAAGAGATCAGGGTTGGATTTGTTTGTTTTTGATTTTTGTTTTTAATTTTTTTTAATTCTGGATTTAAACAGGCCCTCTCCCCTAAATACACAACAGAACACAAAGAGGATTGTAATATGAAACTGTGACTCTCTAGTTCATGCTATTTGGGTTTTTAAAAAAAATGCGTAATAGATTCCATATGTTACTTTCAAAACTGTCCTGCTTGTTGGTGCTTTCTTTTGGAATTCTGGTATGTCTAAAACAATGTTTCCATGGCCCTTTTTTGGGGGGGCGGGGCATCATTATTGCTACCCTGCTGCTCTCAACCCTCCTCCCTCCCCTTTAAACAGAGAGAAAGAGAAAAAAAAAAGACTCTTGTATCAAATAAGCATAATTAAGCAAAACAAATCCATACAGTGACCACGGATTTGGAGTCATTTGCATAGGCCTGATAATTGAAGCAAGTTATGGATGAGATCACTAAGGGAGAAAGTAAAGGGAAGAGGCCCAAGAGAACCAAGACCCCTGGAGTATGTCCATGCTTAGGAAGCTGGAACTAGAAAAACCAATGAATAAATTGTCTTTTAACATTTAAAAAAAAATTCAGTTCCAAGTTCTCTCCCTTCCTCCCGCTCCTCCCCCACCCATTGAGAAGGCAAGCTATGTAATATCAATTATACACAATGAGTGAATTAAAGAAGTGGAGAGAGGGGGAGGGGAGGAGAATCAAGATAGAGCTGGTTAGACAGAGAGAGGAAGGATGGCTTCTTAAGAAGGAAAATGGGGTCAACGGTATCAGATTCTGAAGACAGGTCAAAGAGGTCATCCCGAGAGCCTGAGAGAAGACAACTGGATATGGCAATTAGGGGGTCATTAATCACATTGGAGAAGGAAGTTGCCGGAGTGAAATGGGCTGGCTCAGGGGGTCATAGGTTCCTCCTCCCTGGAGGTCTTCAGGCAAAGCCTTGGTGCTTTTGCTATTGGGTGGATTCTTTTTCCAATGTATCTGGTGATTCCATGGAGTTTGAAGAGAGGAATGGGCCCAGAAGCCATATTGCAAGAACCTGAGAAATGAATGGTTGTAAAGGACAAGGAGGCAGAGTGTAGACCTCTCTTTCTGGAAATTGGGCAATGTAGGAGAAGGAGAGGAGAGGAGAGCTAGAGGGGGTTGCAGGGAGAAAGGGAAGTTTTTCTTTGGTTTTGTTATTTAGGTTAGGAAGAGCTGAGTAGGTGTGGGGGCAGAAGGGAAGAGGCCACAACCAGTAGGGGAGAGATCGAAAATGAGTAATAAAGCTAAAAACATTGGTAGGCCTATTGTGGAGCGCCAGACTAAGGAGCTGGTATTTGATTCTAGAGCCAATAGGGAGTCGTTGAAGGGTTTTTAAAAAATGTTTTATGGATGCTTTATGGATGCAGTAATTTCTCACAACCTTCTCTTCTCCCCCCACTGAATCCTTTCCAATGACAAAGGAAAACAAGGAAGCAAAAATATCTGGTAGAGAAACCTGATTTGACAACATACATAATATTCTGTGCTAGCAGTCCTCCACCTCTTTGCTATGAAGGAGGAAGTATGTTTTGTCAGCCCTATTGATGGGTTTTTTGAGCAGGGGAATGAAACAGTGCTGCTTTAGAAAAATTATTTTGACAGATTTGTGTTGGATAGCTTTGAAAAGGAGGCAGCCTTGGGAAGCCTTGAGAAGCATGGGGAGTATTTAGGAGGTTGTTACATTTTGTGTTTTGTATTCTTTTTGTATGTAAGAAATAAGTACCTGTCCTATACCTGATTTATACTGTCTATTGCATACCTTTCTACTGTCTCCTTTAGGAAGACCCTAGATATGAACCAAAACCTAAGCCTTAAGACAATTTTCCTCCCAGACTAGAGTTTTAAGGGGCTAAAGAGTGTGAGAAAAGGAGTCTTGCCCTTCTAGGTAGTTAGATTGAATCTAGTCTGGCTTTCATGTGTGAGTCCGGAGCACATGGGCCACATATTGTAGGAACACAGTGCCCTCAATCCCTATGGGCCCAGCTATAGTACTTCTCTTTAGAAATCTAGGCACCAAGCCAAGCACCGGGGATACAAAGAAAAGTAAAAGACAATCCCTGCTCTCAGGGAGCCCATAATCTAACAAGGGAAACAACATGCGAACAAATTATATACAGACAAAATATAGACAGGCGAACTAGAGATACTCCACAGAGGGAAAGCACTGTTGAAAAAACTCTTATTAAGCACTAACTGTGTACCAAATACAACCAATACAAAATGCCAGTACAGAAGTGGGACAGTCTCTATTCCAATGGAGAGAGCTGCTCAGGGCAGTGGTGGCCAGGGAGGAGCACTTTGGTCTGGGAAGTCATAAAGATGACAAATAGAGCCATGGAGGACTGGGTTGATACACGCTTTTTAATAGCAATGCCACTATTGATTTGCTTACTGTTTCCAAAAGAAGGGGTGGAAGGGTGGGCCTTTGCTGTCCCAAATTGGTCAGTAACTGAATAGCAAAAAAAATTTGGGAGGAGAGTAATTTCTATAGTACTCTCCCCACTGGAAAACTTCTAGGATCAAGTGAGAAAAGTATGTAAAGCCCTTTGCCACATGAATGCCAGTTATTATTATTAATATTATGCATCTCTCTTATTATTTGGAGAGGTAGAGGGGATGGGAGAGGAAATACTCAGAGGAACAGCAAATAGGTCAGAGTTTTCCTTGTAGCTATAATGGCAAGAAACCAGAGAGGGAGAGCAGCCTTCTCAGAGTAAACAGAAGTTGTTGACACGTGGTCCAGATGCTGGGTGTGTGTGTGTGTGTTGTACTCCTTTGAAGAACCATTGGTTCCCAGATGGGGAGATCCTTACTGTGTATGATGTCCCTGTCCCTGGACTGGTACTCCAATGTGCCATACTGGTCAACAATACATTTCTCTTGCCAAGTGTGTCCTTGTATTCTGGGCCATGCATTCTACCTGAATGATAATTCTCTCATAAAACTCTTCAGTCTGGTATCTGGGGGCGGCAGTTGGTGGAGGGGCAGCACAGCCTGTCTCCAACCTACCTTTCCATTAGACCGTGAGCTGCTTGAGAGCAGGGACTGGTTGTCATTGTTTTTGCTTTCTTTTATATCCCATGGCCTAGCACAGTGCCCGACACACAGTAGGCACCTAATAAATACTAGCTGATCAATCAATTACTTATCTATACAGAACTGTGACTAGGGATTCTTGCACCTGGGATAAATTCAGTGGCAGAAGGTGCTCAGGACTGGCAGATCAGAGGACCCTAAGGAAAGAAGTGAGCCATCTCATTTTGGTGCCCTGGAGCAAACAAAGCACCAGTCGTCCCACACTAGTTATGTCACTGCTCGTATCATGCTACACCTTAACTTTAGTATTTTCTCTCCCTCGATTATCTTCGATTCATCCTGTAAGTAACTTGTTTGCGCAGAATTGTTTTCATGTTATCTCTCCCGTTAGTCCATGAGCTCCTTGAGAGGAGGGATTATTTTTTGTCTTCTTTTGTATCCCCATGGCTTAGCACAGAGCCTGACACACAGTAGATGCTTAATCAATACTTATTGATTGGCTATGATTACTCCATAATCTGGCCAAATGGGAGTTCTGTTAGCCCAGCCTCCCATCTCATCCATCTCTTATGTCTGAACGTACGTGTCTGTCTGATGAAATCCACTATTTAGTTCATATTCCCAACAGGTGCCCCCTCCTCCATGAAGTTTTCTTTAGACTTAAAAATCCAATGGATTTTTTAGAAAAACAACAACAAAACTCTTTTTTTTGGAGTGTTAGTGGTAAATGAAGACATTTTACAATGTCTTAGGAAAGTAAAATAAATGTAATAAATGTTTCAAATCATCATGAACATAGTTATAAGCAATTTCTCCCTCTTCAAGTCTGTCAAATCTCTGTGCTTCTATTTACTTGTCATTCATTACATATTGCATGTGTGTTATAGTTTTCCCCCAATTTAAATGTAAGCCCCTCAAGAGCAGAGAATTCTGTCCTATTTCCCCTGTATCCCCCAGAGCAAATACAATGCACCGCACATTGCTGGTGAGGAGTAACTATTTCACGTTGGATTCCTCAAGCAGGACTAGCTCTTACCTGAGCTCTAGGCCATTAGAAAGTGCTGGAGGGAGAGGAGGAACCCCTTGTCTAATTGGCTCAAGTCCTACTTCCTCTAAAGCCCTCCCCGCTCCTCCAGAACCATCTGGGGCCAGTGGCAAGATATAGATCAGGAGGACTGGAGATGGCCACCTCTCGTATTTTAACCCTGTATAGGAAGGGGTGGATAGCTAGATGGTGCAATGAATAGAACGCCGGACCTGGAGTCAGAAAGACCTGAGCTCAAATCTGGCCTCAAACTCTTACTAGTTTGTGTGACCTTGGGCAAGTCACGTCACCCTGTTTGCCTCAGTTTCCTCATCTGTAAAATGAGCTGGAGAAGGAAATGGTGAACCACTCCAGTATCTTTGCCAAGAAAACCCCAAATGGGGTCACAGTCTCTACCACAACTGAAACAACTGAATGATAAGAAGGAATATTAGTGTGTCATTGTGCCCCAAGGCCTAGACTTGGCATGGCAGCATGGTATGGGGGAAAGAATATTAGCTCTGGAGTCAGAGAATTCAGATTCAAATTCCACTTCTGATTACCTGTGTGACTTTGGGCTTTAACCTGGCTTGTTTGCACAAAACTATTCACATGTCGTCTCCACTATTAGTTTGTGAGCTCTGCAAAGAACTTTTATCCTTTGTATCCCCAGCACTTAGCACAGTGCCTGGCACATAGTAGGTGCTTCATAAATGTTTATCAATTATTCCCAGTGCTTAGCACAGTGCCTGGCACATGATAAATGTTTGTTGACCATTCCTAAGACTTAGTATACTGCCTGGCACATAGTAGGTGCTCAATAAATGTTTATTGACTAGTCCCATTGCTTAGCACAGTGTCTGGCATACAGTAGATGCTCAATAAATGTTGTTTTAGGTGAGGAACGATAACATCACAGGAGATGTCATGACTTTAGAGAATTTTATTTAAGTGAGGCAAGGTTGCACAAAGTCTTTCAGCCTTACTTTTCCACAGTCATAAAAGTCCAGTAGCAGCACAAAAGTCAAGTCCACCGGCAGGTGGTGGCCCAAGATGCAGTGGATGATGTTGGTGTCTTCCATTTCTGATCAAGTTCTAAGGGCTCCACAGCAGCTACTTTAGCTGCCTTCATGGCCCTTGGAACAAATTGCTCTCATCTGCCCATTCTGCCCGGTAAACAAACTGATTCCCCGGACCCTGGTTTCCTCTTGTGTAAGATGAGTGAGGTTGGACTGTGGTACCTTCTGGCTCCAGAGCTAGGATCCCAAGGTTTGGCTGCAGCTCCTCTGTCATCTAATGGCTGTGGGACCATGGATGTGTCCCCATTTCCATGAACCTCTTTCTTTACCTGTAAAATACGGATAATAATTCCTCCCTAAGAGGATTGGTATAGAAGATCAAATAATACCAAGTATAGAAGCTTTTTGCAGGTGTTGTCAAAATGTCAGCGGCTCTCCTGGCTGCAAACATGGGGATTGCTCCAGAGTTCTGTGATCTGTCTTGCTCCCTGAAGCTCTGGGAGCACTTGTTGCCTCTTCAGGGATGTTTAGTACAGAATGGATTTGGCTGCAAAACACCCTGTGAAGCATGGGGGAGATATTAAATTGTGAGATAAAATAGAATCCCCAAAGCCTAAAGGGGTCAAGTTACTTGTCCTAAGTCACCTTGCAAACCAGCATCAGAGGTGGGGGTTTAGCCCAGTTCTTCTGATTCTGGTGCCATCTGGGTCCAGTGGTGAGATATAGATCAGAATGACTGGAGACAGCCCTGCTGTTGCCCACTAGAGTAATAGAGAAAGGAGGAGGAGGAGAGGGTTTGGTGGAAAGATAATGTTTTGTATGAGTTTAAGTGTCTACTGGACTTTTAGTCAGAAATGTCTGAAAGGCAGTTGGAGATACAAGATTGAAGGTCAGAAGAGAGAATGAGGCAGGAAAGGTAGATCTGAGAATCATCGGCATACAGATGATAATTAAAATCCATGAGGGCAGCTGAGATCACCAAGTGAAGCAGTATAGAGGGAGAAGAGAAGAGGTCCCAGGACAGAACTCTGAGGGACCCCTTGAGTTAGAGGCTATGATCTGGAGGAGGATCTAGCAAAGGAGACTGAGAAGGAGCAGTCAGATAGGTAGGAAGAAAACCAGGAGAGATTGTTGTTTGAGAAACCTGATAAACCTTTATTAAATGCTTACTTTAAATGCTTTATTAAATGCCAGGCACTGGGGATACAAAAAAAAAAAGCCCTCACAAACATTTATTAAGTGCTTACTATATGCCAGGCACTGGGGATACAAACAAAAAAAACCCCTCACAAACATTTATTAAGTGCCTATTGTATGCCAGGCACTGTGCTATGCACTGGGACTACAAAAAGAGGCAAAAGACAGTCCCTATCGTTGCAAGGAGCTCACAATCTAATGGGAGAGATAACATGCAAGCAAATATGTACAAAGCAAGCTATATACAGGAGAAACTGGAAATAAGTACCTTGGAGAGGTATTTACAGGTGCTTAGGAAGAACTGAGGGGAAAACTGGCACTGGTGGGGACCTAGGGAATGGGGACATCCAATAGGAATCGGTAACATCTGAGAGTCTTCTGAAGACAGGTAGGAACTTCCCAGGCAAAGAAGGGGAGGGAGGACATTCCAGGCATTAGATGTTAAGGTGTTCAGGGCCAGAATGCATGATGACACATCTTAGATTATGAGCTATCTATCTTTTCATGTGTGTGTCTCTTTCCTCTCCAAGGAAATTGTAAACTCTTGGAGGGCAGTGACTTTTCTCCATATCTCTCACGTGGCAAACCCAGCACGTCTGCAGACACCCACCAAATAGCTTTTGAATGAGCGACTGACTACTTTCCTGACAAAGAATGTTTTTTGGAGAGCTCCTCTTTGCTAAGGGATAATGGTGTTAACTCTGGGGCTAAAGGGCTGTAGGGTGAGTAGAGTTTGTCTCTGCCTCCCTTTGCTGGGCCTCCCGGCCGCTGTGGTCCTCCCACTCCGTTCTGATCCCTCCACACAGTCTTTGTTAGGGCCCACTTCGATCCCCTCCCCCACCACTAGATCCTGGGGCAAGGCTCTCAGATTGTTTCTCTGCACCCCCACTCCTATGTCCATTCTGTCCTGCTTTACTCCCAGCTGACTCTCCCTCCCACCCCAGCAACCTCTCTCTGAGCTAAAAACCCACTCCAAGTCTGTACCATACAATTTAGTAGCTAATTATATACTGTCTCGTACTGTTCGCTGTTGTTTTCATGTGTCAACAGTGTCCTGTCTCCCCAGCTAGACTGCAAACTTCTCCTCAAGGGACCTGGTCTTACACGTCCTCCCTCACCCTTGTCAGAGAATTCCTTGTTCAACCCTACTCCCTTCCAGACTAGCACAGTGCTGGGTCCACAGTAAACACGTAAGAGTTTGTAGATTGACTACTCTGGTAAACTAATTCATACTAAGGAGTTGATGGCTGACCCCGCCTTCAGGAGGAGGGAGCATTTTTTAGAGAGGTAATCTCTTATCCCAGAGGGAATGAATCTTTCATAATGGAATTCCAGGCACTGTGGTATGTGGGTGGGAGAGATTCTTTTCACTGGGTGTGTGGGGGGGTAGTGGAGGGAGGGTAGGTAGGATAAGCAAAGGGAGGGGAACCTTAAACCACAAGCAGGCAACAGGCTGTTGTTCCACCTTTGGGTAACAGGGCACTATTTCTAAGGGACACATTGCTTTGTGGTGGGCATTGAGAATCTGTTCCGCAGTGATTTCTCTTGTCACAGGCAAGACTTTGTAACACAGATCAATGCCTCATCAGCAGAGAAAACTACTTTTGGCTTGGAAGACCACTGTGTACTGGGGAAGTGTGGGTATGTTGGGGGGGGGGGGGAGGTAGGCATGGGGGTGGGGGGAAACTGTTCATTGGCCTTTTTCCCAGACATGAGACCACAGGCCTGGCCTATCAATTTGTCTCCTTAGAAGGTGAGAAAATCCCAGCAGGGTAAAACACCAGCTTCCAGCTGCCAGCAGTGGCCTAGGCTCTGAGAAGTACTTGAATGAATAGAGTTTCTCCAAGGAGATCGTGGGATTCCAGATCTCAGAGCTGGAAAACTTTAGAGATTCCAGGCTCTATAGGACCCTCAGAGGCCATCAACTTCAGCCCTCTCATTTAGTAAATGAAGAAACAAAGGCCCAGGGAACTTAAATGATTCACCTAAAATCACACAAAGAGTCACATCAGTCAATCAATCAACATTTATTATGTGCTTACTCATCAATCAATCAACATTTATTAAGTGCTTATGCAGGCAGCTAGGTGGTGCAGTGAATAGAGCACTGGGCCTGGAGTCGAGAAGACCTGAGTTCCAGTTCAGCCTCAGTCTGATACTTACTAGCTGTGTGACCCTGGGCAGGTCACTTCACCCTGTTTGCCTCAGTTTCCTCATCTTTAAAATGAGCTGCAGAAGGAAACCACTACAATATCTCTGCCAAGAAAACCCCAAATGGTGTCACAAAGACTGCGTCCACAACTGAAATCACTGAATGAGTGCTTAATATGTACCAGGCACTATGCTAACCTCTTGGATACAAAAAGAGGCAAAAGACAGTGCTGCTCCCAAGGAGCTCACAATCTAATGGGAGAGGCAATGTTGCAACATGAAAAGAAATACATACAAAACAAATTAGAATTAAGAGCAAAGAAATATATACAAAACAAGCTACATACGGGACAAATAGGAAATAATTAAGAGAGGGAAAGGCATTAGAGTTAAGAGAACTCTGGAAAAGATGGGATTTTAGTTGGCAATTAAGGGAAAGTCTAGAAACTGAGTTAAGGCATGAGGGATGGCCAGAGAAAATACCAGAAGGCAAAGATGGGATTTGAACCCAGGCCCTCTGATTCCAGAGACAGAGGGCTTTTTACCGTGCTGGGTTAATGTGAGGTAGTGGAAAGAATGCTGTATTTGGAGTCTGAGGATTTAATTCTCCCCTTTTACCAGCTTTTCTCTTTATTGGTTGTATAATCTTGGAGGATTCACTTTCCCTCTATGGTCCTCAGTTTCCTCATATGTAGAAAAGAAGTTGGGCTGATTGGTAAGTTCTTTCCCAGCTCTAAATCCTATGAATCCCCTCTAAAGCATCTCTGTAATGTGGCTTGGCTTCTGAATTTTCCCGGAAAGCGTGAGAACCTGGAAGCATGTACTCATAGGAGTGACACTGTGACCCTGGTAGGTAGAATCCATGCCAACTTCCTCCCTGGCCTGGATTCTCTGGCACGCCCTTTGGCATCACCTGCCCCTCCCTATCTGATCTTCCTTTCAATGGAGACACCTGGATATGCCAGCCCCAGCCCCAGCAGCCAGGGTGATTGGAGGTGGAAAGGGAACACATCTAGTCTTCATTTGTTCACAGAATGCCAGAGCTGAGGGGGACCTTAGAGGTCTTTAGACTAGAGGTTTACATAGGATCATAGATTTAGGAAGGGTGCTTAGAGGCCTGTCATGTCTAACTCTCTTTTTTTAAAAGTTTAATTTTTTTTTTTCAGTGAATGAAAATCTATTTTTTTTCTCCTTTTTGCCTTCTTCTCCATTGGGGTAAAAATGAAGTAAAAATAAACAGCGAGGCAAAATAAATTCCCACATTGGCTGGATCCAGAAAAATGTCTCATTCTGTGCCCCAGAGTCTATTCCTTCTCTGCCTGCAGGTATTAACCTCTTAACTGGACAGATAAGGAAATCAAGGCCTGGAGCCTAGGCCACTGCTGCCCGCTGGAAGCTGGTGTTTTACCCAGCTGGGATTTTCTCACTTTCTAAGGTCACACAGCTAATAAAGAGAACACCTGGGTTTATAACCCTTTCCAACACCATCAGTCTTCCTAAAATGGAATGAGACCCTGAGCCCCCAGCTATAACCTGGCTCCGCTTTTGTATTGATCATCATTTAAAGCAAGATTTGTTCCCCTTTCCCCACCCCATTTCTCTCTTTATGCCCTCTGCGTACAGTGGGCCCCTAATAAATGTTTGTTGGACTGAATTGAATTGCATTTATCTGAGGCTTTTAGGACTTTGCACACTCACCCAAAGGGTTATGGGTCTGAAGGGTGGGGCTGGTTGTGACTCACTCCAAGTCAGCTGTGGTTCCCATTCAGAGGCCCCAATAAATAGATCATTCCCCATCCTACTCAGAGATTCCTGAGCAGGATCTTGTCCACAAACGTCAGGTTCCTTCCTCATGACGTCTCTCACCTCCCTTGATCAGGCTCTCCTGAGCGCTGCCTTCTGGGGCCCTCAAAGAGAGTCTCCCTGGACCATCCTCCAGTTAATAATTAATCAGTCAACATGAAGGATTAACCCAGTAGAATTCTGTACCTGAGCCTTATGGGGAACTATAAAAAAAAGGAGGAGATATGTACAATCCAAACCCTCAGCATTTCTGCTTCCATAGGGATGGGAGAAGGAGACAAGAGGAAAGTAGAGAGACAGGGGAAAGCAGAAAAATAACCACTTTATAAGTTGTTTAAATAAATAGCTATGTATACTACATACAGCATGTAAAACTATGATGTAGGGTCATAAACCTAGAGCAGGAAGGAGGGAACGTTCAAGGCCATCTAGTCTATTCTCCTCATTTTTGTCATCGTCCCAGTCATTTAGTTGTGTCTGACTCTTCATGCCTCTGTGGACCATTCTGTCCATGGGGTTTTCTTAGCAAAGATAGTGAAGTGGTTTGCCATTGTCTTCTCCAGCTTATTTTACAGATGAGGAAACTGAGGCAAACAGGGTGAAGCGACTTACCCACATCTAGTAAGTTCCTGAGGCCTGATTTGAACTCATTTTACAAATGAGGAAACTGAGACCCAGTGAGGTTAAAATAATTACGTCCTCAAGGTTGCACAGGTAGGAAGCGGTAAACCCACGATTTCAGCCCTGCATGGCAGCATTCTGTCTTACATACAAGAGCTCAGAATCTGAGTTGGAAGAGATGCCTGTGATAGTCTATTTGAGCACATGTCTGTTCAAGCCTCTCCTTGGACACTTGCAAATACGAGGAGCTTACTTTACATGACAACCCTTCTAATCATCCGGTAGCTCTAACTGTCAGGAATTCTTCCTTACTTTGAATTTTCTCCTAGAAATTCTACCCACTAGTCTTTGTTCTGTCTTCTAGAGCTACACAGGCCTACTCTCTTTTCCTTAGGGCTTCAGATATTCGAAGTTATCCTGTCCCTCCCCACTACCTTCTCTTCTTTAGGTTAAACAATCCTAGTTCCTTCAACCTTAGTTTTCAGACCCCTTCATGGTCCAGATCAACCTCTTCACTAACTAGGTTGTTCTCCTCTAAACACTGCTGTTTGTCAATGACTCTTTAAAAACTGGTGCTTGGGACAGACCTTGGATTCAGCTAGGAAAATCTCCTCCTCCTCCTCTTTCTTCAGTCCTTCCTTAGTCTAGTCTAGTGTTCTGAAGGAGAATTAGAGTATAACAGAATCACAGAGTTGGAAAGGAACTAAAAGATTGCCTAGATTAGGGGACAGTGATCTTGTTTTTTTTTAAATATTCTGAAAAGTATTTGGAGCTATGCCCCAAAGGCTCTTACAAACTGTACATACCTTTTGAATACCATTACTAGGGCTATACTCCAAGGAGATCAAAGAAAGAAGAAAAGGGCCTATACGTGAAAAATATTTATAGCAGATCTTCTTGTGGTAGCAAAGAACTGGAAATTGAGAGGATGCCTGTCAACTGGGGAATGGCTGAACAAAATTGTAGTATATGAATGATGGAATGTAGCATATGAGTGATGGAATGCTATTATGCTGTAAGAAATGATGAAGGGAGGGTTTTCAGAAAAACCTGGGAAGACTTATATGAACTGATGCAGAGTGAAGTGAGCAGAACCAGGAAAATGATTTATACAAAAACAATATTGTAAAGGTAGTCAACTTTGAAAGACCTGGGAACTCTGATCAACAGGATGACCCACCACAGTTCCCAAGGACTCATGATGAAACATGCTATCCCCTTCCAGACAGAAAACTGATGGTCTCAAGATTGAAGTATTTTTTTCCCCTCTTTTTTCATAGCTAATATGGAAATTTGTTTTGCATGACTGTATGTATTTGTAATAGGTTTTGTTTTTCCTGCTTTCTTATTGTATGGGAAAGGGGATAGGGAGAGGAAGAGAATTTGGAATTTTAAAAGATGAATAAAAAAGTCATACATAAATAAAAAACTTATATAAAATTGCAAAAATACCAAAAATTACATACATATATAAGAAATACTCTGAAAAGTGTTTCAGACCCCTTCATGGTCCAGATCAACATCTTCACTAACTAACTAACTCTGAAAAGTGTTTTTCACAATTTATTAATTTTTGGTAATCCTAGGTATTTTATTTTATGCATTTAAAAACATTTTTCTGAGCAAAGATCCATTGGTTTTACCAGATTGCCCAAGGAAGAATAGAAGGAAACAAGTATTTATTAAGTGCCTTCTGTGGGACAGGAACTATGCTAGATGTTTTAAAAATATTGTCTCATTGATCCTCACAACAACCCTGAGGTTGTTATTTTCATCCCATTTTAGAAATGAGGAAACTGAAACAAATTTTTAAAAAACCGCAGGTAGGATTTGAACTCAGGTCTTCCTGGCTTCAGGCCCAGCAGTCTAACTCTTTGCTACTTAGCTAAACTCCCCTCTAACAAAAAAAGAGGTTTATGATGTAAAAAAGTTAAGACCCCTGATTTAGATGCATGTTGGATTAGAGAGCACCCTGATTATAGAATCTTAGGACAAAGGTTGGAATATTCTGGCAAATCCAAATGCTCTTCGGGCACTGACAATCTGGGGTCCTTTCTCAGAGTCTTCAATGTTTGTTTATTGGCTTTGTTGTTTAGATAAAATACTACCACTGTGGTTCTCCAATGATCTAGAATTTCTTCTAGGTAGGCACTCCGCTTTGCTGGCACAAATTGAGGTGTAGCTATGTCTTACCTAGTAGATGGTTTTCAAGAACAGCTTCAGCCAATAGACAGATCAGCACCAATGAGGGATGACCCTCTCCGAACCTGGCTGTGTTGGTTGTGGGAGGACAGTCAAAACACAGTCCAACCCAAGGGTCCTTCCAGCTTTGTAGGACCTGCCTGAGCTGGCGGTCCACTGGCATAGTCCTTGAGAGGGATGCCATGATACATATTCATATTTAATGAAATTTTTCATTTTTTATATCACCTACATTTTCCACTGTGTCCCTTCCTGGAATCTGGAAGACGTGAGTTCAAATCTTACCTCAGGCACTTACTAGCTGTATGACGCTAGACAAGTTACTTAACTGCTCTTTGCCTCAGTTTCCTCAACTGTAAAACTGGGATAAAAACAGCATCTACCTCCCATGGTTCTGATGAGGATCAAATAAATAATATTTATAAAGTACTTAGCCTAGTGCATGACACATAGTAGGTACTTAATAAAGTCTTGTCTCCCCCCACCCCTTCCTGTGCTCCCAGCTCTCCCTTATAATAAGGAATAAAAAAACTTTTTCAAAAGGAAGAAAGAAAAAAAAAATTCTACAAAACTAACAAACATATCTAAAAAGTCTGATTTTATATACACTAATGTTTAAACATCCATGGCCCTCCACTTCTTTGCAGAAGAGGGAATTGGGGATGGTATTTCTTCTCACATCTTTTCTTTGAGGCCAATCTTGGTCATTAAAATTCTGTAGAGTTCCATTTTAATTGTTTTGTTCTTGTTCACAAAACTCTTCTTTTAAAAAAATACTATTTTTCTTCAATATACTAAATGCTTATTGACTTCAAGAGGCCTTTATTTAAATGCATAGTTTCATGTACTGTGCTAAGCATTGTGGGAAAGACAACTCCAGACCCGAAGGAACTTACATTCTAATGGAGGAAAATAAAGCATAATGGGGAGATGCAAAGGGGAGTGGGGTGGGGAGAGGGGGAGAAGAAGTTATTTGACTCTGGGCATGGTGAAGTCCAGAGTCAGGAATGGTTCGGGAGAGGAGCGAAGGCGTGAGCATGGCTGACTAGCGTTCCCTCACCAGAGGAGGGGATGAAGGATTTCAGGCCTTCTCCAACTTTCTTATTCATGCCTTTCCATAAAATTTCAATGAAGGATCTACCCTGTATGCTGGGAGTCTCCCTTTAGTTCAGGAGTTCCTAATCTAATAGCTAACATCTATACAGGTGGTGCGGCAGATAGAGTGCTGGGGCTGGAGGCAGGGTGACTCATTTTTGTGAGTTCAAATCCCGCCTCATACCCTTAGTAGCCGTGTGACCCTGGACAAGTCACTTAACCCTGTTTGTCTCAGTTTCTTCATCCGTAAAATGAGCTGGAGAAGGAACTGGCAAGCCACTCTAGCAACTCTTCCAAGAAAACCCCAAATGGGGTCACAAAGAGTCGGATGTGATTGAACAACAACCAAAACCAGTTACATAGCACCGACTACACGCCAGACACTGTACTAAGCACTTTATAATCATTATCTCATTTACTCCTCACAAGAACCCTGAGACATAGGTGCCATTACTGTCTCATGTTACCATTGAGGAAACTGAGGCAAATAGGGTGAAGTGACTTGCCCGAGGTCACACAGCTAGTAAGTGTCAAGTGTCTGAGGCTGAATTTGAACTCAGATCCTCCTGATTCCAGGGCCAGTGCTCTATTCACTACGCCACCTAGCTGTCCCTGTCCTTCTATATTCTATGTGAGAGAGTGCTAGGCTTGGAATTAGGAAGACCTAGGTTCCAGGCCTATCTCTGACACTGGCTGGTCAGACCCTGGGCAAGCCCCTTAGCCTCTTGTCTGTAAAATGGGAATGGTGATACCTACAGCAGCACGTAACTCACAGGATTACTGTGAGGCTCAAATGTTGTAATGTTATAAAGTGATTTATAAGAGTTAAAGCAATATGAATACGTCAGTGATTATTCTTGGTCTGTGTTCCATGTTCCAGTTTTTTATGTTCTCAGGTCCCTCCCAGCTGTGATGTTCTGTGATAATCTATGAGGAGAATGGTATGAGGGGGACCAAGGACAAGGTTAAACCCAGTGCTGGCAACGTAATAGCTTCGTAGGAAAGAGAACCTCTTGTTCCTTAGCAATACATGGTTATCTAACCTGCGTAATCAAGGACTCCCTCTGCCTTTTTTGTCTCAAATCCAAAGTCCGGTTAATCAAACACAATTAAAGAATATTGCTTGCTGACCTCAAGTTGATGACAGGCAGAGATAGGGATGGGATTCTGCCCCCGGATCTGCATGTGCAGCGTCCAGGACATTCTGAAGGCAGGAGCCGGGGGATTCTTCTGAGAGGGTCGGTGCCAGGTCAGCTAATGCCGACAGGATCTCAGCTGGGGTGAGCCAGTTGCTGGCACGGTAGAAAAGCAGCATTTCTTTCTTTTCTTTCTTTTTTTTGGGGTGGGGGGAAGCAAAGATTTCTTTTTGATCATTGGTGGTGTTGAACAGTGGAAAGAATGCTGACTCACACACTACCTGGTGTGAACCTAGACAAATCATTTAACCTTGGGCTTCAATTTCCTCATTTTTCACATGGGAGAGTTGGACTAGGTGGCCTCTAATCTCTGATCCAATGAAAGACAACCCCAAGGGGCATATTTTGTTCCCTCTCTCTTGCTCCTTTGAAATATCTGAGCAATTAGCTGGCTCTGTGCCCTGAGCCTGGAGTCAGGAAAACCTGAGTTCAAATCTGACCTCAGACTCTTATTAGCTGCATGACCCCTGCCAACTTTTAACCTCTGTTTGCCTCAGTTTCCTCAGCTATAAAATGGGCATGTTTAGTAGCATCTACCTGCCAGGGTTGTTGTTGTGGGGATAAAAATGAGATGATAGTTGTAAAAAAAAAAGCACTTAGCTCATGATAAGTGCTATGTAAATGCTAGCTGTTATTAATTATTATATCTGTGGTCTAGATGGAGGGCTGGCACCACAAAAAAGTATGAATTGAGGGGTTTCCACAATTCGTTTATGTAGTGCTTCACAGCTTTAATGTGATTTATATGCATTATTACTTTTGTGCTTTAGGACAACCCTGTGAAGTAGGGAGGACAGAGTGTACTATTCCCTCTTTGCAGATAAGGAAACTGAGACCTAAAGAAGGGATAAGTAAGTGGCAGAGCTGGGATTTGATCCCATGTCCCCTGACTCTGCTTCCTGTGCTCTTCCTCCTCAGATAAAACTTGGAAGAAGTCCTGCTGTCCCTGGCCCCTGGTCTGGCTGCGGCAAGCTGTTTCTCAGAGCTGTTACCACCTTGATGGGCCTCTGTGGGAAGCTCTGGGCCATCCCTACGAAGAGAGAAACCAAAGGCCTTATTTAGGCAGAGACATGGAGTGCTTTACATTCCATCGGGGTGGGAGGGGGGACTGCAAGGAGCTGGGAGGAAGCCACAGACACCCAGTCTAGTAGTGTGAATAAGAGGACATCATCATTTCCAGCACACAGCTGGGGTGGCGGCTGGCAGCTGCTCCTCCTGTTCTTTTGGAAGGGAGCAGCATCGTCTTCCTGGGACAGCTCACATCTGGAGCCCATTAGGAAGATGCTAGAGCATCCCAGGAGGCACATCTGGAATCCTCAAGGAAAAGCCTGCGTCAGGGCAAATGAGGGGAAGGGGCACACCAGGACAAAGAGGACAGTGTGTGCTGATTCGACAGGAAGCTGCGGAGATCACTCGAAAAGACATCTGGGATCAGGGAGAGAGGCTGCTTTCTCAAGGATGTTTCCTGAACTCGTGGGTCAAACTATCAATCAATCAATGACCATGTATTGAATTTCTATTATGTTCTCAGATCTCTGTGTTGTGCTCTGTGGGGAAGAGAGTGAAGAAGATGTGGCTCCTGCCTTCGAGGAGTTTACAATCCAATCAGGGAGTCTCCATTAGCATGCACACACACAGAGTCAGAGGACAGCTAGGTGGTGAAGCGGATTGAGTGCCAGCCCTGGAGTCAGGAAGACTCACCTTCCTGAGTTCAAATCTGGCCTCAGACACTTACTGACACTGTGACCCTGGGCAAGTCACTTCACCCAGTTTGCCTCAGTTTCCTTATCTGTAAAATGAGCTGGAGAAGGAAACGGCAAACTACTCCAACGTCTTTGCCAAGAAAACCCCAAATGAGATCATGAAAAATCAGACACAACTCAATAATAGAGTCAGATTTAGAGCTGGAAGGTACTCAGTGTTCAGCTAGTCCAGTGGTTCTCAAACTTTTGTTCTCAGGACCCCTTTATACTCTCAAAAATTATTAAAGACTTCAAAGAGCTTTTGTTTATTTGGGTTGTGTCTATCAATATTTACTGTACTAGGAATTAAAACTAATGAACTTTTAAAAACTATTTATTTAGACATTATGTTTCTTGCCTTCTAAGTGAGTGAGGGAAGGGCTGGAGGGAGGGAGAGAATCTGGAATAGAAAACACAAAATTTTGTAAAGCTATACATTTTTTTGAAATAAAAAGTATTTATTAATTCATAAAAATAACAATAAACAACATTTTTATCAAAATATTTTCCAAAACAAAAAGATTAGTGAAAAGAGTGGCATTGTTTAACATATTTCTGCAAATCTCTTTAATGTCTGGCTTTATAGAAGACAGCTGGATCTCATGCCTTGTGCATTCAATCTGTTACGATATGTTATTTCGGTGGGAGTATATGAAGAAAATCTGGCCTCATGCAGGTACGTAGTTTGAAAAGGGTACTCCCTTTGAGTAGGTAAATAAGGTCTCAATTTTATTATGAAGATAATTTTAACCTCTTGGCCCCCCTGAAGGGCCTTCAGGGACTCCTAGGGGTCTTCAGACCATCCTTTGGGAACGGCTGCTACTGTAGTCCAAACTTTTCTTTTAACAGATGGTGAAAAGAGGGATCCAAGGTGACAAAGGTTATAGTAAGTAAGTGAGGCAGGCTTCAAGCACAGTTCTTGGGAGGTTGACTCCACTGTACAGTCCATGAAAATGCCAGAGAAACTATTATTTATTATTCAGTAATTTTTGACTCATTGAGAGCCTATTTGGGGTTTTCTTGGCAAAGATTCTGGAATGGTTTGCCATTTCCTTCTCCAGTTCGTTTTTAAAGATGAGGAAACCGATGCAAACAGGGTTAAGTGACTTACCCAGGGTCTCACAGCTAGTAAGTGCCTGAGGGCAAATTTGAACTCAGGTCCCTCAGACTCTAGGCCTACCCTGGAGCTCTATCAACAGTGCCACCTAGCTGCCCTTGAAACTATTAGACACCAACATGAGGAAGTGAATGCATTTTGATCAAGCACTGAATTGAGTAGCATAGAAGTTCTGACCAGGAAGAGGTCATTGTGGGTTGGAGTGGCCAGAAGAGTCTTCAAGGAGTTGAAACTTAAGCAGGGCACTGAAACATAGGGATGATTTGGATGAGAAGAAAGGCACATAGGGAGGACATTCCAGGAACAGCATGTGCAAAGTCAGGGAAGGAGGAAATTCCTGGGATGGTGAGCCTGACTACACTGGGAGGAAGAAGTTAGGAAGGAGGAAGAAATAAATTTGAATGGAGCCTGGAACTGTCATCTCCCAGGGGACTATGTTACTTCAGTAGGGGGTAGAAAGATTGTTGTTTGTCCTTCCCTCTCGAAGAGGACCATGACATCAGGGCAATGTTGACATGACTTGCTGTTGACTTTTATCTGAGTGAGGGAGGTCTGTGCAAGGTCACCAGCCTTACTTTCTCCTCCAGAGCCATCTGGGTCCAGTGGCCAGATATTCACCAAGATGACTGGAGATGGCCCAGGATGCAATGGGCCCTTTGGGTAGAGGGTAGAAAGAACACTTCTTTTGGAGGCAGTCACTAGACTTGGATCTGTGACCTTCATTAAGTCCCCCAGCCTTTCCATGCCTCTCTTTATTTCTTTATCTGTAAACTGCTCCATCTCCCACTCCGGGTGATTGTGAGGACAACCCTTCGCAAATCTTAAGGCTCTGGGAGAATGCAGCTTTCTGTCCTTTTCATTATGGGATGCCATATACGGAGAAGTGTAGAGTTCACAGTATGGCTTCACAGTGTTGAGAGGGACGTTAGGGGCTCCTCAGTTTACAAATAAGGAATTTAAAGCCCAGAAAGTTTGATCTCTCTCATTTAGCTGACTGGTCCAAGATCACACAGGTATAAATGGCAAAGTTGGAATTCACACCCAGGTACTAAATTCATTTTATTCTTCCAGTCTAATCCGAGATTTCATTGACAAGAAGAAACATCTGGCAAGGAAACGCTTTAAAAAAAAAAAAAGCAGATTTGTACCTGTTCTGCAACTTGCTTTCTTAAGAAGTTTTCTGGGGACACTGAGAAGTTAGGTGACTTGTCCAGGGTCACATAGTCAGAATGTATCAGAGATGGAGTTATACAACTTTTATTATTGTTGTTGTTCAGTTGTATGGAACTCTTTGTGAGTCCATTTGGGGTTTTCTTGGGAAAGATACTAGAGTGGTTTGCCATTTTCTTCTCCAGCTCATTTTACAGATGAGGAAACTGAGGCAAATCGGGTTAAGTGACCTGCCCAGGTCACACAGCTAGGAAGTATCTGAGGCTAGATTTGAACTCAAGTCTTCCTGACTTCAGGCTCCACTCTATCCACTGCATCATCTAGCTGCCCCTAGTCACACAACACTCTCTCCTAGTTCCCAGGGACTCCCACATCTGGTACTCATCAGGACAGCATAGCCTGAGGGATGCTTCTTGTCTGACACATTAAATGAAAGCTTCTGTGAGAGAACTTCCATGAGACTGTAAGCTCCTGGAGGGCAGGGACTATGTTTCACCTTTTTTTATCCCTCTGGTCTTTCTGACTCCAGGCCTAGTGCTCTTCCACTGAGCCATCTAGCTGCCCCACCTGGCACACAGTAGGAAGTTAATAAATACTTATTGATTGAAAGAAGTCAAATTTCCATATAAACTGAAAGACTGGGGTTAAAATGGAAAGAGATAGGAAATGGGGAGACCAATTAAAGATGGTATAAATATACAGTTTTACAACCCAAAGGGATGTTAGGGATCATCTAATACAGCCCCCTGACTATGGTAGGTAACAGAGTTTAATGGAAAGGGATCAGAAGAACTGGGTTCAATAACTATTCGCAAATTTCACATTTATAACATCTCTCAATATTATTTTGGAATCAGAAGAACTGGATTCAAATTCTGGCTAGCAATTAATCTATTAAAAGCATTTATTAATCATTTATCATTTACCTCGTCAATGTGACCCCCCTGCATCCCATCTCCGCCAACAGATTGCCCCCTCTATCATTTCCACTCTCACTTATTTTCAGTCTTTTTCTGTTTACTGGCTCATTTCCATGTCTCCTCTATCCTGAAAAAAACCTCTCCCTTGAACCTCCGACCCAAGCTAACCATCATCCTATACCTCTTTTGCCCTTTGTAGCTAAACTTCTCCCAAAGGCCATCTACAATCGGTGCCTCCACTTTCTCTCCTGTCATTCTCTTCTTAAGCCTTCTGGTTTCTGATTTTATCATTCCATCAAAAGTGGTCTCTCCAGAGTTACTAACCATCTCTGAGATGCCAGATCCAATGAGTTTTTCTCCACTCTCATTCTCTTGGCCCTCTCTGCAGCCTTTGACTCTGTTGATCTCTCCTTGATACTCTTTTCTCTCTTGGTTTTGAGGACATCACTCTTTCCTGGCTCTCCTCCTACCTATCTGACCACTCCTCCTCTGTCTTCTTTGCTAGATTCTCTTTCAGATCATTCCCTCAAAATGTAGGTGTTCCTCCTCTGCTCCTTCTATCACTTGGTGATCTCAACAGCTCTCATGGATTTAGTGATCATTTCTATGCTGGCCATTCTCAAATTTCACACTTATAACATCTCTTGAATATGTCCCCTTCTCTCCTCTGACTCTACTACCACCCTAGTTCAGGCTCATGAATGGACTATTGTAATAACCTGCCGGTGAGTCTGCCTACCTCAAGTGTTCCCTCATTCCAATCCATCCTCCCTTCAGCCACCAAAGTGATCAGTGCTCCCCCTCAGTGAACTCCAGTGATTTCCTATTGCATCCAGATCAAATACAAAAAGCTCTGCCTTGTTTGGCATTCAAGTCCCTTCATAACCCCGCTCCCTCCTACCTTTCCAGCCTTTTTACATCTTCCTACCCAAATGTACTCTTCAATTCAGAGACGCTGGTCTCCTGGCTGTTCCATGAACAAGACTCTCCATCTCTTGGCTTCTGCCATTTTTTCTTGCTTTCTCCCAAGCCTGGAATACTCTTCCTCCTTCACTCCAACTACTGATCTCCCTGGCTTTTTTTAAGTCCCAACCCAAATCCCACCTTCCATACGGAGCCTTTTCCAACTCCCTTTAATTCTAGTGTCTTCCCTCTGTTAATTATTTCCTGTTTATCCTGAATATGGCTTGCTTTGTCTATTTCCATTTGCATATTCTTCCCCCATCATTAGACTGTGAGCTCCTTGAGGGCAGGGATTGACTTTTGCCACTTTTTGTATCACCACTGCTTAGCACAATGCCTATAATTAATAAATTATAATATAATATAATGTAAATCATACATTATATCATATCATATCATATCACATAACATAATATGATATGATATTATGTGATATAATATAATATATAAGGTATATAATAGAATAATATAATAAAATATAATAAATATAAATAAATGCACAATAAGATATTATGAATAATTAATAAAACTTAATTGATAAATTAATAAACAAAGTAAAAATTAATACATGTTTAATATCTAATTGATAGGAAGCTAGATGGTGCATGGACAGAGAGCTGGGCCCGGAGTCAGGAAGACCTAAGTTCAAATCTCACTTCAAACACTTTCTAGCTATGTGACCTCGGACAACTTACTTAACCACTGCCTGCCTCAGTTTCCTCATTTGTACAATGGAGATGATAATAATAGCACCCACCACCCAGGGTTATTGTTGTGAGGATCAGATGAGATCGTATCTTTAAAGTGCTTTATAAATGTTAGCTATTATTTCCGTTCATTGGTCACTGTGCTGAGAGACGAGGATACAGAAAAAAAAAAAAAAAAAAGAAACAATCCTGAGTCCTTTTACCTGGGTGAGCCTCGGTTTCCTCATCTGGAAAATGATGGAACTAGATTTGAATTCTAACTCTTTCACTTACTATCTGGGCAACCTTGGGCAAATCACTTAGTGTCTCTGGGCCTCAGTTTCTTTGTATGTAAAATGAAGGGATTGGACCAGGTGACCTCTATCAGTTCCCTTGGAACTTTAGGTCTATGATCCCATGACTTCCTCTCTTCACAGGCTGGGGGTAAAGATCAAAAGAACTAATGTGTGTACAGTACTGTGTAAGGAAAACACTGTCATTCATTATTGTTACTTCAAAAGATGGGTAATTTCATTCATGTGGGTCCTCCCTCCATCAACATAACAAATCCCAACACACACACACACACACACACACACACACACACACACATTATGTCTTAGTAAATACTTTCATGTGTGTTGCTGTGCCTAACAACAAAATCCCTCACTTGGTAGCCAGGGTCCTGGTGCTCAGTCCCTATTCACCTAATTAGTCTGGTCCTAGAGTGATAGGCTCATCATCTGTCCCTGGGCCAGGGCTAGACATCTCTCTACAGTAGTACCTGTCAGGACTTGTGCTCCATCAGGATAGCCTTGGAGAACGTAGGGTCACCTCAATAACATGATAAGGAACAGGAGGACTTTGGTGGATTACTACTGTTGTGGTCGTCATTAACAATAATCACAAATAATCATAGGGTCTGCTTGGTTGTTTCTGGCTGGGTGCCTCACCCTTCTCAACTCATACAAAACAAATTAATAAGCCAGAGAACCAATTTACCCGTTTATGAAGTGGGCCATACTTGCTGCTACTCAGACCGCAGTCCTGGTGTCTCCTAGCCAGGCACCTCCTCCCAGTATCAAGGTGCCTGGGAAATCTGATTAATCCCCTGAAAGTTGCTTAATGAGTCTAGAATTAGGGCAAAGGGAGTCAGGTGTCTTAAGAGATCTTTGCAACAAGTCTGATGAGTCACTATTCTCTATAGGGATACACCTGCCACATAGTCAGGATGGCTTTCCTGTGCCAGCCAGCAGTTAGAGTTCCCCCGTACCCCTACTCACACCCCCTTCCCTTCAATGGGACAGTGATGGAGACCTAACCGATACACACACTCTCTCTTTATTCTCTTTGTTTTTGTCTCTGTGTCTATTTCTCCATTCTCTCAGTTTTGTCTCTGTCTTTGCCTCTCTGTTCTCTCTCTGTTCTTCCTCTGTTTCTGTCTGTCTTTGCCTCTGTCTGTTTCTATCTCTTTCTTTCTGTCTCCCTCTATCTCTGCCTATCTCTTTCTGTCTCTGTCTGTGTCTTTCTGTCTCTCTTTTTTTGTCTCTCTGAATCTGTATTTCTTTTTGTCCCTATTTCTGTCTCTGTCTTCATCTGTGTCTCTCTGTCTCTCTGCCTCTTTGTCTCTCTTTGTCTCTATCTCTATCACTTGCTGTCTGTATGTCTATCTGTCTCTGTCTTTCTCTCTACCTCTCTTGTTTTGAGACTGGATCTCCCTGTCTTTCCCAAGCCAGAAGTATAGTGGTCACTCATCAGCCCATTCTCAATACTGGCTGGTTCACCTCTCCTTAAGCAGCCTGGTGGCCCTCCAATCCTGGGGGCTCGCCATATTTGTACCAAATTCAGTGTGGACACTGGGTCAGCTTAGCTTAGCTGGGGCTAGCCCTGGGTCTAGCTCAGAACCCCCAAGATTAAGGAATCCACCAGCTTCAGCCTTCCTCAGTAGCAGGGATTACAGCATGTGCTACTATGCTGGCGCCAAAACATTCTCCATCTTCAACTCTCTTTTTTTCTAGGCTCCTTGATGACCATCTTGCCTTTACCTTTCGGCACATCATGATGCCACCCACCATCCTCATTTCAGTGGATTCCTTGCAAATTACAGTTCTCCATTCCTGACCTTACTTCCTATCATGGAGCCAGCATGGCATGGTAGGAAGCAACATTGGCTCTGGAGTCAGAGAACCTAGGTTCAGAACCTACCTCTGTGTACATCTACCATGTAACCTTGGCCAAGTCCACTTAGCTTCTCCACCTGTAAAATTGAAGGGTAGAACTAGATGACCACTGAGGTCCTTTTCCAGTTTAAATCTGGTATCTTATGAAGACACATGAACCTTTTCCTGAGCTGCTTCCTGGTGATGTCCCAGAAGGCCCCTTGGCCTCTTTGGTGGGGCATTCCCTGATTCCCCCTGCAGGGAGGGAGTCTCTCTCTGATTTGGATTGGATTAGATCTCTCCAAAGTCCCTTCCAAACCTAAAGTTCTGTAATTCCAAGGGGTGTTAGCTATGGGAAGCAACTAGGTGGGTTGTAGATGGAGTACCATAGATAGATAGACAGAAAGAGATCTAAATAGATAGCTAGAGAGATAGATAAATAGCTAGAGAGACAGAGAGATAGATAAATAGATAGCTAGAGAGACAGATAAATAGATAGCTAGAGAGACAGAGAGATAGATAAATAGATAGCTAGATAGAACATTTATTAAGTGCTTACTGTATACTATGGTAATCACAGGTACATTACTAAGTGCTGAGAATGCAAATAAAAGCAAGCAAGACAATCTGTGTCCTCATGGAAATTACATTCAAAAAGGAAAAAACTACTCTCGGGGGAATTTGCAAAGCAGGAGTGGGGAAATGCACACATTGGATCATGGTTTGGAGACATCTGGAGAACGAGGTAGAGGCTTAAATCTGGGCAAGATAAGGCACCTGTATGTGTCCAGAGTGGTGCCAAGGGTGAAGTCTAAGTTTCCACTAGGGAGGAAGTAGGGGTAATGGTCAGAGAACAAGCAGTATAGTTTGGAGATGCCTGGGCAGCAAGGTGGAGGTAAGATAAAGAGAAAGTTTCCCTTATCAGAGCCTAGACTAATTTCTGGGGCAAGACCTTTCCAATTTTCTGGTGGTGTGATAGCTCAGAGAACAGATGGACATACGCTTTTCCATTCAGTGACATTGGCCTGGCCGTCCCAAAGGACAAGGCCTTGTCTTAGCTACGGGCATTTTCTCTGTCTGTCACCCATGCCTAGAAAGCTCTTCTTCTGCTTCAACTCCTGACCACCCTGGCTTCCTTTAAGTCCCAACTAAAATCCCACCTTCTACAGGAAGCCATCCCCAACCCCTCTCACTTCCAGTGCCTTCCTTTTATTAATCATTTCCTATCCATCCTGTACATAGCTTGTTTGTACATATTTGTGTGCATACTATCTCCCCTATTAGACTGTAAGCTCCTTGAAGGCAGGGACTGTCTTTTGTCTCTTTTCGTATCCTCAGAGCATAGCACAGTCTCTGGCACATAGCAGGCACTTAATAAATGTTGATTGATTGGGGGGAAGACCTAAATTCAAATTTTGCCATAGGACACTAATCAGCTCTGTGACCTGGGGAAAATATCATTTAACCTCTTGGCCTCAGTTGCCTTTTCTGTAAAATGGGACTAATATTTTTTACTACAAGGGGTTGAGAGGATCTAGTGAGATAATATATATAAGTAAAGTGCTTTGCAAACTTTAAAGCATGGTCTAAATGTTAGCTATTACTTATTTATTAGTTAATCTCACCCACAAGCTAAGGACTCTTTATCCTTACTTAAACTCTTAAACTCATTGACCTGAATGCCTTATCCTGCTTCTGCCCTTTCACCTGTATCATCTCTCTATCACCTGTCCCAGATCTCGGGATGCCTCTGACTTTTGGACCAGTAGCCCTCCCACGTTGTCTTCTTACCTAGCTGGCTTTCTCTCCCATTCCACCTGGCCCCCATCCTTCCCCCAGCCAAGCAAAGCGTACCATCTCTCTTACATCAGGCTCACCCTGTTCTGCCTCCTAGGGAGGCCATCACACCACAGCCTGGATGATTAAAAATCCACTCTCTGGGTGCCTGACTGAGAAATGCATGGGGGGTGGGGGGAAGCGGGAGGTGGATGAAGTAACAGCTGACATAAGTAACTCCCAGGATGCCCTCAATTTTCTGCAAGCCTGAAAAATATATCGTTTCTTGTTTCAATCAAGTCATTTCCCTGCTTAGTTACTGGCAGTGGAGGGGAACGGTGTTGTACAGCAGACTGGGAGTCCAAAAGATTTCAACCCATCAGCTAACATTTCTCAGGCCCCTGTTTTCCTGTGCCGGGCATCATGTGGGGTGCTTGGGGATTCAAAGAGAAAACTCATGCCCCAAATGCTCCCTGCTCCTCTCCATCTCCTGACTTCCCCAGCTTTCTTCAAGGCTTGGCTAAAATCCTACCTTCCATAAGAAGCCTTGCCCATCAAGGCTAGAGCCTTCCCTCTGGCATTATCTCATTCATGCTGCCTATAGCTTGTTTGTACATAGCTGTTCCCTTCATTAGACTTGGGAGCACGTGGAGGACAGGAACTGTTTTTGCCTTTCTTTGTATCCTTAGCACTTACTACAATGCCCGGCACATAGTAGGTGCTTAATAAAGGTGCATTGACTTGACTGACAAAAGTGAAACAATTGGTTCTTGTCCTCAAGGAGCTTCCATTCTACCAGGGGAAACAAAATGCACTTATAGAAGTATAATTGAAAGAAATAGGGGCAGCTAGGTGGCACAGTGAGTAGAGCATCGGCCCTGGATTCAGGAGGATCTGAGTTCAAATTTGACCTCAGATGCTTAACACACTTACTATTTGTGTGACCTTGGGCAAGTCACTTAACCCCAATCGCCCTGCCTTCTCCCTTCCAAAATAGAAAAGAAAGAAATAGAAGGTAATTTTGTGGGGAGGTGCTAGTATGTGGAGGAATCAGAAATACCTCTGTTAGCTTGTCTAAGATACCACGAGGACAGCTTGGTTCATGTGGGGGAGTAGAGAGAAATAAGATGGGGCAAGTAGGTTGGGGGCAGATGATGGAGGCCCTGTGGGAAACACAGAGTCATGGAATTTTAAAGTCATGAAACCAGGGCTGACATCATGCAGCTTGGAAATAGGTGGCCTATTAATGTGGTCTGCCTTGTAAAAGCAATACTCCCTTACCTTTTAACTGACTAATGCAATAGAACATATAGCCAGAACCAGCTTCAGCGACAGGAGCTGTTGAGAGAACATCTGGCTAAAAGCCGTAGTGCTGGCCTTGGACGGACACCCACAGCTTCATCTGGACTCTCTGGCCCATGTTGTTTCACAATGACTTCATTAAGTTCTTATAAACAAGTCAGGTCTATCTCTCCCCACCATTTTAAACGGGGCTCAGAAAGAGGAAAAGACTCGTTCAAACTCAGGTGGTGAGTAAGTGTTGGAGTCAGAACTCAAACCCAGGACTTCTAACTCTGGGAACAAGGACTCTTCCTCTTCCTGTCTGTGAGACCTTTGTTGCTGACATAACTGATGACCCACTGAAAATGGTAGGACAAGATTCCCCAGACTGGCAATCCAGCATCGTCTTTTTGATATATTTTTTTATCCATAATCTATATTTTTTAATACATAATCAATAAAGGGGTACCAAAAAAGAGTTTATGTCTCCCTAGGCGTCTGTGGAATTCAGGACTCCCCCCACGGAGAAGTAGAAATGAGCAGTTAGGAGAGTCTGTTCAAACTCTGGCTTTGCCACTTACTACTTATATAACCTTGGGCAAAGCACTTAACTCTCTGGGATTCAGTTTACTCATTTGTAGAATGAGGGATTAGACCGGGTGATCTCAGATTTCTTTCAGCTCTGAATCTATAAGATTCAATGTTCACTGATGATGTCACTAGTGACGGGTTTGTTGGGGACAACCGTTGACTAGAACGGCCACCTGGGCTCTGCGGAAATTGGTCAGCCACTGGCCTGGCACAACATTGATGGTATCCATCTTTGGTTTTCTAGGTAGCATGGCTAGCAAACATGCTAGTCTTGTGAGAAGAACTGGGAAGGATGATGGTTAAATGGGGGTTGGTCAAGAGTGCCATTCTAGCTGCCCAGTGGTTGGCAGAAACACAGAAACTGCCCTCTCCGCACTTCTACTTGGAGAACATGGGCAAAGATACTTTTGGCCCACTAAGAGCCCTAAAAAGGGAGCTACCTCTAACTTTTCTCTGGTTAGCATCATCTCTTACAGGGTTACCCTTGAAAGACGAGATAACTAGTCACGTGTTGAAAGCTACAACTGGTTTGGACTGTTGACAAAGTGTTTGTGGAAGGACAATGGGGTGAAGGTCAGAGCCAGAATAAGCCTGCGTCACTCCGTAGGGCTCTCTACTCTGATGTTATTAACCTACAGTTCTACTGTGTTCACGTTTACACAGTGCTCATTTCGCATCACCCCTTTGAGGTTGGTTGTGCAAATATTATTCTCCCTCTTTTATGGAAAATAACAATAGCTTACATGCCCAGAGTGCTAGGGTGTTTATCACAGAAGCACAGAATGTCAGAACTCACAGGGGCCTCTCTATTATTTTACAGATGACAAAAATGAGGCCTGAGCAAGGTCAGATGGCTAGCTAGTTTGAGAGCTGGGGCTCAAACCCGAGTCTTCAAACTCTAGATAACGTCGATTTCCTCTTTCTAGTTGTGAGGCCTACGTTGCCTATCCACCAGATGACCCACAGAAAATGGCAGAACTAGAGTCCAAAAACAGAGAGTAAGACAGCATTTGAACTTCAGCAATCAATTCAGTTCAACAAATAGCATAACCCTCCTTCCATTCCAGGTTCTGTGTGAGATGCTGAGGACACGGAGACAAACATGAGACTGTCCTTGTTCTTATGGGCAGATACAACATGGACACAGAGAAGTAAATACAAGGTAATTTGAAGAGGAAGGGAATATGAAGGCCTGGAGGGGTAAGGAAAAGATTCTCATAGAAGTATGGTGACTGAGCTAACTCCTGAAGGAAGTCAAGGATTTTAAACAGAGCTGTCTCTAGAAATTCTTGTTGAGGGGCAGATTTAGTTGTTGGGGGCAGGAGACCAAGGGTAGGAGAGTGTGCCTCTGATGTGGTTGTAACAGGAGAACAAGGCTACCATTTTCCGGGAGTTTAGAGCATGGTGCTCTAGCACTGAAGATAATCATTTCCTTCTGACCCCCAGAAAGAATTGGAGAAGGCTTAGGATGGGCAGAGGTAGCAGTTCAGGGGCACCCACAAGTCAGCCCTGGGAAGGGGAATGGTGGGGGTGGTTTTTTGGGAGCCAGGCAAGGGACGCTCCTGAGGGTCAGAGATCCAAACCAGAAGATTGCCAAGGCGAGAAAGTGCTTTTCATATGAGCATCCTGGGGCAAAGTCCAAGTCATCCCATTCTAGTTACGGCTCTCGTTAGAAGATGTAGAAATGTTGAGGGAGGGTGTATCATGCATGGAGTATGACTTGTGTAGGAACACTCAAAGCCAGACATTCTGAATTCTGCCCCAGGGCTTTTTACAATCTACTATGGAGATGCTGTTAACCAGGCACACAGTGTTTGAAGAGACATTTTGGACAGAGGTAGGACTATATTCCAGTGAGCCATGGTTAGCGCAGTTCTTCCGGGATCATATCATTTCCCCAAATGCAAAAAAAAAAAAAAAAGAGTCCTCCAAGATAGGTTTTTTTTGTAAATAGTTGTTTATGGCAAAGCAAGCTCTTGGAAGGCTCATGCTCCATATACTGCTATACGGTTTACAGAGTGATTTCTTCACAACAGTCCAATGAGATGGGTGGTGAATGGGATGGATAATTGTGAAAACTTCACAGGGTATGTCTAAGGGAGTAGGAGAGGTTTGGGATTTGGCCTTGTGATTTTGGAAGGTCAGGGCCTGGAGCTGTGGGCATGCCCTTCCCCCTTTCTCTCAGATGTTAGAAGATAATGAACTTCCTATGAGCTGTTTGTTCTCTGCTCCAGGAAGGTTTCTCCTTCCCCCCCCCCACCCCATTTCTTCTCCTAGACTTTCAGATGCCACCCAGGCAGTTGAGTTCTGATAGGGAAAACCTGAATGGACAAGATCAACCTTGGTCCTCTGCCTAGTTTTCACGCCTAGACTGTAAGCCCACCTACCAGCCAATGGTGAGAAGGGATAGAGGTGGGTGGGAATCTTTTCATTAAGAATATAAATTAAGGCAGGTTCCCTTTTACCTCGCCTCCTCCGTTATGGAGGTATGCCCAAATCTTACAAGGTTTGTAAAATAAATTTACTTTGTTTCTCCTAAAGATATCTCTCCTATTATTTGAAAATCCTGTCCCATACAGTGGCATGAGTATTGTTATCACCCTCATTTTACAGGGGAGAAAACAGGGATTTGAGGGCATTTGAAAAGATTTGGCAAATTCCAGGTAGCCGGTAAATACAAAGATTCCCTACAGGTGAAGGGGATCTATAATCATCTCATTATCAAGGGGAAGCTAGAGATGGGGTTCCCCAAATAAGCAATCTCTGTCGCCAGGCACATAGGTCTCCCCTACATAACTAATTCATCCTTGCCCTAGACTGGGGCTGCTTTGAAATCTTTCCCTGCCCCTTCCATTCGGCAGAACCCTGTTCTTCTCGGTTAAGCTCGAATCTTACCTCTTCCATGAAGCTTTCCCTGACTACCCCAGTCCACCTTGACTACCTCACATTGTACCTGCCTATAGTCAGAATGGCATTGTTCAGCAGTATGGAGGTAGCAGAGGATTCACTGGTTAAGAAGCCAGAAGAGCTAGAATAGAATCCTGGCTTAACTAGGCAATGTACCATGGAGGCAAAAGGATTGAAGACAGTCAGAGGACTCTGCCATGAGTTAAGTTTCTCATCCTCTGTGCCTCGGTTTCCTTCTCTGTAAAACAAGGCATTTAGACTAGTTGACTTCTGAGTCCCCTTTAGCTAGAAATCCTATGATCCTGGAGTCCTGGGGCCTTCTGTCTCCTTCAAGGAGCAGAGAGAGGAGGGAGAGTGCTGAGGAAAGGTTGGTAGGGGCCTCGTCATCTGCCCCAAAGCAAGGAGTCTGCCCCTCCCAGCCACCTCAGGGAGGAAGATCTCAGACCATGCCCCAGTGCCTTGTGCCTTCCTTCTCCTGCTGGGCCCAGTGTATCCACTGAGGAAAGGCTATGACAGACTGGGCTGGGCATCCTCTAGCTGATCCAAAGCAACCACTTCCATCTGTAGCAGCATAAGGCATTTTCCACTTCCTGCTGCTAGCCCAATCTCCCGGCTGGGATGTGGAAAACCTCCGATGCAAAGAACCTCCCTCTCTTTGATTTCAGGCCTCCTATCTCCTGCTGTGCCTGTCCTTTGAGGGCAGAGGAGTGGCAACCTCCACTCAGTGATGAATATTCTCACACCTGGTCATACCCTTCACATCCCAGAGACTCTGAACCCCTGTGGGTTATCATCCAAACTCCATCCCCCCAACCCCATCACCTGATTCCTCATTCCCATCCCCCTCAACCCTCCCATCTCAAAGTCTCAGCCTGACTTGCCCTCTGAAATGTCTATTCCATAGGTACCAAACTTCCCTTCATCCCAAATCTTTTCCTCTCCCATCCCTTCCATCTACTAGCTCCTACTGAAACCTGCCTTCTCCCTTATGAAACAGCCTCCTTGGCCATCCTTTCCAGTGCTAATTGTACCTTCACTCATTCCCTTCGGCTCACTGGTTGAGGCAGGGGAGTTGGAATACTTCTTGCTCTCCAACACTACTTCAAGTTTTTTCTCTACATCCATCATTCAGTAACTTCTCTTCTTTTGCAGTTCATGCTATTCATATCTATCACCGATCAAAATCCTGATGGTTGTTGTCTATAGACCCCCAAGGCACTCCCTGTCCTTCCTCAAAGAGCTCAGTACCCGGCTCACGATTTTTCCTCTATTTTTCAATTCCTGCCCTCAAACTAGGAGATTTCAACATATATATAGATTCTCCCTCAAATACCCTAACCACTCAGTTCTTCAATCTTCTCACCTCTCATGAGCTACTGTTCCACCTCGCCTCAGCTGCACACATAGTCACGTCCTTGATCTTACCATCACCCACAAATATATCACCTCTGCTTTTGAGAATTCTGAAATCTTCTTGTCCTACCATAATCTATCAGCTTTTTACCTCTCCCTCTGCATTCCCTTGCAAAACCATCTCTTGACCTTAATTTTCCCTCAGGCGACCTCCCCTGAACTAGCCATGCTCTCCCCTTCTCCCCATCTCGACCCCATGGTGAGCAAATTCAACTCTACACTGTCCTTCTCTCTTGAATAAGCCCTTTGATCGTATCAACAATTATTTCCAGCCAAGCCTTAGCCTTGGATCACTCTCACTATTCATTGCCTTTGATCCTATACATGAATGATGGTGGAGAAAATCACACAATTGTTCTGACTGGGTCCATTTCAAATTTATGTTTCATAACCTCAACTGGGCCCTCACTGCTGCTAGGCAATCATGCTATACCTCCCTTATCAATTTGCCATCCTACTCCACAGCAGCTCTTCCAAACCTTTTTATTCCTCCTCAAACCTCCCATTGCTCCACCTGCCCTCATCCTTTCAGCTGATAGTTAGTTGCCTCATATTTTACAGAGGAATTTGAAGCCATTTGCCTGAACTCTCTTTTCTCCACTCTTCCTCATCTCCTCTCACTCAGATGTCTTCTGCATTGTCTCCCCCTTCATCCCCATCCCACAGGATGAAATGGCCCTACTCCTTACCGGGGCTAATTCTTCTGCATGTTCAAGAGATCCCATTCCATCCCCTCTCCTCTAACAGATTGTCTCTCTCTCATCCCCATGTTTTCACTTATTTTTAATCTCTTCTTCTCTATTGACTCATTTCATATCACCTACAAATATGGCCAGGTCTCCCCCATCCTGAAAAAACCCTCATTTGATCCTTCCACTCCTCTAACAATAATCCTGTATCTCTTCTGCCCTTTATAGCTAAAGTCAAGATGGCTATCTACAGTAGGTGCCTTCATTTTCTCTTCACTCATTCTTTCTTTAACCCCTTACAGTCTGGCTTCTGACCTTATCATTCCACTCAATCTTCTCTCTCCAAAATTACTAATAATTGTAGTTGCCAAATCCAATGGTCTTTTCTCCATCCTCATTCTCCTGACCTCTCTGCAGCCTTTGGCACTGTTGATTTCCCCTCCTTGATACTCTCTTCTCTCTAGGTTTTTAGAACATCACTCTCTCCTGGTTTTCCTCCCACCTCTTTGACCACTCCTTCTCTCTCTCCTTTGCTGGATACTCTTTTAGGTCGTACCCTCTAACTGTAGCTTGGAACCCTCAAGGTTCCGTCCTGGGATCTCTTCTCTTCTCCCTCTATACTAATTCACTTGGTGCTCTCAACAGCTCCCATGGATTTAATGATCATTTCTCTGCTGGCTATTCTCATACCTACCTTTCCTGCCCCAATCTCTCTGCTGACCTCCAATCTTGCATCTCCAATTGCCTTTCAGACATCTCCAATTGGATGTCCAGTAGACACCCTAAACTCTATTTTCAAAATAGAATTCATTATCTCCCCTGAAAGTCCCACCCCTTTCCCTTACCTATCACTGTAGAGGGCAATACCATCTTTCCAGTCCCTCAGGTTCCCAATCTAGGATATATCCAGGATTCCTCACTATCTCTCACCATCACCTCCCCCTCATGTCCAATATGTGGCAAAAGCTTGTTGATTTTACATTTGCAACCTCTCTTAAATATGCCCCCTTCTCTCCTCTGACACTACCACCACACCAGTGCAGACCCTGATCACCCACACCTGGACTATTGCAAGGCCTGTTGGTGGGTCTGCCTGCCTCAAGTCTCTCCCTACACCAATCCAACCTCCATTTATCCACTAAAGTGATTTTCCTCAAGTACAAATCTGACTATGCTATCCCCCTATTCAATAAACTCCATTGCCTCTAGGATCAAATACAAAATTCTCTGACATTCAAAGGTTTTCATAACCTAGCCCCCTCCTACCTTTCCAGTTTTCTTATACCTTATTCCATCCCATGTACTCTGATCCAATGACACTCGTGTCCTGGGTGTTCTACAGACAAGACCCTCAATCCCTTGGCTCCAGGAATTTTCTCTGGCTGTTTCCCATGTCTGGAATGTTCTCTTTCTTCCCCTCCAACTACTGACCCCTCTGACTTCCTTTAAGTTCCAATTAAAATCCTACCTTCCGTCGGAAACCTTCCAACCCCCTCTTAATTCTACTGCCTTCCCTCTGTTAATTCTTTCCTATTTACCCTGTGTATTCCTTGCTTTGTATGTTTGTTTACATGTTGTATCCCCCATTAGAGTGTAAGTTTCTTGAAGGCAGGGACTGTCTTTTGCTTCTTTTTGTATCCCTAGAGCTTAGCACAGTACCTGGCACATAGTAGGCACTTAATAAATGTTTATTGATTGATTGTTTGATAGCAGATTGAGGATTACTTGAGCTAGAAGAGAGATAAAGATCATACAGTCCAACGTGTATGTGTGTGTGTGTGTAAAAATGAAAGAGAAAATGTGGTGTAGTAAAAGTTGCTTTGGATTCAGGGTCAGAAGACTTGCATTATAATCCCACTTCTGCTACTTTTTGGGTGACTTTGAACCGGTCACTTCCCTCTTCACATCAGCTTCCTCATCTGTTAAAAAGAGGGGATTGGACTTGATGACCTTTGTGGCTCCTTTCAGCTCAGAAACCTGCAATCCTGTATGGGGTGCTGGGGGAGGACTAGCATCTCTGGTGTGAGTGCTCACCTAGGACTTTTCAGGGCTGCCCATCCACCTTTGGTGTCCTCCTTTACCCAACTCTCACCTATGGATCCAAGAAGCTGTAGCATGTGCAGCATTGGCCACACCCCAGTAAAACCATCTCAGCAGATGGGTTAAAGGGTGGATGAGAACAATTTGTTCCAACAGACATGAAGACACCTGAAGCAGGTGCCACAGAGCTCTTAGAGCTTGGTCAGATACCAGAGACGCCAAGGGCATCCACTGCATCCTGGGTCATCGCCAGTTGTCCTGACTTTTTTGCCACTGGACTTTGATGACTCAGAAAGATACAGTGAGGCTGCCGACACTGTGCAACTCTGCCTCACTTAAATCCAATTCAGGCACGAGTCAAGACATCATCTGTAGTGTCACTGGTCCTCTTGGAAAATAAAGGATAAGCAACAACAAATGATAGGACTAGGATCTGAACCTAGGTTTCCTGTCTCACCATCTAGTGCTCTTTCTATGGCATCAGGCTGTGTGACCCTGAGAAACTCATAACCCTTCTCTGAGCCTCCATCTTCTCACCCTTAAAATGGGGATAATAACACTCACGTGAAGCACCATACACCAATGAAATCACAGGTCACAGGAGAGGTGTACCTCTACTACCTGCCTCATAGGGTTGGGAATATGAACTAATGTAAGCTCTACACACACTCAAAAATAATGATTCAGTAACTGTTTTATGTCTATAAGCTTAGGGAACCCAGGTAGACAAATGTCTTAAAGGCAGAGACTCCTTTGAAGGGTGACCTTTCTAGAGAAAATTTATCCAATTCTAGAGCTAGAAGGGGCACCCAGGTGGCTTGGTGGATAGAATGCTGGACCTAGAGGGAGAAAAATTCATCTTCCTGTGTTCAAGTCCAGCCTCAGACTCTAACTAGCTGTGTGACCCTGGGCAAGTCACTTAGCCCTGTTTGCCTCAGTTTCCTCATCTGTAAAACGAGCTGGAGAAGGAAATGGCAAACTGCTCCAGTATCTCTGCCAGGACAGGGTCATGAAGAGTTGGACATGACCGAAATGACTGAAAAATAACAAAGAGCTAGAAGGGACTTTCTTGTCTAACCTGTCCATTTTACAGGTGAGGAAATTAAGGCCTGTGGAGATTGAAGCGAGTTGCCAAAGATCATCCAGGCAAGGGCTGGAGGCAGGATTTGAACCAAGGTCTTCTGACTCCCAAGTCAGTGCTACCTCCTCACTACCACACTATGGCTAACTCCTTTAAAGGTATTCCTGAAACTAGCAGACATTCCTAAAAAGACTATGCCCATAGATTAGACCATGTTACTTTCTTATTTCTCCAGCTGAGATGATGATGTTGTTCTTAGGTTGTATCACTCACAACAGACCCTTCATAACATAAACTGGGGTTTTCTTGGTAAAGATACTGGAGCAGTTTGCCATTTTCTTCTCCGGCTCATTTTGAGGAAACTGAGGCAAACAGTGTTAAGTGACTTGCCCAGAGTCACACAGCTAGTGTCTGAGGCCACATTTGAACTCATGAAGATAAGTCTTTCTGCTTCTAAGCCCAGGGCTCTAACCACTGTGCTACCTATCTGTCCTTCGAGATGAAGAGGGTGTTAACCTAGATGACCTCTATGGTCCTTTCTCATTCCAAATCCTCTGATCCACAAACCATTCTACTTTCTTGTACAAATCGTTGTATCCTATTAAATAGTAAGTTTTCTGTGGGTAAGAACTCCTCTTTCTCATACTCCATATCTCCTCCATTATCTCTTGAGGTGATCTCTTTGTAGCAAGTAGTTAATCATCGATTGCTGCTGTTGTTGATAGTCATAATGATAGCTCACATTTCTATAGCACCTACTATGTGCCAAGCACTGTGCTAAGTGTTTTACAACTATCTCATTTGCTCCCCACAACAATCTCTGGGAAGTAGGTGCTATTACTATCCCCATTTTACAGTTAGGGAAACTGAGACATGCAATGATGAAGTCATTTTCTCAAGATCACATAGTTAGCAAGGGTTTGAGGCCAAGATCTGAACTCAGATCTTCTTGACTCTAGCACTAGTGCTCCATCCATTGTACCACAGCTGTGTGTTGAATCAAAACAGTACACAAACCATCTTTGTTTCTGCATGTGTAGATAGATGGATGGATGGTTGGATGGATGGATGGGCAGATAGATAGATTGAAAGATAGATAGATGGATGGATGGATGGATGGATGGATGGATAGATGGATAGATAGGTAGATAGATAAATAGATAGATAGATAGATAGATAGATGGGTGGATGGATGGATAGATGGATGGATGGATGGATAGATGGATAGATAGGTAGGTAGGTAGATAGATAGATAGACAGATAGAGAGATAGATGGATAGATAGACAGATAGATAGATAGATGGATAGATAGACAGATAGATGGATAGGTAGATAGATAGATAGGGATATAGATAGGTAGATGGATAGATAGATAGGTAGATAGAGATGGATAGGTAGATAGATAGATGGATAGATAGATAGATAGATGGATAGATAGATAGATAGATAGATAGGGAGATAGATGGATGGGTAGATAGATAGATGGATATATAGATAGATAGATAGGGAGATAGATGGATGGGTAGATAGATGGATAGGTAGATAGATAGATGGATAGATGGATAGAGATGGATAGATGGATAGGTAGATAGATAGATGGATAGGTAGATAGATGGATAGATGGATAGAGATGGATAGATGGATAGGTAGATAGATAGATGGATAGGTAGATAGGTAGATAGATGGATAGATAGATAGATAGGGAGATAGATGGATGGGTAGATAGATAGATGGATAGGTAGATAGATAGGGAGATAGATAGCTAGATGGATAGGTAGATAAGCAGATAGAGATAGATAGATAGATAGATAGATAGGTAGACAGACGGATAGATAGATAGATAGATAGATAGATAGATAGATAGATGAATAGGTACATAGGTAGATAGATAGGTAGATGGATAGGTAGACAGATAGATAGGGAGATAGACAGACAGACAGATAGATAGATAGGGAGATACATAGATAGATAGGGAGATAGATAGAGGGATAGATAGATAGGTGGATGGATAGATAGAGCATTTATTAAGCACTTACTATGTTCCAGGCACTGTGCTAAGCTCTGGTCGTGGGTAAGACAGTACCTAAAGGGTTGTTAGAAAGAGGTGAAGAAGGTGTTTGGTTGGGGAGGGGGAGGAGAGGAAGGAAGGAGACTTCAGGAAGTAGCATCCTAAATAAACTATAAGCTCCTCAACAATAGGAAGCTTATCTTATCTTTCTTTAGTACTAATAATATTAGTATAGTATTAATATAAGATATGGTATTATGAAGCCATTTTTCATTTTAAGGAGACAACCAGGTTAAACAGCGGATATAGCGCCAGAGTCAGGAAGACCTAAGGTTAAATGTAACCTCAAACACCCATTAGTCTTGGGGTCCATCACCTAACCTCTGTTTGCTCACCTGTTAAATGGGGATAATAATAGCACCCACCTTGCAGGGTTATTGTGAGGATCCAATGAGATAATCTTTGTAAAGCTCTGTGTTGGTAACCAAAAATGGGCTCCTTAGCACTTAGTTCAACAAGTGCCCTTGAAGAGTTTGGCCTTTGTTTCCTTTGATTAATTCAGTGTCTTTGACTGAGTCTTACTAGGTGCTAAGCCCCAGGCCCAAACCCCTATTAGGTGTAAAACCTTAGTGGGTGTGGATTGGTAACTAAGGTGGGGCCCAAGGCGGGCCTAACTCAGGGGAGGGCCTAGTTTACAAATGAGTTTGAGTGATAGGTTTGGGACATCAGAGGCTCTTAGACCACATGAGTTTAAGTTGCCTCTTTGTGACAATCTAGGTCACGTGGGTGAGTTGCATGTGTGACTCACCCCTGACGCTGAAAAAGATATAAAAACCAGGGGTTGGCTGTCCATTCTTTGGAGCTCTCTTACCCACAGCAGTGGTGGCGTGCGTGACTCTGGGCCAGCCCCTTGTTCTGAGCTCCCGGGCTGAACCTAGATGTTGGTAACTATGAATCTGTATTGGGTCTGTCTGTTGATGTTTATAATTTGTTTGTATGTTGCTCTGAAGTTCAGGGTGCTGGCCTTCTCTCCTGAACTAAGTGACTGATATTTGTATGCTGAATTAAAGTGAGCTTGTCAACCCCTTCACCTTGTTTTCCTTAGTTAAGCAGATCAAAAGAACCTGTGCTGTTGGCAGCTTTCTGGGTGCTGGCTGTGGGTGGATCTTACAGCCCCACAGAAGCTGCTAGCCGGATTGTTGAAACAAGCTCTTAGCATAGTGCCTGGCACATAGTAGGGATTTAATAATAGCCAGCACATAGTAGGCACTAAATATTTCCCCATTCCTGCTCCAGCACAGTTCTGGCATTGGACCTAACATCAGGAAATGTATTATTTCAAGCCTCACTCTACCACTTCTGAGCGGTGTAACCTCAGGCAAGCTGTAGGATCTCCAGGATTACAAGTTAAAAGGGACCTCAGAGCCTGGTGGTGGTCTGAATATAGTAAAATGATTGTTGTTGAATTAGGACATGTAGAAATCATCCCACTTCCTTAATTCTACCAGTGAAATAATTCAGAAACCTTCCCTCATCCGTAGTTCCCCACCTGAGTTGATATACTTCCTTCCCCTCTGCTCTTTTAGCCCCATGTTCTTACACAGCAGGGTCTGTGAAAGTGGAGGCAGTTTTGTGGCACAGCTTTCACTGAGGTGAGAAAAACAAGTCAAGTAAATCAGGAATTTGCCAAGTCAGTAGTCGGGGACACAGCCCAGGAGGCCCAAGCTGGGATACAGGAAAGGGTCATGCTGTTCTCTAGCAGTGGTGGGTTGTTTTTTTTTTCCCATTGCCCATGTTCAGTACCACAGAACAGGACTTTTTTCGGGGCCCTTGACCCCAAGAAATCTGAGTTTGGGGATATCTGACCCCAGAACTAGGAAAGGAGAGCCTATGATCTAGGTAGGGACTTTGCCAAAGTCTCCCAAGACTTTCCAAGGACATCCCCAGTGTCTCCCGGGGGGTATTCCCAAGGCTCCCAGATATTCCCAAATCAATTCAGCTCCTTTGTTAGCTATCTTCATCTCTATGCCTTTGCAGAGGCTATGCCTCATGTCCAGAATGCCCTCATATCCAGAATTACACCTCTTATAATACTTTATTTCCTTTGTAATCTATATAGATTCTGGAGGTCCTTATTCCAACTCCCAATTGTACTGACAAGGCCAGGTGCCCAAACAGTGATGACTGTGTCTCCTCAGGGCTCTAAGGGGTATGCCTGAGGGGCAGAGGAGGCCCTCTTATGCTATCTGCTCCAACCCCCCATTCTGTTATGCTCTCTCCACTATCCATCAGTGAGAGCTAGAGTGATTTGGGTTTAAAGGCAGAATCAAGTAGCTCCATTTGAATCCCAATGGGCTTTATCAAATCCTGGTTTTTCCAGACCTATATTTCAAGAAATCATTGGCCAACAGTAGGTCCCAGCCCAAGCCTCACTTGCGCATTGTTTGGGTTTTGAAGGCTCAAAATGAGTGTAAATAGCAATTGTTTCTGTTCTGGCCAGAAACTCTGAGGGTCTTCCCCTCCCTGATTGATTATTTTGCGAAGACAAAGTAGGCCACCTTTTGCTTCAGTTATTACCTAGCCTTTAACTACTGTATGGGTGTTGCCTCAGACAAACTGAGACCTGAGAAAGACCTTAGCTTAAAAAGGCCAAGCCTCCCACTGCATCCGGGGCCATCACTGATCATCCTGATATATGTCTTGCCACTGGACTCCAATGACTCTGGAGGAGAGAGTGAGGCTGATGACTTTGCACAGCTCTGCCTCACTTAAATCCAATTCACTTGCAAGTCAAGACATCACCCTCCTTATGTCATCGAGAATGAAGGATGAACAACAACTATCAATCTCCATTCACAATTAGCATCTTCCCTATGTCATTGATTGAGTCAGTGATAAGCCCCTTATTTAAGTTTCATTTAACCAATGAACAACAATTAGCTTTAACAAAGGAACATTTACTGAGAAAATATAGCAAGAATGAAAGTACAAACACGATCGGCTCAATGGGAGGAACACTGTCCACTATGCCATCGAGGTCCATGGGGAGGGTAGCCTCAAACTTAAAATGGTTCTCGAAAGTGTTGGGCCCACAAAGCTTGCAGTGCTGAAGAGCTGATGGGTGAAGTCACTCCCTTGCTTGTAGAAACTGGGTTTTGGATGTCAAATCTGATTTGCTGTTGAATCTGAATCCACCTTTTGGTCCCTTCTGGGCTCAGCTGATGGCTCAGGAGCCTTTCTGGTCACTTGCCCTTTGGACCTTTCAAAGCTCACAAGTCCTTATGGACAAAGTTGCTTCCTTGGTTCAGTTGAATATGATGTCTACTGCTGGGCTGGGTCAAGTAGGTTGATCCTCAGGACCTTGCTGACTCCTCACCTGGCTTGGCTGCCAGCAAACTCTGGTATAGCCTGCAGAGACTGACCTATGGAAACTCACCAGGTTGTAGCCTAGCCTGGTCAGAGGCTTCACACAAGAGCAGGAAGGAGCAAATGAAAAGAGGGAAACAAATAAAGCTTCCATGTTCATGGCCATGGGTCCCCCTAGGTGGGGTCCAAGGTAGCAGGCAGCAAGAAGCTGCCAATGCCACTATCTCAGAAGTTTACAGCAATCCTGGCCTCAGGGACTGCTGGGAAAGATAGAGTTAGGGGTCTTTTATATGCATGCTCTGTTCCAGCTCAGCAGCCAGCTGAGGAGATCCTTTCTTTACCACGTGGTAAGTGAATAGGAAACAGTTATAAAATACCAGTGTATGCTCTGAAGTCCACATGGGAGGCCGTATTGGGCCAAACACACCACACATGGTCCTAATGGCTGGGCTCTCATTGGTCAGCTTAAGCTCTACCTCTTGTATAAAGACTTTCCTGATTTCCCCAACTTTTAGTGCTGCTCCCCTCCCCCCAGCACTTAGCACAGTCCTGGCACATAGTAGGTGATTAATGAAATTTTATCAACTAATCCCTTAGCTTGCCTTAGTTATTTGTTTTACATATATTTTATACGTGCTTATTTATGGACATAGAATGTAGGCTCCTTGAGGGCAGGTACTTAATTTTTGCCTTGCATCTGCATTGCCTACCATTCTACCACACAGACCCTTAAAACATTCCAGTTGGTTGATTGATGGATTAGTGAGCCTACAGCCTGGCATGAAAGCTTTTTTATTATTTTATTTTTTTGGAGGGAGGGAAGGCAAGGCAATTGGGGTTAAGTGACTTACCCAAGGTCACACAGCTAGTAAATGTGTCAAGTATCTGAGGTCAGATTTGAACTCGGTCCTCCTGACTCCAGGGCAGGTGTCAGTGTGGTGGAATGGAAAGAGTATAGCATTAGAAGTCACAAGGCATGGGTTCAAATCTGTCACTAACTCCAGATGTAACCTATTTCTCTGAGCCTCAGTTTTCCCACCAGTAAAATGAGGTTACTAATAGTATTACTTGACTTCAAAAGTCTGTCATGATAAACTCAAAGCCCTACATATATGTGAGTTACTCTTATTAAGAAACATCCCTTCTCTAACAGAGTTTACAGCCTTCTAGAGAAGATCAGATAGTCAGGGAGCACAGAGAGCTACACTGTAAGACAGAAAGTACCAGAATAATAGCTACCATTTATATAGAGCTTTAAGGTTCACAGAGCACTGCACAAATATTATCTCATTTGATCTACACAACACCCTGTGAGGTCGGTGCTATTTTTACCCCCAATTTACAGATGAGAAAACTGTGACATGCAGAGGTTAAATGAGTGGCTTAGGAGGCTGCAGCTAGGTCTGAGGCAGAATTTTAGCCCATGGCTTCCTGATTCCAAGTTCAGTCTTGTCCGCTACACTCAACTGCTTTCCCCACTGCTACGAGCAAGGGGCAAAATATTTGGGAATCTCACAAGAGGGCAAAGTCTCATCCAGGGATGTGCCGGTAAATGTTTAACAATAGGCTCTGGGGGAAAAAGTGCACAAGACATACTTTTGAGTTTAATTTGCATTATTAATATTTTTGCCACCACTTTCTTTTTGTTTGGTTTTTTTGTGGAGAGGCAAAGGCAAGGCAATTGGGGCTAAGTGACTTGCCCAAGGTCACACAGCTAATAAATGTCAAGTGTCTGAGGCTGGATTTGAAGTCAGGTCCTCCTGACTCCAGGGCCGGTGCACTATTCACTGCACCACCTGGCTGCCCCCATCACTTTCTTACATCAACAAAACAATGTTAGTCTCTGATTTGTAGCTTGCCAACATCTGAGGTATAAATCCTCACACTGAAAATTTAACTTTTGGCTTTTAGGACCTGGTTGGAGCTAGCTCCAGCACACCCCTCTCTGCTCAGGGATAGAGGTTCCCAAACCCCAGCCTTCTGGATGGGTGACAAGAGTTCCTAGACCAAGGATTAACCTATGAGGCTATTAACCAAGGATCTGAGGATCCCCTCAGAGCTAGGGGATCAGCAAGTGACTGAGCTACGGAGTGAGGAAGTAAAACCTGGACTTTGTTCTCTGCTGTTACGATGCATTACTGATGATACAGAAGCAGTGGAAAGTGGAGTGCCTTGACACCGTTCTGTGTGTCCTCTGTATTTTCTAGATTTTCTTTGAGGTGAAATAAAGCCTATCCCCATATCTGATATACATTGTCACCCCAAGTGCTTGCATGAGAGGGAAAGAAGTGGGTCTCTTTTACCCACTGTAGAGACCTAGACATGAGCTAGCATACATGGGGTATGTCAGGTTTTAGGGCAGTTTATTGGAAGTTTCGTTGCTGGCCACTGTTTCTCTTATATGGCTTACTGATGCTCCAGGGACAGAGTTATGACTATAACTCTCCCTCTGGCCATTGAGATCCAGGTGGATCTTTCCCTTACCGGGGAGTGAAACCCAGTGGTATCTTTTGCCCTCAATCGCTCTGTCTTTGCCCTTGTTCTCCCATGCCCTGGTCTGGGTGTCTGTGTGAGTACATTTTATGCTACAATAAAGGACTATAATAAAGGATTTATCCTTTTTTAAAGTTTCCTGGGATTAAATCCCATCTAGTAAACTCAGAGCTTGGGGTTCCAGGCCAAAAGTTACGTGTAAAATGAGGGGACTGGACCGGGCGGGCCCTTCTAGCTCTGAACCTCGTAAGTACAAGGTTCCGTGACTTCAGCACAATTAAACACCCCTGCTCAGTTCCTCCTTTTGCAGAAGCCTGCCTTATCTTGACTGGTGCTGCTTTCCCTGTGTGGGGACCTCACTTCTCTGACTCCTGGGCTTGCATGTTATGGAGAGGGTGGAGGGTGAGGGAGGTGTCAAGCTTGGGAGTTTTAGAGCCTGCTCCTGCTAGCTCCTTCCTTTAATGGATCTTCCACAAGAAGCTTTCTCATTTGTTGAACAGGTCACACCTCTACTCAACAACCTTGGGCAACTCCCCATTTCCTATACCTCAAGTCTTGGCATCCTTCTCATCACAATTGTCATCATCACCATCACCATCATCACCACCATCATCATCATCATCATCGCCATTGCCATCATCACCATCATCACCATCATCACCATCATTATCATCATCATCGTCACCATCATCATCATTTGTTCAGTCATTTTCAGTTGTGTCTGACTCCCCTGCCACTGAAGGCCAGCCACTTAACGCGCCTAGCTTCATCTTCACCATTCCTGTTTCTGTACTCTACATTCCGGTGATATTAGATATTCTTATTCAGCCCTTGGCTGAGGCCCAGCTGTCTACCGTGCCTTGGGTGGACTCCCCTGACATCTATCTCCTACGAAACCCAACCCTTTCTTCAAGACCCAAATCAGTTGTCATCTCCTCCAAGAAGCCTTCCCTGACCAGCCCAAGGCAAAGGAACTTTCTTTCCTCAAACTTCAAGTAGCTCTTTGCCTAAACCTCTGCTTTGCCATATCCACCCTTGTAGCATTTGTTATTGTTGAGTCACGTCTGCCTCTCTGTGACCCCATTTTGGGGTTTTCTTGGTAAAGATACTAGAATGATTTTCCATTTCCTTCTCCAGCTCATTTTACAGATGAAGAAACTGAGGCAAACAGGGTAAAGTGACTTGCCCAGGGTCATACAGCCAGTAAGTGTCCTGATTCCAAGCTCAGTGCTCTATCCACTCTACCACCTAGCTGCCCCCCTCCCCCAATTTTAGTCTAGGTATCTGTATTTGAGACTTTCTTACCCACTAGAATATAAGTTCTTTGAGAGCAGGTTCTTGGTCATGTCTTTGGGTGCCCAGCACATTGATTGCCTTGTGATAAAGAAGTGCACAAGAAATGTTTATTGTATGGAATTAGTGTGGCATCTACAATTACCCAGAGGCTCAGAGCATTTTACTTTGTTCTGGTAAAAAGAACAGTCTGTGACAGGTGAGTCGTAGGTGAGTCACCGATAATGAAATGGTACATATCCTGCCAAGCCTCCTTCCCACACAGGGCAACAGGTCACTACCTGTCGTCAGGAAACACCCCAATATGGCTTGGAAAGGACAAGAGGTTGGGAAACATTGTGCAAGGTGGAGGCAGCCCTGCCTCCCCCTCAGAGGGACCCCGCCCATTCTTGACTAATCAGTCTGTCTCCCCTACCACCCTCCTCTGCTTCCCCTATTCTCTTGGCGTGGCCCCGAAAGAATGAGCAAGACTTAGAGCTTTCCTAGCAGTCGACTCCCTGAAAGATTTGTTTTCTAAAACAAGTTTCACTTCTCTAGCTCTTTCGTGTAACAGAGACCCATATAAAAAATAACTCTGGCAAGGATGTTCTCAACAGGAGATGTCTCTGTTGGGAGGAAATCTGGTCGTTAGCAGACTCCTGAATATCTCATAGTGGGGACATTCATTCATTCATTCATTCATTCATATTCAACAAATATTTGCTGAGGGCCATCTATACCCTTATTTCAGAGAACAGGAGAGCCAAAAGGGACCTTAAAGGTTCAAACCTGTCATTTTACAGATGAGGAAACCAAGACCCAGATAGAATGAGACCTAGAACTTAGAACTCACAGATCTTAAGATTATACATTTAGAGCTAGAAGGAATCTTAAAGACCATAATCTCTTCATTTTTACCAGTAAAGAAACTTGGGCACAGAGAGGTTACATGACTTGTCCAGAGTCACACAGATAGATGGCAAGTGTCTGAGGTAGGATTTGAACCCAGCTCTTCCTGACTCCAGGTCCAACATTTTATCTATATCATGCCGTGCTGCCACTGACAACTCTGACCACTGTTCTTTCCGTCATACTACGCTATCTTATCTTTTTTCTTATTTCCTATTTAAATAAAAAGTTTTTATTGACACTCTTTTTACAACATCATCACTTTTCAATGACTTCCTTTTCCCCACCCTATAGACTCCTTCCTTGACAGTCATAGAAAACAAACTAATGTATTAGTCACATTTAAAAAGGTATTTCTCCTTTACCTAGAGTCCACCTGTCTTCTGATAAGCAGGTGGCATGCTTTACCATCATTCTAGTGAAATCATAAATGGTTATTGTTTTAAAAAAATTTTTTATCAGGGTTCTGAAGACTTTCAATATTGTTTTTCTTTATATTATGGTGGTAACTGTTTTAAGAGTTCTCTTATTTTTTTCTTCCTTCACTCTGCATCAGTTCTTCCCAAGTTTCTCTAATTTCTTCATATATAAGATTTTTTTACAGCGCAAGGACATTCCAGCACATTCATATACCATGGCTGAATGGCAGTGGACAGAACACTGGGCCTGAAGCCAGGAAAGCTCATCTTTCTTCGTTCAAATCCAACCTCAGATACTTACTAGCTGTATGACCCTGGGCAAGTCATTAGCCCTGTTTGCTTCAGTTTCCTCAACTATAAAATGAGCTGGAGAAGGAAATGGCAAACCACTCCAGTATCTTTGCCAAGAAAACCCCATATGGGTCATGAAGAGTCAGATACAACTGAAATAAATGAACAGCAACAAAAATGCATAGAGAGCTGGCCCTTGAGTTAGGCCGTTGTAGCTGTGTTTGTCCTTCCTTTCCAAAGAGGACCATGACATCAGGGAGATGATGACATGACTTGCAGTTGGCTTTGATGTGAGTGACGGAGGGCTGTTCAGGGTCACCAGCCTCACTTTCTCCTCCAGAGCCATCTGGGTCCAGTGACCTGACATTCATCAAGATGCAATGGGGGACCCTGGCCCTTTCAGGCTAAGGTCTTTTTGGGTTCTTACTTTGAGTGAGGGAGTGCCCATTCAGTGAAGAGGTAGACCTGGATTCAAACCCCACCTTCAACCCCCAGTGGTTAAGTCCCTTAACCTGTCAGTGCACTCTCAAACAACTACTGCACATTATGCGTATCTATGACTATACATTGCAGAGAGGGTGGCAACTTGCATTGGTAGAGGGGTTTCCCCCTCCAGGGAATTCTCTATACCAGTGAAATAAAAGGTCTAGTCTCCCTCCCTATCCCTATGGATAATGAATGGACCTCTACTTCCCCTCTCCCCCCAAGATTTATTACTATAAAAAGTGATGCTATAAACATTTGTGTACAGAGAGAACCTCTGTCTTTGACCACCTGGATATATGTGCCTAGTAGTGGTATTACTGGGTTAAAAGTGAGGCAAACAAGGTGAAGTGACTTGGCCGGGTCACACAGCCAGTAAGCCTCTAAGGTTGGATTTGAACTCAGGTCCTCCTAGCTGCTCCATGCAAAGTTTAGGGAAATTTAAAATATAATTCAAAATTGTTTTGCAGACCTGTTCAGCCAGCCTCCTCTTTATAGTGTTTTGGCGTGACAGTCTTCCCACAGCCCCTCCAACAATTGCCATTTTCATCTTTTGTCATCTTAACCATCTTCTAGGTGTGAAGTGAAAACTGAAAGTTATTCTTATTTACATTTCTCTTATTACTTGTGATTTGGACACCTCCACTTCCTCTGGTGCAGTAACTCAGTAATTTCTGTAATTCAAGGATTTATGATTCTTTCTCCACTACTTTGTAACTTAGTAGGGGATCTTTTGGCCAAAAAATTCATCACCCTGTCAGCAACTCAGTGATGAACCCTTCTGAACTTTGTTAGGTTCTCAAGAAACAGACCCACCATCCATCACCAGGTCCATCCTTGAAGTCTTTCCAGTTTTGTAGGACCTGCTAAAACTTGCAGTCCCCTAGAATAACCTTCAAGAACAAAGCCCCACCTATGCCACTATATTAGGAAGGCAGAATTTATGATTTCAAAGAGAATCTCATATGTGCCTAAAAGGTCCGGAACCGCAAGATATAAGGAATTCTCTAGGCAGAAGGCAGGAGAACTAAAGCATGTATTTACACTCCACAGTAACAATCCCACAAACCAGCATCCCCATTTTGATATTTTCATCAAAAGCTTCCAGGCCCAATAAGTCCGCCTCACAAGAGTAACTAGGAGGCCACAGAGAAGCGAGATGGTATAAGGCAAAATCGTATACATGCTTCCCCTCTACAGTAAGAAGATTACCCACTAGCCTCTAGTCAGCTCCACTACCGGCAGCTCAGCTTCGGCTGTAGGCGTCTCTGGCTCCAACCGGAAAAGGAAAGGAGGATCTTCAAGCTGTCCTCTCCCCTCTTATAGAGTTTTTGACATCATCAAGCACTGCCTGAACGACCAGGGCCGATTGGTTCTTGACTTGGCCCCTCCCCCAGCGTAGACCACATTAACACACCTCCCCTCAGCCAGCGCCACGACTCATCACACAGGAAGCTCTGGTCCTGCCCCGGAAGAGCAAGCCCCAGCGTCCAGGGAAGCTCAACGAGGCAAGCTGAGTCATTCAAAGAAAACAAAGTCCATTCTGGCTACACTCCACCCCTCACAATGTTCTAGGATGCACAATCCAATCATAATTCAAATTAAATTATATATCCTAGAACATTGTGATCCAATTATGCAGGAAACTAAAACATATCATTCACAATAAAGCAAAACATATCATTCAGTGACATTCCCAAATATTGGTTTATGATTCAAATGTGATCCACCCCTAGATCCCAGCCAGATAATCTCTTCAATCAATCATCCCAAAATAATTATTAATAATTTAAATGTCCACCCCTAGATCTTTGTATCCATTACATAGGATCAATAATATCATAACAATAAAACAATATAGCAAGGATAACACAAAATAAGTACACAGAACACTATCATCATTCCCCCCCTCAAACAATTGGGGCTCAAAATTTTGGGGTAATGGGTGAAGGTCTCATTTTCCATAGCTTCTTCTTGCTGAAATTGGATGTAGAGGTGTCCCTGCCCCAAAGAGTCCCATTCCAGAGTTCAGTTCTTTATCGAGCTGGCAGGAATTCCAAGAATGCTACGTACTTAGGCAGTCACCAGAAACTGCAGGGTGCTTAAACCTGCAGGAGACAGAACTAGCGACAAGGTTAACTAAAACAGAAAACAAAAAGAGTAGGCAAGTATAGGCTATTATCCTTTAAATAAAATCATCTCCAGTTTAGTTGAAATTTCAGTTATGCAGAGATCCAATATCAGAGCCAAACTCAGATGGGAAATGTTTCTTTTTAAATGGAACACAATGAGGAAACTAAGCCAAGAAGATCCCACCCTAGATGGAGACCAGGATTGTCCTCCCAGCCTTTCCCCAGATGTACAAGGGAAACCAGGAGGATCCCATCCTAGATAGACTAGGATTGTCCTCCCAGCCTTTCCCCAGATGTACAAGGGAAACCAGGAGGATCCCATCCTAGATAGACTAGGATTGTCCTCCCAGACTTTCCCCAGATGTACAAGCTTTTATCCGTTAATCACACAAAGTCACCTTCCCTCTGAGTGACTTGTGTCAATTACCAGCATTAGCCATACCTGTGGGGTCCGTGAATCTAATATTATAGCCCTATTCACGGTAAAATATATGGTTCAGGGGTACGATTTGGTAATTATCTTCCCCTGAATAGACAACTGTTACAGTGTTGTTCTTCCCATGGGCTATGACTTCTGCAGCCTTTGGAATATCCTCTGGCTTCCGTTTTACCCATACCTTAGATCCCAACTTTATTCTATCAATGGAGCAAGCCCCTTTTGCCCCTCTAGTAGTTATTCTGGGAGGAGGGTCAGTTTTCACAAAGGGTATTTTTTCACAGGGGATAATAATCACTTGAACTATCCTATCATTCCTACCAAATTGTACAGGTTTTTCACCCAAATTCTGGAGTGTCACAACAATTTCTTTTTGATAATTCGAATCTATCACTCCAGCCAATACATGTACTCCTTGAGCTGCTAATCCTGGTTTAGGTAATATCTGTCCAAAATGATTCTTCGGGATTCTCATACATACTCCATTAGGGGTTTTTCTTATCTCTTTCCTATTCAACCTAAAATTCTCTATACAATGTAAATCATATCCTGCCGAACCAGGTGTTCCTGGACATGGTAGGGGGACATCTTCCCTCACAGTCCAAAATTCAATATTTTGGATCTCACGTGTTTGCTGTTCTCTAATCTGCAAATTTGGGGTCATCATTCTGGCTAGAGGTGTACTCCCCCCTAAGGGCCTATTGTTCAAATTACGTAAGGCAATAGACAAATTATCCTTCCAATGTAGATATGAATTATTAGAGCTTAATTTTCTCAGCTGTTCTTTCAACAATCCATTCATTCTTTCAATTAGCCCAGATGCTTGTGGGTAATATGGAATATGATATATCCATTCTATATTATTCAGCACACAATATCTTTTCACTTCTTTGCCCTTGAAATGTGACCCATTGTCACTTTGAATCTGCATTGGGGTTCCGTAGTATAAACTTACAATATCTAGGGTTTTACAGGTGTTTTTCTGAGTTGCATCCTTATAAGGACAAGCCACTAGGACACCTGAATAGGTGTCAACACACGTACATACATATTTACATCCTTTATCCTGGGGTAGTGGGCCAATATAATCTATCTGCCAAATTTGGGCTGGAACTTTTCCCCTTGCTATTTCTCCAGTTACTATCCTAGGAAGAGTTCGTTCTTTTTCTAATTGGCATATACAACACCCCTCTGTTATTTGTTTTAACAACGCATGAGAGATACTGATACCTCGATCCTGTGCCCATCGGTGGGTGGCCTGGACCCCTAAATGGCCAGCAGTCTGGTGGACCCATCTCGCTAAGGCTAAGTCATCAGTTGGAGTTGGAGTAGGGACAATACATTCAGTGGCAATCTTTGCTAGTCAATCCGCGTGTGCATTGTACTCACGCTCTGGTGTGGTCAGGGTCCCGTGAGCATCAACATGAAAAACTGACAAATCCGTAACCAAAGACAATCGTACCATATATTTTCCCATAACTCTTTACCCCAAACTTGTTTGCCATGAATCTCCCAATTCTGATTCCTCCATATAGGCATCCAAGTAGCTAATCCATTAGCTACCGCCCATGAATCAGTAAAGATATGACACTGTCCTCCCTTCTCCATTCTGATGGCCTGATGTACTGCCATCAGTTCAGCATATTGGCTACTTCTACCTATCCCAGAACTTTCCAGAGTTCTCCTTGTACAGGGGTTATAGGCTGCTGCTTTCCAATGTCTCTTCTGTCCTAAATATTTTGCTGTCCCATCAGTAAACCAAGCGTGTTTCTTCTGTTCTACACTTAGTCCATCATACCCATTATTCCATTTCACTAAGGATGGCACCATCTGTTGCTTAGATTCAATGGGTTTTTCATTTCTCTCAGTGCCAATGTTCGCCACCGATTCATGTAAAGCAGAAACTCCACTTTTGCCTGCTCTGGACCTATTCTGAATATACCACTTCCATTTGATTATGCTTGCCTCTTGTGCATGTCCAATTCTGTGAGAAGCTGGGGTACTCATTACCCAAGTCATAATTGGAATTCCAGGCCTTAATATCACTTCATGGCCCAGGGTTAGTTGCTCAGTTTCTACTAAAGCCCAATATGCAGCTAACAGCTGCTTCTCAAAAGGTGTATACTGCACTCCAGATGAGGGCAGTTTCCTTGACCAAAAGCCTAAAGGTACACTTCGGCTCTGTTGTTTTTGCCACAGACTCCAATTTGCATAGTCATCTTGTACAGTCACTTGTAACTCCACTGGCCCATTTTGCATAGGCCATAAGTCCAGAGCTAATTGTATAGCAGCCTTTGCTTCCTCAAAAGCTCTACTTTGTTCAAGGCCCCAGTTGAATTCATATTTCTTTCTGGTGACTTTATACAAGGGTTTTAAAATCTGTCCCAAATGTGGGATGTGGTGTCTCCAATAACCAAATAGCCCTATGAACTTTTGGGCCTCTTTCTTATTAGTAGGGGTGGGAAAATCCTGAATTTTTTGTCGAGCTTGTGGGAGAATTTCTCGCAGTCCTCTATTCCACTGTATCCCCAAGAATTTTACAGTTTGAGCTGGCCCCTCAACCTTTGCGGGGTTGATTTCCCATCCTTTGCTTTTCATATGGTCAGTTAATAATGCTAAACTCTCCTCCACTTCTTTTATATTCTTTCCCTGTATCATGATATCATCTATGTAATGTGTAAGCTGTACACCAGGTAGCTTTAATTCATCCAAATGCTCAGCTACAATCCTGTGGCAAATAGTTGGGCTATGAATATATCCTTGCGGCAGGCGTGTAAATGTATACTGTCGGCCTTGCCAAGTAAAAGCAAACTGGTTCCATTGCTTGGGGTCTATTGGGATCGTAAAGAAGGCATTGGCCAAATCAATAACTGCATACCAAGTCCCTTCATGAGGCATTGGCCAAATCAATAACTGCATACCAAGTCCCTTCATGTTTTTGTATTCTCTCTATTAAAGTAACCGTGTCTGGAACAGCAGCATACAAGGGAGGAGTCACTTTGTTCAGCTGTCTATAATCTACTGTCATCCTCCATGTCCCATCTGACTTTCGGACTGGCCAGACAGGGTTGTTCCATTGAGTAGTTGTAGGGACTAACACTCCTGCCTCAACACATTCTCTTATAGTGTTGGCAATTTCATCTTGCCCACCTGGCACACGATATTGCCTCAAAGTAATTACTTCAGAAGGTTCGGGCAAAGTGATTGGATCCATCTTGATTTTCCCCACTAAGACTGCATTAATGCCTATTTTCCTCACAGCAAATTGGTATTTCCCTTCAGGTAAATTTAAGGTCATACCCTTCAAAATGTCTATTCCAATGATGTATTCAGGAATAGGCACAATAACCACACTATATTCTTTCTTGGGCAACTGTCCAATTTTCATCATCAATTTAACTTGTCTGGCTGATATTTCAGTCCCTCCTAGTCCTGTGATGGTAATAGGAGTTCCATGGCTGAATTTGTCTGGATTCCCATAGATAAGGGTGGCCTCGGCCCCAGTATCTATTAATGCCCTAGTTACTGTACTTGACCCATTTTTCCAATATATGGTCAAGTTAATGTGAGGTCTGCAATCCAGCTTACGTATTTCCTTAATTTGGGCTGGGGCCTGGCCTGTTTCCTAGTATTCCCTAGCATGTGATTCACTTGGGTATGAAGGTTCAACATCTGTAGCATTTGCAGGAGCAGTTCTTATTTCCCTATCTCTCCTGTTATCGAGTCCTTTATCTCGGTACATCCTGTACAGTTCATTGGTTGGAATGCCATCTATCATTTCAAAACCCACCCCTGCTCTCAATAGAGCAGTGAACATTTCTTTTCTTGTCACTCCATTTTGGCGCCAAGTTTGCTGGCTGTTCACCCTTCTCTCTCGAGGAGATCTGTCCCTTCCCCAGTCTCCTAAGTCATGTAACTGTAAAATCTTATTTATCACCTCTGTAAGATGGCTCCCTACTTCCCCAAGTAACAGATTCAAAATTAGTTGTTTATAAGCAGGGGGAGCTGTCCTAATTATTAAATTCCTATGAGGGATTCCTATGGGATCATTGTAATATTTGTCTGCAGTTCCTGTCATAATAGCAGTCTTCATTACCTCCTCCTTTAGTCTCATGATACAATCTTTAAGTGAATACCAGGGTCTGTGCTCAGTGGGCCACATAGAATCATTAGTATATCTCTTATTGCATCCCGCAGCAGCTAATGCCAACAGAGTAGTCCTGCTAGCATCATCTCCTCGCTGATGATGTTCTCTAAAAGCTTGCTGAACTAGAGGATCGTGGCTGATACCTATGAATCTCATACAGTCCCTCTTATCTACTAATATTCCACCGGCCCCTTGATCACTGAGCCTTACCATCCAAGATATTAATGGTTCTCCTACTCTTTGGCTGAATCTACTCAAAATATCTGTGACCTCTTGTGGTGAGAAATCTTCCTGAAATTCCCTCGTAACTAAATTGCCACCTCTGGTTTCTGTCCTCCTCCTCTCTACGGGACGAACGCTTGTCTGAGTATTTAACCATCTCCCATTCTCTGTGCGAGGGATGTCCTGAACCCTAGTAGCGTTTTCTGTCTCAGCCCCTAACACTGTCTCATTTTCCCCCCACTCGCTTCCCCTGCCACCATGGCAAGGACAAAGCAGGCAGTCAGGCTTGGTCTGGGCTGAGTTGGGATGCACTCTTGGCTTATTTGGCCTCCTGTTGCTCCTAGCCACATTAATAGAAAAGTTCTCATCTGAGTCAGTGGGTTCTTGAGCAGCAATTTGTTCTCCTGCTATCTGAGATTCCTGTTCTTGCTGTGGGGTAGGAGTGCCCCCATCTCTTTCACTTAATCTCAATCTTTCATATACTAGCCGGTAGGCTGATAACACTATCCAGCTTTGCCTAGATAGCGATGCCCCTGACTGAATCCCAACCTCTTGTAAACACCTTTCCAAATCCTTAGGATCTCCTCTCTGTAGCCTTGGTTCCCAGTTTTCACAGGGTCCGGCTTTTTTAGCCAATTCCTTTGCTAAGGAGGAATAAAAAGGATCCTCCCACCCTGGGATATTCATCTCTTCCTCTGAAGTTCTTCTGCTTCTGAACAGAGATCTTATATCTAGCGATCCCATCCACCTTGTCGCCAAATATATTAGGAAGGCAGAATTTATGATTTCAAAGAGAATCTCATATGTGCCTAAAAGGTCCGGAACTGCAGGATATAAGGAATTCTCTAGGCAGAAGGCAGGAGAACTAAAGCATGTATTTACACTCCACAGTAACAATCCCACAAACCAGCATCCCCATTTTGATATTTTCATCAAAAGCTTCCAGGCCCAATAAGTCCGCCTCACAAGAGTAACTAGGAGGCCACAGAGAAGCGAGATGGTATAAGGCAAAATCGTATACATGCTTCCCCTCTAAGGTAAGAAGATTACCCACTAGCCTCTAGTCAGCTCCGCTACCGGCAGCTCAGCTTCGGCTGTAGGCGTCTCTGGCTCCAACCGGAAAAGGAAAGGAGGATCTTCAAGCTGTCCTCTCCCCTCTTATAGAGTTTTTGACATCATCAAGCACTGCCTGAACGACCAGGGCCGATTGGTTCTTGACTTGGCCCCTCCCCCAGCGTAGACCACGTTAACACACCTCCCCTCAGCCAGCGCCACGACTCATCACACAGGAAGCTCTGGTCCTGCCCCGGAAGAGCAAGCCCCAGAGTCCAGGGAAGCTCAACGAGGCAAGCTGAGTCATTCAAAGAAAACAAAGTCCATTCTGGCTACAGCCACACGGTCGTGAGACATTGGAGCGGGACAGTAAGAGTCAACTGAATGTACACGATGCTCAGGGAAATGTGTTGTGTGCTGAGAGGGATGTAGTGATGATTAATATACAGTCCCAGGCCTTAAGGGAATTGCAATCTAGTAAAGGAGCTCATAGGAACATGGCTTTAGAGCAGAAAGGGACCTTAGTGATCTAATCTCCTCATTTTACTGATGGAGAAACTAAGGCCCAGAGGAATTAAATGATAGATCAGAGATAGCCGAACTGAGATCCAGACGTAGGTCCTCTGGCTCCAAATCCAACATTCTTTCATTTTTTAAGGTGAGATGACCTTAAAATATGTGCATAAGTCACTCCAGTCCAAGGCAAAATGGGTAAGGGCAGTGAGAAAGGAACCAAGTGCTACTTGTAGCTACTTGTTCAGATCATGTCCTGTTGTGGGACTAATTATAACAGCTGATTTTTATATAGCACCTTAGGTTTTGTTAAGGGTTTTATATTAGCTAACCTGGCAATAGCCCTCTGAGGGTGGTAAAAGTCTTAAAAATGAAGTATTTTGGACAAGGTCACATAAGCAGTAAGTAGCAGAGCTCAAAGCCCTGGACCTCTTGTTTCCCTTAATGGCAATATTTTCTCTTTAAGATTGTCTCCAATCTATCCTGTATATCTCTTGTTTGTACGTAGTTGTTTACATGTCACATCCCCTATTAGCCTGTGAGTTCTTCAGAGCATGGAATGTTTTTGCCTTTCTTTGTGTTCTTAGTGCCTAACACAGGGCCTGGCACACAGTAGGTGCTTAATGTTTGTTGATTTGATGGTAAACATTTTCACTATGCCATATTCCTCAAGAGGTAGCGTATGATTGAAGAATGGCTGAACAAGTTGTGGTTGTAATGGAATACTACTGTGCTATAAGTCTGACAGCGCTTCTTAAACTGGGGTAACAACCCCAATCTGGCAACAGTAAAAGGTTTCTGAATGTGCAACAACCAAAAATTGATTAAAAATCAAACTAGTAATGAATCTGAGGTGTTTCTGGCAGTGCTTGTCCATGTTGTATCACGCAACTTCACTGCAGCCTTGGTTCTGAACACTGCTCATACAACGCCAATGAATACTGCTGAAAAGTGAAAAAGGGTCATGAGTAGAAAAAATTTTAAGAAGCCCTGCAGTATAAGAAATGGTGAGCAGGCTGATTTCAGAAAAACCTGTAAAGACTTATATGAACTGATGCAAAGTGAAGTGAGCAGAACCAAGAAAACACTGTACACAGTAACAGCAACATTCTACATGATCTACTGTGAATGACAGCTGTTCTCAGCAATACAATGATTTGAGACAATTCCAAAGGACTCATCATAAAACATCCTATCCACATCCAGAGGAAAAAACTGATGGAGTCTAAGTGCAGGTCAAAGTATACTATTTTTCACTTTTTTTTCGTGTTTTTTTTTTTTTTACCTTTTGGCTTATGTCTTTTTTCACAGCATGACTAACATGAAATATGTTTTTCATGATTGCACATATATAAATAACATCAAATTGCTTACTGTCTCAGGGAGAGGGAGGTGAGAGAGAGAGAGAAAATAATTTTGGAATTCAAAATTTTAAAGAAATAAATGTTAAAATTGTCTTCATATGTAATCGGGAAAAAATAAAATATTCTTTTAAAAAAAGAGGTAGCATATGAACTGGGTCTTATTAGGGTGATAGGATTTTGACCAGCAGCAGTGGAGGGAGGAGCACAGGCTATTACTATCAGAAAAAACAGAATGAGAAAAGGTATAGCTGCAGGAAAGCCTGGTACATGTAGGGGGCACAGGTTGTAGGAGAGTGTGATTGAAGAATACAGTACATGTATGGGAAGAATGGGAGATGGTGTTCCAGATTCAATTCAATTCAACCCAATAACATGTGTTACCTACTATATATATGACATTATACTAGGTGCTAGGGATACAGAAACAATAGTCAAACTGTCATGCCTTTTAGGGGCTTACAGCTATACTTTTAAGAACTGTGGGGGCGGGGTGCAGCTAGGTGGTGCAGTGAGTAGAGCATTGGCCCTGGAGTCAGGAGGACCTGAATTCAAATGTGGCCTCAGACACTTACTTGACACACTTACTAGCTGTGTGATCTTGGGCAAGTCACTTAACCCCAATTGCCGTGCCTTCCCCCCTTGCAAAAAAAAAAAAAAAAAAGAACTAGGGGTATCAGAAGAAGCTTCGCAGAAAAAGTGACACTTGAGTTGAGCTTTTAAGGAAGGTTAAGAATTTTGAGAGAAATTTGAGAGACAGAGAGAATTTTGCAGAGGAAGCATCTTCTAGACATGGAGACCAGTTTTTAGGAGGCTGTAGCAGCAATCACACTGGCACACCCAGGATGGCTGCTAGCACAGGTTCTTAGATCTGCTTTACTAGGAAAGATAGCTTTTTAAGGGATCGACAATCTTCTTTAATTACATTCACTAATTCAGGGGAACGGTCAACACCCTGAATGTCAGAGAAAATACAAGCAGAGAAATTAGCAAAAAGACTAACAGACAGGGCTCTTAACTACCTGAATCAAAGCAATATTGCTATACACTTTACATGTGCCACTGGATGGAAAGAGCCTTTGTATCTGAGCCATTGGGGAGTTCTGAACATATGGCTACTCAGAGTCTCAACCAGGGAATCACAAGATCCTTCTCATAAGCGAACCCCCAAAGCAAAATACCAACTCAGAGTATATACATACTTCTCAGAGCCAGAAGGCATCACAACCCTTGTGACTCAGTGCTTAATTAGAAATTAGCAAAAGGTGTGAAAGCCTTCCGACAAGCAAGCCTCCCCTAAAGCAAGCTCCTCTCCCAATGGGCTCTGTGACTCAGGATGTATCATAGCTGTGAGCTGGGCCAGGCTCAAAGCAGGTCACATAAGCCTATTAACGGATGAGTAGGTTCCTCATAACCCATTAACATTACAAATGCATGGAAGTGGGAGATTCAGTACTGAGCTTTTTGGGGGGGGCAATAGTACTCCAATTTAGCTGGATTGTAGAGTTCATGAAAAAGAATAAAAAGAAATAAAGCTGACTCTGGAGTTGCATAACTAGTTAGTGTGCCAGATTGGTGATGGTCAGGAGCACAGAGCATTTTCCCCACTCTGGAGTTTAAAAGGATCTCAGATATCATCTAGTTCAGGTTTTCAGATTTTTTTGGTCTCGGGATCCCCTTACATTCTTCAAAATCATTGAGGACCTCAAAGAACTTTTGTTTATATGGGTTATGTCTACTGACATTTATCATATTAAAAATAAAAACATCTAATAATTTTGACCTTGTGTACCCATGAAGGGCAGCTAGTGGCATAGTGGATAGAGTGCCCCACCTAGAGTCAGGAAAATTCAGCATCTTGAGTTCAAATCTGGCTTCAGATACTTACTAGTTGTGTGACCCTGGGCAAGTCACTTTACCCTGTTTACCTCAGTTTCTTTATCTGTAAAATGAGCTGGAGAAGGAAATGGTAAACTACTTCAGTATCACTGCCAAGAAAATGGGGTCAGTGAAAGTTAGACATGACTGAAAAATGACTCAACAACAACAACAATACCCCCTGAAAAGGGCTCAGGGGTCCCAGAAGTCCCTGGACCATACTTTTAGAACCACTCATTTTGTCCAACACCAATTAGACCCAGAGTAGCATGGGTAATAAGAAAAAGCTAGAATTTCAACCCAGGTCTTCAGATTCTAAATCCCTATGCAAGCCTTTCCCTTCTACATACACTATACTGGCCCCTATGCTGGATAAGTAGTTTAAGTTTTATTCACTGGGGCCTAGGGAGTCATTGATAGTTCTGTGTCAGCAGAAAGGAGTAGTATGGAACTGGACTGGATGATCTCTTGGGTTCCCTTCTGACTCCAAGATAAACTCTATAAAATTAACGAATGCATAGGATTGTAGGACTGGTGTTATTGCTGGTTAACTGAGGCAGTAAACTTCACTTATATAAGAAATCAAGCCCTCCTTGGATGCCTAATCTTGGTGTGTTAGCCCTAGTATAAGTCAGAAGGTTCCTCTGATCATGTCCCACTACAAGTAAAAGCCCAGTGATGTCTGCTATATGAGAACCAGCCTAAATAAGACCATAGGGCTCTCACTAGAAGACTGGCCACCAGGTAATGAATGTATTTGACTATCTTCTAATGCATAAGGATCTATGGTGATAGAGGAAGCAACCATACTCACCTGATTATGGTTCTTTCAAAAAATTGAAGATAGAGAGATGAGGTGGATTTTTTTTTAAATAGAAATACCATAATAACCTACCTGAAGTATCTCAAATGTCCTCAAATCAATACTTTAGCTAGATGGAGCAGTAGATAGAGTGCTGGGTCTCTAGTTAGGGTAGCCCTGAGTTCAAATCTGGCCTCAGACACTTATTAGCTATGTGACTCTGAGCAAATTACTTAGCCTCTAATCTGCCTCATTTTTCTTATCTGTAAAATGAGTAAAATAAAGCACCTACCTCCCACAGTTATTGTGAAGATAAAATTTAAAATTTTTAAATTAACTTTAAAAAATAAAAAACTTCAAATTCTTACATCAGCTTCTGGAAAGAGCCATGATTGGATAGGAGTGGATACTTCCCCTGTCACCATAGATCCATATGTATTAGAAGATGGTCAAAACATCATCTGGTTAGTCTTTCACTGACAATATCTGTAAAGTGCTTTGCAAACCCTACAGAGATATATAAATGGTGGTTGTTGTTTTTATTATTATTTTTAAAATTCCATTCCTGTGGGATGTTAGGACAGAGATTCCAAGACTCAGTGAAGCCACTACTCATGGTGTGTATGTGTCAGGGTGAGAAGGAGAAACTCATTTGGGGTGTCTGATTGTTTCCTATTTTAACTATTCTTGCTCACTAGGTGCTAAACTCAGCTGTTTGTAATATGCTAAATGACTCTAAGTGGTGTTTGGAGACCCGAGGACAAAACCAATTTCATCTGTCTTCCTTGGAGGTCTGAACTTACTTCATATTTATAGAGCAACTTAAAACTTTTCAATCAGCTCTCACGCAATCAATCAACATTTATTAAGCACCTACTATGTGCCAGGCACTGTGCTAAATACTGGGGTCACAAAAAGAGGGCAAAGACAGTCTCAGCCCTCAGGGAGCTCACTATCTAATGAGGGATGCAACAAGCAAACAAATATGAACAGATTAGCTCTATACAAGATAAATAGGAAATAATTAAGAGCAGGGAGGCACTAGAATTAAGAGGGATTGGGAAAGGATTTCTGTAGAAAATGGGGTTTTAATTGGGACTTAAAGGAAGCTGTGAGGCAGAAATGAGGAAGGAGAGTGTTCCAGGCACAGGAGATAGCCATAGAGAGTATTTGGAGCCTGGAAATGGAGGGCCTTGTTTGTAGAAGAGCTAGGAGACCAGTGTTACTGAATCAAGGAGTATATGTTCAGGATCAAGGTGTAAGAAGACTGGAAAGGTAGGAGGGGGCTGGGACATGGAAGGCTTTGAATGCCAAACAAAGCATTTTGTATTTGATCCTGGAGGTGATATGGAATCACTGGGATGTTTTGGAAAAGGATGAAAAGGTTTGGAAGAACTACTGTGGAGAGTGGGATGGTGACTTGAGAAGGCAGTTACAGAAGGATTGCCTAGCAGCATTGAGGGTCCAGTTGAGATTGCATAACATAAATTTGTAGCAGAAGTAGTCAAATTGGTTACATGATTTTCTCCATTTTCATTCAACAGCAAGAGGAGGTGGTAAATGATGGGAGAGATCCAAGACTGAGTCGTAGCAGGGGATAATCAATGAAATGATAAGAGGGCTAGGGATTCAAGAGAGGAGTATAGTATAGAATTTAATTGGTCCACCTATGGGCCAAGATGGGGAAAGGAAGAAAGAGTGGCTAACATAGGGAAGATGGCCTAAGAGAGAATTAAGGGGTCAAGGGACTGGAAGTCATGGTGTGGGTAAAAAGTAAGATTGTATAGGTGAAGTCAGAGGGAGAGGTAAAAAGTCAGATTATGATTGGATAAGGGGATTTCAGAATTCTTAAACATGGAGGTGGTACATTTGTGGGTGATGGCAAGACCACTATAGTTGTGGTATGACTATCTTTGTGTGTGGCTGAGATGGGTAGAGGAACAGGTTATGGGAAGTTAGTAGGTTGAACTGAGAGGTTAGGGTGTTTGAAGGAGAGTTAATATGTATTTTGAAGTCCCCTAGCATGAGAGCAAAAGTTAGGGATGAGAGGAAAAATTGTGAGCCATGTATTGAACTCATTGAAGAAGGAAGGGGAATGATATGGATGTCAATAGACAACTGTTATCTGAATGTTGATTGGGCGGTAGCATAAACTTCAAAGGAAGAGAGGTTACTGGGTAATGGATGTAGGGAGAGAACATAGAAGTGATAACGAGGAGCAAGGAGTATTCCAACACCCCCTCCTCAACTAATGGGCTGAGGAGAACGAGTGAAGGTACAGCCAATGCTAAAAAGAGTGGCCAGGAACATTGTATCATAGGGGCAGCCAGGTTCGGTAAGAGCTAGTTCATAGAAGAAGTGGTTGAGGAAAAGATTTAAGATGAAGGGTATTTCGTTGCCTATGGAACAGGCATTCCAGAAGGCACAGTGCAAAGGCTGGATGGAGTTTGGTTGAAACTTTGGGGTGGGAGGGCTGAGAAGGATGTGAATAAGAAATTGGATGCTGGGGGAGGTGGATAATAGAATAGGGTTTGGATGAGGACCTAAATGAGGTTCGGAATCACTGGGATGTGAAGGGTATTGACCAGGTGTGAGAATGTTCATCCTTTAGTGAAGGGTGCCACTCCACTTCCCAAAGCAGGCTGGAAAGTCAGATGAATAGACGGGAGGTCCCACTTCACTACTCCTTTTCCCTTGGATGGGTGGAAAATAGGTGGGAAATCATTCAGTCTTCACACCAAACTTATGAGCCAGGCAGGACAATGGTGTCACCTTCATTTTAAAGATCAGAATATGGAGGCACTGAGAAGTTTTGTGACATGCATAAAACTTCACACAGCAAATCAGCAGCAATACCAGAGGACTAGAACCCAGATCTCCCATTCCAGAGCTCTTCCCACCTTATCTCACTGTGTCAGCAGTTCCAGAATACACACAGTTCTTGACCATGGCAAATAGAACTCAAGGACCTACAAAGGATGGATGACATTGGCTTACAGTGGATGGGCTCCAAGGTCCTTTCAGATCTAACATTCTAAGAGTCTGTAGCACCCTGTCTGTATTCACTCTCTCAGCTTGCATTAAAACCCAAAAGCTAAATCCCCAGAATGGCAGCTGCCATCTCAGGTTTTAGGGGAAACCCCATGCTTGACTACTACTAATACTGTAACTCATGAAGGTAAACCACTAGTGTGTTTCCCATTAATAATCAACCAATAAGCTCAGTTAGCATTTTAAAAAGACATTTACTCAAATGTCATAACAAGAACAGTGGTTACAAAACATTTTGTTCCCTTTCCTCCACTAAAAACCTGGGATTAACTCTCCCACAAATATATAGTCTGTGTTAGGGGAGAGTAGGCACAATCTTAATGTACAGCGGTCATAAGGCACATATATAGGGAACACAAGGACAAAACAATCTCTGGAACTTTAGGGACTTGGTGTCTTTTCTTTCTCTGAAGAGTCCTCAAGACTCCATTGTAAGATGGGGCATTAGTTTGAAAGTGGATGAGTCATTCCACTGCTAGGCTGGGCTGGCATGGTTTATTTTTCAAAGGGCATGGCATCTTGCCTAGATGAGTAGCTTGGCTGCCAGGCTAGATCTAGCAGATCACTCAGCTGCTAGTATCTTCACAGGGTATGGCTTTTCTGTTGGGCAGGTGGATATGTAGGATTCCGTGGGCTTGCTCTTATACTGGTGTCTGCAGTATCCACTGTCTCCAGCTTAGCTGGCTCAACCAGATATTACAGGACTCTTTTCATCTGGAGTATTAAAGTGCTCCTCTCAGCTGGAGTTTTACTGTGGCTCTTTTAGTATGGGCAGTAATACAGTCAAGGATTAGCAGAATTCTCTCCTCTTTGGTTCCCCTAAGGATCTTGGCTTTCAAGTTGTCATATCCAGGCAGGAGGTGGGAGAAGCTCTCTTCTATAATTCTTCCTTGTTGAGAACAGGGAATCCTTAAGTCAGGGATCTCATCCTTACTTATGGCGACCAGCCAGTCAGAGTAGAAGGTAATATCATGTACTGAATAGGGCATTAGACTTGGAATCATGAAAGGACTGTGGGAATTGTGTGAACTAAACTGACTCCATCTTATAAAACTGACTCCATTTTGAGTCCTAAATTTCATTTTCCTGTAAATTACACCTGCTTGTTAATCATGAGAACTGAGCGATATCCTGTTTCATACCCAGAAAAGTCCACTTGCTTACTCTACCCCCTCCCTTCTTAAAACTCACTTGTCCTAAAAAAATGGAAGACAATGTGAAATATCTCATTGGAAAAACTGCTGACCTGGAAAATAGATCCAGGAGAGATAATTTAAAAATTAGTGGACTACCTGAAAGCCATGATCAAAAAAAGAGCCTAGATATCATCTTTCAAGAAATTATCAAGGAGAACTGCCCTGATATTCTAGAGCCACAGGGCAAAATAGAAATTGAAAGAATCCATCGATCACCTCCTCAAATAGATCCCAAAAAGAAATCTCCTAGGAATATTGTCGCCAAATTCCAGAGCTCCCAGATCAAGGAGATAATACTGCAAGCAGCCAGAAAGAAACAATTTGAGTATTGTGGAAACCCAATCAGAATAACCCAAGATCTGGCAGCTTCTACATTAAGAGATCGTAGGGCTTGGAATACGATATTCTGGAGGTCAATGGAGCTAGGATTAAAACCTAGAATCACCTACCCAGCAAAACTGAGCATCATGCTCCAAGGCAAAATATGGATTTTCAATAAAATAGAGGACTTTCAAGCTTTCTCAGTGAAAAGACCAGAGCTGAATAGAAAATTTGACTTTCAAATACAAGAATCAAGAGAAGCATGAAAAGGTAAACAAGAAAGAGAAATCATAAGGGACTTACTAAAGTTGAACTGTTTTGTTTACATTCCTGCATAGAAAAAGGATGTGTATGATTCATGAGACCTCACTATCATAGTAGCTGAAAGGAATATGCATATATATATATGTTTATGTATATATATATATATATAAGTGAATGTGCATGTATCTATATGTGTATGTGCATATATACATATATAGAGAGAGAGAGTGGACACAGGGTGAGTTGAAGATGAAGGGAAGATATCTAAAAGAAATAAAATCAAATTAAGGGATGAAAGAGGAATATATTGAGAGAGAGAGATAGGGAGAGATAGAATGGGGTGGATTATCTCACATAATGGTGGCAAGAGGAAGCAGTTCTGGGGGAGGAGGGGAGAGGGCAGGTGAGGGGGGAATGAGTGAATCTTGCTGTCATCAAATCTGGCCTGAGGAGGGAATACCATACATACTCAATTGGGTATCTTATCCCACAGGAAAGAAGAGGGAAGAAGATAAAAAAGGGGGGGATGATGGAGGGGAGGGCAGAAGGGGGTGGAGGTAATCAAAAACAAACACTTCGGAAAGGGGACAGGGTCAAGGGAGAAAATTCAATAAAGGGGGATGGGTTGGGAAGGAGCAAAATATAGTTAGTCTTTCACAACATGAGTATAGAGGAAGGATTATACATAATGATACACATGTAGCCTATGCTGAATTGCTTGACTTCATAGGGAGAGTGGGTGGGAAGGGAAGAGGGGAGAGAATTTGGAACTCAAAGTTTTAAAAACAGATGTTCAAAAACAAAAAAAAAAAGTTATTGCATGCAACTAGAAAATAAGACACATAGGCAACAGGGCGTAGAAATTTATCTTGCCCTACAAGAAAGGAAGGGAAAAGGGGATGGGAGGGGAGTGGGGTGACAGAAAAGAGGGCTGAATGGGGAACAGGGCAACCAGAATATCCGTCATCTTGGAGTCAGGGGGAGGGTAGAAATGGGGAGAAAATTTGTAATTCAAACTCTTGTGAAAATCAATGCTGAAAACTAAATATGTTAAATAAATAAATTTAAAAAAAAACTCACTTGTCCCCCTCCCAACTTGGAAAGTCGCTAAACTTTCCTCCAATTAGAAATCGGATTACCTAACCTTGTATTTTGTTTTATATCCTATTAATTGTTTTCTTTTAACGGCTAAAAATCGGTCTCCCCCTTTATTTAGAGTCTGTTGCCAAGCTGGGGAGGCCTGGTCCCGATTTGTTATGCAATTGACATGCATTGCTTAATAAAGCAATATGCTCAAAAGCTCAAACCTTTGTTTCCTCAGTTACTTCAAATTTCATTCATCAGAGTCAGGAAACACTGGCTTCAAGTCCTTCTTCAGACATTTGCTGGTTGCGTGACCCTGGAAAAATCACTTTATCTCCCTGTGCCTCAGTTTCCTCATCTATAAAATGTAGGGGTTGGACTTGATGGCTTCTAAGGTCTCTTCCAAGTTCCTATAACCTTTAAGTTTCCAGTTTCCAGATATCTTTTGGAGTCTTATACAGATGAGCGACTAGGGATAAAGGTATAGAGGCAGTTTGTGACTTGGGGCAAATTCATTGTCTTTGCTGCTCTTTTTATATGTAATTCAGCTATTCAAACCTCAAACCCCATCCAAGCTTTGGAATACTTTCTTGACACTTGAAAGGACTTCCCTTTTACTCTTCAATGTCCAACCTTCAGCTTTGCCAGACTCTAAAGGGGGCACACCCTTTCATCCTTCCCTCAGTGAAAAACTTGAAGTCTCTGAAAATTTCTTAGGAGGAACCAAGAGTCTGTGGGTGTGCAAGACGTTGGCATTTCCCAGAGCTCATCTGGCCAACACAGTGAACATAAGGTCAGTACAGAGTATAACGAACCTCGAACACGACACTGAATGTATGTTATCATAGAGCATAAAGTTGTATACAGTACCTATCTAACAAGATGCCACATGCATGCATAGCAGTCATACATGTCAGAGAAGCACATATTAGCAGCATATGCAGAAAATTATATAGCAGCAAGTATAATCAACACTGCATCCAAGTTAAGAAACATAGTTCAATAGCAGTAATGCCTGGTACACATTGTAGTAGCACGCAAAGCGTACATTATGTATAATCCATTGATAAATTTCATCTTGCTATACGAGTAACCACCTTTCCTGTTTTTCTCTGATGCATCACAGGTAAGTCTGGTCACTGGCCAAATAATCACTTCTACCATGATTTTCTGAGCTTGGGAGCGGTTAACTATTGGCTTCCTGTAATCCCAGTCCTGAGCTTCTGAATGTTGTAGGCTGGCTCTCACAGTCTCTTATAGGTGTACTCTGTTTCCTGGGATTCTCTATAATTGTCTTATTGTGTTGAAAAGGGGTGGCCTCTGAGTTGGGACCTCCCTCATCAGGAGCAGAGAAGTTTCCTTGTGGCTGGGATATTCTTGACTGAATTTCCTGCCTCTCTGGTGAGTAACAAAACCTAATTCCATCCTCATTGGAATCCTCATCTGTTGAGCTTTTACCAAGCTCTGTAAGTCTCTCTGTAAAAGGTGGGTGGGCTCTTCTTCTCAGAGTCCATTTCGCTGACTCTTTAATAGCCCATCAGGAAGTTCAGCCAAGTCCTGAATAGACAGCAGACAGTTCTAGTGTAGTGTCTTTATGGGCCCCTCACCATTTTCTGGGGCTACCTGATACACCAGCAAATTTCCTAGACTCTCCACAAAAACTCGGTAATATGTGGCTTTCCATAAATCTGCTATCTTTTTGTGTTCTCTCTAAGCTGGGATTTCTCAGTAGAACACTATCATCTGTATGGTGATCTTGACAATGGACTGGAGCATTATACAGATGCATGTTTCTATCAGAGCTTTTTGGAGCTGAGACTATTGCTAAAGGAAATTTCTTTTTTTTTTTTGCCTATTTCTTAATTGAGATAGATGCTGATTATGAGTCCCTCTGTCTTCTTTTCTCTAACTCCAAAGCACAAGTCGATTAGGCAAACATGGTCCCAAACTTTAGCAAGAATGAGGTAAATGTTATACCCTCATCCCTGGTAGTGTTGTATGCATGTGCTTCAAATACCACACGCTGACTCCACTGAGATTTCTGCTCAGACTGCAAGATTCCTAGCATCTTGAGCAGGGTTCCTTTCAGGAGGTTGGCTGAGGGCTTCCCTGAACATGGAAAGGTGTGGTTCTAGATGACTTGATACCTGCCAAAGCTAATATTTTCTTAAACTGCTTTCACAGTCTCTACCTTGATTAGATTGAATCTGGCTGGGAAGACATATACCTAGAAATTTTTTCCCCCAAACACCTTAGCAACAATAGTAATAAATAACATTAATATGGTAGTTTAGGATTTGCAAAGTGCTTTACAAATATTATCTCATTTAATCCTCAAAACAATCCAGAAAAGTAACTTTCACTTTTATCCTTATTTTGCAGATGAGGAAACTAATGCAGAGGTTAAATGACTTGCCCAAAGTCACATAGCTAGTGAGTGTCTATGGCTAGGTTTGAATTCAGGTCTTCCTGCTCCAAGTTAAGCATTCTATCCACTGAACAATCTGGTTTCTAGTTGGATGTGCCACCGCATAGTAGGCAATGGTGTGCTATTAAATGTTTAACTACTGTCTCCCCCCAAAGATATATGCATGACATTCTTTTAAGTTTAATCTACATGTTTGACGTTTTCTAGACACTTCTAACCATTTCTAGACACTTTCTTCGGTCTAGACAATCAAAAAAACAAGTCAAGCCCTGACTTATAGCTTATGCCAATTTCCAAGGTGTAAATGCTCATACAGAAAATTTAACAATTGTTCTCCTGACCTGCTCAAGCTGACTGGCTCCCTTGATACTGGGTAGACTGGTCAGTCACCACTGGAATAAGGCTCATGCTCAGACTGTTTCTTTCTAGCAACAAAAAGTTAATGCAAGCTCCAGTGGTTTGCCTGTGCTTGTACTCTTCAGGAACATAGGATGAGTTGGTAGCACTTTCCTTTGGATACATAAAGCACAAGCCTGGCACTTCAGAAATATATCTGTGACCATCTGGGGTCACCACAATCAGTTTTTTGCTAGTTCAATGGCTCTTTCTTGACCCAGATGTCTAAAGTCATCATGTAACACTTTCATGGCCATAATGTGAAACGCACGAGGCAGCATCACCTGCTTGCCATGTACAAGGTCAGTTATCATTTAATACATCATGTCACAGCACAGCTCCAATTTTCCCCATTGTGTTAACAATAAAGTCCCCTCCAAGGAATGAAACTTGAGCTCCCGAGGGTCAGACTCTCCCTTTAGTGCTTGTCTTACTTCTATTCCTTCATTATGCATTTCTTCTCACTGCCAGTCATCCAACTCTCACATGCCAGTCAATGACAGCTGAGGCATAGAGGATTGGTTTGGTACAATAGAATTCACATTTACCAGTGGTTATTTAGCCTTTGGGTGAAAGTCCCAGGTTCTTGATGGTATTATGATTGGATTGCAGACTAGCTCTCTGGGTATCTCAGATAGCCTTCTCCCTTTTTTTTTTATGTCACCTGTTAGGGTAATTAGGATAGAACTTTTTCTTTTTTTTTTTTTTACTGTTTTCTCTTTTGGAATGCTAAGGCAACCAAGCACCTTTGATGGCTTTGGAACTTTTTGGAATGGAATGGAACTTTTTGCTGTTTTTGGTTTGAGTGCTTCTCAGCACTGAGGTAATCAAGTGCTCCAGGGCCCTGAGACATGTATATACGATCTGAGATTGGTGTTTTGTTTTGGGGGCACACTCATTGGAAGAGTGTTGGTGATTTGGCCTGATGAGACTCTGGGTAGCCATAGGAGTCCCCCCCTTCCCCTGCCCCCACCTTTTTGAAAACCCAGATATTGGTGCCTCTCTCTCTGGTAACTGTGTAACTCCCTGGTCAGACAGCTAGAGGCCTGTCTGTTGATTTCTCAGTGTGTTTGCTCTGTTTATATAATTTCTGCTTGCAATTTCGGTTTGTATTCTCTCTGAAGTTTAGGGTGCTGGCTTTTCCCCCTGAACTAACGAATGGTATATGTAGGTTTAATTAAGGTAAGATTGTTAACCCTTTAAAGTTGCTTTCCTTAGAAAAGCAGATCAAAGAATCTGTGCTAGCAGCCCTTCTGTGTGCTCTCATTGTTGGTCTTTCATCTCCACAGCAACTGCTAGCAACACTGTTGTTACACTATCTTCTCCATAACCTGCTCAAAGGTAGTAAGGGCTCTTGAGATGACTTGAAGCCTATGTTCAGGTTAATAATAATCCAGTGAGACAGAGGGAAATTGACTTCTCTTTTTTGTCCTGTGATATCAGATTCCAGCAGCACCCACTGCACAAATTTAAGACTGACAACCACCCACCGCCTAGTCCAGGGCATCTTGGACACTCAACCATCCTCTCCACCTTCAACCCCACCATGCTGAAGCTGCTGCATTTCATTTTCAATCTGCACTCTCACTTTGATGTGGGGTTCTCTGAGTTCAGGTGGAAGGGGTCTCTCTACCACTGGTGTTGAAGTCAACTTAGCATCTTTGCTAAGGAGGCAACTTGGTGGAGCAATGGGTAGAGTGCTAGGCCTAGAGTCAAATCCTCCCTCAACACATCTCTGACTGCATGACCCTGGGCAAGTCACTTAAGCTCTCTCAGTTTCCTCATTTGTAAAATGAGGATAATAATAGCACCTGCTCACAAAATCATTGTAAAAGCTAAATGAGATGATAGATATAAAGCATTTTTTGCAAACCTTAAAGTGTTAATATAATTATTATTATACATCCAAAAGGGAAAATAACATTTCACACCAACATTTTACTCAGAGGCCCACATACTCACCTAGCTCCGAACACTAATACATTCTCCCCTGAGGGCAGGGATTTCTTTAGTTTTTGCTTCTTGTCCTCACTGTTTAACATGGTGTTTGTCTTATGTTGCTGTTCAGTCACTTTTCAACCATTTACAACTCTTTGTTGGCCCCATTTGGGGTTTTCTGGTCAAAGAAATTATTGATTTGCCATTCCCTTCTCCAGCTCATTTTACAGTTGAGGAAACGGAGGCAAACAGGTGAAGTGACTTGCCCAGGGTCGCCCAGCTAGTAAGTATCTGAGGCCAGATTTGAACTCATGAAGATGAGTTTTCCTGATTCCAAACCTGGTGCCCCATCCACTGTGCCGCCTCTTGACCTACAGTAGATGTTTACTAAACATATGTTGAGGCAGCAAGGTGGTATAGTCCCTGGAGTCAGGGAGACCTGAGTTTGATACTTCTTGGTTATGTGACCCTGAGCAAATCACTTAAATTCTGTTTGCCTCAGTTTCCTCATCTCTAAAATGAAGAAAATAATAATTCCTATCTCCCAAGCTAGTTGTGAAGATCAAAGTAGATAATATTTGTAAAGTGATCTTGCAAACCTTAAAATGTTCTATGAATGTTAGTGGTGATAATGATGATCTTTCGTCTTGTGATATCAGATTCCAGTAGCGTCCACGGCATGGATTTAAGACTGATGACCGCCCACCGCCTAGTCCAGGGCATCTTGGACACCCAACCAACCACTCCATCTCCAACCCCACCATGCTGAACCAGCCGCATCTCCATCCCTGACCCAGTCTCAATTTCCTGATGCTGTTTCTTGGAAATTCCTCTGTCCATCATGGATATAGCAGAAGATATCTCTGGCCCCTCTCCTGCTATCTGTTGGTAATGTCCTTGTGTCAAATGACTAGGACCTCCAGGCCCTTAACCAGTGGAATGTTGTCTGCTGCTCTGTCTCCCAGCAAGTTTTCTCTAGGTTCCTGCCTTTGACTTTAGATGATTAGAGGTAGTCTCTTGCCTGGTTTCTTGCCCACACATGGGAAACTGTCCTGGAGCTAGGCTATGCTGAGTTTTCCCAAGTTAGAACATTCTTAACAGCTTGTAAATCATCCATAAACTGGTTTTCTCTGTCCAGCAACTGATCAAAACTTGGCAATTTTTGTTGCTTCCAAAGGCCTGCCTTTATTTCTTAGGAGTTTGCCATATTCCTGCTACTAACGTCATTCAAACTACATTCACTTCTTTAGATTTTATTTCTCCTCTTCTAATCAGTCCCTGAACTGACTATCCCAATTCAAACCTCCCAGGGGCTTTTCCCTTTGCAGACTGGTAGACTCTAGCTGCAGCTAGGTGGTTCAGTGGATAGAGCACTGGGCTTGGAATCAGGAAGGCTCGTGTTCACGAGTTCAAATCTGACCTCAGACACTTAGTAGCTATGTGACCCTGGGCAAGTCACTTCACTGTGTTTGCCTCAGTTTCTTCATCTGTAAAATGAACTGGAGGAAGAAACCACTCCCAGTATCTTTGCCAAGAAAACCCTAAATGGGGTCACAAAGAGTTGGACACAACTGAACAACAAAACCAAATGAACTTGGGGCATATGCTTGTTATGGTCTCTCTCCAACACCAAATTACTTTTATAGTGTCTGTAAGCATTGTTACCCTATGACTTCCAGCCTATGGTTTCATGGCAATACAACGCCATATGCTATGAAGTGTAGGGATCCCTCTATGGGTTTCTGTAGCTTCTCCTGGCTTTTCAGATGATTTTTCCTTCTGCATCATTCCTGATATTCTGTCTTCAATTATTCCCCCACTGGTTAATAGCATTTTATCCCAAAGCAGTACTCTCTCCTCCTCTGTGAGAGGTCTATTATTCAGTTTCCAAGTACTTCCTGAAACTTCTGTCTTGCTAGGAATTTTAGAGGGATCCACACTCTCAGGATACTTACCAAAAGAGAGACAGTATTTTGTTGTTCTTGTATTGGCTAGCGAATTTTTTTCCCATCTCCCTAAAGTGTCAATAGCATCTCACAAAATGCTCTCAATGTTTTCCTCCCGTGGCAGACCTTTAACATGGAGCCCTCTGTGCAGTCCTAGAATAAGCACTCACACGATAGTCAGAAGAAGCAATACAAGGACACTCTCGAGGTCTCTCTTAACAACTTTGGAATTGATTGTGCGACATGGGAGACACTGGCACAGGCAGTTCAGCATGGCGTGCCCACATCAGAGAAGGTGCTGTGCTCTATGAGCAAACAGAATTGAAGCAGCTGAAAGGAAACGCAGGGTGCGCAAATTTAGAGAATCTATCCCAATATTCACTAGGCCTATTTGTGCCTGACCTGCATTCTGAGCTTGTATTGGTCTGATTAGCCACAGTTGGGCACATTGAAACCTGACTCTGGTGTAGTGGTGTCATTTTGGTCCTCTCTGAGAATGAAGGACAACAACTACTGTCTGCATTGATAGGCACAGCCCTCTCTTGGGACACTTGTTCCTATTCAGTTGTTTCTGACTCTTTGTGACTCTGTGGACCTTACTGTCCATGTGGTTTTCTTGGCAAAGGTACTGGAGTGGTTTGCCATTTCCTTTCCAATGCATAAAGGCAAACAGAGGTTAAGTGACTTTCATAGGGTCACATAGCTAGTGAGTGTCTGAGGCTGGATTTGAACTCAGGTCTTCCCGACTCCAGGCTGAGCACCCTATCCACTGAACTACAACTCTTAGGACATTGTCATTTGTGTCAGCCTCTGTACTTACAATGGATATAGTAATGCCACAGATATCAGTACCTAAACATTCTGCTGTACGAAAGTTATTTCAAAGGAACTGGTCTAACTTGCAACCTGGAACTGACTGTCCTATTATAGTCTAGAACAAAAGAAAAAATGCTAATTTTTTTTCTAGTGGACCTCAGCAAAACTAGGGCATCCAAGAAAGAATCTGGGTGGTGAATCCGGCTTTTCTGAGGACTAAAGGGGGCACACCCTTAGAATGTATGAATAGCACTGGGATGACATTATCTTGTAGCTGAGAGGTGTCTCATTAGGGCACACCTATAAGGAGACTTAGCTTGTTTCAAGTTGATTGACAGTGAGTATCTAGTCATCTTAAGTTACTAGCTTGAGGAAATGTTGGACACTCGTTGGCCACTACACCTAATCGTAACTAACACCTTGTTTTCATCACAACTCCTTATATTTAACTTAGAAACATAAACATTTCATGCTCTCCTTATTTGTGGGTTAGGGTCAAGAGCAGAATTCTCTACCCCCACTCTGCCTACACACCCACACCCACACACACACACACCACACACCATACACCACACACACACACCACACACCATACACCACACACACACACCACACACCATACACCACACACACACACCACACACACACCACACCACCACCACCCCACACACACCCCATACACACAGAGTGACAATTTCTTTGTCTGTAAATTGGGCATAATGATTTCTTACTTGCCTCATAGAGCAGTTTTGATAATCAAATGTGAGAAAATAATGGTGATACTAGCCAGCATTTATATATTGCTTTAAGCTTTGTAAAGCAATCAACATAAAGTATATCTATCGATCCTTATTGTAACCCTGGGAGGTATAGGCTATTATTATCACTATTTTACAGATGAGGAAACTGAGGCAGATAGAAGTTAAGTGACTTGCCCAGGGTCACGCAGCTAGTAAGTGTCTGCGGTGAGCTTTGTCTTCAGGTCGTCCTGACTCCAAGTCCAGCATTCTAACCACTTCATACTTATGTTGTTGTCGGTCAGTTGTTTCAGTCACGTCTGACTCTTTACCACCCCTTGTGAGGTTTTCTTGGCAAAGATACTGGAGTGATTTGTCATTTCCTTCTCTAGCTTATTTTGCAGATGTGGAAACTGAGGCAAACAGGGTTAAGTGACTTGCCCAGGACCACACATCTAGAAGTGTCTGAGGCCAGATTTGAATTCAGGAAGATGAGTTTTCCTGACTCCAGGCCCCACACTCAATCCACTGCACCACCTGGTTGCCTATCTTTATAGTAATAATAATATATTGACAACAAATGAATTAATAATAATAACTTGCATTTATATAACTCTTAGAGGGAGCTAGGTGGTACAGTGGATAGAGCACTGGACCTGGAGTCAGGAAGACCTGGGTTCAAACCCTATCTTAGACACATCCTAGCAATATGACCCTGGGTGAGTCATTTAACCTGTTTGCCTCAGCTTCCTCAATGGGGATAAGAATACCTCCATAGGGTTGTTGTGAGGATCAAATGTGATAATATTTTTAAAGCACTTTGCAAACTTGTAGCATAATATAATAATATATGATATAATTATACCAATATGTTAATATTATTGTTACTGTTATTTTTAGTGATTCATGGGAGGCAGTGTGATGGAGTATTTGACTGGGAGTCATGAGGCCTGGTTCCTAATCCCCCTTCTGTTATTAACTCAATGGGTGACTTATTCCTCCAGACCTCGGTTGTTTTACCTGTAAGATGGGCCTAGGAAGAACTGCACAATTATTGTCCAGGGCTATTGCTAGGGTCAAATGAGAGTTAGGGACAGTTGTGAAAGTGCTTTGGAAATCAACAAGGACTGCGCTGCTGGTTGAAAGATGAATGAGTAGGAGACTCTCTGTTGCCCCCAGGGGAACTGGATGTGTTTCCTATTCAATTCAACAATTAAGCACTGACTGTATGCAGAGAACTGTGATAGGCCCTGAGAGAGATACAAAGTTTAGATCTTGCCTTCTCAGAGCTCAGGCTAGTCAGGGGATAGGATACAAACACAAATAACTACGGTAACAATATTACGAGATATGTATGGTTCAGTGGAAAGAGTGCTAGACTTGGAATCAGAGGACCAGGGTTTCAACATGTTTTCCACTTATCACCTGTGTTCTCATGGGTCATTCATTTAACCTGTCCAAGCCTCAGTTTCCTCATCTGTAAAATAAGGGAGTTGGACTAGACCGGTGGTGTCAAACTCAAATAGAAATGGATCCTTGCAGGAAGCGTATTGACTTGGAAAACCACAAATTAACATCATCTATGTTCTATTATATTTTTATTTATTTTGTTAAACCTTTCCCATTAACATTTTAATTTGATACTGTTGCACTTTGATACTGTACTAGATGGCCTCTAACTTCCTTTTACATTCTAAATCTACGATCCTTAAATGCTTTAGGGCTGCATGGTATAAATAAAGAGGAAGACACAGAGTCAGAAAGACCTAGGTTCAAGTCCTACCACTCACATATACTGTCTGTGTAATTGTAGATGTTAAACCTGAAAGTCTGGTTGAAGGAGGCAAACAAGCTAGGTGATAGAAAAATCCATGTTGTTTATTATTTTCCCTTAAAGCATAGCCAAGCTAGCTTACTTGTACATACAAGGAGTCAGAGCCCAAGCTCTGGCTGTCTGAACAAAGGAATGAGAAAACTTATATACATTATTTTAGCAGACCCAGCAAGCCTGTATTACCTCATTTTTTATGACCCCCATGTATGTTTAACCATGATACATGAAGACGATTTTCCTTAATGGAATAGGGTTGTAAAGAATGTTGACAAAGGTCAGTTAATATTCTCCCTTGGAGTTAGGGTCTCATCCTTTAATGGCTAACAGGAGTAAGAATGTCCTTAGGTCAGTCTAATCTGTCCTTGTTGACAGTGGTAAGGGTATTTCCTGAGTAAACATTTAGAGAGAACAAAGAAGCCTAGGTCCTGGGTCTTCATCTAGTTGCTCATTAATTCAGGGTCTGGGTCTAGTTGATATTAAAAATGATATAAAATGGTATAAAGAAGATGGTGGTGGGTAAGCAGGGACTAGAGTGAGCTCCATACTGAGTCCCTCCAAAAACCTATAAAAAATGGCTCTGAACCAATTCTAGAACAGCAGAACCCACAGAACAGCAGAGAGAAGCAGGGCTCCAGCCCAGGACAGCCTGGATGGTCTCTGGGTGAGGTCTATTCCACACGGAGATGGGAGCTGGGAGCTGGGAGCTGGGAACGGAGTGGAGCAGAGCCTAGCCTGAGCAGCGTGGAACAACCAAACTTGGAGTTGGGCGCATGGGGCCCCTAGCACCCTGAATATGTGAGCTGCGGCAGTTACCAGACCCCTCGACCCACAAACACCAAAGACTGCTGAGAAGGTTAGTGGGAAAAGCTGCAGGAGTGGAAGGAGTTCGAGGTTCGGCTTCCAGCCCCGGGGGCAGCGGAGGTGGGGCAGCTACAGCTGTTGTTACTTCCGGCTCCAGGCCCACCTGGTGGGAGGAATTAAGTGGTGGATCAGGGCAGGAGTGAAGAGCCTGCTGAAGATCTAAGCCCAGTTCGGGTGGGGGTTCTTGGGGAAGGAGCAGTGCTGGTGTGGCAGAGCTGGCACCTCCCCCCCAAACGTGGAACATAGAACTCGTTAGTCTACAAGCAGTCATACCCCACTGAAAAACTCAAGGGTCAAGTTAGTTGGTTGGGAATATGGCCAGGCAGCGAAAGCACACCCAGATTCAGTCTCAGACTTTGGATTCTTTCTTTGGTGACAAAGAAGACCAAAACATACAGCCTAAAGAAGACAACAAAGTCATAGAACCTACAACAAAAGCCTCCAAGAAAAACACGAACTGGCCCCAGGCCATAGAAGAACTCAAAAAGGAGTTGGAAAAGCAAGTTAGAGAAGTAGAGGAAAAATTGGGAAGAGAAATGAGAAGGACGTGAGAAAACCATGAAAAACAAGTCAATGACTTGCTAAAGGAGACCCAAAAAAATGCTGGAAAATACACTGAAGAAAACAACACCTTAAAAAACAGACTAACTCAAATGGCAAAAGAGCTCCAAAAAGCCAATGAGGAGAAGAATGCCTTGAAAGGCAGAATTAGCCAAATGGAAAAGGAGGTCCAAAAGACCACTGAAGAAAATACTACTTTAAAAATTAGATTGGAGCAAGTGGAAGCTAGTGATTTTATGAGAAATCAGGATATTATAAAACAGAACCAAAGGAATGAAAAAATGGAAGACAATGTGAAATATCTCCTTGGAAAAACCACTGACCTGGAAAATAGGTCCAGGAGAGATAATTTAAAAATAATTGGACTACCTGAAAGCCATGATCAAAAAAAGAGCCTAGATATCATCTTTATCAAGGAGAACTGCCCTGATATTCTAGAGCCACGGGGCAAAATAGAAATTGAAAGAATCCATCGATCGCCTCCTCAAATGGATCCCAAAAAGAAATCTCCTAGGAATATTGTCGCCAAATTCCAGAGCTCCCAGATCAAGGAGAAAATACTGCAAGCAACCAGAAAGAAACAATTTGAGTATTGTGGAAACTCAATCAGAATAACCCAAGATCTGGCAGCTTCTATATTAAGAGATCGAAGGGCTTGGAATGCGATATTCCAGAGGTCAATGGAGCTAGGATTAAAACCTAGAATCACCTACCCAGCAAAACTGAGTATCATGCTCCAAGGCAAAATATGGACTTTCAATAAAATAGAGGACTTTCAAGCTTTCTCAGTGAAAAGACCAGAGCTGAATAGAAAATTTGACTTTCAAACACAAGAATCAAGAGAAGCATGAAAAGGTAATCAAGAAACGGAAATTGCAAGGGACTTACTAAAGTTGAACTATTTTGTTTACATTCCTACATGGAAAGATGATGTGTATGATTCATGAGACCTCAGTATTAGGGTAGTTGAAGGGAATATGCATATGTTTATGTATATATATATGTGAATGTGTATGTATGTATATATCTATGTGTATATGTATGTATGTGTATGTATGTATATATACATGTGTGTGTTTTTATATATTATATTATATTATATATATATATATGTATATATATATATATGTAAAAGAGAGAGAGCAGACACAGGGTGAGTTGAAGATGAAGGGAAGATATCTAAAAGAAATAAAATGAAATTAAGGGATGAGAGAGCAACATACTGAGAGAGGGAGATAGGGAGAGATAGAATGGGGTGGATTATCTCGCATAAAGGTGGCAAGAGGAAGCAGTTCTGTGGGAGGAGGGGAAAGGGCAGGTGAGGGGGGAATGAGTGAACCTTGCTCTCATCGGATTTGGCCTGAGGAGGGAATACCATACATACTCAGTTGGGTGTCTTACCCCACAGGAAAGAAGAGGGAGGAAGATAAAAAAATAAAAGGGGGGGGGATGATGGAGGGGAGCGCAGATGGGGGTGGAGGTAATCAAAACAAACACTTTGGAAAGGGGACAGGGTCAAGGGAGAAAATTCAATAAAGCGGGATGGGTTGGGAGGGAGCAAAATGTAGTTAGCCTTTCACAGCATGAGTATTGTGGAAGGGTTATACGTAATGATACATGTGTGGCCTAGGTTGAATTGCTGGACTTCTTGGGGAGGGTGGGTGGGAAGGGAAGAGGGGAGAGAATTTGGAACTCAAAGTTTTGAAAACAGATGTTCAAAAAGAAAAAAATAAGTTTTTACATGCAACTAAAAAATAAGATACACAGGCAATGGGGTGTAGAAATTTATCTTGCCCTACAAGAAAGGAAGGGAAAAGGGGATGAGAGGGGAGGGGAGTGACTGGGGAACAGGGCAACCAGAATATATGCCATCTTGGAGTGGGGGGGAGGGTGGAAATGGGGAGAAAATTTGTAATTCAAACTGTTGTGAAAATCAATGCTGAAAACCAAATATGTTAAATAAATAAATTTAAATAAAAAAAATAAAATGGTATAAAATGTTCCACATTTCCTCCTTTTGGTCAAAGGTAAGCTGAAAGCTTCACCTGAAGACCAATTAAGGTATGGAAAAACCTCTATCCTCCTCAGAGGTGAAGTTCTAAAAATCCTTATCTAGTTGGATTCAGGTTTTTTTTTTCTTTCTGTGGTTGGACATCCCCAGAAATGGACAGTAATTGTAAACTAATTGTAAACAAGCAGAGAGAGTAAGTTGCAAGGGGGATGAGGGTAGGGAGCATAATGGGGAAACTAGAACAGCTAAGTAAAATAAGCTAAAGACACCAAAGGTACAGGTAAACAGTCTTGGGAATGCAAGGGACTCAGAAAGGGAAAGAGCAGCTCTTCATTCAGTTTCTGGTCTGGGCTCTTGGGAGGGTTGCCTGCGTCTTATGCTGTCCCCTTCAGGCTCCTTTGAAACCGGAGGGCAAGGTGTCCTATGGGCTCAGATGTCCACTTAGGAGCAGGGGCAATCCTCAGATGTGACAGAAGGATCAAGGAATCCATATCCACAAGTTGGCAGCTATAGAAGTAGTCAGATCTGACAGGAGCTCCCAGAGCACATATGATTTGATAATTGAGAGAAAAACAGCACAACATAGGTCCCATCCACGCAGGGCTAAGTTCAAGCAGTGCAATAAATGGTTCAGTATCCCAGCCACACAGGGCTGAGTTTAGACAAATACAATAAAGTTTTTCTCATAATTCACAAAACTGCACAATTACATTGAGTCAGGTACAGACCAAACCACTTAGACAGTTCACAATAGACTGGTATTGAGAGGGGGAAATTTGCATGTCACATGTTTTGCATTTACACATTAGATAACCAAGAAAACTTAAACATGAACCATACAAAGTAATGCAATCATTATTAACAATGTGGAACATCATAAACTTCCTTGTATCCCAGTAACACAGTACATATAACATCATAAACTTTAGTCATACCGTGTCTCTTTGATGGCATTTACAAAATAAACCACAAGCCATTCTTAACAAAGCTTAAAATGTTTCTAATTTAATTCCAGCAATTAATTGCACAATTTGTATACAAAGTAACTTCAAATCTCAGTTACATATTCCCAATGTCCATTTAAAGCAGCACCTTTTTTTTTTTCCAGGTGCCTGATTGTAGTTATCTGGTCCCTAGATAGTAAAAGAGAGTTCTGCTTCTCTGATTCAGATCTAGAAATTCTCAGACAATTATTACTTAATATAACTTAGTACAATCACTTAAAATTGAATCTCCTTTTTTTTTTGAAATTTCTGAGTATTTCAGTTTATATATCATCTGCTGTCTCTATCCTTAAACCTTTCAAATGTGAAGGTCCAACCATAAATTGAACTCATCTTCTTTTTAAAATTATCAGACAGATACCTTAATAAAGAAGATATAATTTCACTTGTACTACTATCTTATACAATTTTCTTGTGCAAAAATCCTAATTTAAGATCTTATTACCAACACACACTTATGAGCTTGAATTTCCATGATTGATAAATTTTGGAGCCAATCATACACATCTGTATATAATTCTTAGGGGAATCAATCTGATCCTGTTATTTTCTCAAAATTTGCTATCCCCTTTCTTTTTTATTGGACATTTATCACATTACATCTTTGTCTTATTACTTTGTCTAATCATTTCCTCCTTTTGGAGGATGTTATCTCTGTATTATTTTAATTTTTATTTGGTCATGAACATAAGTTAAAATTGTAAGCTATTCATTCCTGTATCTTATTATAATAACTCAGAGATATTCCAATATTCATCTATTACCTAATAGATTTAACATTGTGCTCACAAAACTTCTTGATAACATAAATTTACTATGAAAGAAAAGAGGGACAATGTCATATATCTTAACAGAAGGAAAGAACTTCCTTAGCTCTGTTTGATTCCAGGCATGAGTCATATCTGAAAGCCAATCATATAGCCATTAGATGCTGAAAGCAGGGCTTAGGAGTAATCAGGTAGGGATTTTCCTTTTCAGAAAGGAAATAGGAGAATTGGGAAATAGAGTCAGGAAGATCCTACCTAGGCTGTGTCCAAGGTCATCTTCAAAACTTTTTCCCAGGCACAGACATCCACCTTTAAAGTTCTCAGCCTGTAATGCCTGCCATTCTACTATTGGCTTCATGTGACCTATTCCTGTAATCAGAGCTTAAAACAATATTAAATTGTGGTCCCATAAAATATTAAATAGCAAATAAATATCCTTCAGATAGGACTGTCCCAAATTTCATTGAGCTAATAATTATCAAATCAAGCTACATAACTTTTCGGCCTTCTAAAATACTTTCTCACACTCTCAACTTAAACCATTTGAAATTAGTATTCCTTTGGGACAGGAGAGGCTTATCTAACTCCCATTTGTCCCCAAACTTTCTTATCTGCTTTTCATATTTCCAATCAAACCTTTATTTACCTTTCCAATCTCTCAAACCCATTATTCAGTCTTCCTTTACGTTTCAACCATAAGACAAAATAGTTCATAAATTAATACTTTTTACCGACATAACTGTCTATACTGGAATCCCATTACAGCTTCTTAAACAAAGCAAAGAGGTTAATGACCAACCTCACAGGATGATGGATTTATGTCCGCTGTTTACTCATTCTAGAGGAAAGGGACACTTTAGGAATAAAATCTTATACACGTTGATAAGCTCTAACTCTTGCTTAAAATCATAAAAACATTTTCCAAAACATTTCTAGAATTATTTCCCTTCCTTAAAAACAGTTTAAAATTTATCCTGATGTTAAAAGGAATACTCACTAAACTTTCCTGAAGACAATTATTTAGAAGGTTTTAAAATTATAGACATCTCCTTCTTTTTTCTTAAAGCAAATTAACCCTTAAACACTGGAATTCATTAACTAAGTAGGTGCTAAATGTCCTCATTCTCAAAGTATTGCACAGAATTCCTAGATATCACAAAGTTCCTTAGTCAAAAAAGGTGTTGTAATGGGGAGGACACTTAGTTTCTATAAATTACATACCCAATTAAATTTACCTTAACACAATAACAAAGTTTACCAGGACTTTAAAAACTTTTCATAGGAATTTCTCTACACAGAAAGATTTACACAAGATTGATAAGAATTCATGACTAGATGGTTTCAAAATTCTTAATCTAACAACATCTAGATTATAAGAGAAATTGTTTTTTCTCTATCAATATAGGTAATGCAATGTTAACCAATTTGTATAACATCATGTAATTAAAACTTGAAACAGACTATAACTTGGATGAGCAAATCAAATCTGAATTCATAATCACTAATGGGAACATTTTAATTTCTAAGGTCCAATACTTTTGGTACTGTAAAAGAAAAGATTGTTATCTATAAAATCACATTTTTATCAATATTGCTGATACATCTGTTTGCCAAATTACACAATTTAGAAATGTAACAATGCCCTAAACATAATTATGCATTTTAAAACTTGAAACAACCCATTTATCAATGTAGGTGAACATATTTCTAAATCGCCATGCACAGAGAATCTTTCACCTCATCATTTGAAACTACAACCTTAAATCACCAGATATATTCTCATAATAGAAAACTTTTTCACATAGAAAGTCTGTTCTTATGGTTAAATATCAGTATTATTAATTATTTCTTGTATATAACCACATATAACAGTTCCAAATCATCAAATTTTATCACATCCCTTTAAAAACCCAATTCACATATATCAAAATCAGATTAAAATGGCTATAATATAATTTCTTACCAAACAATGGTCTTCTCAAATTTCACAATCTAAGAGAATTTTAGAAATACAGAAACAATTTTCAGGTGACATCAATTGCATTTCCAGATTACCACATATAGAAATTATTCAGCTTATTACTTTTGGTATCTAAAAACCACTTCAAATTAACAATTACATTAAATCAAGAGAGATAATAATAAGGTCATGTCTAACATATAGCAGACTTTATGTTAAGCATTTTACAATCATTACCATTTTGATCCCATAACAACCATCATTATTATTTTCCTTTTACAAATCAGGGAACAGGTCAAACAGAGATTAAAATACAGTTTTGCAATTGAAACAAAGAAGTGTGAAGTTACCTAGAGCAGAAGCTAATATCCCAGTGGTGACAATTCAGGGAGGCAAAAAGTCCAAATCCATCTACCTCGCCCTTCCCCCACAACTGCAGAAGTTACTGAGCCTAGGGCAGTTTGCAGCTGCTAGGGACAGAGTGGGCAGAATGCATAGGACTTGGGTGACATTTCCAAGCTTTGCCAAAAAGGGATGGGCTACAAAGGTACCCAGGGGGCACAGGACTGTCAGGATACTGTCAGCCTGTGAATTTCTGTCCTTCTCCTCCTTTTGCCAGGTGGGGAAGGGTGATTTAAGTTTTCCCTACAGTTCTCCTGCATTATCTTCTCCTAATCTTATCTGGGAGGAAAGGAGTTTGTTTTAGCTGCTCAAACTTTTACTGCAGCTCTGGCTCGGTCAGAGACAAGACAACAATGGTGAAAGATCTCAATGATTGTAATTCAAGTAGACTTCATCTTTTGCTCACTCCTTAAAAACCTTTTGCACTTAAATCTAAGGGAAAAGATTCTCTCTTAACTTTGGGAAGGGAGTGGGGAATGATAAGTGACCAGCATTGGGAGGAGATGTTTCAGCAAGAGTGTGCCAGTCTCAGGAGTTCTCTCCCAAAATCCAACTAACCAGTTTCCAAACTTTTAATGAATAATCAATCCCAGAATCTGCTAAAACGTTTCAGCTCTATTTTTTTCTGCAAGTCCAAGTTGGCCAGACTGGACATTACAAAAAAAAAAAGAGTCTCCGTTTCCCTAACTGCAGCCTTAGAATTCTCTGGCTACCTGTGTTTCAGATTTTACGTGGTATAGACGTAGAGCAATGCTCTCACACAGACAGTTAACAGACAATTAACAAAACAAATAGAGATTGAGCTCAGAGTTTAAATAACAGAGAAGTAGAAGCTTTCAGGAGTTGGCTATTAGCACCCCTATGGTCTTTGGGGAAGCCTTGACGTTCCTGATTTTTCTGACTCTCCATATCTTATTCCTTAGGAAGGGGGAAAGGGGAGATGGAGGAGGACTAGGACAGGGAAGGGAAGGCTGGGAGTAAGGATAAAATACATTTATCCTCTCCATAATCAGAGCCTCTAAGGGAAGGAAGCAGGAATAGGGCAGAAGGCAAAAACAGAGCCCTTAAGGGAAGGGGGAAAGTGGTGGGGGGAGGGAAGGAAGAGAGAAGGCAATGGTAGCAGAACAGAGTTACCTCTCCCCAGGTAGAGTAGGTACTGGGAGGCAGAGTGGGAAGGGATAACAGCAAAGTGCAGTTTTTTCTTCCCCAGATCCGGGCCTCCAAAGGAAGAAAGGGAGGGAGGGGGTGAGGAATAGGGTAGAGGGAGTGGAGGAATGGTTGGACTTCTAATTCTAGTTTTTGACTGATCAAAATAGCTAATTTTCTAGATCAATCAGTGTTTCCAGGGGATCTATGTGCGTTTGACCACAGATTTGATCCCTGCCCCCAGAGCTAGCTTAAAGGGAATTTTCAGACTTCAACCAATTTTGTGGGAGTCATTTTGAAAGCTGGGAAGAGAGACAACTTACCCCCACCTTGTCAAGGCCAAAATTCCAGGAAAAATTAATCCTATGGCGCCCAAAGCGTTGGCAGGTTGGGCTGCATTGTTCTGTTTCCATCATTTCCATCCGAGTCACGGCACCATAACTGTTAAACCTGAAAGTTTGGTTGAAGGAGGCAAACAAGCTAGGTGATAGAAAAATCCATGTTGTTTATTATTTTCCCTTAAAGCATAGCTAAGCTAGCTTACTTGTACATACAAGGAGTCAGAGCATAAGCTCTGGCTCCTGAACAAGGGAATGAGAAAACTTATATACGTTATTTTAGCAGACCCAGCAAGCCTGTGTTACCTCATTTTTTATGACCCCCATGTATGTTTAACCATGATACATGAAGACGATTTTCCTTAATGGAATAGGGTTGTAAAGAATGTTGACAAAGGTCAGTTAATATTCTCCCTTGGAGTTAGGGTCTTATACTTTAATGACTAACAGGGGTAAGAATGTCCTTAGGTCAGTCTAATCTGTCCTTGTTGACAGTGGTAAGGATATTTCCTGAGTAAACTTTTAGAGAGAACAAAGAAGCCCAGGTCCTGGATCTTCATCCAGTTACTCATTAATTCAGGGTCTGGGTCTAGTTGAAATTAAAAATGATATAAAATGGTATAAAATGTTCCACATTGAGAATGGTGCTGCTAGGTGGTGCTGTGGATAGAGCACTGGAGTCAGGAAGACCTGAGTTCAAATGTGATCTCAGACACTAACTGTGTGACCCTGGACAACTCACTTCACTGTTTGCCTCAGTTTCATCGTCTGTACAATAAGCTAGAAAAGGAAATGGCAAGCCACCACTCCAGTATCTCTGCCAAGAAAACTCCAAATGGAATCACAAAAAGTCAGAAACTGAACAACAACAAATTATAAGCAAATCACAAGGCAATTGGGGTTAAGTGAATTGCCCAAGGTTACACAGCTAGTAAGTGTCAAGTGTCTGAGGCTGGATTTGAACTCAGGTCCTCCTGACTCCAGAGCCAGTGCTCTATTCACTGAGCCACCTAGCTGCCCCTCCCAACAACTGTCTAAGGCCATAAGTTACAAAACAGGCCAAAGATTGAAACATACTTTTTTCCTTTTCAAAAAAAAAAAAAAGATGCCAATCCACATTGGTAAAAGGAGTTTTTTCATTTGTTGTTCTCTAGACAGATGAAATCAAAGTGGGGAAATGAGGAGGGATGAGGGGGGACATTAGAAAGATATAAAACAAAGTGCCATATGAAATCCTAAGAGGAAAGTATGTTGTGACCTGGGATTATCAGGAAGTGCTTCCTAAAGGAGTTTGGAGTTGGGTTTTGAAGGATAAAAGGTTCAGTTGAAAGGGTCCTGGATTTGGAATCATCAGTCTTGGGTCCAAATCCTGGCTCCATGTTCCTGGATAAATCACTTAGTCTCTGGGCTTCATCTGTAAAATGGGATGCTTGGGTTAGATGACTTTGGAAGTCTCTTCCAGCTCTAGCTAGTTAGCTCTTTGATCTCATAAGGAATTAAGCAGGCAGGGAGGGGAAGGGAGACCAAAGCAGGCCTGCTGAACCACACCAGTAGAGTCTAGGAGGAAGGCGGGAAAGCATAGGGTGTGTTCCGGTGACTCGGAGTAATCCAGTTGGGCCAGAACTTGTGCATATAGGGCAGTAATACGAGATAAGCCTGGACAGGTAAGGTGGTACCAGCTTGGGGAGGGCCTTGACAGGCATGGTGAGGAGTCTGAACTTGATTCTGTAGTCAGTCTCGATTCACCGAAGGGTTCTGAGCAGAACAGGTACATCCAGTCTCTCTTTCCTTCATGGTTTCCACCACCACCACCACCAAAAAAAAAAAAAGGAATTTCCCCTAGTCTAGACCTACTCTCTGCTTTAGCCAGGGCCCTCCTGTTCTTTTGAGATTTTTGGTTTTTCTTTTTTGTTTTTTCATCAGGGTAATTGGGGTTAAGTGACTTGCCCAAGGTCACACAGCTAGTACATGTGTGAAGTGTCTGAGGTAGAATTCAAACTCAGGTCCTCCTGACTCCAGGGCCGGTGCTCTACTCACTGCGCCACCTAGCTGCCCCCCAAAACCTCTCATTTTTACAGATGAGGAAACTGAGACCCAGGGAGGCTAAGTGATTTGTCCACAAACACACAGGGTCCTCTGTGGTGGGTTGCCTCCTGATTCTATCCTTTGACTCTAAATTCCTTGCCCTTCTCACCATACAGCACTGTCTGCAGAAAGCCATGAGGACCTACTGTGTGCTCAACACTATGCAGAGTTGGAACCTGAAACCCAGAAAGGGGAAATAACTCACCTCAGTCACAGCAGAAATTGGAGGCTCATTAATCTCTGTGACCTTCTACTATCAGCCCTCATGCTCCCATTCCCCACCATCCCTCTCGCCCAATTCATAGCACACACTATTGATTATTCATTTGTTCAATAATCACTTATTGATCACCTGTTATATGCTAGGGGCTGGGGATATCAAGGGATAAAAAGATCCCAGCCCTCTGTTGTTGAGTCGTTTCAGTCCTGTCCGACTCTTCGTGACCCCATTTGGAGTTTTCTTGGCAAAGATACTGGAGTGATTTGCCATTTCCTTGTCATTTTACAGATGAGGAAACTGAGGCAAATAGAGTGAAGTGACTTGCCCAGGGTCGCACAGGTACTAAGTGTCTGAGGCTGGATTTGAACTCAGGTCTTCCTGACTTCAGGCCTAGCATTCTATCCACTGTGCCGCCTAACTGCTCCACTAGCAGGTAATTAATTTCTTTCTAGTGTAATGAAGACAGAGAGTTGCCCCCCTCTCCTTCCCAACTCAGTTGATGCAATCATTGAAGTGGCAGATAGTAGAGTTAGGGAGGTGAAGCACTTTCCTGTTTATCCTTCGTTCTTGAAGAGAACCATGACATCAGGAAGGTGATGCCATGATATGCAGGAGAATTGGATTTAAGTGAGGTGCAAAGTCACCAGCCTCACTCTCTCCTCCAGAGTCATCTGGATCGAGTGGTAAGATTTAAGTCAGGACAACTAGAGATGGCCCTGGATGCAGTGGGAGATCTTGGCCTTTTTGAGCTAAGGTCTTTTCCAGGTCTTAGTTTGTCTGGGGAAATGTCCATTCAATGATTAAGGCTAGGTAAAAATGAAGTAAAGAAGGATCTTTTTTACCTACTCAAAAAAAAAATCAATCTAGGAGGGGAAGACCCTTAGAGTTTCTGGCCCAAACAGAAACAGTGGCTATTTACACTCACTCTGAGCCAGCAGAATTCAAACAATGACCTAGTGAGGCTTGGGCTGGGACCCATTGTTTACCAATCAAGGAGAGCCAGAATGATTTGGGTTTAACGCATGGTCCATAAAAAAGAAATCTAGCCTGTAAACCCCAAGATATCTTGCTTGGTTTCAGCTATCAACTTTGGGCAGAGCACCTGCAGGTAAAGGTATTTATCCTTTTATTAAGGGGATTTGTTCTGTGAAGTTTGGATTCAAAGGGCTGCACTTGAGGACCTAGACTAGGGTGACACGTGGCCTCGAGGCCACAGGTTCCCCACCCCTGGCCAGACTAATTAAATTCATAGCTCCACCAACAACCTACTAATGTGCCTATTCTCCTACAGCTCTCCAACATTTGTCATTTTCTTCTGTTGTTGTCTTTGCCAATCTGATAGGTAGGAGGAAATAGAACTTCAGAGTTTCTTTAATTTGCATTTCTCTAAATTATTAATGATTTGGAGCATTTTTTTTCATGATAGTTTGGATTTTTTGAAAACTGCCAGTGGCCTGAATGAGTTCTAAGCTGCCAGTTCTAAATTCTCTGAGCCTGAAAGTACATGAACAGTGCAATAAACAGAGGTTGGATGGATAGATGGATGGATGGGTGGATGGATGGATGGATGGATGGATAGACAAGCCAGTTAATGCAAATAGGTTGCTGGATTTAGAATGTGAAGATCTGGGTTGCACTGCCAGCTTGTTGCTGTGCAATATGGAGGGCGTTGGCCTCTATCTCTGAGGTCTTTTCCCGCTCTGCCTCCCAATGAAACCTGTGAATGCATGAATGAAAGCCAGAGAGGAGGGCCTGCAGCGCCACCTGCTGGAAAGAGAAGTGGCCAACTGGTGGACGTGGCCCTTGCCTATGGCAGAGACCACACAGCTGGCCTCCTGCCTTTAGGCACATGTCCACTGACATTTCAGCAAGGGGGAGAGAATCTTGTCAGCAATCCTTCTATTCCAAGACCAATCCCCTATATCTGGGCGATCTCCCAAGCTTTTTTCTCCCTATCCCCTTAGGACTTGGCTCTCGGTTACTGGGATCATGGGTAACGCTAATGTGTTACCCACCCAGGTAATAGAAAGCTGTCAATCAACTGATCACCAAAACAGAAGAACTGGGCTAGAGTTCCTATACTGTATCCGTCTCCGTATCTGTCTTTTCCATCTTCCAGTAGGACGCCTTGGGCACATCGGGAACTTCATGAAGCTATGTTGAATTGGATTCATGCCCTCAGAGGGTCTTTGTGATTACAGGTGTGCCTTCCAATGGACTAGCCACCCAGGCACACGTGTTCTTAGCCATATAACTGCTTTGAGATGCTTGGAAATTCAATTCATTGCTTCCCACCATCTGTCACTGGTGTCCAGAGCCAGTCTGGGGTTGGGGCCTGCCTAGGGTGGAGCTCTGGAGACAGTGCCTAATTCCCAGGGACAGCAGATTAGTAATAGCAATAATAATGATAGCTTACAAATTTATACCATGCTTTGCACCCATTATTTCATTTGATCCTCATAACACCCCTGGCCAGGCAGGCAGGGCAAGGGTTATAATCTTCATTTTAGAGATGAGGAAACTGAGACCTGGGAGTGGAAGTCACATAAGATGATAGAATTCAGAGTAGGAAGAGACTTTAAAGATGATGTGATCCATCTCTCTTGCTTTACAGGAAAGGAAACTGAGACACAGAAAAGGTGTGGTTTGCCCCGAGTCATATGTGGAGTTGAGCCAGGATTCTGATCTCACAGATGGTAGATGACTTGAGGGCCATGTTCCTGAAAATCCATCTCCTTTGGGCTAAGTGCTGGTTTTCAAACATCCCCCTGTGAGAATAATCACTCTCCTATTTGTGTTGTTGACCTCTTTTAGAATATAAGTTCTTAGAGGGCAGGGACTGTCTCATTTTTGTCTTTACATATCCAGCAAGTTAATATAGCATTTAGCACATTTGTTGTTGTTCGGTCATTTCAGTCCTGTCCGACTCTTTGTGACCCCGTTTGGGATTTTCTTGGCAGAGATACTGGAGTGATTCACCATTTCCTTCTCCAGCTCATTTTACAGAAGAGGAAACTGAGGCAAACAGGGTTAAGTGACTTGCGTAGGGTCACACAGCTAGTAAGTGTCTGAGGCCAGATTTGAAGTCACGAAGAGGAGTCTTTCTGACTTCAGACTTCACTAAAAGTGATCCCTTTGCCTCAAATTATCTTAAAACACTCCATCTGAAACTTTTCTTTGCCCTATCCCAGTCTATTTTTTTTAACACACTATATCAATTCCCCTCATTAGATTCTATTTCCCTAGCTTCAGAATCTAGCAAAAGTCCCTTGTGCATACATAGTTGGGGTTCTTAAAGCGTTAGTTGAATTGAACTGAATGTTGTTGCTGTTTTGGTTGTTTTTCAGTCATGTCTGATTCTTTGTGACTGCGTTCGGGGTTTTCTCCAGAGATACTGGAGTTGTTTGCCATTTCCTTCTCCAGCTCATTTTACAGATGAGGGAACTGAGGCAGAGAGGGTGACTTACCTACAGTCTGAGGCCATATTTGAACTCAGGTGCTCCTGACTCCAGTGCTCTGTCCACTGAGCCACCTGGCTGCCCAAAAGCAGCTTCTCTGACAGCAAACACATAATATACACATAGTAGGTGCTTAATAAATGCTTTTAAATTCATTCATTCGTTGTTTCATTCTTTTCTATCGGTTTTAAGGTTTACAAAGGCCTTCCTCCTATAACAACCCCTTCCCCCCACATTATGATCCAGTGACAGTGGCTTCCTTAAGGTTCCTCCAATATGACATTCCATGGCCTCACTTGGCTCTCCCCCACATTTGGAATTCCCCTCCCTCCTCATCTCTGGCTTCTGTGGCTTCCTTCAAGTCTCATCTAAAATCCCACTTTATAGGAAGTTTTTCCAGGTCCCCCTAAAGGCCTTAAGGCTTCCTCTCTGAAATTATCTTCGGTTATTGCTGTAGATATTTTTTGTACATTTTTTTGTACATAGTTGTGGAGCTGTGAATTTAACATGTACGTATGTTGTATGTAGCATATTTCTCCGCCATTTGATCATGAGCTCCCTGAGGGCAGGCATCATGGTTTTGCCTTACTTTGTCTCCCCAGGATTTAGCACTGTGCCTAGTAGTTGTAGGCACTTTATAAATGCTTGTTGATTTGACTTGATGGAAAGTAGGTGAAATGTTATCATCTCTATTTTGAAGATGAGGAAATTAGAGTTTACATAGATGAAACCACCCGGCTCAGCCAATAAGACGCACGTCTAAGGTCATTCAGTGAAATAAATGACCTTACTTGACTAGGAAAGCAGGGGAGCAGGGACTTGTAGGCCAGCTCTTTGTTTTGGTGATTGGCTGATTGGCACCACCCCATAACCTGGGTAGGTAACACATTAGCTGGCTGTACCCATGATCACAACAACTGAGTGCCAGCTCCTGAGGGGATAGGGAGGGAAACGTCTGGGAGATTGCCAGTAGATGGGCATAAGTAAGGGGGGGGAGGCCCCAAGAGCAGTGGCAAACAGCTAACAAGGGTTCTTAACCTGGGGTCTGTGAACTTGTTTGGAAAAATGTTTTGATAACTATATTTAAATATAATTTTGGAGAGTCATCTCTTGTATTTTAAGCATTTAGAAACATTATTCTGAGAAGGGGCCCAGAGGCTTCACCAGATTACATGACCATAAAACCAAAAATAAACCTACTTTAAAACCCCTGGTCTAGAACTGGCCATTCCCCCATGCCTAGAACGCTCTTCCTTCTTACCCCCAGCATCATGGAGCCCCTCTCTTCCTCTAAGTGGAGGCTCAACTCCATGAAACCCTTCCTGGTCCCCTCAATGTCAATGTCCCTCCTTCCCAACTACCTTGTAATGAACTTCTTTGTAACTGCATATATTTATAAATGTATCTCCCCATGTTAGAAAATCAGCTTCTTGTAAGTAGAGATTGTTTCATTTGCTTGTAACCCCATTGCCTAGCATAGTGCCTGATATTGAGTGGGCGCTTAATAAATGCTTGTCGATTGATTGACGTTGAATATAGGACTGAAAGGCTGTATCTCTGAGAGCTTCATGATTTTAAGAGCACTTACCACCCAGGGCTCTTGTGATGATCAAATGAGATATCATATGTAAAGCACTTTGCAACCCTAAAAAGTACAATGCTATTATTATTAATATTGGTTATAATAATAATTTTGTCCTAGCCTAGAATCGTCAGGGCTTGGCCACTGCTTGTCCATCCCCCTCTTCCCCCCCTCCCCCACCTGCGGTCTCTGTGAGGCAGTTTCCGAGAAAGGGATGGTCAAGACTTTCTTGTCAGGGGCAGTTCCAAGTTCCTCTTACCGAAGAACAGGAAGTTGCTGAGTTTCTCCTTAGGGGTTTTCAGTTTCTTTCTAAGAAGCTCTAGGAGTCCCACCCCCTGGGCTCTAGGCCTCCCGCCTCCACCCTCCCTCCTCACCTCTCCCCCATCCCCCTCTCCCACGTCTCTATTCAGAGAATTGTCAGAGTTGGAAGGGCCATTAGAGATCATCTAATTCTGACCTCTTTTTACAGATGAGGAAACTGAGGCTGAGAGCAATTAAGGACATGGGCAAGGTCACACTACTAGTAAGTGTCGGAGGCAGGATTTGAACTCAGATCTTCCTGACTCCTTCTGACTACAGGCAATGCTATTTCCACTACACAAGAGGGCTGGGATCCTGATGCTTGTTCCTAGATGCCCAAGGCCCACCTCCTGCCCCCCCCATCCCAGGTTCCCAATTTAATTTAAGAATTTGTTAAATGACTACTATGTACCAGGCACTGTGCTAGGCTATGGGGAAGCAAAAACAAATTTGGCCCCTGCCCTTAAGAAGGTTACATTCCATTTTCAAAGTGAAATTAAAATGTGAAATATTATTTATACCTTTTATTTTTCTCATCACCTTCATTTCCAGATATATCCCTTCCCTACACAGAGAGCTAACCCCTGTAACAAAGAATAAAAAAGAAGAAAAGAGGGGGAAAATGCCTTGTAAACAGATTCTGACAGCATAGGCAATGTTTTGCATCCATTGTCCCTCTACAGAGTATATTTTGTACATTGCTAAAAGACATCCTTCCAAAAAGGTGGGGATGGGGCAGGGGGGGAGTCCCACATACTATGAGATAATTATGATAAAAATCATCATTTCTTCAACTTTTTGCTTTAAAAAATTATATCAGTTTCTCCTACCCCACCCCCATCAATCTCTCCAATGAAGGAGAGTGATGCATTTTCTCATCTCTTATTTCAGGTTGGGCTTGGTGGGACTTAAATTCTCTTATGGAGTGAAACAACATTCACACAGAAATTAAATACCAAAAGTGTACAAGCAATTTCTAGGGCAAGGGCACTCACAATTAGGAGAGGCTATTTATAACAATTGACACATGAACTAACTTTTTTTTGGGGGGGGGGCAGATTCAGGGTTAGGTGACTTGTTCAGGGTCACACAGCTAGTGATTAACTGGGGTTGGATTATGAACTGAGGCCCTCCTGACTCTAGGGCTGGAGCTCTATCCACTGTGTGACCCAGCTTCCCCTAACACTGGAGCAGATCTTTGAAGGAAGCTATGGATTTTCTATGAGGGAGAGGTGAGGAGGGACAGCATTCCAGGCAGGGGGAACAGTCTTTGCAAAGGCACAGAGGAAAGAGATGAAGTGTTCTATACAGAAAATAGCAAGCAGGCAGGTTTGGCTGAAACATATATGAGAGAGAAATGTACAACAATCCTGTAAAAGGAGACCGAAGCCAATTTATGAAGGACCTTAAAAAAAAGTTCATATTTTATTCTACATAGGTTAGAGGCGATGGCGGGGGGCCCACAGGACTTTGTTGAGCAGAGGTGGGATGTGGTCAGGCCTGTCCTTTAGGAATATCTCTTTAGCAGCAGTCCCAGGGATTGAGAAAGAAAAGGCAGAGGAGCCAGTGAGGAATCTATTGTAGTAGTACAGGTGAGAGGTGATGAAGGGCTGAACTACAGTGGTGGCCACATGAATGGAGAGGAGACATATGTGAGATGTATTATGCCAAGTAGGCTTGACAACACTTGCCAACTGATTAAATATGTGGGGTGAGAGAAGGTGAAAAGTCAGGGATATCTCTGAGGTTTTGAATCTGGGTAACTGGAAAGAGTAGGGAAGCTAGTGGATACAATGCCAAGCCTGTAGGCCGGAAGACTTGTCTTCCCGAGTTCAAATCTGGCCTCAGACACTTACTGGTTGTGCGACCCTGGGCAAGTCACTTCATCCTGTTTGCCTCAGTTTCCTCATCTGCAAAATGAGCTGGAGAAGGAAATGGCAAACCAGTCTAGTGTCTTTGCCAAGAAAACTCCAAATGGGGTCATGAAGACTTGGACATGACTGAAAAATGACTGAACAGCAAAAATTGGAAAGATGGCGGTACCTTCAAAAGAAATTGAGAAATCAGGAAGTGGGCAGGATCGGGGGAGAGGAGGGAAGGAGGAAGCTAATGAGCTCTGTTTTGAACCTGTTGAGTTTGAGATTCAATGGGATGTCCAGTTGGAAATGTGTAATATGTAGTTGGTGATACAGAACCGGAACTCAGAAAAGGAAGAGAATAAACATTTATTAAGAACCTACCATGTTTAAGGCACTATGCTAACTGCTTTACAATAATTTCATTTGATCCTGACAAGAAGCCTGGTAGGTACGTATTATTATTACCCCCTTTTACAGTTGAGGAAACAGGTTAAGTGACTTGGCTAGGGTCACACAACTAGTAAGTGTTTGAGGGCACATTTGAACTCGGGTCTTCCTAACTCTAGGCGGAGAGCTCTATTTGCTGTGCCACCTGGCTGCCTCTAGAAAGGTTGAGAGTGGGTATGTAGAGCTAGGGAATGTCTACAGAAAATTAATAGCCGAACCCATGGAAGCTGCTATGATCAGAGAGAGGGAGGAGAAAAGAGGGAGTTGGACAGAACATAGTGTGTGGAATGAAAATGATGATTCTGCAAAAGAGGTGGGGAAAGAGTCTGCCTCAGTTTGGCTCTCCGGGGCATCCTAGCTCTGTGTTGTGGAAAGAGGGTTGGCCTGGGAGTCAGAAACTCAAGCCCTGGCTCTGTCAACATGAGCTAGTCACTCGACTCCCTAAGCCTGAGTTCCCACATCTGTAAAAAAAGGTTAATAATACCTCTTCTACCTGGCAACATGAAATAATGGATGTGAAAATATTATACATTATACAAAATGATTATTCTATGTTCCAAGCCTTCCCCCTCCCCTCCCTTTCCTGCCTTCTTCTCAAGCCTCCTTTCTCCCCCAAACCACAAAAATTTATCTGATCTGTGTCCATTTACTTGGGACTTTGCTACGTGACCTATAAAGTAATTCATACTAAAGTATTGACGGGTGATACTGGGTTAACAGCATTCTCCCGTCAGGTAAATTTTAAAGAGAGTAGAGTTCACAAAGAGTCAAACACAAATGAGGTCACTGAGGTTCATTGGGTTTGCAGGAAGACCTTTGTGGGGCATCTTGGAGACCATAGGCAGCTTAACAGAAAGTTGGTTTCTAGAAGTTACAGAGCAGGAGTTTCCGACGTTTTTCTGGCCCTGTACACCTTGGCTTTTACCCAACCTTCCTGTACTCCCTATTCAATATGAAAGGAAATATATTTTACAATTTCCTTACATGCATATGCATGTGAGAAAGACAATAAGCGTAATTTCAATAAGATAACATAGTTATTAACCAATTACAGTTATCCCTTTCACATTGTGGGGGTTAGGGGTGCGGCACCCACCTGATCTGGAAAATCTACATCAAATTTTTTGGCTCTCCCTTCATACCAGTGAGGAAGTCTGAATTATTATGGTATTAAAAGATGAAGTATGTTGATATTATCCAATACTATCCATATATTTTATGCACTTCTGAGTTTCTAACCTTTTTCTGTGTTGTCTGCCTGGCATTTTCATGTCATCTGAAGCTTCCAGAAAACTCTCCCCAAAATTTCCATTTAATTTCTTATGATGACCCACAATATATTGAAACTGTAATGGGGAAAGTCACAATATGGAAGATATAACTGTATACTCCATGGTCTCTTTAACAAGCTTCCCATACCCCTTGGGCTACATGTATCCCAATTTGGGAACCAGCTTGGTTTTGGTTCTACAGAGGAAGTTGTTCTATGGGGGAAGCATTCTACTGGGTTAGATTGTCTAATAAGGGAGAGCCAGAAAATGAGAATGAGAAACAAAGCTAAATCAACCAACAAGCATTTATTGTTTGTCTACTGTATGGTAGGCACTGGGCCAGGTGTTGGGGATATGAAGACATATACAAAGCAGTACTGCCAGGTGTTGGGAAAACGAAGACATATACAAAGCAGTACTGACCTCAAGGACTGTATCATTACCTCAGAGGAAACAACATGTAAACATTTGAGAATACACACACACACACACACACACACACACACACACGCGCGCGCGCACACACACACACACAATATACATATACATACATACATACATGTATATATGTGTATCTATATATATACATACATATATGTGTATATATGTATGTCTCTCTCTCTATATATATATATACTTATGTATTGTACACATACACACACAAAAACATATAAAACAAATCGAAGGTAATTTTGGTGTGTGTGAAGGGTCCCTAAGCAGCAGAAAATTCAGCAAAGATTTCATCTAGACTTATAGAGATTCTGAATCGCTTTTTGTGTCATGGACCTCTTTGGATGTCAAGTGAAACCTATGGACTCTCAAAATAACTTTTAAATATGCATAAAATTTTTAAAATGGGATTATGAAAGGTATCTATATATAAATATGCATACATATATACACACATATGTATATATCGTATAGGGGGATATGTGTATATATGTAAATGTACATACATATATGCCATATGTTGTTTTTCAGTCATTTCAGTCATGTCTGACTCTGTGACCCCATTTGGGGTTTCCTTGGCAATGATACTATAGTGGTTTGCCATTTCCTTCTCTAGCTCATTTTACAGATGAGGAACTAAGGCAAACAGGGTGAAGTGCCCAGAGCCACACAGCTAGGAAGTGTCTGAGGCTGGATTTGAACTTAGGAAAATGAGTCTTCCTGACTCTAGGCCCAGTGCTCTATCCACTGTGCCACCCAGCTGCTTATAGATAGGCTTCTAAAGAGGCAAAGGTGAGGATGGGGAGCATTCCGGGCACAGCCTCTGCTAAGACTCAGAGATAGAAAATCGAATGTTGTATGGGACGAACAACGAGAGGGCCATGGAGTAGGCGAAGAGGAGTAACATTTACTAAGCCTTCAAAATTGGATGGACTTAGCTTGTAAAGAGCTCCAGAAAGTGTGAAAATCTGTGTGGTTGCCTCTAAGAGAGATTTGCATGCTATGGTCTGAGGGCAATTTGTGTGAACAAAATGGTTCCTCATACCCCAATTCATCTCTCCCCCATAATCCTCTGAATCATCTGTCATAACTCTTTACATCAATCTGTTTCAGTTTTTTGTTTTTGTACCCCCAGTGCCTAGCACAGGGCTTTAAACATGGTAGACATTTAATAAATGCTTATTGGGTTGAAAGCTTAAACAGCTCGTCTTCTAGAAACTATGCCTGAAACCAGGGGTTCTCAACTTTTTTGAGTTTGAGGATCCCTTTAGTAGTGAAAAAAAATTTTCAGACCCTCACATTATAGTAGTTGTATGACAGGTATTCATTGAGAAAAAACAACCCCTTGCAATAACTCAACTCCAAAGATTGGAAGCCATTGTTGTCGCCGCCATCTCTTCCCCCTCCCTAGAGTTTTACACGCAATTAGTAGCCGATTTCTGTTATTCTTACCTCCTCATGAAGTCTTGATTCCCTTCTGGAATAATTGTTTCCTTCTCATATCTCACTTTTTACCTTGTGCCTTTCTGGAAAACTTCATGTATTATATTATGGTTACTGTGCCTGTCTTCTTTCCCTACTAGATGGTCAGTTTTACTAAGGGTAGATATTGTGTCTTATCTAAACTTTGCATCATAAATCCTTTTCCCCAGTCATCTTTGTCTATTGAAGGGGCAGCTAGGTGGCTCAGTGGATAGGGCACCGGGGCTGGAGTCAAATCCAGGCTCTGACACTTACTAGCTGTATGACTCTGGGCAAGTCACTTAACCCTGTTTGCCTCAGTTTCCTCATTTGTAAAATGAGCTGGAGAAGGAAATGGCAAACCACCCCAGTATCTTTGCAAAGAAAACCCCAAATGGGGTCACGAAGAGTCAGACATGACCGAAAATGTTTGAGCAACAACAAAATTGTCTATTGCAATGTTCGTGTTTGTTGATGTTTAATTTCATAATAAAAAATAAATATAATAAAAAATAATAAATAAAATAAATAGATTTTTGTACCTCCCTTAGAGCTTAGCACAGTATATTGTATATGGGTGTTTCATGAATGTTTACATATGCACATATGCGTGCATACACACACACACCACAGAACCACAGGATGTTAGAACTGGAAAGGATCTTAGACATGAGGAAATTGAGGCCCAGAGAGAGGAAGTTATTTGCCCAAGGTCACACAGAAAATTATTCCAAGGCCATATAACAGGGGCCAGGCAAGAACCAACTTCTCCCGACTCCAAGTTCTACTATAACACCTTTCCACATGCTTGTCTCGTAAAGGAACCAGCAAAAACAGACACCCCGAACAATAGGACTCAATGAGAGTACCCAGTACAATCCATGAACAGGACATAGTAGTTTAATTAATGCTTATTGATTGAATGAATGATTGATTAGGGCCGGAGTGAGGCATTTGTGGCCCCTAAACAAAACCTGGAAATTTTTATTCTGAGTATTCCACTATCCCTAGAGGACATGGAAAATAGATATCTATGAATTTTGAATTTTCTATGAAATGAAATTTCTTGGCACAAAAATTATGTCCATGGCAGGGGCCATCCTATAAAATGTATTTGGGAGTGAGCCTGCCCCTGCCCCTTTCTGGTGGGTCATATGCCCTCTGGCCCCTTGCTAAAGGACATGAGTGACCAGCGCCATCTGGTTGGTCTCCATGTGTTGTATCCACATTGCTGGGGGCTGCGTTGAAGAAGATTGACATCTGGGTCAGGAAGAGTCACCCACTCAAAAAGATTTAAAAGAAAAGGCCAGAGACCCCACTTCTATGTTTGGAGAGTGTCCCTACTAGCTCTCTTTTGGACTTTCAGTGATCAAGGGAGGGAATTTCTGTCCCTTACCCCTTCCCAGGAGAAGCTGTGGTGCAGAGGAACACATGGCAGCAAGAACATGAGGAGAACCTGAGGTTGGACCTTAAGGGCCTGGATACCTCTTCTGTTTTGTTTGTTTGCCAGAGGACAGGTGACCTGTCAGAAAGGTCCAGGGCTTAGACCCATTCCCCACATATCCTGCATAGGTTGGTATCCCCTTTTCCCCTTGCGCATTTATAAAAAGGAATGCAAAAAAAAATGCTTCTGGATGCACCCTTCAAAACTGTCTACCTTAGCACATAGTAGGTGCTCATAAGGGGCAGCCAGGTGGCACGAAGGATAGAGTGCCTAGCCTGGAGCCAAGAAGACTCATCTTCCTGAGTTCAAATCTGGTCTCAGACATTTATTAGCTTAGCTATGTGGCCCTGGGCAAGTTTCTGTTTGCCTCAGTTTTCTTATCTGTAAAATGAGCTAAAGGAGGAAATGGCACATCACTCCAGTATCTCTGCCAAGAAAACCCTACATGGGGTCACCAAGAGCCAGACACAACTAAATGACAACAGTAAATGCTGACTGATTGTCCTCAAGCCTAGACTTCGCTCTGAGGTTCAATCTATGGAAATTCATCTGACGGTCACACTGATAGGGACCTAACTTTTCTGCAGATGGAGGGATCTTTTTTCTCATAGGATATCCTGTGGGCTGAGAGATGCTGACAAACATTGAATTTGTAGCAAGACAGCATGACCTTTGCCCTCTGTAGCCCTACTCTTTTCTCATCCTAAATTATGGTGAATGTACTTCCTGAACCAAAAAAAAACTCAGTCTTGAAAAAGAATGTTCCTAAGTACGGAACCTCTATTGAAAAAAAAAGCACTCTTTTTTCTTGAAATTAGGACTGTGAGAAAAATCCAGATGTGTAGATGACACAGTGCCTGGTACATAGTAGGCATTTAATAAATGCTCACTGATATATTCTGATGATTCATTGATCTATAGGATCATAAATTTAAAGCTGGAAAAGACTTCAGAGATCATCTAACCCCAACCCCTTCATTTTACAGATGAGGAAACTGAGGCCTAGGGTGGTAAAGTCCTTCACCTAAGGTCACATAAGCAGTAAGTGGCAGAGTTTAAATTTGAACTCAGATCCAAACTCTAAATCCAGCATCTTTTTTTTTTCAATTTTTAAATTAAACTTTTTTGGGAAGATCATAGAATTGTTTTATTCTGTTATCACTTAAAAATTTAGCTTCATGACTAGATTATCTCAAAGTCTTTATGATTAATTTTCTTCAGAAAATACCATTAAGATGACTCTTTCTTAAAAATTCTATTTTACTTTCAATTCCAGATTCTCTCCTTCCTTCCCAATTTTTTCCTCCACCCATTGAGGAAGCAAGAAATAACAAAATCCATTACAAATATGAAGTCATGCAAAACACATTTCCTCAGCCCTCATATTCCGAAGAAAAAACAAAAAAAAAGGAAAGAAGAAAAAAAAATCCAGCAATCTTCCCATTAATGGTGCCATACAGAGTCATAGAGGGAACCCTTGGTTTTCCAAGGCCATGTCACATACTTGTGGACTCCGAGCTGAAAGACTTTGAGTCAAACCATGTGTCGGCCAGCGGAGTGCTGCCATCAGCAGCCTAGCTAAATTCAGAGAGATTCAGAAGTAGATTAGCTCCCCCCAAGGTCACTGTGATGCTTTGGGGGCCCCTGTGCCCCCCAAAGAAGACCATCCATCAAGGCATGGAGGAGTTTGCCCCATGTATCTGTGACAGAGGACTGACATCACCAAGACTGTTGGTCATTGCCAACATCCAATGGTGGTCCTTTGGGTTCTTTTATCCGCATGGACCCTCTTTCTGTATGTTGACTTATACAGGGGTGAGGAGGTTCCCTAAACTGTGAGCATGAGGCTAACACAGAATAGGATCATTGGAATTGGAGTTCACAGGGCCTGGGTTTGAATGGGGCCTCCCCTACTTACTGTCCATGTAACCTTGAGTATTTCATGCTTCAGGGAGTTAGTCCCTCATCTAGGGAATTAGTGGCAGCGTGGGAGATGTGAGTTCAAATCCTGCCTCAGACACTTACTGGACCAAGGGTCATCTCTAAGCCCATTTCTTCATCTGACAACCCCTACCCCTCAGAGTTGTTCGGGGTTCTTGTGGGGATGGAATGAGCTCACAGCTAAAGCACTTAGCAAACTTCAAAGTGTTATTTAATGCTACCTATCTGTAAAATTATGGAGTCCACCTAAATGATCTCTAAGGTCCCTCACAACTCTGAATCTTTGACCCTATCATTCAGATCAGGAAGATACCTTAGAGATTACCTAGTCTATCCCTCCCTTATTTTACAGATGAGAAAACTGAGGCCCAGCACAGGTAAGTGACTTGCCCAAGTTCATAGGGCATTGAATAGGAAAGCCAGGATTTACACCCAGATCCTTTGCCCCCTCCACCCTCTGCCCCATACCACCTCCCCACTTTTCAATTTGCTTTTATGCTGTGTCTCCTATTAGAATGTAAAGTCCTCGAGAGTAGGAACTCTCTTGTTTTCTTATATTCATATCCCCAGTACTTATTTAACACAGTGCCTGGTATACACTAAGTGCTTAATAAATGCTTTATCTTATATCCAAATTCAACATGGTCATTGTTTTCCCACCGCATCAGGCTGTCTCTTGCAGTACCTTATAGTCCCCAAGTTATCAGTGGCCCAAGAAAACTAACCAGAGAGAGACAGATAGTGGGCAGAAAGATGTGTTGTTCAGTCTTGTCTGACTCTTGGTGACCCCATTGGAGGTTTTCTTGGCAAAGATAGAAGAATTTGTTTTTCAGTCATGTCTGACTATTGGTGACCCCACTGGGGGTTTTCTTGGCAAAGATACTGGAGTGGTTTGCCATTTCCTTCTCCAGGTCATTTGACAGATGAGGAAACTGAGGCACACAAGGTTAAGTGACTTTCCCAGGGTCACATAGCCAGTAAGTGTCTAAGGCCAGATTTGAATTCACAAAGATGAGTCTTCCTGACTTCAGGTCTAGCATTGTATCCACTGGGCCACCTAGCTGCCCCAGGATGGAGGATAGAAAAGGTCCTAAAGGTCATCTGATCCAGAACATGCAGGAAGTATGGCTCAGTAGAAGTAACCCTGATGTCAGAGGACCTAGAATTGAATGCCAGCTCTGCTCCCTACTGTCTGTGTGACCTTGGGAAAGTCACTTATCTTGGGTTTCAGTTTCCACCTTTATAGAAAAGCAGGATGAGATAATCTCTAAGATTCCTTCCAGACCCCAAGTCTATGATCTTAGGATGATGGATGGAACAGGGAGACAAAGTCCCTGGAACCAACAAACTCACTCCTCCAGGCAAGAGGAAAAGGGGGGGAGGGAAGGAGCACTCATGGTGAAAACAGTAAGGAAACAGCTTGTCCACAGTTAAGATCATTACATTCATTGTCAGTGACAGATGTCCTATTTAGCAATCTTGAAAATCAGGAAACCCAGGGCCTGAGTCCTACACTTAGCTTTCGTTTCTCATCCCGGCCCTGCCATGCACCTTCCCAGCTGCTCCCTAGTCAGGTCATTTTTGTTCCTGGGGCCTCCATTTGCTCCTCTGTCTAATAAAGGGTTTGCATTGGACAGTCGCTGAGGCCCTTCTCCAGCTCCATCAGTCCTGTGTCCTGGCATGACCTACTGGGAAAGGCCATTTAAATCAAAACACTTAATGACTTGGCAGGTCCTCAGGGAAGGTGAAAGTTAGTCAGAAAGCAAGCTTGGATAGACAGGGCTTTCTGCTTAAGGAGGCGCTGGGCTTCCACCTCTAAAGTTATCCTGCCCAAGACCAGCCCAAAACAGGGAGCAGATGGGAGCTTCTTATGAGCATCATCACTGTACGCCTTTGTTATTTTGATTTGAAATGGTGAGAACTCCCAGGACTTGAGACACACCCCAGATACAAGTCTAAGATTAGAATATCGAAAAAAAAAAATCCCTCCTCACTTAATCACTCAATAGATGTATCCCTATTATAAAATTTAAGCTAAGTTAATTTTTTTCATTCATTCAATCATTAAACAAATGTTATTGAGCATTTATGTGTGATTAAAATATAATGGCATTTTAAATTGGAGAGGAAAGGTGCTATTTAAAGAAGTCATTCTGAATCCTGGTGTTAATTATAGCAAAAAGAACCCTTGACAAAGAACTGAGTTCTATTGTGGGTTCTGTCACTGATGTGCCTTGAGACTGTAGGCAGGTACAGAGATACGTTAGGGAATTATGAGAATGAGAGAATCTAGGCCTCAATTTCTTCATCTTTCAAGAGGGAATACAATCTGTCCTGCCTCTCTCACTGGGTTGTTGTGAAGACTGAATGAGACGTTGTATACGGAAACACTTTGCAAAGTATACAGTTGTCAGAGTGCCTTCTTCCCCACTCTGACCTGCTAAATCTGCCCCTCATCCAAACTCACTGTTTCTGTGGAGGGCACTCCCATCTTCTCAGTTACCCAGGTTTTATAACCTTGGAGTCATCTCTGATTCTTCTGCCAATCAACAAATTAGTGTTTATTAAACTCTTACTATCTGCCAACTAGTTAACTATTTGCTATGGGCAGCTAGGTGGCACAGTGGATAGAGTGCCAGGCCTGAAGTCCAGAAGACTCATCTTCCTGAGTTCAAATCTCAGACACTTACTAGCTGTGTGATGTTGGGCAAGTCCCTTCACCCTGTTTGCCTCAGTTTCTTCATCTGTCAAATGAGCTGGAGAAAGAAATGGCAAGGCACTCCAGTGTCTTTGCCCAGAAAACTCCAAATGGGGTCACAAAGAGACAGACATGACTGAATGACAAATTGCTTGATCGGGACTTTCTGGGTTGTAAGCATTTATTCCATGTAGAGTAGGAATTATTGACAAACCTTCAAGCTTGAATCTGAGTTCCCATGAATCCATAATTCCAGTTCTGATTACATATCAGTCTTCTAAGTGCCAAAGCTTATTCCAGACACAGCAGAAAAATGAAGTCTGACCCAGCCTTTTTAAAAAAACCAGACGTGATTTCATTAATGTGGAGAGCTCCCAGGCTGTCTTTTTTTGTACCCCCAGTGCTTTGCACAGTACCTAGCACATAGCCAGCACTTGTGTGGGCACCTAGGCAGTGCAGCGGATAGAGGCTGGGCCTAGAGTCGGGAAGACCTAAATTCAAATTCAGCCTCAGACTCTTTACTAGCTGTGTGAACCTGGGCGAGTCAGTTAACCCCATTCACAACCTTGGCCCTGGGATTAACCAGTTCCAAAAACCACTGTCCTTGAGTCTTCTCTTTGTCTTTCAGAAGGCTAAAAGGCCTCTGGGTGCTGCTGTTGCTAGAGGCTGGACCTGGTCTTGGACGACCTGAATTAAAATCTGGCCTTACTATGAATGTTTAACTCTAACTTCATCTCAGCCTCGGTTTCCTCATCTGTAAAACGGAAATAATCATAGAACCTACTTGTCAGAGTGGTCATGAGATAGTCATTGTAAAGCACATTGCCTATCACGTGGTAGGTGCCATGTAAGTATTAACTAGTTGTTTGATTCTTCGTGACCCCATGAGCCAGCTGTCCATGGGGTTTTCTTGGCAAAGCTACTGGAGTGGTTTGCCATTTCCTTCTCCAGTGGGTCACTTTTTGTCAGCTAGTGATGACTACCTCCACAACAAGGCAGTGGTGCATGAGGAAAATAGGGGTTGAGTAACTTGCCCAGGGTCACACAGCTAGGAAATATCTGAGGCTGGATTGGAACTCAGGTCTTCCTGGTTCTCCTGGCCCAGTGCTCTATCCACTGCACCACCTTATTGTTAAACTATTAGCTATTAATAAATGCTTGTTGAGCTGTGGTATATTAAAGTAATGGAATACTATTGTGCCATAAGAAATGGGGATGATACAGACTTCGTAACAATCTGGAAAAACCTACACGATATAATGCTGAGTGAGCGGAGCAGAGCCAGGAGAACATTGTACAAAACCACAGATATACGGATTCTGCGAGGACCAACCCTGACATACTTCGCTCTTCTCAGCAACGTAAGGTGCAAGGACAACTCCAGGGGACTCACGATGGAGAATGCTATCTTCATCCAGAGAAAGATCTGTGAAGTTTGAATGCAGATTGAGGCACACTTCATGCTCGCCTTTTTTCTTCTCTTTTGTTTTTGTTTTTGGGTTTTTTTTTTTTGGTTCTGTCTCTTCTTTCTCATGATTCACCCCATTGGTCATAATTCTTTTCCACAACTTGACTAGTGTATAAATTAATTCAATGCGAAGTTATACATGGTAGTTATATGAGATTCCATGACGTCTTGGGGAGGGAGGGGAGAAAATCTGGATCTCAAAATTATGTGGAACTGTGTGTTGTAAACTAAAAATAAAAAAAATTAATAAAAAAAAACTGTTTGAGCTCCACTAAAAAAAATAAAAATAAAAAAAAATAAATGCTTGTTGACTGACTGACAGACCAGCATCTACTCTATGTTCTCTTACTGTGTTGGTGAGTTGGCTGGGGGCACTGAGAGGTTAATTGCCTGTGGGTGTCAGAGGTGAGATCTGAGCCTGGCTCTGTCCGACGTCTTATCCGCTTATAAGGATGGACACTGATTCCTAGAATAGAAAAGTTCCTGAAAAATGCTCCAAGACAAAATGTCTAGAAATGAAATACATCTTCACATTGCTTTCCATGACAATTTCTGAGATGAGATGTCTTCTCCCTTCCCTTGCTAGGCCGAGGAAGAGGAAATGTAAGGACTCGTCCAAGTGTAGGCTCCAGACCACTGGGCAGGAAAAGCCTGCCATCTTCCACTCTCCTCAAGGCTCTTTTTGTTATTGTTCAGTCATTCCAGGCGTGTCCGACTCTCCATGACCCTATTTGGGGTTTTCTTGGCAAAGATACTAGCATGGTTTGCCATTTCCTTCTCCATTCATTTTACAGATGAGGAAACTGAGGCAAACAGGGTTCAGTGACTTGCCCAAGGTTACACAGCTAGTAAGTTTCTGAGACCACATTTGAACTCAGGTCTTCCTGACTCCAGGCCCAGCTACAGAGCCCCATAGGGGAATAGAGATTAAAGCAGAGATTTCATTAACATAGAGAACTCCCCAGTAAGGAAACTTCTTCTACCAATGCACATCAGTAGCACCTTCTCTGCAATTTAGAGTCTTAGAGAGTTGCCTAGAGCAGTGAGCAGTTAAATGACTTGTCCAGGGTCATATAGCCAGTATGGGTCAGAGTCCAGACTTGAACTCAAGTCTTCTGGGCTTTGAAGCCAGCTCTCTAGCCACTGTGCCATTCTGTCTTAGAGTAGTGAAAGGAGAGCTGAAGTCTAATTCAAGTTGACAAAGCTGCATTGTCAACTGTGTGTAAAGAGACAGCTGGGAAGGAGCAGGCACAGAGCTAGCCTGGCGGGGGAGGGGATGGAGAGAGAGTGGAGATAGGATGGAGAGAAAGTATGGTGGAGAGACAGGCAGACAGCGAGAGACAGACACAGAGAGAGACAGAGACACAGACACATAGAGAGGCAGACAGAGAGAGAGACAGAGACAGAGAGAGATAGCTGGGAAGGAGTGGGTGCAAAGATAGCCTGACTGGGGAGGGGATGGATTGAGAGTGGGGATAGGGTGGAGAGAAAGTATAGTGGAGAGAGAGACAGATAGACAGACAGACAGAGACAGAGAGATAGAGAGACAGAAACAGAAGAGGGAAACATTGAGAGATTGAGTGAGAGAGACAGAGGGGGGAGAGAATAAAGAGAGAGAAAATGTAGTGGGGGAAGAGAGACAGAGACACACACGGAGACAGAAACAGAGAGAGAGAGAGAGAGAGAGAGAGAGAGAAAGAGAGAGAGAGAGAGAGAGAGAGAAGAGAGAGATGGACAGAGACAGAGACAGAGAGACAGAGACACACAGAGAGATAGAAAAAGAGAGAGGGGGAGAATAGAAATAGAATGGAGAGAGAGAATATGTAGTGGGGGGGAGAGAAAGAAAGGGACAGAGAGGGGACAGAGACAGAGACACAGAGAGTCACAGAGAGAGAGAGAGAGAGCGAGTGAGCCAATTGTCAGGCCTCTTATCCTGCTCACAAGGCCCGGTGAGAACCATGACACAGCATTGCAGGAGGGGCCCAGGCAGCTCTCTGCTTCCCACGGAGGGAAAGGTGACTCTCAGCTGTTTCTGTTGGCACAGCCCCATCAGGCAGTTGGCCCAGGCACGGGGCCATGAGGGGAATGAGGGCAAAGGGAGGTTTGAAAGTGGTGGGGAGAGACTCTGCTGGTAGAGCAGGAAGAGGTGGCTATAATATGCCTCAGAAGGGGAGGGAAGGAGGGAGGCAGGCAGCTCTGAAGGCATCCCTGAGGCTGAGGCTACAGGAGCGGGGAGAGACAAAGGGGGAAGTGAGCAGTCACCCTGAGTAAAGGGGGATCCTTTGGCAGGATATTTCTCAGAACATAGCCTTGGTAGGGGCAGGCACTTCACTGGTTGTTAGTTCATTCATTCACTCATTTGTTGAGAGCCTACTATGTGCAGGGCACTGAATAAAAATGAACGTACTTTCCCACCTTTTTCCCTGAAAACATTCCTGATTCCCTCCAGATAAAAGTGACAGATTCTTCTAATTTCCTTAAGCCACTTTGCCTCTGTCCTTGGTCCTCAACACATCTGACACTATATGATACTTATTGTAGCTGTAGTAGAGAGTAAGTTCTTTGAGGGCAGGGACAGTCATGTTTGCTTGTTTTTTAATCTTTACAGCCAAGTGCCTTGTGCATACTACAGTATAAGTGTTTGTTGAATGACTTTAACACATACAAAGTATGGTGCAGGGCTCTGAAGGAGACCCAGAAATGAATAAAGGCATTCAATTATACAACCTGAGATTCGTATTTACACCCTCCTGGTTGTGACAGACCTTACACGCAAACAGATAGTTCACCTTTTTCTTTTGTCCACACTTGTGACTCCACTGGTATAAGGAACTCCTCAAGAGGAAGCCTTGCAGGCTTGATACCTACTCTGTCATTTCTAGTCTCAGAGTGTGCCTGGGGGCGCAGAGAGGTGGCAGGTGGCCAGGGGCACCCAGCCCATCTGTCAGTTCTTCCTGACTGTATCCACCTCATTCCCATTGTTTCTTGGAGTTTAGCAGGAGTTTTTGGTAATGTGGGGAGCAGCTGAGGTGACAGATCCAACCCACACTGTCTGTGAGGATATCCAGGGTCACATAGAATGTGTCAGAGGTGAGCCTTATATCCAGGTTTTTCCTGACTCCAAGGCAGACTCTCTATTCGCTAGACCTTCCTGCCTTTTTAAATGAACAAATACCAAGTGCAATCTTTCTCTCCACCTTCCAACTTTTCCCCCAGGAATTCTTCACTCCTAACACTTCCTGTATCTCGGGGTTTTGGTTCTGGGGTGGGTATAGGAGGTAGGAGAGGACTCTGACTGTCTTTCCCACTCTCCCATCCTCTGACCAGTCTCAGTCATTCCCAAACTACACCACTGCCCATTGAGAAGTGAGCCTAAAAAGCCCATCAGATTGATTCAGCTAGCAGAGACATCTTGGCGGGTGAGGAGCAAGCCTAGCCAAGAAGCCCGTCCAGAGAGGTGCCGTGCCCACTGGTGAGAAGAAAGGGCACCAAGGCCTTGCAGATCTGCAGTTGGGAGTTGCCTTGGCCACATTTGTTGTCTACATCTGTGCCTTACTGCCATTATGGTTTGTTGGTGCCCACTCTTTGTACAGAAATGGTGGGTATTTTCCAGGTTGAGGGAGGGATATATGCACAACACACACATGTAGGCACATACATACATGCACATGTGCATGTATGTGCATGTAGCAAAGCTTAACTATATGTGTGCATGCCCGTGTGTGTGCATGTGTATACACATATAAACAATGCATAAGTGTGCATGAATGTACATTGTATGTGTATGATACATATACACACATGTGAGCACATACATACATATATACATATGGAGGGAGAGAGAGAGACAGGAGATGCCAGTCAAGAAGATCTGAGTTCAAATCCTGTTTCAGAAATGTATTAGCTCTATAACCCGGGGCAAGTCACTTAACCCTCTCAGCCTCAGTTTCCTAATCTGTAAAATGGGGGTGCTAATAATAGCACCTACCTCACAGAATTATTAGGAGGATCAAATGTAAAAACCCTACATAAATGTTATCTATTATTAGTATTCGCTGCTCAAGAATTCCCTCGGAGGGAGTCCAGTGGTCTCCTCTAGACAGAGGAGGTTCCCATCTATAAAATGAAGGACTAGATATTCTAGGCTCCTTCCAGCTGTGACATTCTACAGTTCTAAGGCAAAGGAAGGAGCACAGTGAATGGCCTCTGAAAAGCTCTTTCTCCCATGTCTGCAAAACCAGGGATGTGCTCCGTGGTGATGGCCCGCCCCCTTGTGGACATGGTGTGTTTTAGCAGCTGCCTGACCTTTCCATTCCAAGGGTTCTCCATCGGTGGCTCCTCCCTGTTTCTGGGAGAGGGAGAAAGAGGGAGTCCCCTGGGGAGCTCCATTTCAGGGCATGGTCCGAGGCACAGCGTGCGGTGCTTCCCTTCACCATGCTCCAAGAGCCTCAGGCAGGGTCCAGTCATCCGGGGTCTGGTGGTGGGGTTTGCCTCTCAGCTGCCAGCTCTGGGATGGGCTGGGAGAACTGAACGTGCATGTGCTGGAGCTGGGGAAGCCAGGACCAGGGAAAGATCTGGCAGGAGGAGTGGGATGGAGGTGGGAGGACAAGGTACTGGGGCAGAATGGGAAGTGGGTAGGGGTCCCCTTGGGCAGCCCACTCCTCTTTCTTGGACTCATCCCCTCCATTTTTAAGCACAGAGCCTTTTCCCCACCATGACCCACCATCCTTCTTCCAAGCCACCCTGAAAGGCATCTATCATATCACCATCTGACTTCCTGAGTCATTGCCTTCATGCAACATGCTCTTTTTCCATCCTGAGGGACTGCGGGGCCATGCAAATGGCTTTCCTGGCACACTGCCATCCTCTGGCAGTCACCTTTGTCCCAGCACCATTAAAATGGCAGGTTGACCAGAGGAGTCTGTCCCCCATGAATATTGGCAATTCAACTCTCCCCTCTCTTTCAGGTCTTTTTTATTCTCTTCTCTCCACTAACCCTAACCCTTCCTTCTTTTCCCTCCATCATTCCTCTTCTCTTGCTTTTCTTCCTTCTCCTTCCCTTCTTATTCTTTTCTCCCTTTCTTTCTGCCACAGGATCAGAGATTTAGAGCTGGAAGGGACCTTAGAGTTCACCTAGTCAAACCCCCTCATTTTTACACATGAGGAAACTGAGGCCCAGAGAAGTTACTTGTCCAAGGTCACACAGATAGGAAGTGGGAGAACCATATTTGAATGCAGATCCCGTAATTTCAGGCAGTTCCTGCAACTTCAAGTCCAAGCTTCATCCCTGCACCCTACCCCAACCCTCCTCTTCCACCTTGCTATTTCTTTTTCTGTTGTTTTGATTTCTAGCCTTGAGGTCTCCCTCATTCTGGGTACCCTTCAGCAAGGGGTCTTCCCTCTTAATCTTTCATTTCCCACAGAGGATAATAAGACAGACACACGAGCTTCCTTATTTATGGTGACTAAACACAGGGTTTCATTTCTGGGGTCCCAATCTGTTTTCATTCAGGGAGATGAGAATTAATAGGAGAGGATGAAAGTAATTCTGCCTCGAAGTAGGGAGTAGCCAATCAGCAGAGGGGTGTGTGTGTGTGTGTGTGTGTGTGTGTGTGTGTGTGTCCATCCATGAGGGCCTGTCCTTGGAGGTGGAGAGTCTACAGCTCCCCTCACCCCGGCTCAGTCTGACAATTCACCCTCGGGTCCAGTGAAGCTCTGACCTCTGGCTGCCCGATCTATGGCCTTCATCCATTGTCCCTTTAGGTCCTCAGATTCAGCCCTGAATGAGTAGACCAGACCAGATTGTTGGAGCTGGAATGCCCGGGGATCGGCCAGGGGCCCGCTGGTCACCTGGTACCCCAGCAGGGGAATGGAGGTGTGAGCTTTCATATCCTGGGAAGGCAAGGAGGCAGAAAGTGACGTAAAAAAGAGGGAGGGAAGGACAAAAGGAAAGAGAGAAAGAAGGAGAGAAGGAAGGAAGAAAGGAAGGAGGAAAAGAAGGGAAGATTGATAACGGTCAATTTTGCCCTGTTTATGACATACCTTTAGGTCCCACCTTACAGAGGGACAGCGATTAAGATCCCTCAAGAGGTATGGGGACAGATGTCAAGAATTGTTCATCACTCTTAGGGAAAAGTTATCACCACCTGAAGCATGAGCAGAGGACTACAAGTCAGGAGACCTGGGTTCAAATCTTGGTTGAATCACTAACTTGTTCTGTGATCTTGGCCAAGTCACCTAGTCTTTTCATTCCCCCCCCCCCCATAAAGAGAGATGATATGGCTATGCTTTCTTTTCTTGTAATGGATGGAAATAGCAGGTGTGAAGGTGGGCATTGGGAGAGGTAGGAAGGGCTACTGAGATGTGAAGGCTGATGGTGGTGATTACCTGTGGGGCAGCATAGATGTAAAGCACCAGGGGGTCGTCTCTGGGGATGACACACCAGCCTCGGCTACTGCCCTTCCCCCACTTGTCTCCCAGGAGCTGCAGGAAGCTGCACATTAGGCTCTGTTCCGGTACCTTCGAAGACTCTTTCTGAGAAATGCACAAGGGCATCCATCAGTTTGTGTGGAACAATCCCCCCAAAGAGCTAGTAGGAATTGGAAACCAATTGCCATCTCCTCAGTTTCGTCCTCCAAGGTGCCTTCCAGCTAGGTTTGTGTGAGCTGGGAGAAGGGAGAGATCTGTGTGGGCAGGAGCAATCTGGGAAAGCTTTATGGAGGAGGTGAGCCTTGTAGTTGAGGCAAGATTTGGAGAGGTACAAAGGAGAAGCGAAGGCATTCCAAGCAGGTGTTCAAATACATACGTGTGCATGTGTGCAGCTGTGTGGATGCACCAGTGGGCGTGTGCTCGTGGCAAGAGAAAACCTGGGGCACCCTGTGCTCCAGAGAAGATTCCTGAGCCCCAGGGATACTGTCACCACTCGTTGCCTTAACAATGTAGCCCTGTTCAGAGCAGTGCCCTTCTGGTGGAGCCCTCTAGTGGAGGAGAGCAAGAAGACATGCGGAACACTTCCAGAGTCTTAGTTGCTCCAGAGAAGTTTGGGGTCCAGATCTGAGCTTTCAATTCAATTAGGAGGGGTTCCCTGTTCCTGGTGGACACACCAGCACAAGTTCATCAGACTGTGAGTTCCTTGAGAACAGGGTTTTGGTCTTGATATCTCTAGCACCATAGAGTCCAGTGGATAGTAGGTAATAAATGATAGCTGACTGACAGATTAAATGCTGCTCTGAAACTTATAGCCTTAGAGAATTTTCAGAATGGGTAGGGCAGGAGTAGGACCACTGGGAGGTTGACTGATTTGCCCAGGATCACAGGGTCATAAACCAGCATTTGTCAGCACTCGAACCCAGATCTTCCTAACTCCCAAATGGATATTTGTCTACTACACTAGACCACAATGCCCATCCCTGGAGGTTGGGAGAATATTTTGCCATTAACAGTATGGGAAGCTGACAATAGCAGAGGGGTCAGACCTAGACCACATGTCTCCAGCCTTCTCTGTTCCCACTGGAGAGTGGGACAGGGGAGTCTTGAAGAGGGAGGTAGCTGGGGCCAGGAGGTACACCAGGAGGAGTTAGAATACTTTGAATTACTCCCCTGTCCCCTTCCCACTCAACCTCACCACATAATTGTGTTGTAGCTCTCTGCCCCCAATTAAACTCTTCTTGAAGGCAGGAATTAGCTCACTTTCCATCTCTGTATCTCCCTAAGTGGCCTAGCACCTTAGGAACACAAGAAACACATAATAAATGTTGAATTGCATTGTAACATGTGTACATATGCGCTACATTGTGGCAGCAAGAATTGAACAGCAGGGCAGCCCTGCATTTCATGGGGTTGGGTAGAGATGACAAGATACTGAAAGAAAGTGACAAAAGACTCCAGGCCACAGTCAGAGTGCAATGCAGAACATTAGCAAACTGGAACATCCAGGTTGGGGGTGGGGCAGGGATGACAGCATGGTAGTGTGGGGCATTTGTTGGATCTAGAGCCAGGAGAGACTTGGGTTTGAATCTTGTCTCTGACACTTACTATGAGCAACTCTGGGGAAATTGCTTGCTTTCCTGGAAGGAACGAAGGAAGGGAGGAAGGGAGGGAAGGACAGAGGGAGGGAGGGAGGAAGAAAGGAAGGAAAGGAAGGAGGAAGGAAGGAAGGAAGGAAGGAAGGAAGGAAGGAAGGAAGGAAGGAATAGACAAAGAAAGAAGACAAAGAAACAGAAAGAGGAGAGAGACAGAGAAAGAAAAAGAAAAGGAGAGAGGAAGGAAGAAAGGCAAGAAAGAAGAGAGAGAAGGAATGTGGGAAGTCAGGGAAGTCTAAGGGGCATAAGAACTCAGATTTGGTTTGATTTATTCACTTCCTCTTAATGTGGGCAAGGGTCCATCAGTTCTGTCTTTGTAAGTTTATATCAGGGGTGGCATGTGTGCATTGGGGTGGGGTGCCCCCTTTCTTGTTTTATTCTAAATCAAAATCAAGGGTAAATCCAAACAGAAACTAAAATTCTATTTTGTTTCAGATTATCTGAAAACACAGGCCCTGGTTTCCTCATCTGTAAGACCAGGGAGTTAGTTGAACTGATCTGTAAGGTCCCTGACAGCTCAAAAATTCTCTGATTCTGTATACATTCTGGACTCCAGAGAGATGAGCCCTGAAGTGGACTCTGAGTCTCCCTAAAGCAAGCTCTGAACTAGAGCGAGTCCTGGGGGCTGGGGGCTGGGGTGGAGTTTTGCAGATTGTTGTTTTTTGTCCTTCATTCTCAAGGAGGACCAATGACAACAGCAGGGTGATGTCTTGACTTTCAAGTGAATTGGATTTAAGTGAGGCAAAGCTGTGCAAAGTCATCAGCCTCACTCTCTCCTCCAGTCATTGGAGTCCAGTGGCAAAACACGGGTCAGGAAGACTGGAGATAGCCCTGGATGCAGTAGGAGGCCTTGGCCTTTTTAAGCTAGGTCTTTTCCAGGTCTCAGTTTTTCTGAAGCAACACCCATTCAGTGATTAAGGCTAGGTAAGAATTGAGGCAAAAGGTTGCCTTCACAAAAGAATCGATCTGGGAGGGGAAGACCCTCAGAGTTTTTTGAAGAACGAGATAAAGGAAGCCCAGAGTAGTGAAGCTCAGTGTTCCCTTGAGCATATATAGAGATAGCGTTCAGTCCAGTCCAACTCTTGGTGACCCCATTTGGGGTTTTCTTGGCAGAGATACTAGAGTGGTTTGCCATTTCCTTCTCCAGCTCATTTTACAGATGAGGAAACTGAGGCAAACAGGGTCAAGTGACTTACCCAGGGTCAGAGTGTCTGCAGCCAGATTTGAACTCAGGTCTTCCTGACTCCAGGCCTGGACCTAGGTGCTCAGAGATAGAGTGGGCAGAGAATCCCAGACCAAGAGCAGGAAGAGGGGATAGACTTAGTTTGGATCCATTCCCATGGTGATAGTGTTTATTTGGTCTGAAAATGGTATCTGTCATGGCTAGGACAGGGTGAGGGAAGTGGAGGGGTGAATGTTCATTGATAGATGGAAGATGTGCCAGGAGAGGTAGGGTGCAATGGAGGGGAGGAATGGGCAGTGTGGCATTGGAGGGTGTCCTCACCCCTTCCTCACCTCTAGGATTCCTTTCTTCTTATCTTCCTTATCCTCTGGCAGCAGGTTTCCAGTGAGGAAGACATAACACTCGAGGCAGACCCGCTTGAGCCGATTGTCATCATATTTCAACCCAGCTCTGTAATCAGAACACTTAGCACACACTACCTGTGGGGAGAACTGGAGTTAGGGTCAGGGGGCAATGCAAGTAATGGCCTGGACTGAGACTAGACGGTGTATGTGTCTATGAATTAGGGGCAGTTCAGGGTAAAGAACAAGCCAGGGAGAAGAGGAAGGATAGGCAGAGAGAAACAAAGAAGACTATCCATATTCACTGTCCTCTTCCCCCTCTTCAAAGCACAGAGCTGAAACTAGGGGAGGGCAGCTGGGGCTCTGTCTAAGATGCCAAAATCTGTGGTGACACAGCTTCCTAGCCCAGGAATGGGGCAGATGGGCACTGCTTCCTTTCTACTATGAGAAAGCAGACAACATGTAAATCACTTCTGGCTGAGGTCTGGGTCCCCTCTCCCCAAAAGGGGGCAATATTGACAACTGTGTCATTGTGGTTACAATCTTTGGGAATAATTGAAGCCATAAAATAAAGGAAGTTCCCAAAGAGGATTGTAGAGAAAGAAGATCAGGAGTCCTGGGACTGAGTCCCAAGAGAGTCAAAGATAATGAGGAGAAAAGCCAGCAAAGGATAGAAAGAATAAAAGAAAAGCAAAGGAAGAAAATAGGGCTAGGTCCGTGTCTACTACTTTTGTATCCCCCAGAGCTGTAAGCAGCAGTTTTGGGCCCTTGGGACAAGAAACTAAATCAAGTCAAAAAGTGTTTATTAAGAGCTCACTGCGTGCCAGGCAAGAAGCACAAATGCCCCCTTGGCTGCGGAAAGTAGCACAAAACATTACAGAAATCAATTTTGTAATTCATGATTGAAAAAGTAAGATATTGAATGGGAGAGAGTTGAGTAGGAGAGAGGTTGTGTTTGTCCCTCATTTTTGAAGAGAACCGTGGCATCAGGGAGATGATGACATGACTTGCAGTTGACTTTGATGTGAGTGACGGAGGGCTGTGCAAGGTCACCAGCCTCACTTTCTCCTCCAGAACCATCTGGATCCAGTGACTAGATATTCACCAGGATGACTGGAGATGGCCCAGGACACAATGGGAGACCCAGGCCCTTTTAGGCTAAGGCCTTTTCTTGGGAGAGAGGAATTAGCAGCTATAGTTACTTCTAGCTGCTTCAATATTTGTACCCTCTAAATTTACTCACTTGGGACAAAGCCTTCATGGCCTTACCCTAGTTATGACTTTGTGTATTCCTCTTAGCACCTACCATAGAGCTGAACCCATGGTAAATAAGCTCTCGATAAATGTTTGTTGATTGACTTAAAAAGACAGATGATTGAGAAAGGGAAGGAATAGGTAAGGGAAAGAGGAAGATGATGAAGATAAGGAAAGAGAAGAGGGAGGAGAGGTGCTGCTCACATAGCCACATGCCCTGCAGTGGTGTCGTCTTCGGGTGAGGGCATTGAAGGGCGTCTTGCAACGCATGCACATGGTCACCATCTTGTCACGGACCCACTGGGGAGCTCGGATGCCCAGCTCTTCGGACTTCAGCTGAGCAGAGGGGGTGGAGGCTTAAAAACTTTCTGACTCTTGCCAGTGCTCATCTCCCACCCCTGTAACTATTTATCAATTCATATTTTCCCGGACTCTGTCTGAAATACTTAGATCAACTCTGAAGGCTGGGGAGGTAAGGCATTAATATCGTCTCCTCTTGACAAATGAGGAAACTGAGGACCATAGAGGAAAAGTGACTGGCCCCCAGTCACACAAGTTAGTAGCAAAGCCAGGATGAGAACCCAGGGGTCCAGGCTCCCAGCTGAGGGCTCTGTCCACTGGAGCATATTATCTTCTTCCCAGGGGCTGTCTCACTTACTCCTGGCCTTCGCCCTCCATCTTTAGTTTTCCTGCTCTGTACCTTTGGTTTGGGCTTCCTAGCCTCACAGCACCCCCAAACAGCTGCCCTCTCTCCAGAAATGCTTCCTCAGCCAGGTGCCCCTAGGGCTGTAGCTACAAAGCAGGCAAAGTTTCTCCTTCCCTTCCTGTGCCCTGTCCTTCTTTAGAAGCTGATCTCCCCTCTCCTCCCAGCACTCCTTGGGCCACTGTTTCCTTTGCCCTACACCAGGGGTGGGGAACGTGCAGCCTCAAGGCCACATGGGGCCCTCTAGGTCCTCAAGTGAGGCCCTTTGACTGAGTCCAACCCAAAAGGCTGCACTTGAAGACCTAGAGGGCCTCACGTGGTCTCGAGGCTGCACGTTCCCCACCCCTCCATCCATATGCTTTAGAGCAGAAGTTCTTCAGCTCTGGGATGTCCTAGATCTCTTTGGCAGCCTGGCGAAGCTTATGGACTCCTTTCTCGGAATAATGTATTTAAATGCATAAAATAAAATAAGTCAAATCAAAAAGGAAATAAATTCTACTGAAATAGTCATGGAAGTGCTAAAACAAAGAGAAAGTTAGCCACTGCCTCCAGGTTAAGAAGCTCTGCTTCAGATCTCGTAAGGCACCTTTATGATTATTCCTCTGACTCCTTCTACCTCATTTTGCAGATGAGAGGGAAGCAAGCTGCCCAAGTATTAAGGAGCAAGTCTGGGAGTCGAACCCAGGTCTTCAAACTTAATAACAACAATAACCATTATTATTACAACTAGCATCTATATCATGCTTTAAGGTGTACAAAGCACTTTACAAACACTGCCTCGTTTTATCCTCACAGCAACCCCAGGAGGTAGGTGCTGTTATCATCCATACTTTTGTCGCTCGGTCACTTCAGCCATGTCCTACACTTCGTGGGCCCATTTGGAGTTTTCTTGGCAGAGATACAGGTGAGGAAACTGAGGGAAACAGGGTGAAGTGACTTGCCCAGGGTCACACAGCTAGTAAGTGTCTGAGGTAAGATTTGAACTCAGGAAGATGAGTCTTTATGCCTCCAGTCCAGGAGCTCTGTGAACTGCCACCTATCAGCCCTACCCCTACTTTACAGATAAGGAAACTGAAGGAGACAGATGTGGAATGACTTTCCATTGGGTAGCACAGCTAGCAAGTGTCTAAGGTCGAATTTGAACTCAGGCCTTTCTGTTTCCAGGTCCCATGCTCTAACCACTGCACTGCCTGGCTGCCTAATTCAGTGCTTTTCTCACTGTTATCCTGTCTACTTCTGCTCTGTCACTAGCCCCTTGCTGGAATGGGCCCTCTCACTCAATTTATTTGCAGGAAGAAGATCCTAAAAAAATAAATTGGAAACATGAAATTTCAGATGCAAGAAAGATTTGGGGGAGGGGCGGAGTGGGAATGTAGAACTTCCTGTACTGCACAGGCGACTCCAATGTGTGTGAGGTAGGCCTGGCTACAGCAGAGGAATGGAGGGCATTTTTTGGGGGAAGGGGCAGGGCTCAGTGCATTTACCTGGTGCTCCTCGGCGTTTCCCTCAGGCCCCTGGGCGGCAGCTTTGAAGGTGTCATGCCGCTTCCCGATTTGGTCGATGGCCCGTTGGCAAGCCTGGGTACAGGAAGAATGGTATATTAATTATAATAATTAATTAATGGTAGTGGCTGGTTCCCCTTAGCCGAGGACCCTGGGCCTCCCAGCAAGTCAGATACATCTCTCTTCCTTCCCCGGCCATACAGCCACACCTGGGGAATCCCAATGGCCTGAAAGGTGAATTCACTAGCTAGCATCTACCCCGGGCAGGCGAAGGGCAGGGGCTGAGCATACACACCTCTGAGTGGGAAGGGAGGTCACGCTGACTTGTCTACAAGTCTTCACACCTCAATGCCCACCTCCCAAAGCAGGGTTAAAGGAAGCCTCAAAGGCTCCTCCCATTTCTTTTAGCCTATCTCAATATACCCTATCATTCAAGGTCTATTTCAAGTCACCTCCTCCTCGAAGCCTTCCTTCACCCCCAGCTGATCCTAGAGTGCTTATGTCCCACTTCAGCCACTGGGCATTTATCATGCTCTGCTTATGCCATTAGTTATTCTTCCTGATAGAATATATGCTCCTTGAGGGAAAGGACTTCATAATGCTTTGTATTTGTATCCCCAGTAACTAAGGCAGTACGTTCAGTCGTTTTTCAGGCGTGTCCTACTCTTCATGATACCGTTTAGGGTTTTCTTTTTTTTTTTGTTTTGTTTCTTTTGGAGGGGGGAAGGGAGGGCAATTGGGGTTAAGTGACTTGCCCAAGGTCACACAACTAGTACACGCGTCAAGTGTCTGAGGTCGAATTTGAACTCAGATCCTCCTGACTCCAGGGCCTGTGCTCTATTCACTACGCCACCTTGCTGCCCCCGTTTGGGGTTTTCTTGACAATAACACTGGAGGGTTTGCCATTTTTTTCTCCAGCTCATTTTACAGATAAGGAACTAAGGCAAACAGGGTGAAGTGACTTGCCCAGGGTCACACAACTACTAAGTGTCTGAGAACAGATTTGAACTCAGGAAGATGAGTCTTTCTGACCCTAGGCCTGGTACTCTAATAAATTATTCTGATGGATCGATTGATGCGTCTGTGCCATGTCTCCCTAGTTAGTACTTATACTGTTGTTATCCTTCCTGATAGAGTACATGTTCCTTGAGGGCAGGGACTTTATTATTCTTTGTGTTTGTAGCATTAGTGCTGAGCACAGTACCTGGCACATAGTAGGGGCTTAATAAATGCTTTCTGATAAGTTGATGTGCCTATGCCATAACTTAAACATTAAGTCCCTTGCAGACAAGGATAATATCTCATATCTATTTTTCTCTCTTCCTCAGTATGTGGTGCACTATAGGCTCTCAACACATTCAATTCAGCAAGCATTTATTAAGCACCTACCATATGCATGACACCGGGTATATAAAGATAAAAAAATGACATAGTTCCTGCCCTCAAGGAGTTTACCATTATACAGTGCTGGAGGTGGCAATGGCATCAATGAATCAGAAAGCATTTATTAAGCACCTACTATGTATTAAGCACAGTGGATACCACACATGAAAGTGAAATCGTGTCTGCCCTAAAAGGAATCACAATCTAGCTAGGGAAACAAAATGTGCCAATGCATGCATAAATAAAAATGATACAAGGCAGAACATAATGGGTAAAGGAGAGAGCATTTTCAGTTGGATTGGATGACCGAAAACGCCCATCTCCCTCATTTAGCTGGCTGTTCCTGAGTGGGCAACCCTGGCAAAGGGAAGGCAGTTAGGACAATCACAGCCAGAGACTTCAACTCCATTCACTTGGCAGAGGGAGAACAAGGTCCCTGGGGAAGTGATCTCTGGGTATGTTTGTGAGCTGGGGAGGTCAGGATAGAAAAGCTGGAATAGGGTTCTCCCTGCTGAAGCTGTGACTGCCTTCCCCTCCCCACTCCCTACCTCCTAGCCTGGGTGAGGGTGAGGTTACCTGGATCCAGGTGTTCATTTCTTCCAGAGACCTGCCCCAAAATAGGACACATTCATTAAGGAAAGTCAGGCTCCATTCCTCTATCACCACCCTCAGCCAACCCCACAGGCTCTGCTCCCCACCCCTGTGCCTTGTACGGTACACTCAAGATGCCTTACTGGGCTTGTAGTTCCAGGGTCCTCTGTTTCCCAGACACCAAGAAAGAGTAAGGATATTCCACATCATTCAGTTCCCGGACCTAGAGGGTAAGAAGAATCATTCAGAAGCAGCACGAAGGAACCCAGCTGGGTGCATTGGGTCATATCAAGTCTGGCCTCTGCCAGGCATGTTCACAAAAGAGGAGAGGGCAGGCAATGTGCGACCTGGAGAAGAAGCGGTAGCTGCTATCCAGTCCACTGTTAGACAAGTGCATGTACAATGGACCCTCGAGTTGGACAGCATCCTACAAGTCAGCTCTCTGTAGAATCACAAGACTTCTGAGTAGGGAGAGACTTCAGAGGGGACAGGGTCCAATCTCATATACAAAATAGAACCCCCCTTACAATCTACCTGTCAGTGGGCATCCAGGAGACCTCTGCTTGGACCTCCAGGGGGAGCCAGCACCTTCCACTTTCCCACAGCTCTACTTATGAGAAGGGTGGCAGCTAGGTGGCGCTGCAGTGGATAGAGCTCCAGGCCTGGAATGGGGAAGACCCCTCTTCCTGAGTTCAAATCCAGCCTCAGACACTTACTGTGTGACCCTGTTTGCTTCAGTTTCCTCCTCTGTAAAATGAGGATAATAATAGCACCTACCTCCAAGAGCTGTTGCTGTGAGGGATCTAATAAACTTCCCAAATGTTCCTCTGAACGCTGGTGGTTTGAGGCAATGTGAGTATGTGTGCCTGTCAGAAATGTTTTATGCTAGTGATATTTTTTCCCTTTTGGACAGATACTGAAAGCTAACGTTTATACAACACCTGAAGATTTGCCAAGCACTTCACAGGTTATGTCCTGGGAGGTAGGGGCTATTATTATCCCCCTTTTACAGATGAGGAAACTGAGGCAAACAGAGGTTAAGTGACTTATCCAGGGTCACACAGCTAATACCATCTCTGAGGCAGGGTTTGAACTCAGGTCCTCCTGACTCCAAGACCAATACTTTATCCACAGGGCTACCGTGATATTTTCTATAGAAGACAAAATATCACTAGCATCAAAATCTTCTCCTAGAACAAATTATACATGGATTAAATATATTTATTATATGTGGCAACATTTTTTGGCATGCAAATAGGCTTAAATTTCATTTATTTTCTTCCAGCATTTCCCTAGCTTCTCTTTGTCTGGGTGTTCCATTCTCTCAGCCCCTCCCAACTAGCATTTATGGATTCCATCAATACATTTCAAATCCAAGAATTTCTTGTGGCCAAATTAGTTTGAGGAATGCCGCCCTTGGAAATTTCAGTACAGACAACAAGACCACACATGATGCTTTCCTCGGGAAGAGAAGAGGGAGGGCAGGGATCAGGGACCAGGGTGGTGAAGCCTGGCAGAGGAGGAGGCCACCTCACCCTGGATGACTTCATTGCTCTGCTCATAGACCAGCCTGGTTCCAAACCACAGGTATGGGCTTGAGCCAACGAAAATACAGGAGGGAACTGGAATATATGGTTCTCAGGGTCACTCTTAGCTCTGACCTCCCGTCCTATGCTCTGACACGCCGTGTTCTAGGGCCTCTCCCGGCTCCGACCTCCCGTCCTATGCTCTGACACGCCGTGTTCTAGGGCCTCTCCCGGCTCCGACCTCCCGTCCTATGCTCTGACACGCCGTGTTCTAGGGCCTCTCCCGGCTCCGACCTCCCGTCCTATGCTCTGACATGCTGTGTTCTAAAGCCCCTCATAATTCTGGCCGTCATTGGGATTATTCCTTTCCTTCTGCCTGACAAATGGTATCCTCTCCAGGAAAGGATAGTGTATCTTCACGCACACATACACTCACCCATAGATATGCACAGGTATCGTGGAACCAGTGGGCTCAGAGCCACCTACAGAGAAACCCACATGCAGGGAGGGATATTCAGAGACACACACCTGCAAACATTTCCATGGACATCCCAACTTAGACATTTAGAACATGCTCAGAGACACGTACAAGCATAGATACCACCAGAAATGCATAAACACATGGAACAGACTTGGGAAGAGACACACATAGAGATGTTTTATATACACACAGCCAACATAGCCTTCCAACACACACACCAATTACAGACACATGACCAGATCGGAATCAAGAGTTCCAGCACCTGGGATAGATTGAATGGGAAGCTGGGGGAGGGGGTAGGTGAGAGGTGGCCTCAGTGAACACAGAATCACTACCCAGGGCCTACATTCTTAGAGATGCTCAGGAATGCATACAAGGTCATATTGTGCAGGTGAAGTCTCACACTGCACCTCTATCCCCTGACCTCCACTGGCCTAGGACACTGCTCCCTCTTTCTTTCTAGAGGTCCAGCTTCTCCTCTAACCTCTTTTGAGGTTTAGGTTGGTAGAGGACTGTCAAAGTCCTCCAAGATACAGGGCTGGCAGTCTCTGGACCACTGTGGGAGGAGTGTCAAGCTTCATATAGGGCATAAGAGTGTTCCCCTGTGTTTCAACAATCCGGCTAGCAGCTATTGTGGAGGTGGAAGACCAACCCAAGCCCAACAACAGGAATGCTACCAGCATGCTGCAAAAGCACAGGTTCTTTTGATGTGCGTAACTAAGGAAAGCTATGTGAAAGGGTTGACAAGCTTACTTTAATTCAGCATACAAATATCATTCACTTAGTTCAGGGGAAAAAGCCAGCACCCTGAACTTTAGAACAAATACAAACAAATTACAAACATCAACAGACAGACCTTGTCTGATTCAAATCCCAATACATAGTCACCAGAGTTTAACAAAGTCCCAACATCGGGGTTTACGAGCTGGAGGGCTTCTTAGCTACAGCTGCCCGGGAGTCTCCAAACGCCACCAAGAGTGAGAGCCCTGCGCAAATGGCTCTGTCCTCTCTTCTTATACGGCTTCAGACGTCATCAAACGTCATCTTAATGACCAGAACTTAGGCTACTATGATTGGCTCTTGAGTTAGCACCACCCCTTGGTACCCTGGGAGCTTCACACCCACATAGACTTAGCACCTAATAGGGGTTTAGCCTGGGGCTTAGCACCTAGTAAGACTCAAGATGGGCTTGGCTCTGGAGTTAGCACCTCCCCTTAGCCAGCCCCACCTTGGGCCCCACCCTAGTCACCAATCCATACCCACATAGGTTCTACACCTAACAGGGGTTTGGGCCTGGGGCTGAGCACCTAGTAAGACTCAATAAGATACACTGAATTACTCAAAGGAAACAAAAGCCAAACTCTTCAAAGGCACTTGGTCGAACTAAGTGTTAAGAGCCCATTTTGCTTACCAACACACCCTGCCATATATATATATATATATATATATATATATATATATATATATATATATATATATATATATATATATATATATATATATATATATATGATATATAAAATATCATATATTTATATATGACACATATAGTTATATATGATATGGAATATATTTATACATGATACATATAATATATTTATGATGTGTATCCATATGTATCGATATCATATATCATGTAACATATGTCATATAACAATATCATATATAATATACATCCTATATGCTTATATAGGACATGTATGTGTGATATATATGTAAGTGTGTGTATCTCTGTCTCTGTCTCTCACACACACACACACTGAGATCATGTCCATGATCCAGAGATACATCTCTAGTCAAAACTTATCAGAAACATTGCTTTCAGCTTTGGCACTCAAGCTTCCTCAGAACCCTCAGTAAACTCTGCTCCTCCCAAAACCTTCATATAAAGAGTTCTCAGAAGCCCAGCAAACTCTTCATGTCCCACCGGCTGAACCCTTTGGATTCCTCTCCACTATCATCATACCCCCCATGCTGGGTACATTGTCCCTTCCCCACTTTTTTCTTTTTGGAGGAGGGAAGGCAAGGCATGTGTCAAGTATCTGAGGCCAGATTTGAACTCAGGTCCTCCTGACTCCAGAGCTGGTGCTTTCCCCACTTTCTAGTCCCTTTTGTATTTTGTCTTCCCCTGTTACATTATAAGCTCCTTGAGGGCAAGGGCCATCTTTCTTTTTCTTATTTGTATCCTCAGTGCCTGGCACATAGTAGGTACTTAAGAAATGTTTACTGTACTATAATGTATTCCTGAAAATGTTCTCTTATGCTCACCTGCACAATATGACCTTGTATGCACTCCTGGGCATGTCTAAGAATGTAGGCCCTAGGTAGTGACTCTGTGTTCACTGGAAGAAGTAATGCTTCATTCCCCAGAAGGCTGAGGGTTGACTTCAGGAAGAAAAGCCTGAGCCAAATTGAGGGCAGATAAGCTTCCAGATAATAATTTACAGCCTCTCCAAGAATAGGCAGTCAGAGCAATGCCCAGAAAATGCCAGTCTGAGATGCCCTTTTGGTGCCAGCTCCAGGATCCAAACAGTAGCCAACAGGTCCTGCTCCTGACATTCTCCATCTAATTAGGAGTCAACATCGTTTGACTGGGGCTCACTGTATGTTGGGTCTGGCACAGAGGGATAGTTCAGGGGCTTAGGTAAAGTGCCAGGCCTGGGGTAGGAGAGTTGGTAGCTGCCTAGGATGTAACAAGGCAGCTTTTAAAATTCCTTTTTATAAATGCACATGGTTTTATTATGACAGGAGGTGGTAAGACAGGCAGGCCTAAATAATAACTCACATTTATGTAGCATTTTAAAGTTTGCAAAGTACTTTTGCATATATTACTGCAGTGTTTCTCAAAATTTTTGTTTATATCAAGGTATTTTTTACTTTGAGTAAGAGCAGAGATTTTGCATGGAATTTCAAGTGTGTGTCATATACATTTCCCAGGATGCTGCTGTATTCATAGGAGATTGCAAGTGTAAGTTCCATACAATTCACAGAACACTGGACATTTTCACTGTCTGTCCTGCCCCCGCACCCCCAACCCATGCCTGGAATATTCTCCTTCCTCATTACTACCTCCTAGCTTCCCTGGCTTTCTTCAAGTCTTCAAATCCCAAGGGATTTTACCCCTTCTTTTAAAGGAAGCCTTTCCCAATCCTCCTTAATTCTATTGCCTTCCTTCTGTGGATTATCTCCAATTTATCCTGTCAATAGCTTATTTCGACATAGTTGTTTGCATGTTGTCTTCTCTATTAGACTGTGAGCTCCTTGAGAATTGGAAGTGTCTTTTGCCTTTCTTTGTAGCACTTAGCACAGTGCCTGGCACACAGTCGATGCTTAATAAATGTTTGTTGACTGACTGATGTGACCTCTTCCCTTATACACCCTTTGAGAGCTTCATCATCTCATTTGGTCCTGGTAACAACCCTATTATGCTATTCTCCCTCTATTACAAATAAGAATTTGTAATAGGCTCAGGTTAGCTGTGTGATTTGCTTAGGGTTACACAATCACTAACTAACTAAGGCAGGATTCAAACACAAGTCTTCCTGACTCTAAGACCAGGGCTATACCCAACACTTCACATTGCTTCCTTTTGATTTCTGATTGGCCACTGAGAGGAGACAAGAGAAAGGCAAAGGCAAAAATTGACCAGAGGTTGGATATCTGTAGACGATCACCAAAATAAGAGCTGAGGCTAGTTATTCTTTAAGGTAAAACTATTATTATTATAATCTGGGAATTGCAAATCCAGTGAGTGGGGGTAGCAGAAGAAAGGAGGGAAATCCTGAGAAAAAGATGGAAAAGCTATTTATAAAATTCTTACTTAGGAACTCAGACAGATCCTCCTAAATAGTGAACAGGTGTGGGGAACAAGTGGTTTGCCAGTGAGAGTTTATAGTGAAAAAGAGAACTGAGGATCAGGGTGTGAAGACAAGTATGGAAGGCAAGGGGAATGATCCCTCGACATACAGAGAATGTGCCATGTTTCTGTTTCTTCCAGTGTGCCAAATAACAACTACATGCCTATGTGCAGGTCAGCATCCCTGCCAAATAAGAAGCAGAAAGATCCAAGACTCCTCCTGTTCTTCAAAAACCCAGATTAGATCCTACTATCCCCACTAGCTATCATCCTATAACTCTCCTCCTTTTCTTAGCCAAATTCCTTGAAAAAGCCATCTACACCCAGTCCTTCCACTTTCCCTCCTTTCGCTCTTTTAAATATTGTCTGAAATATGAATTCTAACCTTATCATTCAACAGAAACAGTTCTTTTTAAAGCTTCCAAATGATCTCTTAATTGCTAAATCTAGTAGCCCTTTCTCAACCCTCATCCTTCCTGACCTTTCTATAGCATTCTTGACCTCTCTAACCTACCTTGACATTGTTGGTCATCCTCTTTTCCTGAAAACTCTCTCCTCTCTGGGGGTTTGTGACACTGCCCCACTTTGTTCTCCTACCTGTTTGCACCTTCTCAGTCTCATTGGCTGGATCTTCATCTAAGTCACATCCACTAACTGTGCATGTATCCTAAGGTACTATCCTCATCCCTCTTCTCTTATTTAGTGACCTCATCAGTTATCATGTATTAAGTATATCCTGCCCTAGCCTCTCTTTTGATTTCTAATTAATTTATTTTTAGTTTTCAACATTCACTTCCACAAGCTTTTGAATTTTAAATTTTCTCCACCTCCCTCTCCTCGCCCCTCCCCAAGACAGCATGCAATCTGTTATAGGCTCTACTTATACATTCCTATTAAACATATTTTCACATTGGTCATGTTGTAAAGAAGAATTGGAATGAATGGGAGGAACCATGAGAAAAACAAAACAAAACAAAACAACAAAAGAAAAGGAGAGCAAATAGTATGCTTCCATCCGCATTCAGACTTCATATTTCTTTCTCTGGATGTGGGCATCCATCATGAGTCTTTTGGAGTTGTCTTAGATCCTTGCATTGCTGAGAAGAGCTAAGTTTATCAAAGTCAGTCATTGCACAGTGTGACTGTTACTGTGTACGATGCCTAGCCTCTCTGTTGAGTTGGAGTTCCACATCACCAAATACTCATTGGATGCTTCTAGCTGGATGTCCCATAGGCATCAGCATGTTCAAATAGAGCTTATTACCTTTCCCCCTAAATTCATCCTTTTTCTAAACTTCCCTATTACTTTTGAAGTCACCACCAGCCTTTAAGTCAACTTCACTGTCGTCCTTAACTCTTCACTCATTCCGCATAGATAATTTGTTACTAAATCTTGTCATTTCTATTACCACAAAATCTCTTGCATATATCCCCCTCTTTCTACTCACACAAGATATCATCATTATAATTCAGGCGCTCATCCCTGCTCCCTTGGATTATTAGGACAGCTTCTCATTTGGCCTCCCTGACTCCAAGCTGTCTCCTCTCTAATCCATCCTCTGCTCAGCTGCAAAAATGATTTTCCTAAAACATAGGTCTGACCGTGTCACTCTCCTATCCAATAAATTCTATACCTTCTAGGATTAAATATAAACTCCTTTGTTTGGGATTTAAAGCTCTTCACAACGTGGCCCCTACCTACCTTTACAATCTTCTTCAATTTTGTTATTGTTCAGCTGTCCAACCCTTTGTGACCCCATCTGGGGTTTCCTTGGCAAACACACTGGAGGGGTTTGCCATTTCCTTCTCCAGTTCATTTTACAGATGAAGAAACTGAGGCAAACAGGGTTAGGTGACTTGCCCAAGGTCACACAGCTAGCAAGTGTTTGATGGTGGATTTGAACTCAGGAAGATGAGTCTCCCTGGCTCCAGGCCCAGATCTCTATCCACTGTACCACCTAGCTGCCCCTTGTTCTTTATTTCCCTCAATATCCTCTACAATCTGGACACATTAATCTGCTTGCTGTTCCTCACACACGACGCATTTCTGATTTCTATATCTTGGCCGTAAAACAATTCCCAGGAGACAGTACCCAGAAAGAAGGGCAGTATTGATATTCACAGCTTCAGAGTCTATGTATGGCTGTGCAGAGTTTGGTCAATAATTAGAGCAAATTAGACATTTCAGAGCAAAGTAATAAAATGGGGGTCCTTAGAACATGTGTGAATTTGCCCTCCCTGGTGGGATATACAAAGCATGCACAATAATCTCTATCTAGTTCCAATCCACGGAACATTAAGGAAGAAAGGAAAGGACAGAAACAAGCCTTTATTAAGCACTTACTGTGTACCAGCTACTGTACTAAGCACTTCACAAATATTTTCTCATTTGATCCTCACAATAACTCTGAGAGGTATTATCCCCATTTTACAGATGAAGGAATGGAGGCAGACAACAGTAAAGCGATCTGTCATATAGCTAGTGTTTGAGGAAGGATTTGAACTCAGGTCTTCCTGACTCTAGGCCCTTTGTGCATCCTAGCTGCCTTCTTTTACCCATGAGTAACTGAGAGGCTAGTACTATGTGGTGACAATGAATTTTGTGGTTGGCTTTGGAGCTAGAAGGACTGACAAAAGAGCAGGAACTGAGTTAGTATAAAGTGGATTGCTACGTCTGTCCTTTGGCTCTTTTTACATTTTTTATTCTGGGGTGGATTCTATTGATATTAAATACTTGCTTCCTCCCTTTTCTTCCTTCCACAGTGTTCCATGTGTTGGATTGAAATTATTACTATAAGCCTCCGGATGGAGGAAAGGGCAGTGGATTCAGCTGCTCTTATTTCCTCACCTGGCTACCACATGTCCCTGAACGCATGGTCTCTGTTTCCACTGCTTACTTCTTTTCTAATCTTAGGTGAATGAGTATCCAGAGATGGAACAACTCACGTTGTGACCTTGCAAGCTTCAAAAGGTGGGAAGAGCTATAAGGGGTCCCCTCAGCAACTGGAGTGGGTAGCAGAGACCACTGTACCTGACAGCATCAGTAACTGAATCTGATGAGGAATCATCCTTAAGATGTAACCTGCTTGACCTATCCCAGTAGAGGATTGACCTGGCAGCTGAGACATTGCATCCTGAAAGGAGCTAGCCCAGTTGGGTAAGAGACTTGTTCATAGGTGACACTATATTCTCCCAGGCATACCTGTCACAAGACCCTAACCTTAACCCTAAATGTCTCTGACTCTAACCCTAAATGTGTAAAGACTTCCATATCTGGTAGATTCTGGGATGGCTGTTCCATCAAAAGGAGGTACTAGTTCCTCCGCAGGGCCAAAACATTTTCAGAAACTTGGGAGAAAAAATCAGCCTGGGTATGTTTGGAATCTATAATTGTAGGACTTGGTACCTCAGCTGCCATCTCAAACCACTGTTGGGCTGAGCCACAAAGGTTGCTTCACAAGTCTAGGGCTTCACCAAACTCAGCTACTACTGCTATCAGATAATTTTGTCTCTGCTCCCACTCCAGTTACTAAGGGGACCTCTTATAGCTCTTCCAACCTTTTGAAGCTCACAAGATCATAACTTGGTCTCTAGACACTCATTCACTTAAGGTCAGAAATAAGTAAGCAAACAAGAAATAAGCACCATGCACTCAGGGATGAGGAGATAAGGCAGCTGAAGCTACTGCTTTTCTATCTGCTAGAACTCTTTGCTAAAAGCAAAGTGGCTGATCACTTCAAAAGGTTGAGTAAGTGGTGAAGGGAACTGTTATCCTGGATTTGATTCTGACTAATAAGGAAGAACTATCGGCTTAAGTAGAAACGACCAAAACCTTGGAAGGAAGTGACCACGCCATCTGAGAATCATACAGGAACTCCCCTAAATTTGGGGAGAGTGGAGAGTTAGGAGAAAGGATAACTAGGACCTCATGGCTTAAGATTCTTTAGGGAATAGTGCCTCGAGAGGTAGGAGGCTCTCAACAATGAAATTCTAACTAGGTAAATTTTATTCTGATAAGGAAGACTTTTTAGAGACACTGATAGAGGTGGACAGTTCAAGTAATTTAGACGTTTAAAAGACATGGGCAGAAGATGGGAACAAGGACAGCTAATATCACATAAATATCACCAAAAAAAAAGGGCATCTAGGTAGAGAAAACTGAGGCAAACAAGGTTAGTGACTCGCCCAGGGTCACACAGCTGGATCTGAATTCAGGTCTTCCTGACTCCAGGTCTGGTGCTCTATACTTTGTGCCACACCTAGCCACCCTGATGAAGGAGGAAGAGGCTTTTTATAAGCTTTGCTGGGAGCCAAAAGGAAGGTTAAAGAAGAGATAGCTTGCTTTTTGGGAGAATGGTGATGATGGATAAAAAACTGAATTATTCAACTCCTATTTTTCTTCCTTTTTTCTGCCTAAGAGAATGATCTAACTGGGAAAGATAGACCAAGAGTGGTTAACAGAATTTGAAACCCAAGATAAGAGAGGCCATGGAAAGCAAGCACCTAATTCCTCTCAATGACTGAGTCCCTAGTCTCAAACAAACTACGTTCCTCAGTACTGAGAGAATTTGTAGATCTGATAGCCAAACCACTATCAGCGAGATCTGAAAAAACCCAGAGACCAGGATGGGTGCCACTGGACTAGAGACAAGAAAATCTTGTCCAGATTATCAAGAAAGGGGAAAAAAAGATAGACTCTTCAAACTCACAGACTACTGAGCTTGGCTTGAATAATTCTAGAACTCATTTTTAAAGGGGTTTCTGAGAATTTGACGAGGGAAGCTGTGATCACTCAGTATGCAGCACTCTGCTAGTGCTTACATTAGTACTAGCTTTGTATATACCTGCTGTTTTCATTGAATTGTATGTATATATGGGGGAGTATACCCTACATTTATGGGGAGGGGAGGATATTTTGCTACTACCGTTCTAACTGTTTTTTGTTTGTTTGTTTGTTGTTCAGTCGTGTCTGACTCTTCATGACCCCATTTGGGGTTTTCCTTGGCAAAGATACTACAGTGGTTTGCCATTTCCTTCCCCAGCTCATTTTACAGATGAGGAAACTGAGGCAAACAGGGTGAAGTGACTTGCCTAGGGTCATGGAGCTAGATTTGAGCCCATGAAGATGAGTCTTATTGATTCCAAGCCCAGTGTTTTATCCACTGTCCCACCCAGCTGCTTGTTCTCATTACACCTTTTTAGTAATGGCCTAATTGTGACACTAATTGTGTCTACAGGCAGATAATTAAACCAGTCAGGGCTTAGCTTTAACTGAACAGACCCAATGAATACACTGCACCTGAGCTAGTATCCCCATAAGGTCAGCGTGGTGGCATATTGGATAGAGCACTGGCTGGGAACTCATTCATATTTCTGAATTCAAATCTGGCCTCAGGCACTTACTAGCTGTGTGACCCTGGGAAAGTCACTTCTCCCTGTTTGTCTCAGTTTCCTCATCTGTAAAATCAGCTGGAGAAGGAAATGGCAAACCACTCCAATATGTTTGCCAAGAAAAACCCCAAATTGGGTCAGGAGGAGTCAGACAACTGAAAAATGACTGAAGGAAAATACTCCATAGTAGAGTATTGCAGGGTTCTATCTTTGGCCCTATAGTAATGAACTTTTTTTTTTTATCAATAAATTGGGTGAAGGCATAGATGGCATTCTATAGTTAATGCAGGTAACAAGCCAGAATCTGAACCCAAGTCCCCTAACTCTTTTTGTAATTCTTTTGCTCTTTCAATGGGATATTGTTGCTCTTTTGCTTTGGGAAACTTGTCCTCTATGTTTGTCTAGGGCTGGGCTAGATCCCAAAGAGCTAAGTAGGATTAATCCCTTTCTTCTCCCAGAGCACACACATCCCTCACTATCTTTAAATTCTCTGCTCTTGTTCAAGAAGGAAATGCCCTGGAAGGAATTGAGAAAATAAACCCTCCCTTTTTTGCAGACATGAAAGACTATTGTTATAAAATGTTGCATGTGCTGTCAGACACAGACGATATATGTTGGTTGGTTTTTGGTGAACTGGTTTTGGGGTTGCTGTTGTTTTTTTGTCTTTCTTTTTTATTCTTTGCGTGATTCTGTTTCGGTCTAAACCAGGGGTATTTTTGCAGTGGGGTAGCTCTGTGCTTCTTGCTGTATATTTGGAGGGATGTGTTACTCCTGATTGGCTGAAATAATGATAAGCATAACACTGTGCATCTGTGGTGAAGGACTTACTTGAGTTGGTTCCAAAAACTCTTTTGAAAGACCTGGCAAAAGGATCGTTTAGAAGGGTGTGTGTGTGTGTGTGTGTGTGTGTGTGTGTGTGTGTGTGTGTATGTGTGTGTGGTGGGAGGGGGGGGAGAGAGAGAGAGAGAGAGAGAGGGAGAGAGAGAGGGAGAGAGAGAGAGAGAGAGAGAGAGAGAGAGAGAGTGAGAGAGAGAATTGAATGGTAGATTGGAGCTCTGATCCAAGGACATGTATTGGAACTGATTCCATCATGTTCCTTGATCTCCAGGGAGACTATGGGGAGTGGACCTCTCCTTGGCTGAGATGTTATCTCAATTCCAGCTGAAGATCTCATTATCCCCTTTGTAAATTCTCTGATATATTCTAATCTGTGGAATGTCTCTGAATGTCCTCTGTTTACTGTTTTGCTTAGATAAATGGACTTACTGAATTTTTCTATTTATGATGGTCCTTTGTATAACCATTGTTATAAACCATTGTTTGGTGGGAAGGGGCTAAACTAGCAAGTGTAAGTTAGGGGCTGCCCTCCCGCCTTAAGAGTGATCACTTTTTATTCTGAACCTATTGTACCTCCTAGACTAGAGATTTAGCAGATGGCAGATAGATAGAAGTCTGATCTCCCTCTTGGAGACTGAAGGACAGATTGCCCAGCTTTGGAGGTCCTGGATCTTGCCTGCTCACCTGCCCCTCCCCCCATTTAGGCTGCTGAAAGGGCCAGGACAACCTTTCTCCTACTCTCCACAAAAGAGGAAAGACCAGGTGGGCTTAGATCAGATTTCAAATCATACCTATCCATGCTACCCACAAGCCACGTCTACACATTTAGTCACACTCCATTCCTGTGTATCTTACATTTGTTACAAGGTATGGCTTACTGGGTAGGGGAGAAGGGAAGGACATATTTGGAAGGGGAAAAAAGATATAAAAACGGAAGAAACGAAGGGAAGAAATACAATAAATAGAGTGGAGGGGCCAGAGAGAATCTCACCTTCATCCCAGCCACATCTATTCGTGTCCTCACCTGGAACTGAGCCCCCACCTGAATCACCTTAGGCACACAGTACAGCAGCATATTATTGAACTGATAGAGGAAAGAACATATGATTAGCATCAAAATAAAAATGGCCAACATGAACAGAACACTTTAAAGGTTTATAAACATTATCTCATTTGAGCCTCACGACAGCCAAGCAATATGAGTAATACGTGTGTATATATTATATATTCACACACACATGGGTATATACACACATATGTATATGTACATATGTGTGTATGTATGCGTGTACACACACACACACACACACATACAAACTTTAAACATTTAGATCTGTGGTTTCACTAGTGCAGGAAACTTCTAGTCAGAAATCCCTTTTCCAAATACAGATCATGCAAATGTTTTACAATTTATAGTTTTATGGGGGGGGCAGGAAGGGGGGAGGTTAAGATATTTGTCTCGGGTCACACAGTCAGTATATGTCAGAGATGAGACTTGAACCCAGGCATTTCTGACTCCAAAGCCAGCTATCTGGCTGCTAAAACACGGTATCTCTCAGGGCAGGTATTAATAACCCCCCCTTTACAGATGTGGTCTCAGATACTTACTAGCTGTGTGACCCTGGGCAAGTCACTCTGTTTAACTCTGTTTGCCTCAGTTTCCTCATCTGCAAAATGAGCTGGAGAAGGAAGTGGCAAGCCACTCCAGTATCCTTGCTAAGAAAACCCCGAACGGGGTCACAAAGAGTCAGACATGACTGAAAAATGACTCAACTTGTTCAGCCCTTTACAGATGAGGAAAAGGAGACCCAGAGAATATAAATGACTTATCCAAGCGCTCATGCTGAGTAGTAGTAACCATAGTAACTGTCATATAATCAAAAACTGTCATTTAAGGTTTACAAAGTACTTTACATATTATCTCATGTGATCCTCCCCACAACCATGGGAACAGAGGCATTTTCATCATCTCCATTTTACAGGTGAGGAAACTGAGGCAAGAAGATTGTTAAGTGAGTTACACATTTGTTATCTGAGGCAGGATTCAAACTCAGGTCTCCCTGACTCTAGGTCTTACACTCAATCCGATTTGCCACTTAGCTGCCCAGTAAGTGACAGAGCCAAGGACTCAAACCCAGATTAAACTCAAATTCTCAGCTCAGTGATTGTTCTCTGTAGATTGCACCTTGTCCAACACTTCTCCCTTGAAAGATTCACCCCTTGGTCCCCTGGGGCATATGCTCTCATCAAAGAACCATGAGGAGATGGCTGTGTCTCCTGTAGTTTACATGATGAGGATGGCATTTCCCCAAATGTCATCTCCATGTGCCAGGTTTTTCCAACCATAACAGTCAGAGAAGTCTTTGAACGTCATGATCCAAGACCCCTTTCAATATGGTCCCAGGGCTGAGAAGTAGACAGATGGCATCCACAGGGCAGTTCAGAGTATGATGAAGCACCTGTGCTAACTCTTTCCTCCTGAGGGCATTAGAGGGCCTACGATTAGTCCTAAATGCAGAGATAGTGTCCAGAGACCTGCTCTGACACTCTCATGGAGGATACAAAATCAAAGGGACCCAGAGCTGGAAGTGACTCAATAGACGTCTCCTCAATCTTTTTCCTGCCTCCTGGCAGGAACATAGGGAGCCCAGCCCAGACAGATGGGGGTTTTTCCTGTTCTTCTACAGAGTAACAGAATTAGAAAGAACTTCAGAGTTCACCTGATCCAAGGTTGTGTTGGAGTTGGATCAGATATGTTCCTGAGCCAATTGTTAAATTTTCCATGTAAACATTTATACCTCTGAAATCAGCAAAGCTACAAATAAGGGCTTGCTTTATTGTTCTATTTAATCCATAGAACTTGAGAAACTTTAATCCACAGAACTTTAAAAAAAATCTTGGACTTAAAAAAATGATGAAGGGGCAGCTAGGTGGTGCAGTGAATAGAGCACCAGCCCTGGAGTCAGGAGGACCTGAGTTCAAATCCAGCTTCAGACACTTGACACACTTACTAGCTGTGTGACCTTGGGCAAGTCACTTAACCCCAATTGCCTTGCCTACCCCCCCTCCAAAAAAATGAAGGAGAAAATATTAATAATGCAGATTAAGTGCGTCTTTCATACATTTTTTTTCTTGATGAGCTGGTTGTTAAACATTTGCCAGCACACCCCTGACCTAGTCTAACCTGTACCTGAGCAAAGATACCATAGTATAGTGGCTAGAATGCTGAACTTGGAGTTAGGAAGACCTTCACAGTCCCACATCCCAGTGATGAAGAGCCTCACTCTTTGGGACTCCTTCCCCTACCAGGAACAGGTAGCGCTCCATGGTGCTGCTGTGTCTGAAGGAGATCTTCTGGATGGGGCCTTCCTGGAGCAATTCATTGGAGGGATCCACAATATCGTCCTCAAGGCCCAGACGCTGGTACACATCCCACAGTTTCTGCAGACGCTCCTGGGGAGGGAGAGAGAGAAGGAGAAAACCCGAAACAGGAAGGACATGAAGCACATCCAGCCCATTTTGTATCCCTTGGTTCTTAGGGAGAACCTGGATCATAGAGGTCCAGAACTCTCTTACTTCTAGAGTTGGGAACCCCCTGAAACATGCAGACAAGGGAGCTAAACAAGACATTTTGTCTGAAAAGTATGTTTTTAACAAGAATAGGTAGATCTAGCTCAGGAAGATTTCCCTGTAGGAAGGTAGCATATACCAGAAGACATGAGACTATGAGTGAGCCCCTTTTCCCAGTGGTAGGATTCAAATGAATCAACAACTGGAGAACTGAGCTGAGGCACTGCTCCACCGCTGGTGCCCACTAACAACCAGTTGGGTGAACCCAACCTAAAGTCAGGTACCAGTTCTACTGAACCAGTCCAAACCAGCTGAATCCCACCATCGCCTCTTCCATAATTTTGCATAGGCTTTCCCCATGCCTGGGATACATTCCTTCCTCTCCTCTACCTCTTAGTAAGTGAAGCTCCTAGCTGAGCTCAAATGGGACCTCAAACATGAGGCCTTTCCTCTTTTTTTTTTTGAGGGTTTATTTTTAAATCATATTTTCTTTTTTTAAGGCGGCAATTGGGGTTAAATGACTTGCCCAAGGTCATACAGCTAGTAAGTGTCAATAAGGTAGGATTTGAACTCAGGTCCTCCTGACTCCAAGGCCAGTGCTCTATCCACTGCTCCATCTAACTGCCCCTATTTTATTTTTTTCAATGAACAAAAACTAATTTCTCTCCCTCCTCTCCCACCACTGGGGGGAAAAAATAAAAGAAAAGCAAAACCATTGTAACAAATATACATAGTCAAACAAAACAAATTCCCACATGGCCATGTCCAGAAAATATATGACTTATTCTTCATCCTGAGTCCACCATCTTTCTGCCAAGAATTGAACAGCTTGCTTCGTCTCTGGTCCTGGGAGGCCTTTCCTGATTCCATCTCTACTAGTGTTCCCCACTAGAAATTATTTGTATTTACTTGTGTGTTTTAAAGTTATTTCTTCTGATAGAATGGAAGCTCCCTGGGGGCAGGTAGGGTCTTGCTTTTGCTTTGGTAACTCCAGTGCCTTGCTTAGTCTCCGGCCCATATCAGGAGCTTAACAAATGCATGCTCATGGGCTGACTGATAGGGATGGGGGAATGAGGGTGTTAGCGGATGACGGAATCCGAGGGACATAGCGGCTTCCAGGGCAAATGGTTATAGTGGACCCAGTGTAAATCAGGGATGAGGAAGTCCAGGAATGAGGGGGCAGCCGTGGTACAGGGTTATTGGGGGCTTTGAGAGCAAGGGGCCCTAGTGGCAGGATTGGAAAGAATTAGAAACTTCAGGATTTGAGGCTCCAACCCTGCTGAGAGGCGAGGGGTTCCAGCTCACCATCTCAGTGATGGCTGCATTAGAATGCTGAGCAGCAGAGAAGATCATGTCCAGAGCCTCTGAAAGAGAGAGTCACAATGTCACAAAAAGATGGATGGTGAAAGGACTAGCTATCTGAAATCTGGGATACTAACACTGGTGAGGAGGAGGGAGGAGGTTCTGGATTCTCAAAGAGGCTCTTTAGAACCAAAATAAAAAGCAGGCCTAAAATGGGGAGTGAGAGGAAACAAGGAATATTTGGGGCCAGTTCCTAAGCTGGGAGGCTGATGTCAGGAAGGACACCTATCTTTTTTCCCACATGACCCCTACTCCCCAACTTGGGGGACTCCTGTTAGAGACAAAGCCTTGGGCAAAAGAGTGGGGGAAGGTTACATGGGGTGGATATTACTTAGGGTTCACAGTGGTGGGGAAATGCCATTCAATTTAATAATAATTTATTAAGCACCTACTATGTGTAGAGCCCATGCTAAGCAGCCTTAGGTTAGGACAATTCCTGAATCTCATTCTCTAGGGTACAAAGACTGTAAGCTCTCTGAGGGCAGGAACTGGGCCTTATATACTTTTCTTGTCTCCTAGGAGGGGCCACCGATGGGGCTCAGAACAGGAAGTAAGGCCATCTGGACATTGAATAACCGACTGAATAAATGAATAAATGGCTGTTCATACCTCCCTGTCCAATCTATCCCTCCCACGTCCCTGGGTCTAAGACCTTACTCTGGGCATCCATCTGGTCTGGGGCATCAGGAGGCAGCTTCTGCACATACTCCTTCAGCAGCAGCTCATAGCGAGGGATCCTTTGCACCGGCTCCAGCATGTGATGTTGCAGGGTGAGGTTGCCAGAGACCTTGCTGTTCTTGGGGGCAAGAAGGGAAGCAAGGGGGGTGGGAGTGGAAGGAGGGTCAGGCTGCCACTCAGCCTAGATGGGGCAGAATGCAGATATTCCAGGCCTGGGGCTGGATCCAGAGGGAAGAGATAGAGGATGATGCAGTGGGAAGATTCAGGAGACTTGTATTCTAGCCTCAGCTCTGCCCTGAAATTCACATGGGATCTTGCCCTCTCTGCATCTCTGTTTCCTCCTCTGTGAAGGAAGGAGTTGGACCACATGGTCTTTAATGTCCCTTCCAGCTCTAGGATTACATGAATTTGGTCATTGTTTGGGAGGGTAGTGACGGAGTGGGTGTCTGATGGGCCAGTACATGCTGCCGCTATTCACCGGAAAGGGAGAGATGGGAAAAGAGGCCAATAGAGCAAGGCAGGCTGGCCATCCAGCTGACCAGGCCCCAACAGTGACTCTTGGTTTATGTGTGGTTTGTATGCAAAGGGTATTTTCCTCAGGCCTGTTTTTCAAATGATGACGTGGGAAGGATGAAAGTTTGCTCTCTCCTCATTTGAGATGTCAAGGGTGGACCTGCCTCTCTGTCTTTCCCTTCCCATCCCTGCACCCATCCTGTACCTCCTCCCACCCCTGCCCTGGCATCTAGAGCTTCAGGCTCTCCACCTGGATTCGAGTGATGACCTCTTGGAAGGGTGGGCACTTCTCCATCCATATGGCCAACAGCTCTGCTGCCCGCTCAAAGTTCTTCACATACTCGCTGTACATCTTCAGAAAGGGCGCCAGTTTCTGGATCACATCACCAATGCGGGGGACAGCAGCCCTATGGGCATCATAGCTCAGTCTTCTGCTCATTCCAAGGACCTCATCTCTTATCCTCAGGCCTTTGGACCAATAGTATCTAAGCTTTGTGGTGCTGTGGGTAAGGCACTGATTGGACTTGGAATTAAGAAGATTTGGGTTCAAATCCCAGGGAATGAGAGGGTCTTAAGAGAAGCACAAGCAAAGCACTACTGATGGGGGCTCAGAACAAGAAGAGAGGCCATCTGGATATTGAATAACTGTGACTCTTTGTGTTACTTAACTTTTCTGGGCCTCAGTTTCCTCATATGCAAAATAATGGAATTGAGGTCAATGGCCTTTAAGGCCCCTTCTAACTTTAAATCTATGACCCTATGATCTAGACTTAGCAAGGGTTGCCAATAATCCTAATAGACCAGGCCAGCCCTGATGTCCTTCAGGAAGAAGTAACTCTGATGACACACACATGGGCCTGGATGGTTGTCTGTTTCCCAGCAGTTAGACTTCCCATTTGCATAGTAAACTCCTTGAAGGTAGGGACTGGGACTTCCATTTCTACGACTCCCTTTTAGCACAGAGACGACCACATAGTAAGCTCTCAATCTACACTCGTTGGAGTACATAGCTCGGTCTGTAAGACCAGCCCCAGAACTTCTCCTTAATCTTTGACTCTTTCCAAAGATGGAATCAAAGAACTTTAGATGTGAATGATCATCAGCTTTAACACTCAACCTCCTTTTTCGGGGCGGGGGGGTGGGGTGGGTAGGGTAGGGGAGGCAGTGGGTAGGGACCTTCACCTGTATTGGAGGAATTCATGTGTGGAACAGTCCACCAGCAATGCAACTCACCTGTAACTTGGCCTTTGACAGTTGGTCTTTGAGAGGTTGAGTAGTGCTAATACTAGTAATGGTTAACATTTATATAGTGCTTTACGGTTGGTTTCTGAGAGGTTAAGCAGTGCTAATACTAGTAATGGTTAACATTTATATAGTGCTTTAGGACTGGTTTCTGAGAGGTTGAGTAGTGCTAATACTAGTAATGGTTAACATTTATATAGTGCTTTAGGACTGGTTTCTGAGAGGTTGAGTAGTGCTAATACTAGTAATGGTTAACATTTATATAGTGCTTTAGGGTTGGTTTCTGAGAGGTTGAGTAGTGCTAATACTAGTAATGGTTAACCTTTATATAGTGCTTTAGAGTTGAAAAGCATTTTACATATGTCATCTCATTTGACCCTCACGACAACCCTGGGAGGTAAATGTTATTATTATCCCCACTTTACAGATGAGGAAACAGTCTGAGAGAAGTAAAGAGGCTTGCCCAGGGTCATTTAGTCGGTGGGTACCTGGAACGAGATTCAAATTCAGGTCTTCCTGACTCCAAGCCTGGCACTCTGGCCTCTATATCACATAGTTGCCTCCAGATAATAGATTACATTGACCACGATCCTTAAGATTTTCAAAAAGTGGGGCAGCTAAATGGTGCAGTGAGTAGAACACTGGCCCTGGAGGCAGAAGGACCTGAGTTCAAAACCGACCTCAGATACCTGACACACTTACTAGCTGCGTGACCTTGGGCAAGTCACTTAACCCCAATTGCCCTACCTTCCCCCCTGCAAAAAAACAAAACAAAAAAAATATGTACAAAGAGTGCTTTTCATATGTTATCTTTTCTTTTTTTAATTTACTTGCCCATGGTCAGAATGGCTAGTATATATCAGAAGTAGGACCCAATCCCAAGTCTTTATGACTCCAAGGCTAGTCCTCCATCCACCATCCTGTCACCAAAATATTTTTGTATGGCCCATAAGCAAAAAAAGTGCTAACATTTTAAAATAAATTGTATTTATCTCTCAGGCTGTACAAAAGCTGGTGGCAGGCCAGATTTGGACTTTGCTGAGCCTTATTTCGTCTCTCACTTTATAGAAGAGAAAAACGCATCTTGGAGAGGAGAAATTATTCTCCCAAGATCCCACAGTGCCCAAGCTGGTTCTCCTGATATCTAGTCCACTATTTTCAACTTAATTCAACCCAACAAACACCTGCAGAGTACCAACCATGTGCAAAGCACCCCATTGCCGTCTCCTACTAGGGCTCCCCAGGTGGACCCAGCCACCCTGACTCACCATTCATCCACACGCCTCTGAAGCTCTGGGAGGAAGAACTGGGAGTGGAATTGGTGAATGGAAGAGATGTTGGAAAAGATGAGTTTGACGACATCTTCAGAGAAAGCCTTGCTACTGCGGGCCTCCTTCAGCAGCTCCTCAAAGAAAACCTAAAGGCAGAATTCATTCAGACGGATGGGAGAGTGGTCCAGGCAGCCAGGGGGCCCTCCTAAGAAAGAGGCGCCTTGTCTGGCTCAGAGAGCGGCCCGAAGAGATGGGGAAAGCTGAATGCCAGAGGGCTGGTGACCCGCCCAAGGTCACAGAGCCAGTATCTGATGGGCACTTCTGATGCAGTGTAAGGTTTTATATTGACAAAGACCCGAGGTCTTTGTTTTACAAGATATTTATATGCCACCTTCCTACTAGAATTCAGGGCTTGTCGAACCATCTCTGGCTATTTTTAACATGTAAGAACTATTCTGGGCTCACAGGCCATACAAAAACAGGCTGGGGCCAAATTTGCTGGCCTTAGTTTTCTGACTCCTGTATGAAATTATCAACTCCATAAAGGAACAGAAAGCTTCTCTAAGGGTGAGATCATAAATTCAGAGCTGGAAGAAACCTGAGAGGTACTTAATCTGCCACCGTCATGGCCATGTAAATAATAATTAGCTAACATTTACATATCTCTTGCTAGGCAGCTAGGCGTGCAGTGGATAGTGTGCTGGGCCTGAGGTCTGGAAGTCCTGAGTTTAAATCCTGCCTCAGACACTTCCTTGCTGTATGGCCCTTGGCAAGGCACTTAATCTCTGTTTGCCTCTGTTTTCTCATCTGTAAAACAGCACCTAAATCACAAGGCTGTTTTGAAGATCAAATGAGATATTTGCAAAAAGCATATTTGCTAGGTGCAGAGTTTATGTGCTTTTTTTTCAGTCATTTTCCAACTCTCTGTGACGCCATTAGGGGTTTTCTTGACAAAGATGCTGGAACGGCTTGCCATTTCCTTCTCCAGCTCATTTTACAGATGAGGAAACTGAGGCAAACAGGTGATGTGACTTGCCCAGGGTCACATGGTTGGTAAGGGTCTGAGGCCGGATTTGAACTCATGAAGGGGAATCTCCCTGATTCTAGGCCCAGCACTCTATCCGTCCAGCTGCCCAGGCACATAGTAGGTACTGTTTAAATGTCAGCTGTTATCATCATCATCATCATCATCATCATCATCATCATCACTAGCTGTGTGACCTTGGGCAAGTCATTTAACCTCAATTTGCCTCAGTTTTCTCATCTGTAAAATGGAGATAATTATAGCAGCCACGTCCCAGGGTTGTTGTGAAGATTAAATGAGATCATATTTGTAAAGTGCTTAACACATAGTAGGTGCTATATAATGAGTTTATTATTATTCCTACTTATTAAGGAGGAAGTAGCTAAGTGGGGATTTGAACCCACGGCCCCTGACTTCAAACCCAGCACACAGGGTGGGGATGGGGGGGCGGAGCCAAGATGGCAGCTAGAAAGCAGGGACTTGCATGAGCTCCCTGCCAGGTCCCTCCAAAAACCTATAAAAATGGCTCTGAACAAATGCTAGAACTGCAGAACCCACAAAATAGCAGAGGGAAGCAGGGATCCAGCCCAGGACACCCTGGGTGGTCGCTGGATGAGGTCTATAGTGCATGGAGTGGAGGGGAGCAGAGCCCAGCATGGGCCATGTGGACCAACCAGACCAGGAGCTGGGTGAAACAGGCCCTAGTGCCCTGAATCAGTGAGCTGTGGCAGTTACCAGACTTCTCAACCCACAAACACCAAAGACAACAGAGAAGGTTAGTGGGAAAAGCTGCAGGGGACAGAGTGAAAAGAGTTCGTGGCTTAGCCACTGCCCTGGGAGTGGCAGAGGTGGTGCAGATACAGAACTACAGCTGCAGATGCTTCCAGCCCCAGGCCCACCTGGTGGGAGGAATTAAGTGGTGGATCAGAGCAGGAGTGCAGAGCCTGCTTAAGATTTGCATCAGGTCTGGGTTGGCGGTTCCTGGGGAAGGAGGAGTGCTGGTGTGGCAAAGCTGGCTGTATAGAAATAGCTCTGAAATCAACAGCACATCCCATCAAGCTTGGAACAAAGTACTCTGCTGAAAAACTCAAGGGTCAAGTAACTTGGCTGGGAACACGGCCAGGCAGCGAAAACGGACTCAGATTCAGTCTCAGACTTTGGAATCTTTCTTTGGTGACAAAGAAGACCAAAACACACAGCCAGAAGAAATCAACAAAGTCAAAGAGCCTACATCAAAAGCCTCCAAGAAAAACATGAACTGGTCTCAGGCCATGGAAGAGCTCAAAAAGGATTTGGAAAAGCAAGTTAGAGAAGTAGAGGAAAAATTGGGAAGAGAAATGAGAGTGATGCAAGAAAACCATGAAAAACAAGTCAATGAATGGCTAAAGGAAACCCAAAAAAATACTGAAAAAAATATTGAAGAAAACAACACCTTAAAAAATAGACTAACTCAAATGGCAAAAGAGCTCCAAAAAGCCAATGAGGAGAAGAAGGCCTTGAAAGGCAGAATTAGCCAAATGGAAAAGGAGGTACAAAAGACCACTGAAGAAAATACTACCTTAAAAATTAGATTGGAGCAAGTGGAAGCTAGTGACTTGATGAGAAATCAAGATATTATAAAACAGAACCAAAGGAATGAAAAAGTGGAAGACAACGTGAAATATCTCATTGGAAAAACCACTGACCTGGAAAATAGATCCAGGAGAGATAATTTAAAAATTAGTGGACTACCTGAAACCCATGGTCAAAAAAAGAGCCTAGATATCATCTTTCAAGAAATTATCAAGGAGAACTGCCTGATATTCTAGAGCCAGAGGGTAAAATAGAAATTGAAAGAATCCACGGATCACCTCCTCAAAAAGATCCCCAAAAGAAAACTCCTAGGAATACTGTCACCAAATTCCAGAGCTCCCAGGTCAAGGAGAAAATACTGCATCAGCCAGAAACAAACAATTTGAATATTGTGGAGAAACAATCAGGATAACACAGGATCTGGCGGCTTCCACATTAAGGGACTGAAGGGCTTGGAATACAATATTCCAGAGGTCAATGGAGCTAGGATTAAAACCAAGAATCACCTACCCAGCAAAACTGAGTATCATGCTCCAAGGTAAAATATGGATTTTCAATAATATAGAGGACTTTCAAGCTTTCTCAGTGAAAAGCCCAGAGCTGAATAGAAAATTTGACTTTCAAACACAAGAATCAAGAGAAGCTGAAAAGGTAAACAAGAAAGAGAAATCATAAGGGACTTACTAAAGTTGAACTGTTTTGTTTACATTCCTACATGGAAAGATGATGTGTATGATTCATGAGACCTCAGTATCATAGTAGCTAAAGGAATATGCATATATATGTATATATACATATGTACATATGTGTGTGTCTATGTATGTATATATGTAGGTGCATATATATATATGTGTGTATATATATATATCTGTAGACAGAGGGCACAGGGCGAGTTGAATATGTAGGAATGATATCTAAAAAACTAAAATGAAATTAAGGGATAAGAGAGGAATATATTGAGAGAGGGAGAAAGGGAGAGATAGAATGGGGTAAATTATCTCACATAAAAGTGGCAAGAAAAAGCAGTTCTGTAGGAAGAGAAGGTAGGTGAGGGGGAATGAGTAAATCTTGCTCTCATCGGATTTGACCAGAGGAGGGAATACCACACACACTCGGTTGGGTATCTTACCCCACAAGAAAGGAGGAAGAAGATAAAAAAGGGGGAGATGATGGAGGGGAGGGCCGATGGGGGTGGAGGTAATCAAAAACAAACACTTTGGAAAGGGGACAGGGTCAAGGGAGAAAATTCAGTAAAGGGGGATGGTTTGGGAAGGAGCAAAATATAGTTAGTCTTTCACAACATGAGTATTGTGGAAGGGTTTTACATAATGATACACACGTGGCCTATGTTGAATTGCTTGCCTTCTTAGGGAGGGTGGGTGGGGAGGGAAGAGGGGAGAGAATTTGGAACTCAAAGTTTTAAAAACAGATGTTCAAAAACAAAGAAAAAAAGTTTTTGCATGCAACTAGGAAATAAGATACACAGGCAATGGGGTGTAGAAATTTATGTTGCCCTACGAGAGAAGAAGGGCAAGGGGGATGGGAGAGGAGTGGGGTGACAGAAAGGAGGGCTGACTGGGGAACGGGGCAACCAGAATATACGCCATCTTGGAGTGGGGGTGGAGGGTAGAACTGGGGAGAAAATTCGTAATTCAAACTTTTGTGCAAATCAATGCTGAAAACTAAATATATTAAATAAATTAAAATAAAATAAAATAAAACAAACCCAGCACACTCTTCCACTGCTGCCATGCCGATTCCCTCCCTCAGTGCCCAGCACCGTGCTCTCTAGACACAGAAGGCTTTTAAACATGAGAGAAGCCCTGAAGGTGGAGACCGGAGATGGGGCATGTCAATCACTCACCTGATCCAGCAGGTGGAGGCGGGACACATAGGTCTGCTCCGTCTCCAGGAGCTCCCTGACAATTTTATTCTCTTCCGGCTCCTGCAGCTGGGGAGGCAGGTGGGGGGTTAGGAAATAGAAACGAGAGCATTCCCCCCCCCCCCCCCGACAGGTCACAAGAACAGGCCAGGAGGCAGTGGGGGGCGGGGCAAACTCCTCTGTTTAACATTTAAAGCCCTTCCTATTCTGGCTCCAGCCTACTTTTCCAGACTCATTTCCCATTAGTCCCCTTCCCGTCCCCAGCATCCTGGCTGTGTCATTGGCCTTGCTGTGGCCCCCGGGCCTGGAATGCTCTGGTTCCCAGAATTCCTCAGCTTCCTCCCAGGCTCAGCTCAGCTGACCTTCAGAAAGCCCTTCACATTCCCGGCCAGAAATTAGTCCTCCCTCCTTCGATTTATATTGTATTTATTTCTTCACATGTGGCACCTCCTAGTAGAATGTAAGCCCCCTGAGGGCAAGAATTGTTTTTAGTTTTTGTCTTTGTCTCCCCAGGGCTTAACATAGTGCCATTGCAGGCACTTATATATTTATTGAGAGAACTAGGTACACTACCTAGTAGTGGGGAAGACTTGAGTTCAGATACAAAATAGCTGTATGACCCTGGACACGTCACTTAACCTTTCCTCATCTGTAAAATGAAGGTAATAATAGCACCTGCCTCCCCAGGTACTGTGAGGGCCAAATGAGATAATATTCATGGCATAGCGCTTTGTAACCCTTAAGGTGCTATATAAATGCTAGTTAATATTGAATGGGAGGCAGGCAGTTTGTCACCCCCCTTACTCTACCAAAAATTTTTATTATTATCACTAATAAATTCCTAACATATAATAATGCTGAACACTTCACATTATTATACTGGTAAGATACTAATGCTAATTCACAATAAGTAATTATTAATCACACATTATTTTTATTAATAATTTAATTAATAATTATTAGCAATTGATTAATAACTTATTATACTTAAGTATTAATAAAATGCTTCATATTTGAATAGCACTTTGTACTTTCCAAAGTACTTTTACATACACATATTATCTCGTTTGAACCTTAAACATCCTCATGAGACAGGTGTTATACCCACTTTATAGGTGGGGAGACTGAGTCCCAGATAAGTAAAATTATTTGCCCAGGGTCATCCTAGTCAATGGAAAAGTCAGAGCTAGAGCCCAGGCCTCCTAGCTCCCAAATGAAGGCATCTTCAACTGTATCATTGTATTGCCTCCTTGGAAAGGAGAGAAACAGAGGCTCCACATGTGGACAGATCCCAGCTCACAGAGGGAGATGGGGAGAAACCCAGGAAAGAACCCAAGCATTGAACCACCCAAATGCTGCCTTTGATGATCAGACAACTCTTTTTTCAGAGGGCTGCTCACTCTCCTGGGAGTCCAGACCCCAGCTGCTCACACTCTTTAAGGTGTGGTGACAAGTGGGTAAGGGATGATGGACAGCAGGGTCACCTCCCTTGCCCCAGCATCAGCCCTTAGGAACCTGTATCCTGGTGTTTACTGTAGGTTCACATGACTTCCTCCAGCCTCCTCCTGAGATCTTATTCCTCAGAGAGCTCAGTAACCTGGTGCTGACTGCCCGATGGCCAGGTCCCAGTTTGTCTTCCAGACTCTCACTTTGCCAGGGCCCTGGAGTCATATCAAAGACGGGTTCCATAGGACTCTGGGGTTTCTTGGGCATGAGGCCGTGCTGCTCTTGCTCAGAACTGGGGTCTTTGGTCTCTGCTCCTGGGGTCACAAGAAGACCTGAAGAGAATGGTGTGAGCTGTCCTACCCTGGAGGAGGCAGAGCAGCTTTTGGGAGGTCTGTCCTTGGCTTGCGGCTTGTGGGAGGCCCTGGATATGGAACACAGAACCACAGAACATGGTTTTTAAATTTTAGACTGGTTGGTTTCTAATGTCCTTCCTAACTCTAAATTATTTCAGAGACTGTGTCTTAAGAAACCGAACAGGTATGTTCATGTAGGAAGGACCAGTTAAAACAGCTGGTGAGCTGAGGGTTGGAAAGCTTGGAAGTGAAGGTCCATAACCTCCCCTTCCCACCTCCACAGGCCTGTTGCTACCATCCTAGGCAGGAGATGGAATGTCTAATATTCAAACTCAATAATATTGAGTTTCCAGCTTCTGGTCTAGGGAGGGAGGGAAGAAGTAGAGGAGAGCTTTAGAATTGGATGGAACCTCAGAAGCCACCTAATGCAGCCCTCACATTGATGAGAAGGCAGAAGTGAAAACAAGTTTTCCACTGCCTCCATCACCCACCCCGCTCCTGTTCCTCAGGCCACTGTTTCTCAGGAACCTCAGCTTTTCAACATGAGTCAAAGTGGACTTTGTGTTTCTTGTCTTTGGGGAACAACCTACTTCCCTGTTTAAACACACACACTCAGACCGGAACTTATGCACTCACACAGAATCATATGTAGTCTTTGCAAACACATATAGATCTTTGCACAGACATAAAAAGAATCTTGCACACACTCACATGTTTGTAAAACTTGTTCACATCTTCATATGCACGTGTACACAAGTGTCCTCAACAGGTACCCATCTGGCCATAGAGATTTCTAAAATAGCCTATGAAGTTCCACTACACCCAACTCTTCACTCTTAGGCCCATATATAAAAGGCAATGGATGATAAATAGGGGGAGGATTTCTCTTCATATTCAACCTGTAATTAGTGTTTAATAAATGTTTGTTGACTTGACCACTGCAGCCCTTTAAATTTAAAGGGAGAGGCCTTTTAAATGCCCAGTGATCAATTAGACCCAGAAAGAGAATGATGTGAGTAGAGAATGAGATAGAGAGAGAGAATGAGAGAAAATAATGTGAAAGAGAAAAGGAGAGAGAAGAGGAGGTACAGAAAGAGAATAAGAGAGAGGCTGAGAAAGAGAGAATGAAAGAGAGAGGGAGAGTGAACAATGTGAAAGAGAATGAGAGAGGAGGAAGTAAAGAATATGAGAGAGGCTGAGAAAGAAAGACAGAGAGAGAGAATGAGAGAGATTGAGAAAAAGAGAATGCGAAAGAGAGAAGAGGAAAAGAAGAGGAAAAGAGGAGGAGGTGGGGGACAGAATAAGACAACAAAGAGAGAAAATAAGAGAATGAGAAAGAGAGAGACAATATGAAAGAGAAAATGAGAAAGAAGAGAAAGAGGGAGACAAAGAAAGAGAGACACAGAGAGAGAAGAGAGAAAATGGAGAGACAGAGAGAGGGACAGACAGAAACAGAGAGAAAGGAGAAAGAGAGAGAGAAAGGAGAGAGAGAGAGAGGAGAGAGAGAGAGAAAGAGGAGAGAAGAGAAACAGACAGAGAAAAGAGAGGGAAGAGAGACAGAGAGAGAGAAATAGAGAGAGAGAGAGAGAGAGAGAGAGAGAGAGAGAGAGCTTCTACTGAGACTAGCGAGAACCAGGGATACAGGGATGGGATTGAGAAGTTCTCCAGCTTCTCTGCTTCTCCTGAACTTGTTCTTACATAGCATGACTCAGTTTCTTGGCTTGCAGTATTTTCAAATGGTCAGGAAATTAAGCGAGCCCTATCTAAATATAATAATAGGAACAGGCTTCACAGCCCTTTACAATTTACCCAGTACTTTTCCAACACCAGCTCTCTGAGGTACCAGTGTTACCACTGACAGATGGGGAAGGTGATGATCATAGGGCTAATAAAATGTCAGAGTCAGTATCTGATCCCAGCTCTCACCTGGCTCTGGCTCTCTAGTCAAGGACTCACCGCATCACATTGTCTTTCATACACTCATATATGAGGGATGTTCTCAAGGTCAGCAAAGCTGGTCAGTGACAGTTGCAAAGGCTTGCAATTTGGCCTCAATATCTCTCACTTCTGTCCCTTTGTCCCCATTCATATGACTACCACCCTAGTTCAGGCTCTTCTCACCTCTCACTTAGACTGTTGCATTAACTTCCTAATTGGTTTCCCTGCTTCCAGTATCTCTCCTCTCCAGACGTCACTCTCCTGCTCCAGAATCTTCAATGGCTCCCTATTGTCTTTAGAAAAAAATACAAGTTCTTTGGAAAGGGCAATTAAAGTCCTTTTCAGTTTGGCTCCAGTCTGTCTTTCTAGGTATTCAATTTAATTTTCAATTTCAATTCTCTGACTATTAGAATGAAGCCTTCAAGGAGTTTTTACCTCCAGTGGGAAGCCTTTCCTGAACTCTCCAACTGTTGGTGCTTCCTCCTCCCTCAAATTATCTTTTATTTATCTTTCCATTTACATGTTGGATTTCCCTAGTGGAAGGTGAGCTTCTTGGAGGCTGGGATGATTTCATTATTGTCTTTGTAAACCCAGCCCATAGAATGTTTGATATTTTAATGAAACTGTTAACTCATCTATGTGGGCCTTCCCACAATGCAGATCATCACCTATCTATGAAGCCTGCCCATTCTGGGTGAATCTTCTCTGTGCCATCCTGTAAATGAGTCTCCCCCAGGATGGATGATCTACCCAGTGTCCAGATGGCTCTTGCTGGAGATGTCCCATATGAATTCTGGTGAAGGATGTGGCCCATCCTCACTCTCTCTATGTGACCAGACCACACTCTATTCTGGTCACCCAATTCTCTGCTGATGCTGCAGGACATCACTTCTTCTTTTTTTTTTTTTTTTTTTTTTTTTGCTGATTTGCTTATTTTTAGTTTTCAACATTTACATCCATAAGTTTTAAATTTTCTCCCCTTTCCTCCCCAAGATGGCATGCAATCCAATATAGGCTTTACATATACATTCCTATTAAACATATTTTCACATTAGTCATGTTGCATAGAAGAATTAGAATGAATAGTAGAAACCATGAGAAAATAAAAACAAAAGAGAAAAGAGTCTGCTTCGCTCTGCATTCAGATTCCATAGTTCTTTCTCTGGATGTAGATGACATCTTCTATCATGAGCAGGACATCACTTCTAAAGCAGAATTCTTCATTGGGAATGTCTTGCAGACTTGTTTATGCCCACCATGCAC